>NC_059326.1:203640000-204265000 GCF_018350155.1 Leopardus geoffroyi | reverse complement strand
ATGATAGAAGGGAATCTAACATTTTAGCATCAGCTACATTTTCCTTCCTTCCTTCCTTCCTTCCTTCCTTCCTTCCTTCCTTCCTTCCCTCCTTCCCTCCTTCCCCACTCTCTGCCTTCCTGCAATCCATAGTTAGTCTGTGTTTTTCAAATACAGAGAGTCAAAATACTATTTTGTGGTAGGACCAGCTTTTCTGTGATGTAGATGTTACCATGTTTAGTATAATCTTCGAGGAATTGAAAATCAAAGATGAGAAAAATCACTGGCTTTGTTTTTTGATTTTCACATATGAAATCTCATTTTGGTCACTGATTCCCATCTTCTTATCCGGTATTGTACAGGGCCGCCCTTTCAGTCATACGTTTGCCACTTAAGGCATTTGCAGACCTACACAAGGAATGGATGTGTTAAAGAATGTTTTATGATTTTCCTAAAAAGAAATTGTTTCCCTTTTATTCAGTCCACATGTGAGAAGTCTAACGTATTAGTAATGCCTTCTATCACCACAAATGTTTAGGACGTGAGTGGCAATCCTAATGAAGTAGAGAAAGATAGCTTTCCTGTCTTAGTTCTCCTTTGGGAAGGGATGATTAATTTGACATACCTCCATTATTACCCACGGACCAGCCTATATTAACCAGACAGCTTGGAAAATCAGTCCAGGGTGAGGTGGATGCAAAGTTGGGGAGCATTGTGACTATAGGGTAGTTTGACAGAAGCAGGATGTGAGGGGAGAGGACTAAGAGGGATGGAAAAAATGATAATAAAAAGGATGAGACAAATGAAATTTCGGTTTCTGACCTAATTAAAATGTGATTTTGATCCATGAGGACATAACAAAAATTGTTGTTTTAGGCTGATTTCTGTTAGACTGCATGGGAAAAGTAATTACTTAAGATTTATGGGAGATATTTAATTAAACATATATGAATAGTTTCTCAGTTATAATTTGTGTTTTATTGAAGTAATTTTCTGAACAGAATATCAGACTTTATGTGAGAGAGAGTTCCGTCGTTTTACTGAGAGAGTTCAGTTTTTTACTGTGATCTGTTGAATTTTCACCATGGGCTTCATATGCAAATCTCATATTTGAGTTAAATGGAAGCAAAGTGTTCTTGCTAACACAGTGACAGTGGATTATCCTATTTTTCCTTTCTAGTTTCTGAGTGGGTTTTTTTTTTTTTTTTTAACTGAAAAGGAGTCATAGAAATTGTTGATTTTGTCTCATGTGTATTATCATCTTTTCCTGGGAGAAATGCAGATTTTCTTGATGAAGTTAGGAATATGTCTATCTGTAGATGCTGGCTTTCTTCTTCTTCTTCTTCTTTTTTTTTTTTTTTTTTAGGAGACAAATGTCTGTTTGCATGAGATGGCTGCAGCATTACCTCGTATTTTAATGAAATAAATCTGTATTTACAGTTAGCAGTAATTTCGTCCTTTCATCACTCTGTGGAGCTCCCACGGTGTTCATTGAGCACAGCTGCTGGGCCTCTGGTGTCAGTAGATCTTTGTGCCTCAGGACCCCAGCATGCCTAGCATCCAGATGTGGTGACATATTCGCACACATACCCCATGGAAATGTGCCAGTGAGGACATACGATTGTCATCAATTAGTTATGCCCAAGTGGTGCCAAGAAAAATTGCATCTGTCATACAGTCTGTCTGGCTTCATGGCCCATGATTGATTTAGAGACACTCCTGTTTTCCTTTCCTTTGGCTACAGTCATAACATACTCACCGGGAGCTGAGATTGCATAATGCAGCGCATGACATTTCATGACAAGAGCTCCTTTCCGAACGGCATGAATGTTCACTGACTTAGACTTTCTCTAGTGGCCAGTACATTGTTGCTTCCCAGTTGGCCAGAACACCTCTATAGCTTCCCTAACCTCTGCTTGATCTCTAAAAGCATTTTATTACCAAAATCTTGCGCTACAAAAATGTAGACATTTTTTTTTTTCCCTTTATTTCCCAATCTTTGGATCAATACGATGGGCTTTTCATTATAAAGCAGAGATAGTGTTCCCAGTGAGTAATTCTTAGAAAGAGGTGTAATTTTTTTCTGTTTGCAATTAATCACTGCTGGATTTTCTTTTCAGAAAGCCTTATTGCTTGGCTCACCACAGAAGTCTTTTGAATTTGTGAAACCACCTTTCAGTTTCTCTGATTTACTGACTGATATTATGTATTGCTTTCCTATTAATGTTCAACTACATCTTCCTGTTAATAATTTGTTGGTAGAAATTTATACTAGGGATTGGGATTCAAGGGTGCATAAGCCCAATTCCCACTCTCAAATGCTTATAGTTATGAGGAAAACAAATCTGTACACAAATGAATCCATGAATGAATTCCATTTAATGTGATAGTATGCTAGGAAAAGTAGAGTGGAAGGAGGATCAGAATGCAGAGGAGAGGAGTAGGTAATTAACCAGGGGACGTTTGAAACCTCTTGTGCTACTCAGAACATGAATTTTTTGCAGGTTTTTAAAAACATTTAATCTTTTTCATTCTCTGTCTAAACACATCTAGCTGCCATTGGTATTTGCGGTTTAATAGTGCTTTACAGTCTCGTGTGGCATGGCTATCGGTTTAAATATATGTTATTTTTTGCTAAGGAATCCGTTCTTTGAAGATAGTTGAAGATGAAATATTTTGTCAGTCTAACTGGATTTTCTTGTTTTTCATGGATTACATATAATTCAAGTAAACAGAGTTCAGCCTTCTTGGATTTGTTATGTATTGGGATGCAGGAAGAGATAGGACATTCAGATTTATAAGGTAATAAAGGCACATGCTTCTGAAGAGAATAGATATTAATTAGGCCTGATAAAATATTCCGAAATTTGAGTAACGAAAGAAGACATTTTATTTAGCATTTCAGCGACAACTTGCAATACATTCTTTTTAGACATGACTATTCATGTTAATGACCATTCACTGAACAGATAGTTAGTTATATAGTGTTTGGTGCCAGGCACCGTTCTAGGTCCTGAGAATAGGTCCTTGAGTACACGGATGAAAATTCTGCATATTCACAGTGAAATGTACATTCACGGGGAGGTTATATCATAGGCTTGAAGATTCTGACTTGGAGACACTTACAGCCCCATTGTGTCTTCAGTTCAGATGCAGCTGAAATGATGACAAACAGCTGTAGCATAGAAAATTGTATCAGAATTTCGGAGTTACAGCTGGTACTACTAGGTGATGAATTAGCCAGTGCTTCAAGTTTTCTGAAAGAATATGGTGTTATTTCTTTGCACTTTGCTCCGAGCCTGCCTTTTTGAAAAACATAGTGGCCAGGAAGGTGGGTGTGATGGGAGTTATTTGTGTAATTAGTCATATGAACGAAACTTTTGGTAGAAGGGAGGAAAACCAAAGAAAGTATGTACATTCACTCACGTCTGTGTTCAGCCTATTGTATAGAATTGCCAGTAATTTCTCAGATCAGAGGTGTCAGTTGTGCTCCTAAAAAGCGACCCTGTTCCTCGCGGGTTGACTGTTGGCCAGACCACCTTTGGCCTTCTATTTGTATTGTTCACAGCATATTGGTGTGGTGGAAAGAAAGCCTGTGATTTGGGTATTTTGTAAAGGCTCTGCCATACCCTTGTAGGACTCATTTCTTGGACACGTTTGTCACGGGCATTCTGGTGGTCTGAGGGAGAAACTTTTGCTGCTCATGAAACTGGTGCCTCTGACCATCAGGGTGGTTTTTGGCTTCTTGTTCTAGTATTAGTCATAATAAACTCTTTGAGCCGATGTTCTTCAATGAGGTTCATGTAAACATGGCGGAGTATAAATAAATAAAAGCCCTTTTCTCATTTCATGTTCCAGTTCTTCACTATCTTGCTGACAATTTCCATTTTATGGTGCTCACTGGCTATTGCCTTCCAACAGCCGTTCTGCAACATCATTATAGTTATTCAGACAGGAAGATAAAATTATGTATAATTCTTACCAAGTCTCTGTAATGTGCTGGAATATAATATTTTAGAACATTAGTGAAAAATAGAATTTTGTTTTTTTCCTCTGATATCACTCTTCATGGTCTTGTTGGTTATTTTGAAATAGAAAGCGTGTCAGTAGTCATACCGTTTCTATTCTGGGCTTGGTTGCTGGATTTGGTTTAGTGATGGAAAAGCCAGATTTGGGCACAATCTATAAAAACATCCTCAGAGTGGAAAGGGTAGTGTGACGCAGTTCTGCAGAAGACTGCATTGATGTTTGCATTGTCGTCTGACCTGATCCTCTTTTTAAAAAAAAATTTTTTTTAATGTTAATTTTTTTGAGAGAGAGAGAGAGAGAGACTGAGTACAAGCGGGGAAGGAGAAGAAAGAGAGGGAGACACAGAATCCCTCCCTGGAGAAGCAGGCTCCAGGCTCTGAGCTGTCAGCATAGAACCTGATGCGGGGCTGGAACCCATCAACCACGAGATCATGACCTGAGCCGAAGTCAGGCGTTTAACCGACTGAGCCATCCAGGTGCCCCTGACCTGATCCTCTTTAGATGACTTCTCATTCTTTGGCTGGACCTCAGCATCACCGGGCACTTGCACAAATGGAAAACGTGACCATAGCCTTCTGTCAAACATTTTCTCATTCACAGTCATAGGACAGGTTCTGTTATTCTGTCTTGGAAAAATTGTGCCCCTGAGACATTTTTGTAAGCTCTTTAACATTCATAATTTTTTTTCCTCCAGAAGGGAAGGCCATAGATGAACACCAGATTTCAGACCCGAGTAGCAGTTCAGCCCTTATTTGCCTTCAAAAAAAGAATGAAAGGTACATAATGTTCTCTAGTTCTGGCTATTGGAAAGTCCTAGGAAATTAAATGAACATTTTTTTTTCATTCAGAATTGTACAAGTGAGTTTGTCTGAAGCGCTGCTTCGAAGGGCTTTCACAATTTTCGAGAGGCGGGTGTCTATCCTTTGGCCTAAGAAGCCTTGCCAGAAAGTTGATTCCACAGCTTTTCCCATCAGTCCGTTTTTGAGGGTGGCAAGGAAGATTTTGTCCCACTTCATTAATCTGCTTCTATTCAGATGGATAAGCTAACCTTGCCCAGCTGGTCCTAGCCTTTTCACCAGTAAGGACGGTGTGTGTTACATTTACCCCGCTTCATGTTTTAGAAGGTTTTATTCTCCACTGCATTTAGTGCAGTTACTTTTTAAAACAAACAAACAGACAAACAAAAAATGCCACTTTTCCTTGTGCTTCTCGCCAGTGACTTGTAGCTGTCAGTCAGAAGTTCTGATCAGAATGTGATAAACCAAAGAAACCTGCCCTTTCAGATCCCAGCATATTTTTCACAGGTGAAATGCACAATTACATTATGAAAGTAATTGAATGTAGTAACAGATCCTTCTGTTACCTTCATGGACCCTCCCCAGAATGGAGCACTGCCGTGTGCAAACATAGAATACAAAAGTCCTTAAGGTGTGTGTTGCCACCAGGGACTGTGTGTTGCACCTGCAGTGCAGCTCCCAGCCTGCTCTGTGACGCAGTATAGTGCACACGTATTCGATGTAATTCTAGATAAAGGAGGCCTGCCTGAGGAAGTAGTTGGATTAGAGAATCTGTAAGGTTTATTTTAACTCTTTTTTTTAAATTTCTTTTTTAAGTTGTTATTTGAATTCCAGTTAACACAGTATTGTATTAGTTTCAGGTGTACAATTCCATACAACACCCGGTGCTTATCACAAGTATACTCCTTAAGCCCCATCACCTATTTAACCCATCCCTCCACCCGCCTCCCCTCTGGTAACCATCAATTTCCTATAGTTAAGAGACCGTTTTGGTTAGTATCCAAAATATATAAAGAAATCATAAAGCTCACCACCCAAAAAATGAAATGATCCGGTTAAGGAATGGGCAGAAGACATGAATAGACATTTTCCCAAAGATATACGGATGGCCAACAGATGCATGAAAGCATGCTCAACATCACTCATCATCAGGGAAATACAAATCAAAATTATGATGAGATACCACCTCGCACCTGTCAGCTTGGCTAAAATCAACAATACAAACAACAGGTGTTGGTGAGGATGTGGAGAAGGGGAGATCCCCCTTATACTGTTGGTGGGAATGAACACTAGTGCAGCCACTCTGGAAAACAGGGGAGTCTCCTCAAAAAGTCAAAAGTAGAACTACCCTATGGTCCAGCAATTTCACCACTAGGCGTTTACCCAAAGAACACAAAAATACTAACTCAGAGGTTTATATGCACCCCAGTGCTCATTGTAGCATTATCTACAATAGCCAACTTACGGAAACAGTCCAAATGGCCATCGACTGATGAATAGGTAAAGAAGATGTGGTATGTTTACACAACGGAATACTACTCAGCTATCAAAAAGAATGAAATCTTGCCATTTGCAACAACATGGATGGAGCTAGAGAGTATTATGCTAAGTGAAATAAGTCAGAGAGACCATATGAAACATATCTTTAAATTTTTTTAAGTTTTTTTTTTTTTTTTTTATCCATTTTGAGAGAGAGAGCAAGCGTGGGGAAGGGGCCCAAGCAGGCTCCATGCTGTCAGCACAGAGCCCAACATGCAGCTTGATCTCAACTGTGAGATCATGACCTTAGCCAAAATCAAGAGTCGGAAGCTTAACTGTCTGAGCCACTCAGGCACCCTGAAACATATCTTTTAAATGTTCTTTAGTGAGAGGTTAATGGTAGATTTTCTTTCATTTTGTATACCTTAAAATTCCATGATGACAGTTCTTTTCTCTCCAGTCTTTGAAGATTTTATCCCACTGCCTTAAGGCTTCCCTTGCTCAGAGATTATTACAGGTTCAGTTCCAGACCGCTGCAGAAATCTCTCAGCGCCTTGATCCGACATTTCTCAGCCTCCAGAACTCAGCCACCCGGTTTAAAGTATTTTGTTATAGCAGCCTAAACAGACCAAGACATTCTTGTTCAGGGAGTTGAATGGCGTTCTCCCTGAGAAATATCATCATCATTAGCGCCCTTGAAAAAATTCTTTTACTGGAGATCTTTGGATGATAAATGACAAATATCTGAGAAATCCCAAGGTAGGGGAATGAGGAAAAAAAATGGTGAACTGACTCCCAACAATTGGTTCTGAGTGTGGAAATTGTGACTCCGTCTCACCTGCAACCCCAAGAGGGAGAAGTGGCCTCAGGACAGAGGGGTGAGGTCCACAGCTTGTCCCACAGCCCGGCCCCAGTGCTGACTAGCAAGCGACAGCCATCCACAGCCTGCTCCCCAGCCCTCTATTTTAACTCGAAAGGTTTTATTGATTTATAAATATTTATGGCTAAAAAAGAAGAAATAGGCTTCCAACAAATGAAACTTTAAAAAAATTTCCCCATGTTATGTCTTTTTTCTCATTAATTTGTGAACTTCCTAGGAGCTTAGAATAACATATTTAGGAAAATTGTGGGATGATGGTATTGGGAAGGCAGAATTCCCAAATGCAGTCTATAATTTAAAAATATAAAACACAGTAAAAGAACTACAAAGCTGTAATCATCAAGACAGTATAGTATTGGCACAAAAACAGACACATAGACAAATGGAATAGAATAGAGAACCCAGAATTGGACCGACAAATGTATGGCCAACTAATCTTTGACAACGCAGGAAAGAGTATCCAATGGAAAAAAAGACAGTCTCTTTAGCAAATGGTGCTGGGAGAACTGGACAGCAACATGTAAAAGACTGAAACTAGGACACTTTCTTACACCACACAAAAACAAACTCAAAATGGATGAAAAACCTAAATGTGAGGCAGGAAGCCATCAAAACCCTAGAGGAGAAACAGGCAACAACCTCTTTGACCCCAGTTACAGCAATTTTTTGCTCGACACATCTCCAAAGGCAAGGGAATTAAAAACAAAAATGACCTATTGGGACCTCATCAAGATAAAAAGTTTCTGCACTGCAAAGGAAACAATCAACAAAACTAAAAGGCAGCCGACGGAATGGGAAAAGTATTTGCAAATGACATATCAGATAAAGGGTTAGTATCCAAAATCTATAAAGAACGTACAAAACTCAAACCCGAAAAACAAATGATCCAGTGAAGAATTGGGCAGAAGACACGAACAGACACTTTTCCAGAGAAGACGTCCGGATGGCAAACAGACACATGAAAAGATGTTCAACATCACTCATCATCAGGGAAATACAAATCAAAACCACACTCAGATATCACCTCACACCAGTCAGAGTGGCCAAAATGAACAAATCAGGAAACTACAGATGCTGGCGAGGATGTGGAGAAATGGGAACCCCCCTGCACTGTTGGTGGGAATGCAGACTGGTACAGCTGCTCTGGAAGCCAGTGTGGAGGTTCCTCAAAAAATTAAAAATAGAACTACCCTACAACCCAGTAATAGCACTACTAGGAATTTACCCAAAAGATACAGGAATGCTGATGCATAAGGGCACATGTACCCCAGTGCACTTTCAACAATAGCCAAATTATGGAAAGAGCCTAAATGTCCATCAACTGATGAATGGTTAAAGAAGATGTGGTTTATATATGCAATGGAATACTACTTGCCAATGAGAAAGAGTGAAATCATGCTATTTGCAGCAACGTGGATGGAGCTGGGGGGTATTATGCTAAGTGAAATAAGTCCGTGAAAGACAGATATCATATGTTTTCACTCATGTGTAACTTGAGAAACTTAACAGAAGGTCATGGGGGAAGGAAAGGGGAAAAAATAGAGAGGGAGGGAGGCAAACCAGAAGAGACTCTTAAATACATAGAACAAATTGAGAGTTGATCGGATGTGGGGGAGAGGCTAAAATGGGTACTAGGCATTGAGGAGGGCACTTGTTGGGATGAGCACTGGGTGTTGTATGTAAGTGATGAACCACGGGAATCTACCGCCAAAACCAAGAGCACACTGTACATACTGTATGTTAGCCAATTTGACAATAAATTCTATTAAATAATAAAACACAATGAAAGAAAGGAAATTACCCATTTGAACATCTTGAGTATGAAAACATTTTGCACAGTGACTGGCAAAATGTATAACCAAATTGTTGCAGGTTGTAAAAAGATTTTTTTTTTAAATCTGAAGAGATTTTGCAATATTTATAATAAATAGTAAGAGGTCGTAAAATGGGGAAAACACTCAATACTGTAGGATGAGGCCCAGTTGTCTCTGTAGTTTCTTTGTCTTATTGTTCAGTTGGGATACTTGACTCTTCTTCATGTTTTATTGCTGAACTAAATCTGGATATTTTCATAATGCAAGAAGGAAAATGTAGTTAATTTGAACGGTTGTGGTAAGATCCATGTGGTGAATGTTTTATACTCTTTACTAGTCCCACATGTCCAAGAACCAACTGCTGTAACGCACCCTGGTCAGGACATATTGTCTCCATGACCCACAATCATGGGAGTAAACATTGTTGTGTCCCCTTTGGAACATGTGGTGTCTAAAATCTAACGTGAAGTTGCGAAAAGTGTAAGAATAGGCTTTATATCATCATGTGCTATAAAAAAGGTTTAAGAAATAGGGTGTCTTTTGAATTGCATTTTTACCAAGTTCTATCCAGGTCACGCAATATTTACAAATAGCCCTTGTATACCCTCTTACTTGTTTTTATTCTTTCTTGGTTAGTTTAAAAGGCTCTGAAGATCAGGTTGATTTATTTGAGTAGATCATTTCACTGGTTTTGAACTGTGCCTGGGTCTGTCTTTAATCAGGAACTGAGGCCTTAGTTTTTATTCTATAATGTTTTGCAAAAGGCTATCATTTTCATATTTGAGAGAGGAAAACAGCAAGAAATGTTCAAATTTTTCTTGCTTCAAGATAATCGAAGAGATTATCCTGACTTAATAACATTTGTTGTATCTGTCAGTTGAGGAAACAATGCTTTTTTGCCTAATAGTATCGGTGGAAGGATTATGTATAGCCTTTTAAAATTCGACTTTATCAAATAAGTATGTATTTGAACATTAGTTATGACCAAGTTCCCAGTGAGTGCAGTATTCACAATTACTAGCCTTCGTCTATTTTGACTACATAATTTCTCTAGTCTTTTGATGTAGTTGTGAATACAAAGAACTTCTGGCTTTTATTGGACTATGCTGATATTTACTAGAATTTCAAGGTAAAAATTAGAAAACCAACCAAAACATGTTGACATCAAACTAACATTTGTTTTAATGAAAAAAAATGTGTATTAATTTTTATATAAGTGATCAGTAAAATGTGTATTTGTGTGAAAAATACAGAGAGCATTTATATTACAGAAATGTATTGGAATAGAATTTTATAATTGCAGCTTAATTTATTAAAGGCTTATTGTGCTTGGCATTGGTCTAAAATACTTTGTATAAAAAACTCTTTATGTGAACTATCTCACTTAAATCTCACAATGCTCCTCTGAAGAGGTTTTATTATCAATCCCATTGCACACAGAGGACGCGTGAGGCATACAGACCAAACTGCCCAAATGCTGTGAATCCAGGCAGTGGCACTCTACAGCTTTTAACTGCTGTTTCTTGCCACTTCCCTAAATTTTTTCTCTAAAAAGAGACATAAAAATGTATGAGTCCGTGTACCTTACTGGGCACACTGTGTTTCTTAAAACCCTTTCCTTCCCTCCCTCTCTTGGAATCCCTATAAGGAGTGCCAGGTGCTGTGGGAACTGACAGATAAGACACGGTTCCTGTGCTCATGTTGTGCCCAGTTTGGAGGGCACAGTCATGTCAACCAGTTACTATGATGCAGTGCATCGTAAGGAGGAGATGCATAAAGAAAAAGTTCTGGGAACATGGAATATCTTTTTTTTTTTTTTTTTTTTTTTAATGTTTAGTTAGAGAGAGAGGGAGCAGAGGTGGGGGAGAGAGAGAGAGAGTCAGAGAGAGAATCCCAAGCAGACTTCACACTGCCAGCGCAGAGCCCGACACAGGGCTTGAACCCACGAACCACAAGATTATGACCCAAGCTGAAATCAAGAGTCAAATGCTTAACCAACTGAGCCACTGAGGCACCTTGGCAGATCTTTGTGATTTCATTGTAGTATTTATTTTCCTTCTGTAGAATCTTGTAGACAGGCACAGCTAATTCTGCTTTAAGCATGTGTACAATAAAGATAATTTTCATGGCTCAGAGGAAAGAACTAAAAGGCTAGTAGGCTTTGCATTTTGAAATTCTGGATATTCTTCGTATGATGGTGGAACATTAATGAGCATTGTCCATCAGTTCCTGGAAATTGCTGGTTATGGCCAAACCATTGTCTGGTATAATTAACTTTAATACTGACTTTGGAGATTAGTCAGTTGTATGGGCCAGAATTGTTATAAACTCACATTGACTTTTCAGTGTGCACATAATATATTTCTAAAAATTTAGTGTGTTCTGTTATTTCTCTCAAAACACTGGCATTTTCTTGTTAGAGCCTTGCATGTGTTTTTCTCCAACCTTAGAGTCTTAAGGTTTGGTATAATAAATTATTATGCTAACAGATATAAAATGATCTATCGTTTGGGATATTTAGCATAACATATTGATTAGCTTTGTGATTGTTTACCCTTCACAACTAGCTCAACAGAAATAATGTCTTTATGCAGTCTGTAGCTAATTAAAAATTACAATAACAACAAATACATTTAGAGGTCTTTGATTTCTAATCTGGCCCAAGACATGTCAGTTAAAGCATAAAGATGATAGCTAGATGGATTAATTTAAAGATAAGCAAGGGCAGTATTAAAAACAAATTAATTACTATTGTTTTATTAAAAACAATAAAATTACTAGAATAAAGAAAGGATACAGAATTGAAATCCAAAAGTAATTTACATACTGTATATATTGACTTTTCAGCTAAAATAGAAACCCTAGTTCCTGGAATTTTAGGACTAGAAAGGAAGTTTGTGGTAGGCTGAATAAAGGCCCTAAAGATGTCCACTTGTTTTTCTTTTTTTTATTAAGTTTTTTAAAAAATGTTTGTTTATTTTTGAGAGAGATACAGAGAGAGAGAAAATATGAGTGGGGGAGGGGCAGGGAGAGAGGGGTACAGAGGATCTGAAGCAGGCTCCATGATGACAGCAGAGAGCCAGTTGTGGGACTTGAACTCACGAACTGTGAGATCATGACCTGAGCTGAAGTCAGACACTCAACGAACTGAGCCTCCCAGTCACCCCCAAAGATGTCCACTTTAATCCCCCAAACCTGTGAACATGTTACTTCACATGGCAAAAGGGACTTTGTAGATTTAAGGCAAGGATTTTAAGATGGGGAGACTATCTTGGATTATTCATGTGGGCCCATGTGATCACTAAGGTTGTCATAAGAGAGAGAAGAGGGTCAGAGTCAGGGAAGGAGATGTTATAATGGAAGCAGAAGTCAGAGGGATGGAGTGATAAGCCAGGGAATGGGAACAGCCTCCAGAAGCTGGAAAAGTCTATATTCTTTTCTTTTCTTTTCTTTTCTTTTCTTTTCTTTTCTTTTCTTTTCTTTTCTTTTCTTTCTTTTTTCTTTTTCTTTCTTTCTTTCTTTCTTTCTTTCTTTCTTTCTTTCTTTCTCTTCCTTCCTTTCCTCCCCTCCCCTCCCCTCCCCTCCCCTCCCCTCCCCTCCCTTCGGGGGCTCCACACCCAACTTGCAGCTCAAACTCATGACCCTGAGATCAAGATTACATGCTCTACTAACTGAGCCAACCAGCCACCCCTAAAGTACTATATTGTTACTAAAGTACTAAAATGATATTTATGTTCATATTTGAGTCTTAGTCTCAATAATAAGTCTGATTTATTGAGCATATACTTTGGTTCCTGGAGATTTTTTTTTTCCAAATGTTTTATGTTATTGCCACTATAAAAAAAAAAAACACTAAAATCTTAAAGAAGTTACCTTAACCAGAGAGTCCACTTACCCCTGCAGAAGTGTTTTCTCTGAGGCAATTTGAAAACAGCTGCAGTGCTGAAGACAGCTTGCATTACCACATGAAGAGTGGGAGCCTAAATTGTCAGTATTTTGCCTTATTTCTTTTGTTTTCAGGAGTGATTGAAAACTTTGGTTTGATATAGACTATGACATTAAGATAGCAATGTCTAGTTTAAAAAGAAAGCAATTGGGGCACCTGGGTGACTTAGTTCAGTGTCTGACTCTTGAATTAGGCTCAGGTAGTGACTTCATGGGGTCATGTGGGACTCCGTGCTCCCCATTGGGCTCTGTGCTGACAGTGTGGAGCCTGTGTGGGAGTCTCTCTCCCTCTCTCTCTCTGCCCCTCCTCTGCCCATGCACTCCCTCCCTCTCCCTCTCCCTCTCTCTCTCCCTCTCCCTCTCTCTCTCAATAAATAGAGACACATTTTTTGAACCTAAAAAGAAAGGAATCTTGTTTTTAGAGAACATTTAAAATTTTTTCTCAGGTGTTGAAGTGTTACAGTCCCCAAAATGACAGGAGAATTTGTGGTGGAAGAACTTAAAACGCTATGAGGTGGTGAGCATGGTCTAGGGTGAACTAATGACTGGAGTGAAACAATGACTGCCCTTAATTTTATTTTCGCTAGAACAAAACTACAGCTATCCCACTGAGGGGAAAGGTGATGAAGTAGTTGAAATAGATGAGACATATTTTTCTTCTGAGACATATTTTTCTTCTGTGTCTGTTTGTTCATGCAGATATTTAATTTTTTTTTTTTTTTTCTATTTTATAGCTTGTAGCACTGTTGAAACTTTCTGGGCTCTCAATTATTCTCAAAGAACACTGCGAATTGGATTTTTGGAACTCCTTTTTTTACCCATCCAAGCAGAGAATAATAAGTATTTCTCAAACCGTTTCTACACAGTTTTATATAGCCCTTGGCAGGATATGGGCTGATAGTAACAGCCGGTTACTACTCTGGGAAAACTGAGACAGTGAGAGTCCTTAAGTAACCTGCCTAGCAGCAACATAACTAGTAAAACCTGAGCTGTCAACTAAACAAAATACCTCTCAAATATATATCTCCCTTATACTACTATAATGTATAGAGCTAAAAGTTCAGACTCTTGAGGCAGAAAGACCTGAGTTTGAATCCCAGCTGTAACTATTTACTAAAAATTTATACAAACTGCATAGCACATCAGGAAGAGCCAGCATCGGCCGTTGTGCCAGAATATATACCAACAGCCCCCCTTACTACATTCTTGCTGCTTTCTGTTAGGTGTATGGGTAAAGCTCTGAAGCTCTGCTTATTTAACGAAGGACTGGGTTTGAATCACTTGCTCTTACGTTCTAATTCTTTTTGTTTTATTTTAATTCTTTTATTTTAGAGAGAGAGAGAGTGAGTACATGAGTTGGGGGTGAGTGGGGGTGGGGGGAGAGAGAGAGAGAATCTTCAGCAGGTTCCACACTCAGCGTGCAGCCCGATGCGGTGGTCGATCTCACGACCCTGGTGTCCTGATCTGAGCCAAAATCAAGAGTTGGGCACTCAACTGACTGAGCCATTCAGGCGCCCCAGTGTTCTAATTCTGGATGGAGAATTTTAAAGATGATTAGGGATAGAATGGAATAATATATGAGAAATCATTTGTAAATGGTGTTACAATATAATAGCATGAAGTATTAAGTTATTTTAAATGAAGTTAATTTTTCCCACCATAAAAAGTGTACATTCTCCTCCTTTCAGCGACTGTGAAGCTGGGAAGATCCCGGCTGGGCCAAGTTCACTGATCTCACTGTCCTCCTAGCCCTTCGGGGTTTCCCCAAAGCCCCTTAATCACATGGTTTGATTCTCCCACAAAAGTGTACATTCGGGAAAATATATTTAAAAAAGAGGAGAAATAAAATGATTATCTGTTGTATAACTGCATAGGGGTAACTGTTTTGTTTCCTTTAGCCCGGAGTTTCTGTTTTTTTAATAAACATAAATTATTATTTAGGGGCATTCAGTGATCTCCAAACTAAGATTAAAAATAAATTTGATAAGAGAGAGTACCTGTCACTTGATGTCCCCCCCCCAACTACAAGATCCCCCAGTAATTCAGACTCTTCATTATCACTTTAAAAATTTTTTTTAATGTTTGTTTACTTTTGAAGGAGAGAGAGACAGAGTGTGAGTTGGGGGGTGGGGAGCAGAGAGAGAGGGAGACACAGAATCTGAAGCAGGGTCCAGGCTCTGAGCTGTCAGCACAGAGCCTGACGCGGGGCTCGAACCCACAAACCGCGAGATCATGACCTGAGCCGAAGTCACGGACGCTCAACCGACTGAGCCACCCGGGCGCCCCTTCGTTATCACTTTTAAAGATGTGGGAAAATCCCTTATCATCTATTTGGGCAATTAAATGGCCATTTGAAAGCTCTTTTCAGGTCTGTGTTTTTGGGAGGGGTCAATTCCTGTGCTGCTTTAATCTGTTCCCAGCAGGACCTCTCCACCTGACTTGGCAGCAGTTTCTGTGTCTTAAATGACATGATTTTTGTGTGAGCCAGCAGTGTATTTTGGCGGCCCTAAAAGCTAAGGCCTGCTTAGGCATCATTGTCAAGGAAAGGTCTAAGGATGGGATTTTCTTGCTGTGCCTTATGCATCTAGATTGCATCCAGCATACTGTATTCACTTTGGGGGACTGAGATTTGAGCTGGATATTGCATTGTGGAAATGGGACTCAGACAGCAGTGGATCTGTCAGCATTGAGTAATTGAAAGAATTGAGGATGTTTTGCTTAGTAAGCATCGTAGTATAGCTCAAAGGAATCCACATATGAAAGAGGGAATAAACTCATTATGGCTCCAGAGCAAAACTACAGACCTTGGAAAGCAATGAGATAGGGGTTCCCTTCGGTTGAATATGAATGTGTGTGTGTGTGTGTGTGTGTGTGTGTGTGTGTGTGTGTGTTTGTGTTATATAATTTTTGAGATTGTCTAGTAATGGAATAGACCTTAGGAAGGAGTAAGTTTCTGGTTACTGAAAGTGTTTAAACTGAAGTCGGATAGATCCCTGCCAAGAACTACTATCAAATGCATTTCTTCGCTGGATTCATTCACTCATTCACTCACTCACTCACTCACTCACTCACTCTTTATTGAGCCCTTCCTGTGTGTCAAGCACTGTGCCCAGTGCTGAGGAGACAGAGATCAATACTGTGGGCAAGGGGCTGGATTAAATGACTCCAAAGATCCCATTATGGTTGTGGTTGAAAGAAATTGCTGGATGCTTCAGTTTCTTTTGCCTTAATAAAATTGTGGAGCTCTGATTTGTGTATCACTCTGTCTTTGAAACACTCCAGCATGTTGCTATCACATTTCTTCTGGGATGTAGAGTAATGCTTCATATCGTTTTCTGAAAGATTGTAGGCTGTTAACTCCTGTCCGTGACACTATTTTATTTCTCCAGCTTTGAACATAGAGGTTAAAGTTGAATGTGAAGTCAGCTTTTGATGGAATAATGTTGATTTTTCATGGCAAGTGTTTAATTGCAGGCTGACTTACATAAGTTTTTAAAGATTCAAGATTTATCAGAAAGTATCATGAGAGAACATAATGCTTATTAAATGTAAGGTGATCTTATTTATTAATGTTGTTGGAAATTCTTTGTACTTAAAACATATGGAAGAGTCAGGTTCTAAGGTTACACTTATTTTTTGAGAGGAGTTATCATTTGTGTATACTGAGATATTAAACCTCCAACTTCAATATTTGTAGATTGATCATATATCTGGACTAGTTCTAGTCCCGCCTGTAGAGATCAGATAGTACCAGGAAAAGCAGAGGTGCCAAGAACAAAGTGTGCAGATTTGGAGGTGATGTTGGGGTCTCTGTACATTTTGGCCCATCAAGTAAGGCCAGCTGTTCATTTGTTTCATGTCTAGGTTTGGAATTCACCCAGTTGCAGGCCGGATGCCTGGTCAGCTTAATGTGCTGCTGGCTGAGGCTGGGGTGCCATATGATATTGTGCTGGAAATGGACGAGATCAACCATGATTTCCCAGGTAAGTGGTAGAGGCGATGCTGAAGTCTAAATATTCTTAGTCTGAATAAAGCAACGCCCGTCTTAGGACATAAATTGTGGGATTTCTGAACACCCACTAGTCCAATGAAGAGTAACCTACCCCTAGTAGGTGTGCAGTTGGAATGAAAGCAGTGAAAGACGGTACTGAATAAGGCACAACAGATTTGTGAGTAGCATGGGTACTTTTGTGCCTTTGAGGGATGGTGAAAATCTTGAGAGATAGTGGAGCTCATTGCAGAGGGACTCGGAAGAGATCTGGCTTTGGGATCTAGGTCACAATTCTCGCTTGTTTGCACTAGATCCCAGCCTCAGGTTCCTCATTTATAAGATTGCTTCTGTTGCTAATTTAATGTATAATGCTAGCCAGTGTCTGAGACTTTCCTGGCTTCTAATTGTACTGATTCATAATCAATAAAGAAGTTTTCTATTTTCTTTTAAAGTACTAGGATTTCAGTAGATAAGGTGCTGTACTTTATGGCTGTCATTGGGTAGATGTTGAATGTTAATGACATTTGGCCCAAGATCATGTTTGTTAAAGTTAAACCAGTTCCCCCTGGCAAGTATCCACTGTAAACTTAAAAAATACTGTTTATTAGAGGAAAATAATGAAGTTATATGTGTATCTACATTCACATGGCATTTTTGGCAAAGTTCTAAGGTAATTTATATTATAGTCCTTAAAGAGGGAGTTTGGACCATTTTAATTTTATGCCCCCTTTGAGATTTCACTGTTGCAAAATTTTGTGTGAAACCTGCCAGTTCCAGGAATTATGGGCACAGCTTTAATACAGTACAGACTCTTAGACCATTTTCTTTGAGGCATCAAATAGCATCATATGTGGTCATTTTAAAAGTTGAAAATGGAATGCCAGTCTTCTCAAAAATAATATAACCAACAAGATCATTTTGAGATAATAAAAAAACCGCAAAGTCAGATTAGGTAGATGCATCTGGGGGGAGGGAAAGCACAATAATGTAAGCTCCAGTCAGCATGCTCAGGTTCACATGCAGGACCTACTGCTTTTAGCTGTGTGGCATTGGCTAAGTTACCGACCCTCTCTGATAAAGCTCTTTGTACAGTGCCTGGCACAAGTGTGCATCCTATAAATGTTGGCTTTTGTTACTATTGTTATAAAGTGCAGATCACTATAATTTGCCTGAAAAAAAATGAAAGTAGCCTATTTGAGACTTATATTTTCTCTTTTTTTTCCTTTATTATGTAGACACCGATTTGGTCCTTGTAATTGGAGCTAATGACACTGTTAATTCAGCAGCTCAGGAAGACCCCAACTCTATTATTGCAGGCATGCCAGTCCTCGAGGTCTGGAAATCAAAGCAGGTAAAGTTTCAGACTTGTGTTTCATTCTCATAGTCAAATGTCTCTTCAGACATGCGCACAGAGCCATCCTGGTTCACTCGGCGAGGAGCGCTGATGCCTTTTAAAAGCCGCAGGAGCTTGAGTGGGCGTAGGGCCTAGCTCTCTATATCCAGCTTCTGTCTGTTCGGTGGCCAATAGAGAACCCGAGTGAATGCCCTGGTCACCATTAGAACCAAACGATATTATGTGGATGGATTAACAAAATCTGTAGCCACAGCTGAAAAAAGAGCTGTGAGCTTTTGGAATGAGTCTGGCTGACTTCCAGATAGAGTCCAGTGAAGCAGATGGCTTCCCTCTGGGACAGTGAGTCAGTATCATTGCCTTCATATACGAAGATGAGCATGTTTTTTCATTTAATTTTTTTAAAGGGAATTTGTTGTTGTTATGGGGTGTCTAGAAGAAAGGTGATTTAGAAATCCAAACCATAACGTGGCATAAGGAAGCAAGGCCTGCTCGCGCACATCACCTCTGTGGAGGCTCACCGCTGGGTCATAGAGACTCAAAGGCGTATACCTTTCCCCTGCCTCATTCGAGGGACATGTCTTTACTACCCTTAGGTCAGATCTGCATTTTAACAGTCATAATTCTGTAATTATGTAAGTACATTTCCCTTTAATTTTGTTTCTCTTCATTGAAAATATGGGAGTGTGATACGCACTTATTCATGTGTAGATAAAAAATTACTGCATTCGTCATCAAATTGGAGAATTTGAAGAAGACTATACTAAGGCTGAGTGAAGTGTGAATAAATTTAGACTGCTTTCATTTTTGGATAAACTACCTAGACAACCACAGAAAGGCTTTTTATTTTCCTAAGAACTGACTTGCTATTTAACAGGATAGCACCATCCATAATCCATGTAGGTGTCAATGACTATACTACATCAATATTAGAGACAGGTTTGCTTTTTCCATTTTGCTTTGTAGGACTGTAATATTAGTTATTACCTCTGTCATGTGATGGGCTAGATTGCTCTTTGGGCTTTTGTCTTGGCACCTTCTTTTTCTTTTTAATGTTTATTTATTTATTTTGAGAAAGAGAGAGTGCGAGTGAGCCAGGGTGGGGCAGAGAGAGAGAGAATACCAAGCAGGCTCTGTACTGTCAGCACGGAGCCCAACCTGGTGCTTGAACCCACCACTGTGAGATCATGATCTGAGTGGAAATCAAGATTCAGACACTTTACTGACTGAGCCACCCAGGCGCGCCTGGAACCTTCTGATGTACTTTAAAGTGGTGGAATAGGAATCATGCCATTTTCCCATTAGAAGCTTATGCACTAAGTTTGGTCTCTTTAACACATTAGAGAAAGATGCTTATTTTTCTGAGTAGAAAATGTTACAGGGTCTTTATAGAGAAAAGCTCTGAGAAGAAAATCACTTGTAATCTTATGTTTCATAGATAAACTATTTATTGTTAACAAGATTTTTCTCTCTTGGATGTGAGTATGGGCACATTTAAAAAATTAAAGTTAATACAATGTGTGCCTGCATTAAAAAAACAACTCCTTGTGTATTTTAGAAAACTGTGTACTCAGGAGTTAGTAGTGGTGATGCTTCATTTAAAGCTAGGGCAGGGCAGTGTGGGCATACCTATCACCTCCCAGCCCAGTCTGTTAAATACACTCATTTTGCCCCTTAATCTTTGCTCCTTAGGTCATCGTTATGAAGAGGTCACTGGGTGTTGGCTATGCTGCGGTGGACAATCCAATCTTCTACAAACCCAACACCGCCATGCTTCTAGGCGATGCCAAGAAGACGTGTGATGCGCTGCAGGCAAAAGTGAGAGAATCCTACCAGAAGTAAATTTTCAAGACCAAGCTGTTGTCCGACAAAGCCACCTCTTCTGTTGTGGGAACAGGCAAATAAAGTATCACTCTGTACAGCTGATAGACATCTGTAGCAAAGCTCTTGGAAGAGAAGGAAGACTGAAGAATGCAAAGCAAACAGGGATATTTTTCAAGATCCCTTAATTTTTTTTTAAAAGATTGAAAATTCTGAATGTCTTTCTGTGCATATTTTTTGTGTTATGAATTCCAAAAGTATTTTATAAAAGGAGAAAGAACAGCCTCATTTTAGATGTAATCCATTTGGATTTTTTTATTCTTCCTCAATGGTCAACAATATTTTAAGAGATTAAGTTTTTAGGATCTTAGGACTTACATACATGGATCTGAACACTCTGACCTTGTAAACGTTACAGGTACCTTCGTTTATGTTTTTTCAACAAAGATTACTAATTTGAGACTTGTGTCAACTCCTGAGCTATCCTCTTACCATTTAACCATGATCTGAATTAACCATATCAAATTGGCTTCAACTTTTCAAACTGTACTACCAATTCTAGATTTCAGGGATGTATTTTCTCACTTCTATTTTAATACCTTAAGGGACTAGGTAATCTTTCAGAGATGCTGGAAACAATGACATCATTTGCTTTGTATGTTTCATCAGGACACCAGTGAAACATATAATTTGAAATCAGTATTGTATTCTTAAGAATCCCATTTCCAATCAGAGGTGTTTTTAATTTCAATCAATTTATAAAGTGTATTACTGTATTAAGTGCACTTGAATGGAATTCAGCTATTTGACTAATAAATTGAGTTCATCATGTTTGCGTAGAGATGTAGCAATGGTCTCTGGTGACAAAAGGCTCAAGTGAATAGTTTTGCTGGTTACTACCATCCGGGGAAGACTTGCCACTGGGAAATAGATGAAATTACTCGCTCTCTTAATTGTTGGCAAGAATTTTTTTTTCCAAATCAGAATGTGTTTTGAGGTCTTATGTAATTGATGACATTTGAGAAAAATGGTGGCCCTTTTTTTTATTAGCTACCTCTTTGTTTATCTAAACATCAGTAAAGACCATGTCTTTTTGCAATAAAAGTGTAGATTTTCTTTGTGACTTTGCTACTGTGCCAAAAGCTGTATATAGGTGAATGAATGAGTGAATACTTGGAATATCTGTCTCTCTCTGTAACTAATTTGGTACTAAGTTTCTTGAAATAATTATAAGCACATATAAACTATCTCTAAACCAGAAAAAGAATTAACTGTTGTGAAATTTTTTACTGTAATGCTCATGTTTACTCAGTTTATAACTCACAATATCTATTGGTTTGGTAATCAACTTCTGTTTTGCTGTGCTTGAGATTAAGATCTGTTTGTGTGTGTTTGTGTGGGTGTGTACATGTGTTTTAAAGCAGGAAAGGCTCCTTTTTAATTTTTAAGTAATAAATGCAATTTGCTAATGGATCTCAGGTCATTAGTAACCTCAAGTCTGAATTACATCATGAAAGTTCTACTAGGAAAACAATAAATCGTATCTTTATGCCCTTTTCCCAAAGTACTTGTGGGTATATCTGGAAAGCAGCAACTTGGATTTTTTTTTTTTTATGAGATAATTCCTGGATTCAGCTTAAACTAAAAATAATGATACTTGGATTTATTTATTTTTGTTATTGTAGTAAATCTTTTTCTATATTTTCAGAATTTAGGACCTCATTCTTTGCTGCTGACTAATCCTTTGTCATCTAGTTGTATTACTTGAGTTAAAAACTATGCTTCAGTTGGTTTTATTTTACTTTATTGCTTAGGATATTTAAATGATTTTTTGGATACAAAATTTCTTAAATTAATACTCCCAAAGGTTGGTGACCTTGGATTATTTATGGTGAAGTCTAAAATCAACAGAAATAATTTTCATCCATCCTATTTTATTGTTCTTTTTTTTCTAAGGCATACAACTGGAAGATATGACTTATTTTTTATTCTTGTATTGTTACACTATGTATAGATATTCAACTGGAAATAATTTTTTTTAAAAGTCCATTGTACCCCACAGTGTGTTACCAAAAAAAAGAATTACGCGTAGGCAGTGAAGTGCTAATGTTGATATGTCTTTTAGGCCTTTTTGACCATCTGTTATTTTCTCGTTTGTCTTAAATTGGAAGTTTGTGTTTAAATTACTCATCTAAGTAAAGAATATATATAAGTAAATGGATAAATTTTAATACATTATATGTATGTTTCTGTCTAACTCTGGACAGTTTTTCAGCATATAAATCTTTTTATCATTCTCTCTGTATTTTTTTTCTAGGGATTGGAATAGGACGGAGAGAGAGGACTAATCTTTTTCTGCAGTGGGCGTTCAGGCCTTGATGGAGTCAGGGAATAACAGTTAGGTATTTTGTAATGAATCTGGATAGTGGGCCTTGGCCTTTCTGATTCTATCCAAGTCATGGCCCTAACTTTTAGATTTTTATGTTTTCTCATCCAACACAAATATGGGATATATTATCTGTCAGTCAGGTTTAGGGTTTAGTTCAATTTATCCTATCCCAAAGCCTTATTATGTATAATTAATAACTCATAACCCATGTGTTCATCTGACTTAGAGGCAAATTTTCAAGTCCCTTAAGGCATACGTCTTGTGAATTAAAGCATTTTAGTACTAGAAAGTTGGACAGCTCATTTGTATAGCTAGGGGAGAATAGTTCAAATATCTAATTTATAGCTCCTGCCAGTTTTTGAGAGTCTTTGCCAACAAATATTGGGTCGGAATGGTAAGAGGAGAAAAACAAACAACCAAAATTCTACACGTCGGTGGCAGCAACTTGCATGTTCCAGCTGCTCTTTAGATTCCCAAAGGAAAGATAAATTAGTGTAATTAACAAGGAGGAAAAAAAACACTATTAAGTGAGACTTTTTTTTTTTTTTTTTTTTTTTTAATTTGAGAGAGAGAGAGGACAGGAGCAGGGAGAGGGGCAGAGGGAGAGAACTTGAGAATCTTAAGCAGCCTCCATGCTCAGCACGGAGTCCAAAGTGGGGCTCCATCTCATGACTCTGGGACCATGACCTGAGCTGAAATTAAGAGTTGGACACTCAACGACTGAACCACCCACACGCCCCTAAAGTGAAACTTTTAAAGTGTTAGTTAAGTAAAGCAGTAGAAATGGTAACATTAGAATTTTGAAGCACTCAAGATTGCTGTTCTTTTTTTTTTAATGTTTATTTTGAGAGTGAGCTAGAGAGAGAGAGAGAGAGGGAGAGGAAGAATGTGAGCAGGGGACGGGCAGAGAGAGAGAGAGAGAGAGAGACAGAGAGAGAGAGAACCCTAAGTAGGCTCCCTGCTGTCAGCGCAGAGCCTGATGTGGGGCTCCATACCACAAGTCGCGAGATCATGACCTGCCAAAATCAAGAGCCAGACGCTTAACCATCTGAGCCACCCAACACCCCAAGATTGCTGTTTTTAAACTTATCTCTTAGAAGTTACATATTGGGCTAAGGAATTGAACTGTTCACTATTTAAGTGGTTATATATTTAGCATGGTATATACTGTAATTCTGGAGGGAAGGAATTGAACTGTTCACTATTTAAGTGGTTATATATTTAGCATGGTATATACTGTAATTCTGGAGGGAAATCTTTTGGATAAAGTGGGTATAATGAGATAATGAGACAGTAATTAGATAATGAGAGACAGTAATTGAGATAATTAGACAGTAATTAGAATGAGACAGTAGATAGTCTTGTGCAAAAGGAAGGAGATAATGAGACAGCAATTAGAATGTTGACTATTTCAAACTCTTGACTTACAATGGTTAAGATAGTGGGAGGAAAAGATAGGGTCTTGGTAGATAATTTATTTGGGGGAGGAGTGGAAAATTATATTGAATAGGTAGAGAACATCTAGTTTATGATTATGAAGAACTTTAAAGGCTTGGACTCTAAATAGTGGGGAGATATTACATCTCTGTCACGTTGATTGTGAAAGCATATGACTACCTCATTCTACGTAAAATATTTGTACTTCATATTCTTGTCAAAGATCACAACTTTAAACTCTGCTTTCCAATTCTTTTAAAAAGCCTATTTCTGAAGTATAATACTAATGAAAAAGTAGTCTAAAAGTTAGAGAGTCCAGTTTGCCCCTGGATATTTCAAATTTCACCCATAGACCAAAACAGCCCTCAGAGATCTGGGTACTTGGACTTTTGTTGTGTGGAGTTACTGGGGATAACAAAGGCAGAGAGGTAATGGAATGGGGAGGAGAGTTATCCAGCTCACCTAAGGTCACTGTGAGTTTGGGGGCACATACAAGTGGCAGCAATAGAATGGCGGGGAGTCGAAGTGGTTGTTACAGACTTTGAGAAGAATTGAAGTGATGTGGATTTGGAGTATGCAGGTGACATGTGGAATGATGGTGGCTAGCTCCTTCCCCCAACAATGGAGAGACACGAAAAAGGAAGTGAGAACTCAGGGCAAGGGATTGCAGGTGTTCCTGTTTCCTCTGCCATAAAGAGAGAATAGGAAGATCTAAGAACCTTCTCCTTCTCCTTCCTTTTGCACTTGGGAAGATGAAAAACACAGCAGCAATGTGATTTGATGTAGGGCACAGTCAAAACACATGGAAATGGACCATTCAGAAATTGAAATAAGGCCACTTTTTTTTTAATCCTCCCATCCACCTACGTTGTTTCTGGCTTACTCTAGGAAAAATAAAACTTGGAAACTTCTCTAGTAATGTGTAGAACTGGAGTTAGCCAGTGAACTTTTATCTAAATGAGCTCTTTTCTGGACCTGATTTTCCAAAAGCCAGTGAGTTGCTATCAGCCAGCCTTGCCTTTGCTCCTTCTTTCTCCCATTTGGGGAATGCACTTTCCACAAGAGTACAGGGCTTACACTAATGTGGCAGGGTCTGTGCCTGGTTAATTCTATCCAGACCTTGTGATTCTAGTTCTCTGCTACACATACGTAAACACTGGTTTGAACTGAAATGTCACATTTAAACGTCTATAGAGAAATAGGATAAAGTGTGACTGACTAACCACCTTGTGTTATGTCAGTAGGGAGATAGCTTCTCCCCCAGACGGATGAAACAGAATGTCATGGCTTTATTTGTAATCTTTTTTTCCTTTAATGTTTATTCATTTTTGAGAGACAGAGATTGAGCATAAGTGGGGTAGGGGCAGAGGGAGAGGGAGACAGAGAATCTGAAGCAGGCTCCAGGCTCTGAGGTGTCAGCACAGAGCCCGACCGGGGGCTTGAACTCACGAACTGTGAGATTGTGACCTGAGAGTAAGTCTGACACTTAAACAACTAAGCCACCTGAGTGCCCCACATGGCTTTATTTTTGAATGTTTTGTCACTACTCTCCGAGTTTACTGGAACGGTTTGCTTCAGAAATCACTCCCTCTAGAAAAGTGCCTTTAAAACTTTCGGGCTTCTCCTGATTCATGGAAAATTTTGTTCTTGCAAATTATAGCCAGCTCTGTGGTTTTGTCCCATTGGGGTATGTATGAGCATGGAAGCTTGGACAGGACATGCTTTAGGTCCACACCCTTCTGTCTGATTGGGGATCACTGCTTCATTAGTGTTGGGTATAATTATAGTAACTTGGAAACATGGTCACATAAAGATTAGAATCATGGTTGTAAATGAGACCAATAGAGCATTCGAAGACTATAATAGGAAATCTTATGAAAATCTTAACTCTATATGTAAGAACTTTAGAGTACTTGTACTGGATTTGGTCCTTGCTGTAATGCATCTCACCCAGAATACGGTCTGTGTAAGCACCAATGGTTGGATTTTAATGATGAACACAGGACAAGTAGTTGGATGATGGCATTGCCAGGAAAAGGGTTACTGTTTTCTCTAATGAAAACATTCATTCACTTTTGGTCATGCATACATTCCTGGAATGTTTCACCTTTTGCTAAATTAAATATAAAGGCATTTTATTAATAAGTATATTAGTATGCAGCTTGGATGGAGGGAGGGGAGTGCATTTTTGTGTGTGTCCCACATGGATTTATGTTTAGGACTCATTATCTGGAAGCTTATCTTAACTTTTTTTTTTTTTTTAATTCCAGATTGACAGACTTTGTCCCCTTATTCAATTTAGTATCTCAGCTGGTAATAGTAACAGTAGCTACTAGTTAACGAGTACTCATTTTGTGCTAGGCAACATCCTGTCCACATCCTGTGGGTTTTCAGTGCCTTCTACAATAGAAAATGGCAACCTAGATCTGGTGAGGTTCCACTTAACTGGGTCCACTTAACCACTCTGTTGATGTTTCTTAAACAAAAATAGCTAAAGGAAAGATGGCACTCAAGAAAGGGAGGAACCATATCTTTCTAAACTGTTTAAGTATATTTTTAAAAAACCCAATTGAGATTTCAGGAAGAAGATACCAACCACTGACAAAATGATATGAAGAAATGTGAACCTTGTAGAAGAAACAAGCGACAGCTGTTTTTACATGACAAAAGTTGCTGGTTATCCAGTAGTGATTTGTCCTACCCTTTCTCTCTCCCAGCAGCTGCTGCCATTTGCCGCATACACAAAAGTTTAAGTCCTGGGGTCGCTTCTTACTTAGGAGAAGAATAAAGGAGACTTTGGAGCAGATTTTCCAAAATGCTTTCTATATTATGCTTTCCAGAATCATACCTACTGCACATCCACGCCTACTTGGACCTCCAACAACTGCCCACCTGACAACCAGTCTGGTCAAAGCTTTTTGCTATGAATTTTCATCTCCCAGGCCACAAACTCAGACGTCCCAAAATATGACTTTATTTTCTATAACTGAACTGACTTCCATTTTATTTTAATTTCTTATTTCTTCTTATTTTATTTTATTTTTTTTTAACTTCAGCATAATTTACTAAAAAGTGCTCTCAGCACGAGTTGTTGGTTGTGGGGTTTTTGTTTTGTTTTCCTTTTTATTTGTTTATTTTAAAATTTACATCCAAGTTAGCATGTAGTGCAACAATGAATTCAGGAGTAAATTCCTTAATGCCCCTTACCCATTTAGCCCATCGCCCCACAACCCCTCCAGCAACCCTCTGTTTGTTCTCTATATTTAAGAGTCTCATGTTTTGCCTCCCTCCCTGTTTTTATATTATTTTTTGCTTCCCTTCCCTTATGTTCATCTGTTTTGTATCTTGAATTCCTCATATAAGTGAAGTCATATGATCTTTGTCTTTCTGACTAATTTTGCTTAGCATAATACCTTCCAGGTCCATCCACATAGTTGAAATGGCAAGATTTCATTCTTTTTGATTGTCAAGTAATACTCCATTGTATATATATACTACGTCTTCTTTATCCATTCATCCATCAATGGACATTTGGGCTTTTTCTGTACTTTGGCTATTGTTGATAGTCCTGCTATAAACATTGGGGTGCATGTGCCCCTTTGAAACAGCACACCTGTATCCCTTGGATAGATACCTAGTAGTGCAATTGCTGGGTTGTAGGGTAGTTCTATTTTTAGTTTTTTGAGGAACCTCCGTACTGTTTTCCAGAGTGGCTGTACCAGTTTGCATTCTCACCAGCAGTGCAAAAGAGATCCTCTTTCTCCACATTCTCACCAACATCTGTTGTTGCCTGAGTTGTTAATGTAAGCCATTCTGACAGGTGTGAGGTGGTATCTCATCGTGGTTTTGATTTGTATTTCTCTGATGCTGAGTGCGGTTAAGCAGTCAGTTGGCCATCTGGATGTCTTCCTTGGAAGAGTGTCTATTCATGTCTTTTGCCCATTTCTTCACTGGATTATTTGTTTTTTGGGTGTGGAGTTTGATAAGTTCTTTATAGACTTTGGATACTACCCCTTTATCTGTCATTTGCAAATATCTTCTTCCATTCTGTCAGTTGTCTTTTAGTTTTGCTGATTGTTTCCTTTGCTGTGCAGAAACTTTTTATTTTGATGAGGTCCCAATAGTTCATTTTTGCTTTTATTTCCCTTGCCTCTGGAGATGTGTTGGGTAAGAGTTGCTGCGGCCAAGATCAAAGAGGTTTTTGCCTGCTTTCTCCTTGAGGATTTTATGTTTATTTATTTTTAATTTTTTTAACGTTTATTTATTATTGAGAGACAGAGCATGAGCATGGGAGGGGCAGAGAGAGGAGGAGACACAGAATCTGAAGGAGGCTCCAGGCTCTGAGCTGTTAACACAGAGCCCGACGTGGGGCTCAAACTCACAAACCCAGTGAGATCATGACCTGAGCCAAAGTCAGATGCTTAACTGACTGAGCCACCCAGGTGTCCCTTACTGTCTTATGTTTAGGTCTTTCATCCATTTTGAGTTTATTTTTGTGTATGGTGTAAGAAAGGTCCAGGTTCATTTTTCTGCATGTCGCTGTCCAGTTTTCCCAGTACCACTTGCTGAAGAGACTGTCTTTATTCCATTGGATATTCTTTCCTGCTTTGTCAAAGATTAGTTGGCCATACATTTGTGGGTCCAATTCTGGGTTCTCTATTCTGTTTTATCGATCCGAGTGTCTGTTCTTGTGCCAGTACCATACTGTCATGATGATTATAGCTTTGTAATACAGCTTGAAGTCTGGGATTGTGATGCCTCCATCTTTGGTTTTCTTTTTCAAGATTGCTTTGGCTATTCGGGGGTCTCTTCAGGTTCCATACAAATTTTAGCATTGTGTGTGCTAGCTCTGTGAAGAATGCTGGTGTTATTTGGATAGGGGTTGCATTGAATATGTAGATTGCTTTGGGTAGTATCGACATTTTAACAATATTTGTTCTTCCTATCCAGGAACATGGAATCTTTTTCCATTTTTTTGTTTCTTCAGTTTCTTTCATAAGCTCTCTATAGTTTTCAGTGTATAGATTTCCCACCTCTTTGGTTAGATTTATTCCTAGGTATTTTATGGTGCAACTGTAAATGGGATTGATTCCTTGATTTCTCTTTCTGTCACTTCATTATTGGTGTATAGGAATGCAACCAATTTCTGTGCATTGATTTTATATCCTGCCAGTTTGCTGAATTCATGGATCAGTTCTAGCAGTTTTTTGGTGGGATCTTTTGGGTTTTCCATATAGAGTATCATGTCATCTGTGAAGAGTGAAAGTTTCACCTCCTCTTGGCCGATTTTGATGCCTTTTATTCCTTTGTGTTGTATGATTGCTGAGGTTAAGACTTCCAATACTATGTTGAATATTGGAACATAGAATGGACATCCCTGTCTTGTTCTTGACCTTACGGGGAAAGCTCTCAGTTTTTCCCCATTGAGGGTGATATTAGAGGTGGGTCTTTCATATATGGCTTTTATGATCTTGAGGAATGATCCTTCTATCCCTACTTTCTTTAGGGTTTCTATCAAGAAAGGTGGCTGTATTTTGTCAGATGTTTTCTCTGCATCTATTGAGAGGATCATGTAGTTCTTGTCCTTTCTTTTATTGATGTGATGTATCAGATTGATTGTTTTGTGGATATTGAACCAGCCTTGCATCCCAGGTATAAATCCCACATGGTCGCAGTGAATAATTTTTTTAATGTATTGTTAGATCTGGTTGGCTAATATGTTAAGGATTTTTGCATCCATGTTCATCAGGGAAATTGTCCCATAGTTCTCCTTTTTTAGTGGGGTCTTTGGTTTTGCAATCAAGGTAATGCTGGCTTCATAGAAAGGGTTTGGAAGTTTTTGTTCCATTTCTATTTTTTGGAACAGCTTCAAGAGAATAGATGTTAACTCTTCCTTAAATGTTTGGTAGAATTCCCCTGGAAAGCCATCTGACCCTGGACTCTTGTTTTTTGGGAGGTTGTTGATTACTAATTCGATTTCCTTACTGGTTATGGGTCTGTTGAAATTTTCTATTTCTTCCTGTTTCAGGAATTTGTCCATTTCTTTCAGATTGCCCATTTTATTGGCATATAATTGCTTATAATATTCTCTTGTTATTGTTCTTACTTCTGCTGTGTTGGTTGTGATCTCTCCACTTTCATTCTTGATTTTATTTATTTGGGTCCTTTCCTTTTTCTTTTTGATCAAACTGGCTAGTGGTTTATCAATTTTGTTAATTCTTTCAAAGAACCAGCTTCTGGTTTCATTGATCTGTTTTGTTTTTTGTTTTGTTGTTGTTGTTGTTTTTGTTTTGATAACATTGATTTCTACTCTAATGTTTATTATTTCCTGTTTTCTGCTGGCTTTGGGTTTTATTTGCTGTTCTTTTTCCAGCTCCTTAAGGTCTAAGGTTAGGTTGTGTATCTGAGATCTTTCTTCCTACTTTAGGAAGGCCTAGATTGCTATATACTTCCCTCTTATGACTGCCTTTGCTATGTGCCAGAGGTTTGGGGCTGTGGTATTATCATTTTCATTGACTTCCATGTACTTTTTAATGTCCTCTTTAACTTTTCGGTTAGCCCATCCATCTTTAGTAGAATGGTCTTTAGTCTCCAAGTATTTATTATCTTTCCACATTTTTTCTTGTGGTTGATTTAGAATTTCATAGCGTTGTGATCTGAAAATATGCACAGTATGATCTCGATCTTTTTGTACTTGTTTAGGGTTGATTTGTGTCCCCGTATGTGATCTATTCTGGAGAATGTTCTAGTGCACTTGAGAAGAATGTGTATTCTACTGCGTTAGGATGAAATGTTCTGAATATATCTGTTAAGTCCGTCTGGCACAGTGTGTCATTCAAAGCCATTCCTTCCTTTTTGATATTCTGTTTAGATGATCTGTCCATTGTTGTAAGTGTGGTTTTGAAGTTCCCTACTATTATGGTTTTATTGTCAATGAGTTTCTTTATGTTTGTGATTAATGATTTATATATTTGGGTGTTACCACGTTTAGAGCATAAATGTGTATAATTGTTAGATCTTCTTGGTGGATAGACCCCTTAATTATGATATAATGCCCTTCTTCATCTCTTGTTACAGTCTTTACATTAAAGTCTAGATTGTCTGATATTAGTATGGCTACTCTAGCTTTCTTTTGGCCACCATTAGCATGATAGATTGTTCTCCATCCCCTTCCTTTCAGTCTGAAGGTGTCTTTAGGTCTAAAGTGGGTCTCTTGTAAACAGCATATAGATGGATCTTGTTTTCTTTTCCATTCTGTTACTCTATATCTTTTGATTGGAGCACTTAGTCCATTGACATTTAGAGTGGGTACTGAATGATGTGAATTTATTGCCTTTAGATTTATTTAGATTTATTGCCTTTAGATTTATTGCCTTTAGATTTATTGCCTGTAGATTTGGAGTTTCTGGTTGGTGTTCTCTGGTCCTTTCTAGTCTTTGTTGCTTTTGGTCTTTTAAAATACATTTTATTTATTTTATTTTATTTTTGTTGTCTTTTCTCCCCTCAGAGAGTTCTCCTTAAAATTTCTTGCTGGGCTGGTTTAGTGGTCAAGAACTCCTTTAATTTTTGTTTGTCTGGGAAACTTTTTATCTCTCCTTCTATTTTGAATGACAGCCTTGCTTGGTAAAGAATTTTTGGCTACATATTTTTCTGATTCAGCACATTGAATATATCCTGCCACTTCTTTCTGGCCTGCCAAGTTTCTGTGGATAGGTCTGCTGTGAATCTGAGCTGTCTTTCCTTGTCAGTTAAGGACTTTTTTCCCTTGTTGCTTTCATAATTCTTTCCTTGTCTGAGTATTTTGGAATTTGACTATGATATGCCTTGTTGATGGTCAGTTTTTGTTGAATATAATTGGAGTCCTCTGTGCTTCCTGGATTTTGATGTCTGTGTCTTTCCCCAGGTAGGAAAGTTTTCCGCTATGATTTGCTCACATAAAACTTATACCCGTTTTTCTCTCTCCATTTTCTGGGGCCCCTATGATTCTGATGTTATTCCTTTTCAATGAGTCACTGAGTTCTCTAATTCTTAAATCATGCTCTTTTGCCTTAGTCTCCCTCTTTTTTTCTGCTTCATTGTTCTCCATAAGTTTGTCCTCTTTATCTCTGATTTGCTGTTCTGCCTCTTCCATCCTTGCTGCCATGACATCCATTTGAGATTGCAGCTCAGTTATAGCATTTTTTATTTCATCCTGACTAGCTTTGACTTCTTTTATCTCAGCAGAAAGGAATTCTAACCTATTTTCAATGCCAGTATTCTTATTATCGTGATTCTAAATTTTGGTTTAGGCATCTTGCTTTATCTGTGGTGATTAATTCCCTGGCTATAATTTCTTCCTGTTCTTTCTTTTGGGGTGAATTCCTTCATTTCATCATTTTGAAGGAAGAAAAGGAATTAGTAAAGTAAAAAAAAGAAAAATTAAAAAATTAAAAACAACACAAAAAAATAAAATAAAGGATGCTAGATCCTAGGTGTGTTTTGGTCTGGTTGTTGAAAGGAGCTTGATAGATTAGAGAAAAAAGGGAAAGATAAGAAAAGAGAAAAAAGGAAAACGTTTGAAAATTTGAAAACATGAATATAATAGAATAGAATAAAATGAAATGATGGAAGTGAAATGAATTTTAAAAATTTACAAAATAAAAAATATAGTGGGAAAAATTAAAAATATTTTTAATAAAAATGGGAAATATAATTTTTTTCTCTTTCTGTATTCAAGAATAAGAAAAGAAAAAAATCGAATAGATGGACCTGTGAACAGACTGAAATATGATTGAAATTACATCGGTTTCTCCTAGAAGTCAAACTATGAAGCACGTTATAGTCAGTAAACTAAGCAGATGGAATGACTTGTGGTGTTCCTAAAGTGCACAGTTGGCCCAATTGGATGGGGCTTAGTGTAATGGCTCTATTCTCCACTAGATGGCTCTGCTTAGCTTGCTGGGGGTGGATTGTTGTGGCGCTTATAGGTATGTATGCACATGCACGGGAGGGGTGAAAATAGCGTCACCCAGCTACCCAATCCCTAGTACCAGAACTCTATGCTTTCCCAGACAGACCATCAAGCACCCCACCTTTGTCTCTGGCTTATGTCCACTCCTTGCTTTTACACTGTAAACAAGCCGTCAGGCTGCCAGGCGACACCTCCCTCCTGAGTTTTATCTCAGATGCGGCTGTGTTTCCCAACCCTTCACTTCTGAGAGATTGGGGCTTTGGCCTGTTCTGACCCTCTGGGTGAGGGTCTCACCAAGCAATTGCCTGGTGCCAGCTACCCCCAGGGATGTTCGGGAGACTGCACTGCTGCCGATTCCCTGAGACTGTGGGTGGGTGCCAGCCCACCCCAGAAAAATTTCACGTGATCATGTAGCAGCAGCATCCAGGGATCATGGAAAAATCACAACACCCATCTGTCACCAGGCTTCCCACTTAACATCCTTGTTCCAGTACCAGTGAGTGTGGTTGTTTGCCAGGGTCTGCTGGGACCTTTGCCTGTGGGGTGGCTGCACAGCATCTACCAGATGTCCTCCCAGCAGGGGAACTGCCTCTAGTGTGTGACCTGAGGACCCCTCAGACCTTGCTCTCTGTTCCTAAGGATTCGCCTTTCCCACCAGAGCACCACCAGGTATTGAGCTGTGGCATTTCAGACTCTATGCTTCCCTGTTTATGGAGTCTTAATGGAATTTAAACCCTCTCCTTTCTCCTTTCTCCCTTTTTTGTTCAGTCTCTCGCATATTCTTTCTTTTCTCTCCAGATGCTTTCGAGTGGGGGTATGCTATCTGTACTCTACCCGCCCCCCCCACCATCTCCATCCTCTCTCCACAAACAAAAACAGCTCTTGCCCCCCCCCCCATGGCTTCTCTCTCCCTCAGTTCATCTCTCCACACCATGTACCTCCTGAGTTCTGTGTTTCAGGTTGTATAGATTGTTGTGTTGATCCTCAAATCAGTTTTCTAGGTGTGCAAGATGGTTTAGTGTTGATCTGGCTTCATTTCAGGGAGGAGAGACGCAAAAAACAATTTCCATGCTGTTCCACCATCTTGGCCCATCCTGTTTATTTTTTTTAAGACAGAGAGAGAGACAGACAGAGAGACAGGAAGAGCACAAGCAGGGGAGGGGCAGAGAGAGAGGGAGACACAGAGTCAGAGGAAGGCTCCAGGCTCTGAGCTTTCAGCACAGAGTCTGACATGGGGCTTGAACTCACTAATCGTGAGATCATGACCTGAGCCAAAGTAGCATGCTTAACCAACTGAGCCACCCAGGTGCCCCCTGAATTCCTTTATTAAACTCCCATTTTCCTTGATGATGGAAACTGGACCTTAATTCAGGGTGTTTCTGTCTCCTTCTACTCCTGGGGGCACATCTTCATTCAGAGGCAAAGTGGGGTGGAGAGCAAGGTGAGTTACAATGACGTTTGAATGGAGTGGGTTGGGTCCTTGGTCTTCATCCATCCAGTCTGGCATCCTCTGAAGTGTTATTCCTCCTACCCAGTCTTGGTTACTAATATCTTTACACATTGACATTCTGTAATTTCCTCTTTGGTCTAAATGAAATAAAAGAGGTTATAAGAATGTTTAAAGCAATATGGAATGGGAGGGAAGAAATACACAAGTGTGGATGATATGATCATCTCAACATATTTTGGCAACTTTCTCCTACTATGATTTATATTTGGGGTGCAACTTGTAGCCTTTGAATGAGGAAAGAATATTAATTTTATTTTCACAAAGAAAGTAGTAGGTGCTCTATTTAAGTAATTTAAAATGAATTGATTCAAATACTTCAAGCAAAGAAATTCTGAGGAGCCATTTAATTATTCTCACGAGACTAACTGAATGTGAGCTTCAGAGACCTTATTTTTAAAAATTTAGACATTGAGTTGTTTGGAGGAAGGTTTTTCATATGTTCCTCTGCCCCATGAGGAATTTAAAGTGCTCTATCATCTAATCTCTATTATTTTATGAGCAGTACTTTGGTACTAAATCTATAGCTAAAAGTTGAATCACTCATTCACAGTTGGAGCACATCTGAAACAAAGATAGGTCAAAAATAGCTCCGTGATAATTATCATCTTTTTGAAGAACACAGGTTAGCATTTATAACCCATCTAATTCTTTTGTACTGATGAAATATATTTAAAAAAAAATAACGATTTCTGTGTATGTTATTAATTGTAATTTTCACTGGGGAAATTGGAGCACAAAACATCACAATGTTTCCCTAATTACACTGTGGCAGATGGAACAAGAACTGTATCTTCTGCCAATTAACTGTGTTTTTTTTCTTAAATTACAAGTGCATGGTCATTTCAATAAATGTCATGATTCCTATTTTATGCATAAGCTTTCTGCTCCTCTGGAATATTTTCTTGCCCCCCACGGAAATAAAGGAAATTGAGCAAAATGGAACAAAGAAGATAACAAATACATTCAAAAGTGCCATTATTTAATATTTTCATGCCACCACTTGAGAATGAAATTAGACTGCAAGGGACAACATGGGCAATTGGGCAGACCTTTGCATAATAGGTGTTCTCATTGTACAAGAATCTGGGGGATTAGAGCGTTTATCCAGGTGGAATAGAGGGTGAGAGGAAGTGAATTGGCCACTGCTCAGCCTGGGGGAGATGAGGTGGAAAAGCCTCTGAGAAGAGAGACCAAGGGAGCATTTACAAGATAGGTGAAACCCAAATTTTGCTAGTTCTTTTAGATTCCATGTCGAGAGAGCGGATGTCAAAGGAAGGAAGAATCAGAGATCATCGGCATGAGATTTTTAGAAGGGATGTGGAGTAAGGAGTTGGAATTCAAACTGGAAGAAACCACAAAAAGAGTTAATGGTATGGGGCACCTGTGTGGCTCAGTAGGTTAAGCATCTGACTTCAGCTCAGGTCACGATCTCACAGTCCATGGGTTCTAGCCCCACATCAGGCTCTGTGCTGATAATTCAGAGCCTGGAGGCTGCTTCAGATTCTGTGTCTCCCTCTCTCTCTGCCCGTCTCCCACTCTCTCTCTCTCTCAAAAATGAATAAATGTTAAAAAAAAAAACAGTTAATGGTAGCACTAATGACATTTTCTAAGTTACAAGGTGATATTAGAAATTGCTTATGCTTGAAATGTTTTTATTTCTGTTCCTTCCACCATTGATTTGGTTGGGTTTCCTATCTACAAAATATATGATCAAGGGGCGATGACAAGCCTATTATTTATTGTGTGCCATGTGCTGTGCCAATTAGCAGAAGCATGTAGCATGGTCCCTTGCAGTGAAGTATGGGATGCGTAGAAGAATAATAAAATTATAATTTGGTGGAATTGCAAAAATTAAATGATTTGCAAGTTATGGAGGTAGCTCATAGAAGAGAATGATTGTTGCCTGGGTTTGAGTAGGGAATTCTGGGTAGCTTTTGCAGAGAAGTGTTCTAGAAGATAAATAAGAGATAGTTAGGTACGTAAGGAAGGAACAGCATTTTAAAGTTTATTTATTTTGAGAGAGACAGAGACAGTGCAAGTCGGGGGTGGGGTGGAGAGAGACAGAGATAGAGAATCCTAAGCAGGCTCTGTGTTGCCAGCCCAGAGCTGGATGTGGGGCTCGAACTCACAAAACTTTGAGATCATGACCTGAGCCAAAACCAAGAGTTAGATGCTTAACCGACTGAGCCACCCAGGAGCGCCAGAACAAGTATTTTAAATGGAGGAGATAGCATGTGAAAATTCACTGAATCAAGACATTTCAAAGGAAGTAATTCTCTTCAAATATTTAACATAATACAGATTTTAATTCATAGTTATTAATGTTTTAAATAAAACTCTTGTGCTAGAGAACTGTCATTTTCCTGGTCATTTTGAGGGTAATTATTATTATTATTATTTTTTATTTTCCTACTGCCAATAGACATTTGCCAATTTTGGTACTGACTAATGTCTCTTTCCCCATGCTGCTCTCAAAAAAAAAAAAAAAAAACCCAAAAAACAAAAAAAAACCACATTGCTTGTATTTTTCACAATCTGTTACTTACTCCATCTTTGTCAGAGCACCAGTGAAGGAGGAACTCTATTCTTTGCATTAGAGAAGGCTCAAGTTACCAAGAAATTATTGAGTCAGTTGCAACTGGGCAGTGGTAATTCAGTAGTACTAATACTAGGAGCTTTTCCCAAGGTCTTGGGCTTTCTTTGCCTTCTGGGTGCATCTCAGAAGATGAGTCTATCAGGCAAGAAGCAAGCCTGTTTCTGATGGGTGGCGGCCATAATTAATGTGGTTTTGTGTCAGTTTAGCTAATCTGGAAGTGCAGTGCCTAGAATGTCCTTCCTTGTCTGATTCTAGGTTAGTCCCAAGAGAAATTTTGTGAAATTCGGAAGATGAGGCCAGGCAACGGCTGTATCACTACAAAGGCTTGTTTGGCTGGGTACTACTGCGGCATTGCGTGACTGCTGCTCCAGGTCCGCTTGTTGACCTTGCACACTAGCTGGGACCCCAGCTTCTCTCACTCCTTTTGGATCCCTTTCTTCAGCTTCTCAACTTTCTGGGCAAAGCCCATGTATGTGGTCTTGGCCGAGCGCACTGGCTTCTGCAGGTCACTCGTGTTAGGTGTGAGACAGACAAGGGTTCAAGTTTGTCCTCACTCTCCCCCACTTCACGTTGGCTGTCAACTCTGCTCACTGAGAGTTACTTCAGGCCCATGGCCAGAAACAGAGCCAATGGCATCCACAATTGTGTAAAGTTGCATTCGTAGTAAGTCTCTTCTTTCCTACTGTGGTTCTGCTTCCCTGATTGAAACGTCACTGGTATAGTCCCCTCACCACATGTCATGATGCTCATATAACTAATTTGTGATTATTAATTGTGTTAAGGAATTTGAATGGCATATGTAATTGAAATTACAGGTGATCAAAGGTCTCATTTAATAATTTCAATGATTTTGGGGCGCCTGGGTGGCTCAGTCGGTTAAGCCTCAGACTTCGGCTCAGGTCATGACCTCGTGGTTTACAGGTTCGAGCCCCACGTCGGGCTCTGTGCTGACAGCTCGGAGCCTGGGGCCTGCTTCAGATTCTGTGTCTCCCTCTCTCTCTGCCCCTCCCCCCTCATGCTCTGTTTCTCTCTCCTTCAAAAATAAACATCAAAAAATAAATACATAATTTCAACCATTTCTCCTAATAAATATTAAAATTAGATGACTCACATTTCACCACCTTTACAAATGGATTGAATGATGAATTCAGTTAATGATTTTTTCATATAAATTAATGCTCTTTCCAAAGAGCACAACTTAGTGCTAGGGGGGATTAAAACCATTATAAAACCTATCCTCTTTTTGGCATACAGTGGGGGTGTGTGGACAGAATGTTTACAGGTAGGGTAAAAGGAGAAGGCTAAAAATTTAAATGATTAATTGGTTATAGTATAGGTACACATACAGAGAAATATTGACACCATTTTTAGAAATTCCAAGAGCTCTTGTTCTTGCACATGTGAATCAATCCTTATTGACTCTGGGCTTGACCATGCGATTTTCTTTGGCTAACAGGCATTAGCAAGTGAAGTACAGACAGAGGCTTGATAAGAGCTTGTGCATTGGGGCTTGGCCTTTTGGAAAGTTCCTTCTTTAGAGCTTATTGCCATACTATATGGAACCTTGGGCTGAGTCATGAGAAGCAATCTGGAGAGAGGCTTGGAGGATTAGGGGCTGTCTTGGACTTATCAACTGAAGGCAACTGCATGAGCAATATCCATGGAACAGGAGAATCACCAGCTGAACCTTGCCGGAATTCCTAATAAACGGAATTCTGTGGAATAACAGATTGTTGTTTAGGGGTGGTTGGTTATACAACAATGGAAGATTGAAATAGCTATGACAAAGCATTAATAATAAACTTGTTCCTTCTTCTTTTTTCTTTTTTTATAAACAACTGTGCCTTGACTTAGTTCTGACTATGCCTCCTTTTACTCCTTCCTTAAATTCCTTATTACTTTTCATGGTCTCCACTTCTCCTTTTCTCATCAGAGCATGGGTGGTCATTCTTCTAGGTAGCATGAGTTGGGAGACACTTAGAAACCCCATATACCCCAGAATATCTTCCTTCTCAGTCTGTCCTGGTACTTGAGACTTCAACATTATTTAAAGAATGATTTTTTTTCTTCTAAGCTACGAATTCCCTTCTCCAAGGACGAACTATGCCTGGACACATAATATTGTCCTCTGTCAATCACCATGGAGCCAGGATTAGTTTGTTCGTTTGCTCTCCTTGGAAGAGGCAGGGAGGAACTGACTCTAGCTTGCCAGGGGGCCCTGCCCACACATGTACATCTGCCTGCAAGTCTTCCCCCTTATTCTGTCAGCCAGTTAATTACTTCTCTTCCTTCAGTTCTGGACTCCATTAACAGTTTCTTAGGGAAGTGTCCCTGAACCCCCTGATTAAATCTATTCTCCGATTACAGGTGCTCATAGAACCATCTGCCTCTTCTTCAGAGCAATTTCAACCTTTTAAATATGTAATTATGTTATATTTACATCACCTGGGACTATAAGCTCTAAGGAGATAGAGATCATGATTATTTTTGCCCACTGTGGTATTCTCGATACTTAGAATGTACTCTGACACATGGAGTGTATTTAATACATATTTGTTAAAGAAACAAATGAATGACTGGGTGAACTGAGATTCTGAACAACTGAATTCTCTTTTCCTTTCTTACTTTAGACCCTTTTGTGCCTGGACTGGATGTATTAATACTATTTTAGGCAAGAAAGAAGGCACGTGGCATTCTAAAAACTCTGAGATGTTTCAAGAAGGGAAATTATTAAAATGTCAATACTACCCAAAACAATCTACACATTCAATGCAATCCCAATCAAAATTGTACCAGCATTCTTCTCAAAGCTAGAACAAACAATCCTAAAATTTGTATGGATCCACAAAAGACCCCGAATAGGCGAAGTAATATTGAAGAAGAAAACCAAAGTGGAAGGCATCACAATCCCAGATTTTAGCCTCTATTACAAAGCTGTAATCATCAAAACAGTATGGTATTGGCACAAAAACAGACACATAGACCAATGGAATACAATAGAGAACCCAGAATTAGACCCACAAATGTATGGCTAACTAATCTTTGACAACGCAGGAAAGAGCATCCAATGGAAAAAAGAGAGTCTCTTTAGCAAATGGTGCTTGGAGAACTGGACAGCAACATGCAGAAGAATGAAACTAGACCACCTTCTTACACCATACACAAGAATAAACTCAAAATGGATGAAAGGTCTAACTGTGAGACAGGAAACCATCAAAACCCTAGAGGAGAAAGCAAGCAACAACCTCTTTGACCTCAGTCACAGCAATTTCTTACTCGACACATCTCCAAAGGCAAGGGAATTAAAAGCAAAAATGAACTATTGGGACTTCATCAAGATAAAAAGTTTCTGCACTGCAAAGGAAACAACAAAGCTAAAAGGCAACTGATGGAATGGGAAAAGATATTTGCAAATTAAAGGGCTAGTGTCCAAAATCTATAAAGAACTCACCAAACTCCACACCCGAAAAATAAATAATCCAGTGAAGAAATGGGCAGAAGACACGAATAGACACTTTTCCAAAGAAGACATCCAGATCGCCAACAGACACATAAAAAGATGCTCAACGTCACTCATCATCAGGGAAATACAAATCAAAACCACACCGAGATACCACCTCACGCCGGTCAGAGTGGCTAAACTGAACAAATCAGGAAACTACAGATGCGGCTGAGGATGTGGAGAAACGGGAACTCTCTTGAACTGTTGGTGGGAATGCAAACTGGTGCAGTCGCTCTGGAAACCAGTGTGGAGGTTCCTCAAAAAATTGAAAATAGAGATACCCTATGACCCAGCAATAGCACTACTAGGAATTTACCCAAGGGATACAGGAGTGCTGATGCATAGGGGCACTTGTGCCCCCAATGTTTACAGCAGCACTTTCAACAGTAGCGAGATTGTGAAAAGAGCCTAAGTGTCCATCGACTGATGAGTGGATAAAGAAGACGTGGTTTATATATTCAGTGGAATACTACTTGGCAATGAGAAAGAATGAAATCATGCCATTTGCAGCAGAGTGGATGGAACTGAAAGGTATTATGCTGAGTGAAATAAGTTAGTCAGAGAAGGACAGGTATCATGTTTTCACTCATATGTGGATCCTGAGAAACTGAACAGAAGGCCATGGGGGAAGGGAAGGGGACAAAAATAGATACAAACAGAGAAGGAGGGAGGCAAACCACAACAGACTCTTAAATACAGAGAACAAGCTAAGGGTGGATGGGGTGTGGGGGAGAGGGAAAATGGGTGATGGGCATTGAGGAGGGCACTTGTTGGGATGAGCACTGGGTGTTGTATGTAAGCCAATTTGACAATAAATTGTATTCATAAAAAATAAAATAACATGAAACAAAATTTAAAAAGGGGAATTAAAAATTAAGGGTGCTATGCTGAAGCTAAGACTTACTAGAACATTGTGGACTCCATTACAATGCCTTATCTATTTAAATTCTTACCCCTGGATAGAAACATTCCGAGAAATAAGAAAACTAGTAAGAGTTAACATGAGTACTAGCATGTATTGTAAAAACATTACCGGGCTGCCATAAATAGTAGTTCTCTTTTTCCATGCAGTAATAGTTAAAAGCTTCCCTTTATAATTAAACAATTTTGGATTATTGAGGAAGAACTGTAATGCTTTATTTTAATTGAGGTATAAGTGACATCTAATATTATATTATTTTCAGGTGTACAATATCGTGATTTAATATTTGTGAACACTGCAAAATGATCACCATAATAAGTCAGAACTACAATGCTTCAATACACTTTGTAGTTCTCGCATTTATCTTCATTAAAGTATGTAATAATTAAACAGTCATTTATAGTAGGTTTACTAACATGAGAAGAAAAAAAGAAGTGTTGGAGCTTTACATTTTATTTTAATATTACTATTCTCACTTTGAACAGGTTGAGCAAGAATGGCAGTCATGATTTAGCCAGTATTTAATTTATGAAGAGTGTTTTTGTAATCCTCATAGCGTTGTGAAATCAAAACCTTCCACTTTTATTTCCTTAGGGATAATTGCTGTTTATTCTCCAATTTAGAATATCTGGGAAAATAATTGACCTGGAGAAGCATCTCTCAAAAATGTGGTGATAATGGCAGGTAAGAGAAGAATGGTTTCTATGGTTACAAAAGTTTAGGCAATGCTGGATTAAACAAAATTCAATGGTATTTTTCTCTTTTTAATCACAGGGACTGATGACACTCTCTGTAACGCTCCAAGAAGAAAGGATATACAGCATTTCCCACTGTCTTCTGGTGACTGAATTTTAAAATGTAATTCAGCATTTTAATTAATTAATTAATTTTTATTTTCTTTGTGTGCTGTTTGGAATTTAAATGTGCTCTGCTAACCACCTAGAGAGAAGTCTTCTCTTAAAAAAAATTTTTTTTTTAACATTCATTCATTTTTGAGAGACAGAGATAGAGCATGAATGCGGGGGGGGGGGGGGTGCAGAGAGAGACGAAGACACAGAATCTGAAGCAGGCTCCAGGCTCTGAGCTGTCCGCACAGAGCCTAATGCGGGACTGAACCCACGAACCATGAGATCATGACCTGAGCTGAAGTCGGACACCTAACCTACTGAGCCACCCAGGTGCCCCTAGAGAAGTCTTCTCTTATGCATTTAGAGAGGTATGTCTATACATTTACCAAATCCCTGGTGACCTGTTTCTCTCCTGGCCTTTTCTATAATCTATGATCCTCTTGTTCTAGGAAATACTTACTGTGTTCCTATTTCTATCAGCATGCTAATTATAATAATAGTTACCATTTTGAATATTCACTATGTGCCAGGCATGACTGTAAAAACTTTCAATGTGATAACTCATTAATCACAAAAGAATAATCCTTTGAGTAGGTATCCCATTTTACAGATGTAGAGGCTCAGAGTTCAGTGAATTAAATAGATGGTGGGATCAGGATTTGAACTGGGAAGTCTGGCTCTACTCTGAGCCACAATACTATGCTGTCATACAACTGATTTGCCAACTAACTTTAAGAAAACAACATCTTGGTAAGTTGAGAACTACTTGTAAATTGTGAGCTCTTCGAGATGCTAAACAAGCAAGGCAGTACAGTTTAATGTACCAATTTGACATTTGCTTAACTTCATGCATGTGTTTGGCAGTCGATTTTTCCAGAAGACTTCTTCACCTTTTAGAAATACAGAATCTGTTGTTTTGGTGTGGTGCCACGAGAAGGATCCTGTGCTTTGCTGCTAGGATATGGACTACTTGTTTCTAAGTGCAGGCTGCTCCTGAGTTTTCCTTTTCTTCTTTTTTTTTTCTTTTTTTAATGGTGTAGCTGTAGACCTTATGTGTTTAAACAAATATATCCACACTATAAGCTACAAATAATTCAACTACAAAACCCATCGTGGTTCTGGTATTAACTACCACTCCTTCCTTTCTAGAACGTTATGAAGCTTGTAGTCTAGACTGGTCCTCCTCTTTGCTATTACCGGAGATCTTTCTTGACCTCTGTTGCTCCATGTTTCCTACAGAGGTTGCTTCTTTAGAGCAGAGCTTATTCAGTTTCTGCAGAAAATTGTCTCATTCTGCAGTTGCTCACAGTTTAGAGTCCTCTCTTCTTTTTACAGCCTAATAATTCTGATAAACCACATTCTACTCTCTGTATTACCCCAAAGTTAGTCTTTCTATACTTGTTTATATAATAAATGTAAAATCAAAATAAAATATAAAAATTTATTGATTATTAGAGGCAGAGCACAGCTGAAGCTATATAATCTAAGGAGACTCAGGAGACTCTTCAGCTTTCATTACAGTTTTGTTTTTTTGCTCGAAATTGTGTAAAATTATCAAGGTTTTCTAAAACAAGAGAACTTAGAGGAGGGCACCTTTTGGGATGAGCACTGGGTGTTGTATGTAAACCAATTTGACAATAAATTTCATATATTAATAAAAAATAAATAAATAAATAAATAAATAAATAAATGAATAAATATAAAAAAAATAAAACAAGAGAACTTAACTTTAATCCCAACATTAGTTTATCTTCTCTATTTGCTTTATTTTATTTTTTTTTCAACGTTTATTTATTTTTGGGACAGAGAGAGAGCATGAACGGGGGAGGGGCAGAGAGAGAGGGAGACACAGAATTGGAAACAGGCTCCAGGCTCTGAGCCATCTGCCCAGAGCCCCACGCGGGGCTCGAACTCACGGACCGCGAGATCGTGACCTGGCTGAAGTCGGACGCTTAACCAACTGCTCCACCCAGGCGCCCCTATCTGAACTCACGGACCGCGAGATCGTGACCTGGCTGAAGTCGGACGCTTAACCAACTGCTCCACCCAGGCGCCCCTATCTTCTCTATTTGAAAGCTATTTTCTTTATCAACCAAAGCTCTCAGATGGGTAGTTGACTTTTGCTCACACTCTCTTCACTTGTCAGAACCCTTTGTTTTTGGCTCCTACCCTAATTATTTAGCTGAAATCACTCTCTTGAAAATCAACCTCCTTATCACTCAGTGTAAATCTCAGGACTCATTTTTTTGGACATCTCTCTAATATTTGACAGCATGGACCAGGCACTGCAGAAAATGGCTCCTCACTGGTATACTACTCCTGTAATTAACATAGTCTATGAGCACATGACCTCCTTGACACTTCTTTTTCCTATATTGAAAAAGATCTTATATTAACTAAGATCCTTGACAGTTCTTCCACACATGCTCCTGATAATTCATTTCTCTCCCATTTGTACTCTGTATTTTTTTTTTTTTTTCTAACTTGGTTCATTTGGGCCCATTTCCTTTCCTTTGCAATAAAGATCCAGAAGCCTGCCATCCAGTGGGTTGACTGTTGCTTCTAACTTTGTGTTACCTACAAGTATGGCATCAATTTTTTCATAGAATTCACTGAGGGAAAATAATTCCCTTATTTCACAGAGCGTAGGATGAAACTGAATGATACATGCTACAGACTCTTCTCCAAGTCTGACATCAATCTGTTAATCAGGACAATTTAGGTACAAATAGCAATAAATCTATTGCATCCACATTTCTTCACTTTTTGTCCAGGAGGGTATCTTTAAAAGCTTTGTCAAATTTCTTCTGAAAATACACAGAAATAAGGAACTGACTAACCTAATAAACATACAAAAACAGAAATGAATTAGTTCTGGTAGGACTTGTTTCCTATGACCTAATCATGATTCACATTACACACTGTTCCCTTTTAAAATGTTCATAGCCTGAGATTTTAATAATTTGTTCTAGAATGTAGTTGAGGATGATCAGTATATTTCCAGTCCATCGTTTATAGTATCTACGTCTTGCCATGTTTGGAACGTCAGGGATATATCTGCCCTCTATCAGTCTTACAGCATTTCTCTTATTTGTCTTAATTTCTCAAAGATAGCTGACCACACATTTAGCAGTCTCAAGGCATATTCTGAGATTATACTTGGAAAAAGCATGTACAGATCTTATATGGACACATTTTAGAAGAGTAAAAGGTTCTTTATAAAGTCTGCTCTTCTGTCTTTCCCAGCTAGGGTTCACTCTACTTTTCAAAGAAGGAAGGAAACTAGCATTTGAAGAAACCAACCTTCTGTCTGTTCCTCATTACCAAGGTCTGAAAACTTGTGTCTCTCATGTTCACATTTTTTTCAAAATACAACATAAAGAGCCCAGTTTATTGTTCTATTTTTCCACAATCTTGAGTTCACTTTGTACTTTTGCTTGCTTTGGCATTATTCTTATACCTCTATGACACTTTTTATTATTGTCCTTGGTAATGAATCCTTTTATCATCTTTTGTTCACTCCGTTTTAATTTTTTTAATGTTTCTTTATTTTTGAGAGAGAGAGAGCGAGCATGTGTGATCTCGTTAGCAGGGGAGGGGCTGAGAGAGAGGGAGACACAGAATCCAAAGCAGGCTCCAGGCTCTGAGCTGTCAGCACAGAGCCTGACTTGGGGCTTGAATCCATGAACCATGAGATCATGACCTGAGCTGAAGTCAGACACTTAACCGACTGAGCCACCCACGTGCCCTGTTCACTCCCTTTAAAAAAATTTTTTTTAATGTTTTTATTTATTTTTGAGAGAGAGAGAGAGAGAGAGAGAGAGAGACAGAATCCTAAGCAGGCTCCAGGCTCTAGGCTCTGAGCTGTCAGCACAGAGGAACTTGAACTCATGAACCACCAGATCATGACCTGAGCTAAAGTCAGACGCTTAACTGACTGAAGCACCCAGGCACCCTGTGTTCACTCCCTTTTAAAGTTTGAAATCCTAGAAATTCTGTGTATTGTCTTTCTTGCATAAAACATATTCATAAGCATCACCTAAGACTTCTAGGTTTAAAGAAAAATTAGAACAAGAATCTAAAAATACCTTCAAACCAGTTTGAATGCAGAATCATTCTAGATTTTTATGGTTTCTCCTTAATCTTCTATATTTGTCTCACTTCCACCTGATTCAACCCCAGTTTTTGAACTTATATTTGATAAATTGATGTAGTATTTACTGAAATTGTGTAATTAATATTGTATAACTACAACTAAATCTGGCATAGATGTATTTGGGACAAAATCTAATTGCCTCTTGTTGAGCATTCAACTCAGCTGGTAGGAACAGAAGTTTTATGAACGTTTTAGGGTAGCTTTCTAGCCTAAGCATCAGTAAGCAGTAGGTGTAAATCAATACATTTTATAGACATAATAGAGAGCTTTGGTTAATCTGGTGAGTTGGTTAAATGGAGGCTGACCAAGAGAGCTCCTACTGTAAAGATGTGCACCTTGCCATCTGATGAAATTGCAAAATGGTACCAGTTCTATTTCACCATTCTGATTAGAACTGACTAATTCTACTCTACACTATACTCTACCATAACACCTGTAATACTTTATGTCCCTAATGTCTATGTCTGCTGGATAGTGAATTTCTTGAGGGCAGAGATTGTTCTCGATAAATGGTTAGGTGAATATATTAAAAAAAAATCATTTTAGTGTGATAATGAAAAGGGGAGGAAGAAAAGTAATGCATGGACAGATACAGAAAACAAAATGTCAAAGCCACCCTGGGATATTGCTACGGTGAAATGTGCCACTTTATGCTGTCTGAGGACCCATAGTCATTGGTCGTAGAAAGGCCAGTGGGAGTTGGAAATAGAAAGCAAGCTAATTTTCAATTTCTGAAAGTTCAAAAGAACAACAAAACTTGAAATACATAGTTTTTTTTTTTTAAAAGTTTCTTTATTTATTGAGAGAGAGAGAGAGAGAGAGTGAGCGCACAAGCAGGGGGAGGGGCAGAGTGAGAGGGAAAGAGAGAGAATCCCACATACTGTGTGGAGCCAGATGCAGGGGCTCGAATTCATGAACCGGGAGATCATGATCTGAGCCAAAACCAAGAGTCTGAGCTTAACCAACTGAGCCACCTAGGCACCCCAAAATACATAACATTTTTAACCTTAGCCATAATATTTGCATTTAACAAATCTCATTCTGTTTTAGAACAATGGTAAAATGGTGCTCATTTAGGCTTAATTAGTACAGATTAAATTGTGATCATCTCCAGGAACTGTTCTGTAATTATTCTGCTTCTTCACTAGATGGTGCTTGTGAGCCAATTAGAAAGAAGATTTTATTTATGGTTTATTCACTGAAGGGGAAGCAAGGGGAAATTTGTGAATTAAATCGAATAAGGCTATGAAAAATTAGAAAAATCTAAGACAGCCCTTTATAGTTGTTAGAGTACTTGGAGAAAAATCTCATCTTCCTTTTTGGTAAAAATATTAACCTCTTGAATGAAAAAAAAAAAAAAAAACCCATTAAGAAAAATCACCAAATTCTGAATGTTTTATGGGCTAACTGTCCAAACTTAGTGAATTAAAAATTTCTCTTTCCTCTGCTTAAAATACAGCATTAATCTTTGGCTGGAAGCAAAACCATTTAAATTGTTACATTATGAGAGTAATTGTTTCATTTCATAACGTTTCTTTGTGAAAGGGGTTATTGTCTAGATTTTACATGGTGTGCGATCAGCAATATCCCTTTCCTTTAATTTAGAGGCATTAAAGTGTAGGAGTTGAAAGAGAAGGCTCTGGATTCATACCACTTGGACTCTACCCCAGATCTGCCCCTTCCTAGCTGTGCAATCTTTGGTACTTCACCTCTATAAACTTCCTTTCCTTCATCTTGTAAAATGAGAGTGCCATAGTCTCCATCTTATGTATAAAATAATATGTGTATAAAAGACTTAAAACGGTGCCCGGCACATAGTAAGCCCTCAGGAAATGTCAACATTCTTGACATTTCTCATCATGTTTCATTTAATAATAAAGACTGATATATTTCCAGTGACAAGACAATTGTGGAAAATGTCAATTTAATTAAGTTCGCACTTCTTTCCTCCTTTTTTTTCTCATTCCAGTATTCTAACCTATTACTACTCTGCTTTTATCTTATATTTTACCAAGTATTTGTTTCAGGAACAAATATGTTCTTGCATAGGGGAATGCTCATCTCTGCGTCGTTCCGATTCTAGTCTAAGTGCTGCGGAAGCGAGCACGAGGCATTTATGTCCTAACGTGCGGTAGCTGCGATCGCTTAGCCTCTTTTGAATTTCAGGAAAAGATGGTTTTGTTTTCTCATTATAGTTCCTGAGATCGAATGATTGCGGTGACTGACGGCAAACATCCCCCAGGGGAGTTTCTGTTGCTGACACTACCTGACGGTTGCTAGGATGGTTGGCAAGTTGCACAGCAAAGAAAGAAAAGTGTGTGGGGAAGAAATTATTCAAGAGAAATATTTTTTTCTTCCCCAAATGATGGCAATATGAATGTGAAAAAGAAAAGGATAACCGTTTGAATAGATAGGTCAAAACTGAAGAAAGGCTATGTCTACATCTGAGAAGTATTATGAACAGATTCCCCAATCTAAATTTTTGTTTACACTTCTATTTTTAGTGTATGTGGACCCCCGGCCCCCACCTTAACAGTTGTCATCATATGATATGATTGGCGGGATCTGTGTCCTTTGTGCTGAAATATAGGAGATGATATATGAAGAAAAGGTAAGTGGACCATGATGGCCACAAGACAGCTTGTATTTATACTAGAGAGTTACTCTGCTAGGGGGGATGGTAGAAATTCTACCTGAAGGGTTACATTTAGTGCTCACTACAACTCCACAAGGTTGCCTTTATTATCATCCCCCGTTGCCATCACTGCCATTATCACCACTGAGGAAATGGGTATTTGGAGACATAAATGGCTTTTCCTAGAATGCATAGTCAGCAAATGATGGAGCTAGTATTCAAATCCAGTTCCGTCTGACTCCGGAGTCTCAGCATTTATCCATCATCCTCGAATGTCAGTTCAAACAAAGACATTGTTTGAATTGATGCTGGAAGTATAGGCTGCACCCTAAATGACACATTTCTTAATTGGCCTACCCTGCTGAGACATTCATTTGTCAATGTAGGGCAGTATCCTTCATTGGTTTCTTGCATGCCTGGGTAGTCACGAATCAAACTGTCCTTCATAGTTTGAAGATGATACCACCGCACGTGTGTTGTGGCTGAGAAAAACCAACCTCCGACAAGCAGTTCTTTCCACATCATGTATACATGCAGATTGCTCTCTGGTTTGTGGCTCTGGCCTCTGTCGGCAGAACCTTGTTTCTGTATTTTGTTCCGCCAAAGCGTGGTTAGCTGAAGCTTCGTTTGCAAAAGGCTTCGCTCTCAGTGAGACTATATGCTCATCAGGGCATCTTCTGTTCCTGTCTCCAGCCATTCTTCGCTTTGCCACACCATCGTCTGGATTGAAGGATCGTCGGAAGTCTTTTGGCTTCCCAGGTTTTATATGCAAGACCCGTTAAAATAGTGTGCTGAGGTCCCTTTTAAATACACACCTGGTCTATTAGAACTGAGTTGGGATGATTCACTATTTCAAGGCTAGCGGACAGAATGAACTGCCGACCTTGGTTACTGAGTCTTGCCGTTTGTTGTCCTGAGATAGTCGCTCATTGGACGGAAGATGCTGGCCATGTGTCACAGTCGTAGGGAGGATTGGTCACCCTCCCTGTTTTATAAAACTTCATTGTGATCAGGTGCTTGAGTATACTTCCAGGGCCCACCAGTCTATAATTCTTATTAGTTACCCTCTAACTACTTGTCCAGGTAGAAAGACAGCTGGTGGCTGGGACTGGGGGTGCATTTGATGACAGTGGGTCATGATGGCTTGGCATTCAGCTAACAAGAAAGCAGCTGCAGTGAACTCATCTTTGTACAACTGCATCCCTTCTCCTCTTCCTCCTTCTGGGCCATATTTATTGACTGCACATTGTAAGCATGAGCCAGGGCATGAGCCAATGTGTAAGCGCGTTGAGCCAGGGTTTCTCAGCCTCAGCATCTTTAATATATTATGAGTCCAAATAAACCTTTGTTGTGGGAGGCTGTCCTGTGTGTTGTCGGATACTAAGCAGTGTTTTTGATCTTTATCTACTAAATGTCAGTAGCGGTCTCTCATCCTTTCCTCGTCGTGATAATCAAAGATATCTTTAGACATTACTAAATGTCTCAAAGGGGGGCAAAATTACCCCGAGTTGAAAACCACTGGTCTAGGGATATCGTTTCATTTAATCCTCATAATAATTCTATGAAATAGGTAGAAGTATTATTTCCCAGTTTACAGGTGAGGAAATGGAGGCTTATAATGTTAAGAATTTGCCGAGGGTCATACAAAGAGTAATTTTTTTGTGCTGAGATAGCACAAATCTGACCTCAAATCCTGATGTCTTTCTACCTATATGCCATACTAATTACTACTATATGAATTTTGGGTTCTCTTATTGATGCTGTGTCCTCTGATAGTCCACTCCCGGGCCATATTTAACTACTTTAAATCCCTGTATGTATTTCATTTTTTCATTATTCTGTGAAGAACATGCTGTTCTTTCTGCCTAAGATTAACTTTGCTCCCTCTTTCCATCTAAAGAAAACAAATTAATCTTTGTAGCCTTAGCCCTAATGTCATCTCTTCTATAACACTAGACCTGGTCACTATACCTATACCTACCCATTCCCACTTCAACAAGTTGCCTGGGTATTTTGTACTTACAGGTAGGACACTGATATAATATTACGTGAGCTTCTAAAAACATAAAATGTAAAGAAATAAGATTGTATTTTAAGAGTTAAAACATATAATAAACATATAATAGGTTAGAGATTGACAAAGTGACTTTATTTATTTTTTTTTTTTTCAACGTTTTTTTTTAATTTATTTTTGGGACAGAGAGAGACAGAGCATGAACGGGGGAGGGGCAGAGAGAGAGGGAGACACAGAATCGGAAACAGGCTCCAGGCTCTGAGCCATCAGTCCAGAGCCTGACGCGGGGCTCGAACTCACGGACCGCGAGATCGTGACCTGGCTGAAGTCGGACGCTTAACCGACTGCGCCACCCAGGCGCCCCTGACAAAGTGACTTTAAAGAGACCAAACTGTCCCTGGCTCTAAAGCTTTGGATGTTTCCCTTTTTAAAAAATATATTTTATTTTTAAGTAATCTCTACACCCAACACGGTGCTTGAACTCACGACCCTGAGATCAAGAGTCGCATGTTCTGCCAACTGAGCCAATCAGGCAACCCAACTTTGGCTACTTCCTGATAAAAGGATTGCTGTATTCAAAGAAAAAAGTTTGCCCATGAGAATAGGGCTGGGAATCATAGAAATAAATTCAGAAGCACCTGGTGATGATGTCCATCCCAGCACCATCTAGGGTAAAGGGTGTTATGTCAGGCCAATGTAAGCACCTAGTTTGTCTGTTGGTTACATCTACTGTGGATATTGAGACAGCAGAGTGGTAGAGCCTGATTTTGTTATGTGTTTGACTATCCACTACACCATTGTTTCCTCAAGGCATAGACAAAATGATGTAGGTAATACATGCACGTTCTTACGTAACATAGACTCATATGGTGAAAAAGATATCCACTTACACTTGCCCTTACAGTTTTCTATGAGACATTCTGACACTTTAAGCAGAAAGTTTAGTTTTGGGGCCAGTATGCCTTTAATGCCTTTAACACCAATCTCCCTTTTAAGCATAGAGAGAACAAGACTTGCACTCAGGTCCCTTTGCAAATAATAACTTCTAGTTAACTTGAATATTATTGCTTAGTTTCCATTTATTTTTGTTTCTATATTATGTTTGGTTGAACCAATCAAAGGCAAGTTATTTAGTTTTCCATTTAAGGGAGTGATTTAAAGTTTTTTTTTGAAAGTAATAAGTAACAAAATGAACATATTTCAAGAAAAAAAAATTAAATAAATAGCCATAAAGGTGTGGCAAACAGATATGTCAAAGTCAGGTAGGATTAGAGTGACCAGCTCATCCTGATAGAAAAACAGAAAATCCTAAATCCCACCTCAGTCCTGTGCAAGTTGGGATAATTGATCACCCTAAGTAGAATATGAAAATGTTTGGTTGTTACTCATTAAAATTGCAGGACAATTCAGCCCAAATGATTCGAATGAAGAGATTTACAGAGGTGTGGTTAGGTTGAGGGAACAAACAGTGGATACTGAGGTGGTCCACAGAGACTAGCAACAACTGGAAACTATTACCTATCTGGAGGCTGAAGACACAAGGGGGAGGAAGTAGTGTTTCCAGGCTCAGGGCCCAGTCAGTGGAGTTGGAGCGTAGATGATGAGAATCCCAGTGGTCTTGAGAGATGAGGGTCCTGCCAAGAGAAGTGGAACCAAGCAAGGAGAGAGCAAGGAAGAAACATCCCAACTTTTCTCTTTTCCCACCCTCTAATTTCCTGCTGGTGCCTCTCAATAGCTGAACCCATACTGAAGCCTCTGGCAAGGAGGGTAGGGGCATGTACGAAGGCCACTGGGGCTAGTCTCTCTGGACACAGTGCAAGGCAAAGAAGGGCAGAAAATGAAGATAGAGGGAAGGAAGCAGAGCAAAACCACATAGCGTCCAAGTTCGTTAGATCATCTTCTGGGACGGCTTATAATGTAGGTACAGGGAGACAATAGGCTGGTCAGCGTGACCTGTGTTTGTTTTTGTTTCTTCCTTATTAGGTATTAATGAATCAGCATGTTGGTTTTATAAACCAGGATTTTGTGAGCTTTGTCAGAGTAATTTTTCCTGAGTCTGATAAACTCTGGGATACTGTTTCTGAGAAACAAATAGATTCTGGGTTTGGTGAATTTACCAAGCAAATGTCACCTTGTGCTAGATTTCATGAATAGTCAACTGGCCTCCCCCAGACAAAAAATAGACCCTAACTTCACAGTTGTATGCACTGTACTCCTTTCATTAAAGTGTTACCGTTATTATCTCAATTTAGCATTCTTGGAGTTACCCAATTGCCATAGTGACTGAATTTCTTACCCACGAACCGGTCTTGCTCATGAACTGGATTGCATCTCTTACTACCCAACCCATCATGGTGCTTAGATCCAGAGTCCTTAGTGTGTCATATTAAATTGTTCAAAATTTGGCTCTTGATTTCCTCTTTAGTTTTGCATGATATATCTTTTTTGATAATTTTACTTTCAACTTTTCTATGTCCTTATGTGTTGTTGTTGTTGTTGTTGTTTTTAAATTTAAATCCAAGTTAGTTAATACATAGTATAGTAATGATTTCAGGAATAGAATTGAGTGATTCATCACTTACATATGATGCCCAGTGCTCATCCCAATAAGTGCCCTCCTTAATGCCCCTCACCCATTTAGCCCATGCCCCCACCCAACACCCTGCCAGCAATTGTCAGTTTGTTTTCTGTATTTAAGAGTCTCTTATGGTTTGTCTCCCTCTCTGTTTTTATCTTTTTTTTCCTCTCTGTTTTTATCTTATCTTTGCTTCCCTCTCCCTATGTTCATCTGTTTTGTTTCTTAAGTTCCACATATGAGTGAAATCATCTGATATCTGTCTTTCTCTAACTAACTTATGTCACTTAGTTCCATCCACGTTGTTGCCAATGGCAAGATTTCATTCTTTTTGATCGCTGAATAGTATTCCATCCTATATCTATATGACATCTTTATCCATCCATCTGTTGATGGACATTTGGGCTCTTTCCATAATTTGGCTATTGTCGATAACACTGCTATAAACATTGAGGTGCATGTGCCCATTTGAATCAGCATTTTTGTATCCTTTGGATAAATAACTACTAGTGCAATTGCTAGGTTGTAGGGTAGTTCTATTTTTAATTTTTTGAGGAAACTCCATACTGTTTTCCAGAGTGGCTGTACCAGTTCTATGCCCTTATGTTTTTGACCTGTTCCTTGTAAAAAGTTTATTATTTAATTTTTAAAAATCTAGGTACATACACATAGATACACACAACCACATATATATCTATTTATAATTATATTTATTTCTCTTTATATATTGGAAACCATGAGTTCACATCAATATTTATTAATTCCTATCTGATTCTATTTTTTTCTCTTTCTGTATTTGTAACTCAAAAGTGAAAGCATTTGCTCCCATTACCCTAAACATATTTCCTTGTTTGACCAGCTCCCCTGTTGATTTTCAGATTCCTAATGCTGCTGTTGCACCCTCCCTGGTGGATGCTCTTGTTATTTCCTTGGAGGTCCAATATGTCATGCCTACCTGCCCCTCTTATGTAGATCCTGGTCCTGCTTGGGCTTTGACACCCACATTCAGCTGCCTGTCTGCATGGATACATCTTCTGCTCATACTCTTATTTCCCCTTGTTGGGCTGCCTTTGTGCTTGGACATCCTCTTCATCTTGCTTAGGTCTTGACTTCTGTAATTTGGTCACTTACCTGTATAGACACACTCTAGTGTCCAGATGGTAATAGTGGTATGGATATCCTTCTTACCTCACTTGGATTCTGATAAGCCCGGCCACACTCCCTTGTGAAGGTCTTCTCCCTGTTTGGGATCCTGAGTCTAATGTCTCATGCCTGTCTGTTCCCCACACGCATGTGGACTCCTTCATCTTTCACAGGACACCCCTCCATTGGACACCCCACATCAGACTACCGTATTGCATGGATGTCCTTATTACCCTGTTTGGGTTCTGACATCCTATGTTGGACTCTTCTTTCATGCTGGTCCTTTCTGTACTCTGCTTGGGCTGTGATTCCCTATCCTGGGTCACCATTTTCTATGGATGCCCTCCTCACCCTATTTTTCCTCCCCTCAAGGCTCTGACTCCCTGTGACAGGAAGCCCTCCTCATGGACACTCTACTTAATCCACTCAAGGCTATGATGCTTCACTCTGGGCCACCACCACTACCCTAATCCAGGGGATGCCTACCTTGCTCTGCTTCTCCTAGTGGCTTTAGAACCCAATTTTTAGGGAAGAAGAGGTAAGGAAGGAAAAGAAAGGGAAAGCAAAGAGGAAGGGACGACTTACATTTTTAAAAAGATCACTTTGCCATTCTGTTGAGAACAGACTAAAAGTGAGCAAGGGTAAAAGCAGGGATACCAGTTGGGAAGCTAATAATCTCTAGGTAAAATGTCAGTGGTTCCACTTAGTATGTGAGCAGTGGAGGGGAGCAGTCATCATATTCTATACTTGTTGTTGAGATGAGATAGTGCCAACAGATAGTGCCAACTCATTGCTGACAGAATGAGTGGATGTGGAATGAAAAGAGTCAAGGTTCACTCCAAGATTTTTGTCCTGAACAAGAAGAAAGATGGAGTTGCCATTCGTTGGAATGAATGGAGACAACTTGGAAAGGAGTAGATTTTGGGATTGGAAATCAAGAGTTCAGTTTTGGACATATTAAATTTTAGATGCCTTTACTCATCCAAGTGGACATGTTATGTATAAAAGACAAGAGTTCAGGGGAGATTGGGGTTGGGGGTCATGAAGTTATATATGGAATTCATAGACTTGAGCTCACCTAGGAATGAGTACAGGTAGAGAACAGATGAGGACTTAGTACTTGAACATTTAACATTTTGAAAGATAAAAAAGAATAATCATCAAAGGAGACTGAATAATAACATTCCCTAAAGTTAGGAAAAGAACCAAGAGGGACTGATGTCTCATAAGCCAAGGGAAGAACGTGTTTCAAGAAGAAGAAAACAATGATGCTGATCCAGTAGAGTAAAACTGGTGATTCAGAAGAGAGTAGGAGCAACCCTAGAAGCCATGACCTTGGTTTAAGTGAAAGCAGATGGGAATCATGTACAAGCGGAGGAGTTGGCCCCCCCATGGGACCATGGGCAGTTCACTGTTTCTAACAGGCAAGAAGACAGGGTGATAGAATAGTAGAAGTGATGGGAGTAACATGTGGAAGGTACTCTTTTTTTTTTTTTGACAGCGAAAATGAGGGTGCAAGTCAACAAGGAGCAGAGAGAGAGAGAGAGAGAAGTGGGACTCACCTGAAGTGGGGCTCATGTTTTTACCCAAGTGGGGCTTGAGCTCACCCAATGTGGGACTCGAACTCATGAACCATGAAATCATGACCTGAGCCAAAGTCAAATGCTTAATTGAGCCACCCAGGTACCCGGAAGCTACTCTTCTGATGGTTTCTATTTTCTTAGTGAAGTTGGAAGTAAGGCCTATGATGTTACTCATATGTGGAATTTAACAAACAAAACAAACAAGCAAAGAGGAAAAAAAGAGAGAGAGAGAGGCAAACCAAGAAATAGACTCTTGACTATACAGAACAAAGTGAGGGTTACCAGAGGGGGAGGTGGGTGGAGGGATGGGTTATATAGGTGATGGGGATTAAGGACTGCACTTGTGATAAGCACCAGGTGTTGTATTGAAATGCTGAATCACCATATTGTATACCTAAAACCAATATTACATGTATGTTAACTACCTGGAACTCAAATAAAAAACTAAAAAAAGACAGAGGTTAGAGCTTACAGTAAAAACAAAACAAAACAACAAAAAAAGAAAATCTAACAACTTTACTAAAATTTTACATTTTTGTGTGAAATCAATTGATTTATTCATTCATCAAATGTTGTCTATATATGTGCCAGGGTTCAGGTTAAAGCACTGGGGACACACAGATGAATGAGACACGATCTTCACTGGTTTGGGACTTGTGTTTTTTTTATTTGAAAAATAATAGTAAGAGCTTATACAGTAACTACAGGATGGAATCCTAAATACAAGTAGGTGAAAGGAGTAATAGGAAGGATTCTAGATTCTGACTTACTGAGCTCTTATTTCGGTTCCTCCATGTACTATTTATGTGAACTCCAGAAAGTAATGAACTTTTCTAAGTTTCAGTTTCCATGGTATACAATGGACATAATAATAGCACCTTCTTTATACAGGTGTTACTAGGATTATGCTATTTAATGCATTTTAGACACTTAGTGTTATTAGCACATGGTGGGTGCTCAGTAAATATTAGCTATTATTGTTACTATCACTACAAACTTACACAAAGTGTTTGGTGAATGCCAAAGCTAACTGAAGGCATGATTACACAAGGAGTTTGTTCCTTAAATGGTAGGTTTGCAAAACTATAAGTCAAAGTCTACTCAAATTATCACACATTAGAAATGACCTTACTAATAAATTTATGAAGTTATATTATAGAAAATGGACAATACAGTATTTACATGACACAAATTTTAGAGGCGAGATAATGGATGAGCACACAAGGTGAGCATAGCCATGGGAACTGCACAACAGACCAGGCAGGAATTGAGAAGCAATCAATGTGATGAAGCACGTGGACCAAAGGGAACTTCATGAGTGATAGTAGGAAACAGAGAACTCAAATTTCCTCAGACCAACAGTTCTTTTCCCCCAAGGTATTTTCAGTAATACAATTTTGGCTTTTGTAAGTTGAGTTAGAGATCTGTTTCTACCACATCAGAGGAGGCATGTATTCAGTTTTGATAAATGATCCATAACGTGTTCATGTCTTGTCATGCATCTGAAGTAGTCTTTAAAATGGTTTGTTGAATTCTCTTTTTCTAGTGTTGTAACAAAGTCGTTTTAGAGCCTCCCTTCTAAAATGGCTAGAACATTTCATCAATCCAACACATGTAACTGTAATAGCTATAATTTATTTAGTCCTCATTATGTGTTTTACTAAACACTTGTGTGTGTGTGTAAAGTTATCTTTAATCCTTGCCATAGCTTTGTTAAAAAGGCATTTTCATATCTGCTTGACAAATGAAGAAAGTAAGGTCTAGGCAGTTAAACAGTCTGCCCATGGGACAGACACCTGGGTAAGTGATGAAAGCAGAATTTGAATGCATGTTGGCCTGACTCCAAAATCTGTGTGCCTTCTATGACTCAGAAGAGTTTTTCAAGAGTTTAGTTTTTATCAATTGAAATGGCATAACAGAGTCTTTACAATGGACTTTTGTGTCACAATTTTCTTTTCTCAATGGTACAAAATATTTCAAAAAAGGATTTAAGATGTTGTTTGGGGATCATTTGATAGTGTTGTTGTTTGCACATCCAGCCTGCTAGCCCTGAAGCATCAGAGGATTGCAAAATCGTCACATACCCTCTCTGTGTATTCTATTTCTAATCAGATCCTTCTGTGATGTGGTCCACAGAGAAAGCAGTGGTGCCAAAGAAGGGTTGTAAATCCAGTTTATGAATCTTGGGAATGTCTCATTTTTCATTCAGCTTTGATATCTAAATATTGTCATTGTTCTGGAACATCCGCATGAAGAGTCCTGACAAACACACTTCTCAGTCTGATATAAGTTAACCCATATTACTGTAACCCAGGCTGGCCCTCAGTCAAATGCTCTTATGATGTCACTAGCTTGGGAACCAGCTGATGCACGTTGTCTATTAATTTTTAGGGCTTTATCCAATCATTTATTTCCTTGGCCTTGAGGCAGTGTAGAATTGGGATACTCAGTGAGTAAGGAGGAGGGAAGATGAGCAGAGCATCATGTGAGTGTATCAAGTGCAGGACATATATACTTCTTAAACATACCAGGCAAGATCAGGTAGACAGGTTCTGGGTAGAGCAGTTGATAATTGACGATGTCACACCTGAATTTGACCAAGAGTCTTAAAAAATCTTTTTATTAGGGAAATTTTCAAAAATCCATAAAAGCAAAGGTAACTAGTACTAAACTCCAATATATTCATCACTCAGCTTCAACAATTGTCAGCAGTTTCCCAATTTGATCTCTGCCTCCAGGCCCCCAGGCCCCCAGGCCTCCAGGCCCCCAGGCCCCCAGGCCCCCATGCCTTGACTTGCTTCCCTTTCCCACCAAGGACTGGGAGCAGATTCCAGACTTCATGATCATTTGATCTATAAATACTTCAGTCCATATTACTAACAATTAAGGGCTTAAAAATATCATCACAACACTATTGTCATATCTAACACAAATAACATCAATTGCTTAATATAATCTAAAATTTAAGATCATTTAAAAATTTGCCACTTTTCTCAAAAATGTCTTTTCTAGTTGGCTTGTTAGAAGGAAAATATAAATAAAGCCTAATTTAGATTTAGTTACAATGTCTGTTGAATTTTCTTCAGTCTGTAACAGGTTCTTTTCCTTTTCATCCCCTTTTTCTTTGATGACGTTATTTTGTTGAAGAAACTAAGTCATGGGTGCTACTGAATGTGCCTCACTCTGGATTTGGCTGACTGCATCTTCGTGGCATCATTTAGTTTGTTCCTAATTGTCTCACATACTTCCTGTAAATTGGCTGTTCAATTTAGAGACCATAATATTCAAATTAAAACAATTTTTGAGCTACTTCATAGGAGGTGCTGTGTACTTCTTATTACATCACGCGAGGAGGCACACCATGTCAAGTTCTCTCACTATTAAGGATGCTGACACGGTGTCTAGGTGTTTTCAGCCTGATTCCTATCTCAAAGGTTCCCAGCAACCTTTACCTAATGGTCTTAGCAGCCATCAATGACTGCATAGTTTTATTACTCTTCCTGCAGTAGCATTGGTGTTCTTGTTCCCAACCACAATTTAGTTGCCCTCAGGTAGAGTTTGTGCCAAAGAGACAGGATAACTAGTTAATTATTTCCCTATAGTCAGTTCATTATTTTTGCGTCGTGAGTTGGTGCCCTTAGAGATTCAGTGGTGACTGAAGAGGTGATTGTTGTAGTTTTTTCTTTCAGTATTGATAAACTCATAGATTTTTATATATTTGATGTTTTTTTAATTCCAGTATAATAACATACAGTGTTATAGTAGTTTCAGGTGTACAGGATAGTGATTCAACAATTCTATACAGTACTCAGTGCTTATCATGGTAAGTGTCCTCTTAAACCCCCATCCACTTCCCTTCTGGTAACCACCAGTTTGTTCCCTACAGTTATGAATCTTGGGGCACCTGCGTGGCTCAGTCACTCAAGTGTCCAACTCTTGGTTTCAGCTCAGGTCATGATCTCATGGTTCGTGAGTTTGAGCCCCACATCAGGCTCTGTGCTGATGGTGCAGAGCCTGCTTGGGATTCTCTCTCCCTCCCCTTCTCTCTGCCTCTCCTGCTCTCTCTCTCTCAAAATAAATAAACTTAAAAATATCTTTAGAAAGGGTCTGTTTTTTCTCTCTTTTTTTCTTTGTTTTTTCCTTAAATTCCTCATATGAGTGAAATGATATGTATTTGTCTTTCTCTGACTGACTTATTTCACTTAGCATTATATGTTCTAGCTCTATCCATGTTTTTGCAAATGGCAAGATCTCATTCTTTTTATAGCTGAATTATATTCCATTATATATATCAATCTTCTTTACTCAATTATCTATCAGTGGATACTTGGATTGCTTCTATAATTTGTCTATTGTAAATAATGCTGTAATAAACACAGGGGTACATATATCTTTTTTCAATTAGTGTTTTTATATTCTTTATGTAAATAGCCAGTGGTAGAATTACTGAATTATATGATAATTTTATTTTAATGTCTTGAGTCTCTATACTGTTTTCTACAGTGGCTGCACCAGCCTACATTCCTACCTACAGTGCAGGAGGGTTTCTTTTCCTGTACATCCTCGCCAACACTTGTTGTTTATGTTTTTGTTTTTGTTTGTTTGATGCTAAAAATGTCTTTGCTTTGTGAGAGCCCTCTTTAGCCAGTGGGCTCATTTGAGTTCATTTCTATGTCCTTATTGCACGACCCTGGTATTCTCTGACTTCTTGCTTCTGGCATGACAAGTTCTCAGCCTCATCTTGTATATTACTTGCGCAACCTAGAACATGGTGTTTTGAGGTCTGAGTGCTAGATGTGCTTATTACTACTGAGTTGTCATTTTTCCCAGGCCCTTAATAAATATTTGTTTTTTAGAAAGAGAAAAGTAAATTATGAATTCATTGTGATACTTCATATTCAAACGTAAGATACAAGGTTTTTATTTAATCATTTTGACTTTACAGGTACACCTCTTTTCTCTTATAATTGAAGCTTCATTTCTAATCACATTAACGTATTACTTATTTACTTTATCCAAATATATATAATATTGGAGTTATATATGATAGTTTCAAAATAACAGTCATATTAGGGGTGCCTGGGTGACTCAGTCAGTTGAACATCTGACTTCAGCTCAGGTCATGATCTCAAGGTTCATGGGCTGGAGCCCCACATCAGCTCTGCGCTGACAGATTAGAGCCTGGAGCCTGCTTCCAATTCTGTGTCCTCTCTCTCTCTCCCCCTCCCCCACTGGTTCTCGCTCCCAAAACCAAATAAACATTAAAAGCCAAAGAATTATCACTACGAACAACAGACATTTAAATGTTGTTTAAGATGTTTTTTGTGGTTCTTTGTATCCTTAGGATGTATCCCACTATTAATGTGTAATACAAATAGTGTATTTTGAAATACTTGAAACAATCCTTCTCTATGTGGTTATGCTGTCAACCTTATATTCAGTTAGGCTTGCTTGCTTATTTAGTTATTTATTTAAAGTTTATTTTGAGAGAGAGAGAGAGATAGCATGAGTGGGGGAGGGGCAGAGGGAGAGAGAATCCCAAGCAGGCTCCACACTGTCAGAGCAGAGCCCCAGGTGGGACTCGATCTCAGGAACCATGAGATCATGACCTGACCGGAAATCAAGAGTCTGACACTTAACCAACCGAGCCACCCAGGCACCCCTACGCTTATTTATTTTTAAATTTTGGGGATTGCCTCTGAGACTGGGGAAGCATACATTGAGATGGTGCCTCCACAAGTTTGGGTCTCTGAGGCCACATGATTACAGAGCTCCCTGCTGATCTACCCTGGACATGCAGCGTGAGTGAGAAGTAACATTTTCTGTCTTTGAGATTTTTCAGGTTGTTTGTTACTACAGCAAATCTAACCTATTTTGATGGATATGATCTTTTCATAGTAAGGATATTATTAACCCTTTGTGATACAAATTGCAAATACTCTTCTTAGCTTGTCATTTGTGTTTTTACTTTGCTTGTGGAGCTTTTTTGCCTTGTAAAAAGTTGTTATTTTTAAATTCGTAAAAAATGTAGTCAAATATATCAGTCTTTTCCCTTATTGCTTCTTGGTTTTGAGTCATGATTAGGAAAGTTTTCCCCAAGCTCAGATTATTAAGAAATTCAGTCATGCTTTTATTTAGTATTTTTATGGTGTTTTTGTTTTTGTGTTTACATTTAGATCCCCGATTCACTTGGTTGTGAGTCGGATACGTTCCCCACCCCCTATATGACCCTCTAGTTGTCTCCAAGATGCTTATTAAAAAGTCATTTCCGGGGCGCCAGGGTTAAGCCTCCGACTCTTGAATTACACTCAGGTCTTGATCTCATGGTTGGTGGGTTTGAGCCCTGCATCAGGCTCTGTGCTGACAGTATGGAGCCAGCTTGGGATTCTCTCTTTCTTCCTCTCTCTCTGCCCCTCCTGTGCTGTCTCTCTCTCACTCTCAAAATAAATAAATAAACTTTAAAACCCCTCAATTCCTCCAATTATTTGTGATGCTGTGTTTATTCTATATTCAGTTTTTATGTGTACTTTGGTCTATTTCTCGATTTTCTATTTCATTGGTCTGTTCAGTCATGAGTGCTCTTTTATTTTATCTATCTATTTATTTATTTATTTTTAAAGCTGGCTCCAGGTCCAATGTAGGGCTTAAACTCAGGGCCCTGAGGTCAAGAGTTGCACACTGTGCGGACTGCTCCCGACAGGCACCCCCATCAGCCCTATTTTAATTATAAGGGCTTTAGTGTATATTTAATATACAGTAAGATCATACCTTCACATTGCTCTTGTTTTAAGATTTTTGCTTACTGTTATTGCACGTTTCTTCTTCCAGACTTTATATCTAACTTGTCTAGTTTTTGAAAAAAATCGAGAGCTATTTTTATTTGGATTTTATTAATTTATAAAATAAGTGTAGGGAGAAATGACGTGTATACGATGTGGAGCCCTCAACAACACAGTGTGTTTGGTGAGTTTCAGAGAATTTTATAATTTTTCTCATACAGGCTTCGAACATTTCTTGTCACCTGCTTTATTATTTATTTATTTATTTATTTAATTTTTTATAAAAGTAATTTTATTTAAGTTTTAGTTCACATACAGTGCAATATTGGTTTCAGGAGTAGAATTCAGTGATTCATCACTTATATACAACACCCAGTGCTCATCATAAAAAATGCATTTTTAATACCCATTACCCATCTAGCTCCTTCAACCGCTAGTTTGTTCTCTATCATCAAGAGTTTCTTGTGGTTTGTTTCCCTCTCTCCTCTTTTATTTTCCCTCTTCCCATATATTTATCTGTTTTGTTTCTTAAATTCCACACGTAAGTGAAATCGTATGGTATTTGTCTTTCTCTGATTGACTTATTTCATTTAGCGTAATACATTCTGGCTCCATCCGTGTGGTTGCAAATGGCAATGTTTCATTCTTGATGGCTGAGTAGTATTCCATTGTACGTATATAGCACATCTTTTTTTAAAAATACTTCGTTTCTTTTAATACTTTGTTTAGAGAGCAAGAAGGGAAAAAGTGGAGAGAGAAAGAGGGGAACAGAGGGTCTGAAGTGAGCTCTGTGCTGACAGCAGAGAACCTGGTGTCAGCACTTGAACTCATGAAGTGTGAGATCATGACCTGAGCCGAGTCAGATGCTTAACTGACTGAGCCACACAGATGCCCCTTTACCATATTTTCTTTTTTTTTTTAATATGAAATTTATTGTCAAATTGGTTTCCATACAACACCCAGTGCTCATCCCAACAGGTGGCCTCCTCAATACCCATCACCTACTCTCCCCTACCTCCCACTCCCCCACCAACCCTCAGATTGTTCTCGGTTTTTAAGAGTCTTTTATGGTTTGGCTCCCTCCCTCTCTAACTTTTTTTTTTTCCTTCCCCTCCCCCATGGTCTTCTGTTAAGTTTCTCAGGATCCACATAAGAGTAAAAACATATGGTATCTGTCTTTCTCTGTATGACTTATTTCACTTAGCATAACACTCTCCAGTTCCATCTATGTTGCTATGAAAGGCCAGATTTCATTCTTTCTCATTGCCACGTAGTATTCCATTGTGTATATAAACCACAATTTCTTTATCCATTCATCAGTTGATGGACATTTAGGCTCTTTCCATAATTTGGCTATTGTTGAGAGTGCTGCTATAAACATGGGGGTACATGTGCCCCTATACATCAGCACTCCTGTATCTCTTGGGTAAATTCCTAGCAGTGCTATTGCTGGGTCATAGGGTAGGTCTATTTTCAATTTTTTGAGGAACCTCCACGCTGTTTTCCAGAGTGGCTGCACCAGTTTGTACTCCCACCAACAGTGCAAGAGGGTTCCCATTTCTCCACATCCTCTCCAACATCTATAGTCTCCTGATTTGTTCATTTTAGCCACTCTGACTAAAGGCATGAGGTGATATCTGAGTGTGGTTTTGATTTGTATTTCCTTGATGAGGAGTGACATTGAGCATCTTTTCATGTGCCTGTTGGCCATCTGGATGTCTTCTTTAGAGAAGTGTCTATTCATGTTTTCTGCCCATTTCTTCACTGGATTATTTGCTTTTCGGGTGTGGAGTTTGGACTTGTCACCTGCTTTAAAAGTATACCTTGGATTATTACCATTTTGATAAGGCAGGAAATGTTTCTTATTGATTGCTTTAATTAGCGTAAATTTCTAAGTCCTTACTCTACTGCAAACTGGCCACAACACCCTAGACTATCCAGCAATTAACCTGTAACCAAATTTTCTCTTTTGGAAGAAGGAGAACAGATCTTGTTTGAGATTTCAGATTGAGGGAGAGAGGAACTGTAAAACATAAGCTTGTAGTGAGATGCAATTCTCCAACTCCTTGTTGTTAGTTTATATACTTTATAAACAGTTTCTCCTTAACATTTTTTCCCTCTAAAAGCATATAATTTCTTTTTCAATTCCTGCCTCATATTACATTACATGAGACAAATTCCCCACAGTACAGAACATTCTGAAAAATTGCTATAAAATAATATTAGATATAATAGGAACACTGAGATCATATATTCTTAATTACATACAGTCAAATGTATATAGAGAACACAAACCAAGCCTAACTTTGTTTGTGAAAATTGGGGCAAATGAAATCCTATAGGAATTACCCCCAGATTACAAGGTTTATAAATGGGTGTTCCTGTGAAACAGAACCATTTCTGGAACAGGTTTTTAAGTTATCAATGCAAGTGAAATTATCACTGGCAAATAGTTGTGTAACCTAAATCCAGGACCAAATCCAGCACTAATATTTTACCCATTTTTGTCTTCAAATACAAAGCTTTCTCCTCCCAGTTGGTTTTGCAAAAGTGGTAGATATGCTATACAACAGAAAATAGTGGTTGCTTTTTGTTGCTATTTCATTTTTTAATCGACAGTTTTTACATATAGCTTTTTTAATTAAAAAGAAAAAGTGGTAAATAAGATTTTGGTTCTCTCCTTGTTGCCAGAGGCAAGTGGTGTATACGGCAGCACGATTATGGTTTTATGCATAGTGCTAGGTCAAATCCTGGGTCTGCTGGTCTCTGGCTATGTGACTTGGACAAATCAATAAACCCATTAATCATAGCTTTGATCTCATAAAGTTTACATGAAGATTAAATAACTTTTTAAATGCTTAGAGCAATGTCTAACAAATAATAAGCTATATGACTCCTGGATAAATTAAAAAAAATAAGCTTATGCACTCTACTTTACTGTCTTTGTCAACATCTTGGTTCAGATGAAATTAAGTCAAAATAAACATAAAAAATGTCTGCAGGTACGGGTAGGGATGAAGGGAGAGAGCCCAAGCTAAAGAAGGCACAGTCTACTCTGTTGTAGTAATGGTGAACGGATTTATGGGCTGATTTTCCTCATATGAATCTCAAGTCTTTCTACCATCTGGTGAACTTACCTCCTATCATCCATTAGGATATTTTATGAGTCTTCCCAGTAATAAGAAATCAGATTCTGGGGTGCCTGGGTAGCTCAGTTCATTGAGCTCCCGACTTTGGCTCAGGTCATGACCTCATGGTTCATGGGTTTGAACCCCACTTCAGGCTCTGTGCTGACAGTTCGGAGCCTGGAGCCTGCTTTGGATTCTGTGTCTCCCTCTCTCTCTGCCCCTTTCCCACTCATGCTCTGTGTTTCTCTCTGTCTCAAAAATAAATAAACATTAAAAAAAAAGAAATTGTATTCTGCAAAGCTTGCAGTGGAGACACTCAGCTCAATTGCTGCCTCTGAAGGAAAGCCCTAGGAGCAGAACAACAGTAAAATCATGACAAGTCAACAGATAGGCTGTTCATTAAAAATAGTTAGAGTTAATCCTGTCTGCTCATATTCTGCTTAATAGAATCCTCAAACACTTCCCATTTCATAGAATGCTTGTTCCATACTAGTTAACTAGCTGTTTTCACTGAAGCTCAAATCCATATGCAAACTATGAATACTTGTAAATAGGAGATAATGGGAGTATCTGCCTTTTGAGTTATATTGGATTCAAAGGAAAGAAAATTATATTGGACTCAGAGGAGAAATAATACAACTCAGCATCCATTTTCCGTTATTCCTTTTCATACAACTCCCAAAAGAGAAACAAAACACCCTTCACATACAGGTATATTTTTCTCACTAGTCATTGGTCTCCACTAATAACTCTGCAGTTCACACTCAGGGAGACCACAAAGAGTGAAATTAAATGGAAACTCAGGCAACTGTGTGCAATAGTACAAATGGCATAATGTATCCTTAGGGCCATTACACAAGTGTTTACTTTCATAGAAAATTTTAACTGTCTATGCTTGTAGAGAAGGTTTAGTAACATTGAGTACTAATATAAGATGAAGTGCATGCGGGAGCCAATCCAGGCAAAACATCTCCCGCTACCACTCTCCTAAAAGACTCAAATTCTACATGTATTGTATCTATTTCACGGTGTTCCCTTCTTAGCCCTTTTCATTTATTAAATGTTCACTCATTTATTCATCAAACATTTATTTAGCATCTACTAAGTGCCACCCACCCTTCCAGGGCCTAGGGAGACTATGGAGGGCAAGGCATGGAGCTTACATTCTAATGGAGGAAAATATATAATTATGTAATATAGTGTCAGGTAGTGACCAGGGATTTGAAGATAAATATAGTAAGGTAGGTGGCTATTTTAAGTATGATAATTAGGGAAGGTTTCTCAAAGGGGAGGACCTTTAAGCAGATGCTTAAATACAGTAAAGGAGGGAATCAAGGACTTCTGGAAAAGGGTTCAGGCACAAAGAACACTAGGAGAAAAGACCAGTAGTTGGAGGCTTCTTGGTGCAGTTGAGGAACAACAAGAAAGAGAATTTGGTTTGTGAGATGAGAGTGTGGAGAGTGTCAGGTAATATGATTGGAAAGGTGGCCAAGGACCAGATTCTGTAAAACTTGCTTGGCCATGGATTTCGTTCTTTACGTGAAAGGAAGTTGATGGAAGGTTCTGAGCAAGAGAATGAAATAAAATGGCTTACTATTTTCACAATTCTTTGGCTGATATGTAAAAAATGGAATGTAGAAAGGCAAGAGTGGAAACAGAGAGGCCAGCTGGCTACCACTACACAGTTACAGGTGGTGATAAGGGATGAGGAGAGGGACAAAGGAATAGAAAGTATGTGCGTATAATCCCTCATTGGTGTTCTATTTGGAGTAGGACTCGTGTACTCTTAGCCATACAGATTAAGCTTTTATATATCTATCCACTGTACTTGCTTTCTAATTGGATGGTACTATTTTAACTGGGAAAAGATAGATAATAAAATAAATCCCCATCAACAGAGAAATGGTTGATTAAACTCTGACAAACACTTACTATGAACTATTAAGCAACGTTTAAAAGGAATGAGCTAAATTAATATTTGGAGGGATTAAGATTTATATATCTCCATTGTACTTTCCTTCTAATTGGTTAGTACTGTTTTAAGTGGAAAAAAAAAAAAACCAGGAAATACAATGTATCCCCATCAACAGAAAAATGGTTGATTAAATTCTGGCAAACACTTACTATGAACTATTAAGCAACCATTAAAAGGAATGAACTAAATTGATATTTGGAGGGATTTCCATGATAAACTCTTAAGTGAGCAAAAAAGCATATATATATGTGTCGCCTGATCCTTGAAAATCAAAGAGAATTCCCAACACCTATATTAGCATGTATATCAAATTATGTATATATAAACATATTAAAATGAGCATGCAGAAGAGTATAAAAATATACATGCAGGTTGTTAACAGATTGTTAACAGTGGTTACTTGGTTGAGAAGAGATAGGCTTTAAGTGCTAAAGGAACATCTATGAGATTTGAAGGCAGAAACCCTGAAGTAAGGATACATCCCAGTACAAACCAGATGAAATAAGCCTACTGCGGGATACAAAGTGAAGGATCTAGAATTGTACCTGAATGAGTCCCTTAGTTGTGATAATTAAGGGTTACCACCAGTTCCTTAGGGAAGAGGAACTGGGACTGGATTGCAAAACCCAATGTACACTTTTTATGTGGAGTTTTATACAATTTATTCATGGTAAAGTGTATAAAATTCTCATTTAAAAAACACTGTAGACACAAATTGATCTAAGAAGAGATCTAACTCACAGTCCTTTGGATGTTTAGCACATGCATGATGTAAATGTACTTCTGAGAATGTTAGGGAATGAAATGAGTTGGTGACTTCAAAATGGCGTGTATGTGTGTTCAGCCGTCTTGAATGGCTAAGCAGAAAAAAAAAGATGTACAGGTTGCTAAAGACAGACTGCATCCACTTGGTCTGGAATCTGCTTAGGAGGGAGGTGTGACCATACTAAGCAGAGTTTTCTGAAGCCAACATCATACACCTTATCTCCGGGGAACTTTTCTCCTCTATATTTTGACCATCAACCAACACGTTTCCAACGAAACCTGTGTTTAAGCAAGAACATTTGGTCTCTGTGGTGACATTTGGTAATTAAAACAATTCCTTTATTTAAACCCCCGTCACTGTAACGATGACTACACTTTAGAGGAATTCTGGGAAGAGGAGTGATTTCTTCACCTCCTGAACTCTAGTGTGTGAACATCATGGAGAGACTTCTCATTCTGGCTAGTATGGCTTGGCCTACATAGTTCCCCAAGTTGAACTTTTGGCAGGTTAGTTCACTAGTGACCAAATGGTCCTTGTAACAAGCTCTGCTGATCATTGGGCTGTATTTCTTCATCTGCTTTGACTTTTAAAGTGATTATATGTGAGTAGTATCTCATGGGATATTGAGGAGAAGGAAGAGGTTTTTTTACCTTTTGGAAAGGCCATTCATTCAGTTTTGAAAAAGTTGCCAGAAAACCCCATTGTTTACAAATTTTTCCATTGTGTTCTGTTTATTTGCCAAGAAAAATCTTGCACCATACCAACTTGTTTTAGTAAAACAAATGGCTCCTTTCACAATACAGCTCAGCATATTTGTATATTTACATGAGTTTTCCAGCATGCTTTGGGAGGAAAGATTCAGCTACATTTGCGCATGTTTTGTTTTCCCTTGTGTGTAAGCTTTGACCTCCCAAACTAGCTCCCAGTGAACCCACAGGCCATGGATTAGTTGTAGGCATTTTGCTAAGCCCTCAGTTGGATAGAATGTTGCTGGATTCCTTGAAACAAATAGGATGTTTTCAGGGAGGTTGAACTAGTTTTAATATCTGGGTAAATTATGGGTGTAAAAATGATTGTGGACAGTGCCCCTGGCACCCCACCTTCCTGGGAAGACTTGAAGCTTATGGACACTTTGTTGGCCATTATTTAATTGTGTAGCCTATCAAATAGCAACTTGCAACAGGCTCATAGACATGGTACCAGGCTATTCAGCTTGTCTGGACTGGAGGCAGATTTTGTGCTATCCATTTGGCCTTCTATGCTTCACGGATTATATTCCCTAATAATTTCATGGTTGGTCTATAAATAGTCTAAGCAAAAATTTTTCAGGCGTTTCAAATAATTTATAATTCATATGGTATGTTTCTCCAAGGGGTGAAAGAAATGCTCAAAGGCTCACACTTTTTAAACCTAAGCACTTTCTAGTTGGGTGATCTTGAACTAATTCCTTCTCTTCTCTCACTTTTGGTTTCCTCCTCTGTAAAATATGGGTTTATAAAACCAATTTCATAAACCTATTTTGAGGACTAAGTGAAATAACACAGTTAAACATCTAGTATGGTGCCAGGCACATAAGCAGGTCTTTTGTAAATAGGAACTGCTACTCTTATTATTGGTGTTATGATGATGGTTAGGATGATGTAGGTTACTTCTACTTCTGTGGATCCAGGAATAGGTGACTGAATCTAAATAACAGTGAAAGGCACATAGGTAGGTTGTTATTCTGATTCTCTATACACCAAGGAAGCCTCTAGAAATGGAGGGGAGAGGTTCTGTAAGTGTGCTTCAAACACTGCTTAACCTTCCAGTAAAAAGTGTTTTATTCATAGCAAGGAGAATTTGGCCATCTTCTGTGACATATTGGTTTGGGCTGGAACCAATCTTGAGGAAGTTTTGGAAATCTCAATTCCATACTGTGAAATGAAGCATTATGTTTCTTTTTTAAAAAAAATGTTTAATGTTTATTTTATTTTTGAGAGAGAGAGAGACAGAGACAGAGCATGAGTAGGGGAGGGGCAGAGAGAGGGAGACACAGAATCTGAAGCAGGCTCCAGGCTCCAAGCTTCAGCACAGAGCCTGATGTGGGGCTTGAAGTCAAGAACCAGGAGATCATAACCTGAGCTGAAGCTGGATGCTTAACCGACTGAGCGACCCAGGCGCCCCTGAAACATTATGTTTCTAACGACACTACCCAGCATGTTGATGTTCACTGGAGCACAATCATGCCTCAGGACATCGGTGCCAAGGAAAATGCTAATACAAACCAGCTATGCCTTAAGATGAAAACTTTAGCCTAAAATGTTGCCAGTGTTTTGGCCCGTATAGAAAGGTCCATGAAATCATTGAAGGATAAAGTAGCATAAAAGTTGTCAAGAGGAATTTTAAATCAGTTGAACTTGCCTTTAGGTCCGGTTCCTAAATGTCCAATTTAGTAATAGAGAAAGCAGCAATGGGGTAAGAGTCAGTGCAAATCTCAACTCTTTGCCACTCAGGGGAAAAAGTGAAAGAAGGCACTAATGATTTTGAAAAATCACCCTGCCGTGTCACAGCATGTCATGCATTGGGTTCTTGGACAAAATACTTCCATGAATAGTGAGTCAGTTTCCTAGGTGCCAACCTCATAGGGCAGGGTAATAAATCATCCAAACTATAGGGGAGTATTGACTGTTCTTTTGGCAAAGGAAGTAATTTCCCCTCACTGATTTTAATCCAGTGATTTTCTTCCATAAATGTGCAAGAAAGTGCTCTCCAGCCAACAGAGAGCTGAGTCCAGATTATAAGTGTTATTTGATGGTGCTGCTCTTCTGTCATTGTCACAATATACTAGGATATCAGCTTTCAGGATACAAATCCAGAATACTTCAATGCGGGGTAAATTTCCATGCCATGGTCGTTAATAAATAAATGAATTTAAGACCCCAGTAAAGCCATTCTCTCAGGTTAGTGTGAGTATTTAGAACCTTGGGGACTAAAATTGCAACAGAGAGTCTTGGCCATAGCATGTGCATGTTGTTCCAGTGTGAAATAAGTCTACCTGTTAGTGACACTGACAGCCACCCTACAGACAATTCTATAATCTTCATTTCAAGAACAACTGTCTGAGCTCTCCAATCTTATATCCCCATTCTACAAGCAGTGCTTTTGTTACTTGTGGATTTATTAATTTATAGTTAATAATAATGGTAAAAATCTGTGATATGCCCCTAGCAAGACAAAGGACACAACATGAATTTTATTTACTGACTTCCTTTCTCCCTCTCATTTTCCATCCCTTTAGTTTTTCTTTGATTTTTTTTTTCCATATGTGTTTTAAAGTTATTTTATCTGGCCCTATTATAAGTTTCTTTTGAAGCTGCTTTAAATCCTTTCTGGAGTAAGTCACACTACCAACAAACAAATAAAAAACAAATATTCATTTGTAATAATTGGACCACCCAGTTGAAACATGCTGGTACTTTTCTCCTTGAAAGGGTAATGGCATTGCTGTTATTTCGTCATACCCCCTTCCTTTCTTTGAAACCATTATCCTGTGGCTTTGAAAATTCCCATGGAGGAACAAATAGTTCATTTGCGTCTAGAATTGCCAGCAAGTTCAGAAGGAAATTGTATCAGAGGTAACTTGTGTCTAAGGAGCAAAAATGTAACTTTTTTCTTCTTCCGCCCTTCCTGAAGACGACTACAGGCTGAGGCCTTGGTCAGAACTTATAAGGCATTGCAGCGCTCTGACAATGGACTGCTGGACAAGTTCCTCATCCTTCCATGAATGATGCCACGGTTCATCATGTCAAACTGGGAGGTGGCCCTCGCCACAATGTGGAATGGGTTGCAAAATGATGAAAACAGTACACCAACTTGGCAGATTTCAGGAAATGGCAGAAATTACAATGTGGTCTCACTTTATTAACTATTTTAACATTCACTTAAATTCAAGAAGAGGAAAGGAAAAAAACTGATTTATGTACCAGAGATTAGGGCTGTAGAAGGAAAATGGAAATTGCAGAGGCTTCTCTCTTAGTTCATCTGCCAGACACCTGTAGAATTGCATTTCAATTATGTGTCTGGGTCAGGTAAAAACTGGCTGGTTTCTGACAATGGTCTTTCAGATGGGACATCACCGAGGAGGCAAGATGCACAAGAGGCTAATGTTCATTTCCTATGAAAGGAACTGAGGATGTCAAAGTAAATTGGAAAGGATAGAATCTGGGCAGGCAGCTGGGGCTTGGCTCACACTTCAGGAAAACGTTGTGTCTAGTGTCTAGTGATTGCCCACAATTACAAAAAGCAGAGGAAGGGGGCCCCACTTGACAACAATTGAATTTCAGTAAGTTTTGCTATTGGACCAACATGAGGAGGTGGGTTTTCTTTTAAAAAGTTCTCAATAAAAGTCAGGTCTTCCCTGAATTCATTATTCTAAAGACATCTGCATTTGAAAAATACTTAAAATTCTTCTCATATCAATGGATTTAAATGTTATTCACTAGTAATTCTTTGGGTCTTTGAAGCTTTCAGCTAAAGTTTTGGTTTATGACTCAGTGTTACCTTATGTTATTGACTATCTATTGCCATCTTTCATGTCAGGAAGCTCTTCATCTACTGAAACTATTTGTTAAGATATGCCATGCATTCCTCTCAAAAGAAAAATTATTTTAATGTGACTTGCTTCAACCAAACTTTTTATTTATATTATTTATATTCATTTTACAACACATCATAAGAGAAGGGGGGTAATATATGTAGTATTAATGATTAAATGAAATACCGAGAGATATCCACTTAATTTTATTTTTCTTCTATTTCTAAGTGAAACCTACTCTTTTCTTATGCATAATCATAAATATTATAACAATTTTTGGAACAGAAATATAGACATTGGCTTTAGGATGTCTCCTGGTGTAAGAAAATATTTTATTCTTTCTGGATTTAGGGGGTTATTTTTGATACGTTTAAAAGAACATTTATTTTTAGAAACATTTTTAGGAATATTTATTTATTTTTGAGAGAGAGAGAGCCAGAGTACAAGCAGGGGAGGAGCAGAGAGAGAAAGAGACACAGAATTTGAAGCAGGCTCCAGGCTCTGATCTGTCAGCACAGAGCCTGATGCGGAGCTCAAACTCACAAACCATAAGATCGTGGCCTGAGCTGAAGTCGGACACTCAACCGACTGAGCCACCCAGGCGTTCCTAAAAGAACATTTGAAAGAAGGGTCTTGGCAGGGTGTCTGCGTGGCTCAGTCGGTTAAGCTTCTGACTTTGGCTCAGATCAAAATCTCAACGTTTAGTGACTTCGATCCTTGCGTCGGGCTCTGTGCTCACAGCTCGGAGCCTGGAGCCTGCTTCAGATTCTGTGTCTCCCTCTCTCTCTGCCCCTCCCCTGCTTGCACTCTGTGTCTGTCTGTCTGTCTCAAAAATAAATAAATAACATTAAAAAAAATAAAATAAAAGAAGAGTCTTGGGGCACCTGGGTGGTTCAGTCGGTTAAGCATCTGACTTCAGCTCAGGTCATGATCTCAGGGCTCGTGGGTTCGAGCCCCACATCAGGCTCTGTTCTGATAGCTCAGGGCCTGGTGTGGTCTCCCTCTCTCTCTTCACCTCCCCCACTTGCACGCCCTCTCTGTCTCTGTCTCTGTCTCTCTGTCTCTCTCAAAAATAAATAAACACTAAAAAATATTTAAAAGAAGAGTCTTAAATAATTTTCTAATTTCTAAGCTAAGGCACACATTTATTTAGCAATTATTTTGGATAAAAATGAAGATTTTCCCCTCTTTCAGAGTACTCTCTAGAGTCAGTATGAACTTCATACTCTTGAAATATCAGCAAAATCCAAACAGGAATCCTTTTCATCAGTAAGACAGGCGATTAATGATATATAGGACTTTCTGGTCATGTGTTCTACTGATTTACCTATGAGTTAGTGTTGCAAATTAACAATCTCAGTAGTTTCATTCTACATAACACACGTTTAATTCTTAGTTTTGTTCTCTTAATGTTGAATATAGTCTGCTGTGCTGAAACCAACATCTATTCTTTTTATTACCCTGAGTCCCTCAATGGGGATGGAGAAAGGGTTTTAGAAATGAAGGCATTTTATAGAACAGATCTTTATCCCTTAGAATGATCCATATGTTTGCTAGTGCTCCCCTCAAAAGTGCACAGCAATGATGCTTGAAAAGGAGATTAAAAAAATACCTTGTTGCTCGCTGTGTTTTGTTTCTGTATCATCCACCTCAGAGCATTTCTTTTGGCCTGTTTGAATCCCAAGTTGTGGAAACATTGAAATTTCCATGAGTTCTGCAGAAGATGGAAGTACTTAAATAAACTTGTTGTAATTTGGAGGTATGATATTTATACCACTCTATGAATATTGCTTTTACTGTCTATTTAAACAATGTATTAAGGAGGAGTGAACTGACCTCTGGGGCGTCAGCTTGACACAAACCAGAGGCAGATGGAATGAGGGCCCCAGGCATTATGTCTTCTACTGGAATATTGTACCATTTGCAAAGACGCTGCATGTTTCACTGTTCACGCAGTAGATGACCAGTGGTGAACCCTGAATGATTTAGAGATGTTGTGTGGGGGTATTGCTCAAACTTAATATAAAGACCTAAGTCTTACACACTCAGGAATTTCACTTTTGATGTTAAGATTGGAATGAAGAAAAGTGTGGAGGAATGTAGCAAGATTGAAAAACCATCTTGACCTATGAGGGTGAAATATATGATGGTTATGTAACGCCAATTCCCTAAAAGAATGAACATTTTTTTCTTGTGAAAGTGTCACTAAATCAATGCGCAATGCGGTGACAATTAAAACCTGACTCTAGTAAGTGCATACAAATGAGGCTGGGGGACCTTCCTTGAACCATTAAAAAAAAAACTCCAACTTTCGGGGCACCTGGGTGGTTCAGTCGGTGAAACGTCCAACTTGAGCTCAGGTCATGATCTTGCAGTTAGTGAGTTCCAGCCCCGCGTCGGGCTCTGTGCTGACAGCTCAGAGCCTGGAGCCTGCTTCAGATTCTGTGTCTCCCTCTCTCTTTCTGCCCCTCCCCTGCTCGTGCTCTGTCTGTCTGTCTCTCTCTCTCTCTCTGTCTCAAAATAAATAAACATTAAAAAAAAAACAACTCCAACTTTACAAACTAGTAGATTCATTTGCCAAAAAATACAGTTCTCAGTCAGTTCTTTCCTCAGATCACTTTAACTATAATTCTTATTTGAAATGATCAGCTGAGATCCTTTTTTTTTTTTCTCCTTGATATGGGAATTGATGGAAGCTCTTTCTGGGCCTCTCATCATTTCTTCCTTAAGTTGAAGGATTGGCTGAAGACTTCCATGTTTTCGAAGTTAGCATTTGGACTTCGTGGGAAGTGGTCAATAATGTCAAGTCAGGAGATGGGGCCAGAAGAAGGCAGAAGAAGTTCGGTGACTAATGGGAGCTTCTGGGATAGATTGGAGGTTAGGACCTCAGAGATCAGGCCAACCTGGGCATCGTAGAGTTTGAGAAGATGTTGGGGTGGACATATACAGGTTCAAACTGAATAGAGATTATAGGCAAATCCATGGTTAGAAGATGCAGAACTCAGTGTCCACAGCAGCCTCGTGGAGTGGAGCAAGTGGATTTACAATTCAGGAATCCCAGGTAAGATTTACTAAGGAGGTTTAGGTGAAGCAGCCAAGCATTGGCAAGAATGTTGATTTTAACTTGGGGCATTAGCCAGGCATAAAGAAAGAGGACCCAGGAGATGAGGGAAATTTTCTCAAACCCTGAACAGTTAGGTGGATTTATTCAATATCAGGTTAATCTCAGGACAAGGATAATCTTTCTTTTGTTATTTTTGGAAACTTTTAAAAAAAAAATTTATTTATTTTGATGGGGGAGGGGCAGAGAGAGGGAGTGAGAGACTCCCAAGCAAGCTCCGCACTCTCAGCGCAGAGCGGGGCTTGATCCCACAAACCATGAGATCATGACCTGAGCCTAAATCAAGAGTCAGATGCTTAATCAACTGAGCCACCCAGGCACCCCTCTTTCATTGTTTTAAAAAGGTTTTTTTTTTTTCTTGGAGTGAGCTTAACTAAATCCTCTGTTGGCACTTGTCTGTTTTAGTCATTCCTTTTTTTTTTCCTATACAAAGGAAAGGAGAAGTAAAGGGTTTGGGTTGCTGTAATTTGTCCATGGAAAACTTGCAGCCTGATCAAGTTCAGGGGTTTTGGGAGAAGAATGGATTTGTTACATAGGACCAAGAGTCATCTTCTGGTATTGATCCCTAATTTTGCCTAGGAGAAGAGATGCTCCTATATTATCCTGGAGCTGAACTCCTTTTTCTTACATGATCGTCTCTTGGTAGGATATGACCATGCTTGAAAAGATAGAACTCAAACAAGGAAGCATGGAAAATGGGTTAAATCTGGAAGGACTTTGGTAAGCCTTGTGTGTTGGTTGAATAATGATGAAAGATCTGTAATGTAGGTATAGAGTTTGACAGGTCTATGGTTTTTGAGTGACAGTTATACATTTTACCCCACAGAAAAATCATGTTCTACTCAACAGTAATGTTTGGCTTGGTCTGCAGAAACTTTTTTATTTTTTTCAACTTATGGGTCAACATAGAATAGATCTTTGCACTGTTTTGTACATAATTAATGATTGAGGGATCAAATAAGGGCCTGGGTATTATAGCATAAGTTTGGTGGAGAAAACTGTCTCAAGAATAAGAAATGATGGAGATAGAGTTGTGTGGAATGAAGTTGTGGAAAGAAGGGTAGGGGTTGTTCTGATGGTGACAATCCTAGGAAGTATCTTAGGTACTAATAACCACTTTTCACTTTTTTCATGTTTATTTTGTTCTCTGTAGGCTTTGCAATGATGAATAGTAAGTTCTAGAAGGGTAAGGAGAAGCTATAGACTAAGGGTAAGGTGAAGGTCTTGACTGGAAAGGATCTCTATTAGAAGGCAGTATGTTTAACCAAAAATAAGTTCAGAACCATCTGATTTTTGGAAAAATATGCTTGAAAAGCAGGGGTAGTGATGATGTTCTCAAAGAACTATGAGAAAAGATTGACAATTTAGAATAAAAGTTTTCACAGGGAACTGATACTACCTCGCTCTTAGGTGGGAGCAAACACATGGCCTAGAGGCCTGGGGCTTTCTGTTCCGGAATCTTTTGCTTTATCACATAGGATATTTAGCTGAACTATTCAAGAGTTAAAATTCCACAGCCATCTTATTTACCTAAAGATCTTGGCTGAAAACTTGGGGCCTTAGAAGCTCCTTCTATGTACTATTCTATTTCTATTTCTATTATTTCTATTTCTATTTCTATTTCTATTTCTATTTCTATTTCTATTTCTACTTCTATTCTATTTCCTTCTATGCACTTTCTCTGTATGTGATATTTTACATGGGCCAGAAGCTATATTAAGCATCTTAAAAGGTGTCTTCTTTATATCTTTCTTCAGGTGGTTCGTTTCCCACTAATGTAAATTTCTTTTTTCTTGGTTGTGAATTTTATGACTATTACGGTTTTTTTTTGGTGTGTATAACATAACTTGAATGATGATCTCTTGGTCCAGAAAGGCAAGAAAAAATTAGTATATTTAAGGTTTCTTGTTATACAGTTGTCTTGGTTGGAAGCAAAGATAACGATGGGTTACGTAAGGCCTAATTCAAGTATATGAAGCAGTAGGCATCTCATTCAGGGTCTCACTCAGCAATGCTTTGTCAGTGTGTCCTATTTAAGACTTTTTGAATCTTTTCTGGAAGCTTGTCTCTGATTTTAAACTTCTTTAAACTGGCCCAATATGGACAGTGTCTGGTGCACCAGGACTCAATGTTGGTAGAACAAAGACATGGGAGAGTCCCATGTGACAAGGGAAAAAATCGAATATAAAAGCCTGTCTCATAATGTGTTAGATTCAAGTGAACAGGAGAAGGGTATAATTTAAGAAAAGTGACCTTTGCCAAGAAACTAAAACAAAAGTACAAGACAGTGAAACTTAATACCAATTAAAGCCTCAAGATATAATGCAAATATTATCTAGCTCTTATAAAGTTTGACCAGAGAAATGTAGGACCCAATATGGAACAAAAACAATTGGCTTTAAGGTTATTAAGTGTTGCCCCCCAAGGAAGTTCTGTGTATGTGTCTAACTAAATGGGACTCTAAACCACTCCTGCATTAAACATGATAATATAAAGAAGTAATTGGAAGAACAGGCGTAGTTATGTTCAAGGTGGGTGACCCTGCCTGACTTTCCTAAACAAAGTACAAGGAAGGAATCTGGATCAAGTCAAAAAGGATAAAAGAGGAAGAGAGGAGGTGATCTTATAGAAATATATAAACCCAAACCTGTGTGATTGGGAAATTGTGAGATCCTGGAGATCGGTTGCTTCTTCTGCTTCTCCGGTTTTCGTAGGCAACCAGTCATTGACTGAGTATACATGCCTCACCTGTTCTTCTAATTGGCATCACTGCCTGAAAGAAACTATAGTAGGAAAAGGCAAGAGTCCATTCTCCCAGAGTCTCCTTTTGAGTGGCTAAGATTGAAGTAGTTCTCAAAGTCTAGTGGGTTGGGCCTAAAAGCCTGGAGGTTTGCAATGACATTTGAAAAGTGAATGTGCTTTCAGAATTTTAATGTTGTGTTCCATATCGTACCTGATTTGCTTCATTATGGTGCCACTGTTTGCATCAATATGAATGACATTTCCAGGTGTGATCTTTCAAAGGTTCTGGGATCTAGTTTCAATTATTTTATACGTTTGGATTTTTTGAACTTATAATTACATAATTGCAGGTTTTATATTTCTTTATGGGATTGCAATGTTCCGTAGACTTCAATCTGGGGCTTCTAATTCATAAACTTTCTTAGTCATTTTTATGCTCAGACCAAGGAGTGATAATGGATTAGAGGATGGGGAATCACATATTATTGGCTGAATTCCCACATTGCACATCTGGGAAAAGTCCCCCTAGAGGAAAGCACTCCACCCACAGAATACATATAGAAGCTGAGAATCCATCTTGGAATAGGTCACTCAGATCATTAAAGGGGGCCAAGAAATTTTTTGGTCCCCAAAACCCAATTTCAACTTTTTAGGAGGATACTCTCCCAAGTCATTTGGGTGGCTCTTCATTTTCCATGACTTCTTCTCCATAGCTATTTTCCCATTCTTAGCCCCTTTACTGTTAGTCACTTCTTCCCAAATCAGGAAAGAAATTAAAAATCCTTTTGTTTCTAATCCTTCCACTCTTCTTAATTCTTAATTATATCACTAGCTACTTTTATTTTTTTTTTTTACTGTTTATTTATTTATTTTCAGGGAAGGGAGGAGCAGAGAGAGAGGGAGAGAGAGAATCTTAAGCAGGCTTTGCTCTATCAGTGCAGAGCCCGATGTTGGGCTCAATACCATGACCTGTGAGATCTTGACCTGAGCCAAAACCAAGAATCAGGTGCTTAACAGGTGCCCCTAACTAGCTACTTTTATATCCTTAATACCCAGCAGAGTTTCTGGAATTGTATATTATTGGGTTGTCTCCCAGAAATTGATAAAGCGGGACCCGGTTTCCAGTTGGTTGTTATTTCCTTGAATAGCAATTACTGCCTTTGATTGGCAGTCTTAAAAAGGGGGTGTGACGGACTGAGCATCCAAACCCTAACAAAGTTCATAATCTACCGATTTTTCTCAGAAATATATTCACTTATACTTTAAAAACCCCTTGTCAGAAATTGTAAAACTGAATCAGCAGACATTCATGAGTATCCATACTAGTGATATTTACCATTTATTGAAGTACCCCTTTGTATCAGGAAACTATTTGCTATATATTCTTTCTACTCCTTGTAACAATCATGCAAGGTGAGAAAATTGAGGCTTGGAGAGTCAACAGCTAGTAAGTGTTATGGCTGGTGTTCAAATCCAGGGCATCCTAAATTCATCACAGAATGCCATACTGACTTATGAAACTGTTCTACACAGAAGAGATACAGAACTTTGGATTGACACACTATGTGTTAGCTGTTTGGGGCTGCTTCTGTTCATTTGATGGCAACTATACTCATTCATATTTCATTTTATCCTAGCAGTCTAAAAGAGTTGACGAATTTCCCAAATGCCCTAGCTTTTAATTAGAAGGGAGAGGTGGCAGTATTTTCTGTATTGCTAGGCACTTTGTTAAGAGATAGATTATCCTGTACTCACAACTTACTGTAAACCAGGTACTTTTCTTCCATTTTTAACAAGGGAGGTAACTAAGACTCTGAAAGGTTAAAGCTTTCTAAAAGTCAAATCACTGTTAGTGGTGAGGACAGACAGGATTTGCACCAAAGTTTGTCTTTAAACCTCATACTCTACCCTTTCCAGAATGTGATAGGTCATGTATTAAAAAGATCCTTTAGAACTTATTTTTAATTAGAATGATTTGAGATTACACGTACCATGCCCCTTTATCTCCTAAAACTTTCTTGTGTATATCTGAGAGAAAGAGATAATTTCTTTTTCTTTTCTTTCTTTTTAAAGTTTGTCTGCTTATTAATTAATTAATTAATTTATTTTTAATTCTTTTCTTTTTTAACATTTATTCATTTTTGAGAAAGAGAGACAGAGCGTGAGCGAGGGAGGGGCAGAGAGAGAGAGAGACACAGAATCTGAAGCAGGCTCCAGGCTCTGAGCTGTTAGCGCAGAGCCCAGTGTGGAGTTCAAACCCATAAACCCCAGGATCAAGAGCTGAGCTGAAGTGGGAGGCTTAACTGACTGAGCCAGGCATCCCTTTTTTATTTTATTTTATTTTATTTTATTTTATTTTATTTTATTTTATTTTGTTTTTGTTTTTAATTTTTTTCTTTTTTTTTTTAATTTTTATTTTTTAACGTTTATTCATTTTTGAGACAGAGAGAGACAGAGCATGAATGGGGGAGGGTCAGAGAGAGAGGGAGATACAGAATCTGAACCAGGCTCCAGGCTCTGAGCCGTCAGCCCAGAGCCCAATACGGGGCTCGAACTCACGGACCGCGAGATCATGACCTGAGCTGAAGTCGGACGCCCAAATGACTGAGCCACCCAGGCGCCCCTTTAATTTTTTTTCTAATGTTTATTTAGTTTTGAGAGAGAGAGAGAGAGAGAGAGAGAGAGAGAGCACGAGTGCAAGTGTGAGCAAGGGAGGGGCAGAGAAAGAGGGAGAGAGAAAATCTGAAGTAGGCTCCAGGCTCTGAGCCATTAGCACAGAGTTTGACACCAGGCACAAACTTACAAACCTTGAGATCATGACGTGAGCTGAAGTTGGATGCTTAACCTACTGAGCCACCCAGGTGACCCTAAGTTTATTTATTTATTTTGAGAGAAAGAGTATGCACATGAGAGAGAGTCTGGGGGAGGGGCAGAGAGAGAGAGGGAGAGAGAATTCCAAGCAGGCTCCACATTGTCAGCACAGAACCCAATGTGGAGCTGTAACTCGAGAACCAAAATCATGAACTGAAATCAAGAGTCTGATACCTAACTGAGGGAGCCACCCAGGTGGCCCTGAAGGAAAGGGATATTTTCTTACATAACCATGATACAGATATCAAATTTAGAAATTTAACTTTGAGATGATATTTTAATTTGCAGTTCATATTTCAACTTTTCCCACTGCCTAATAATGTCCTTTTTAACATTTTTCCTTTTCAAAAGAGGATTTAGTCTAAGAGCACATATTTCGTTTAACTATTATGATCCATGTGTCTCCTTTAATCTGTAACAATTCTTCAGCATTTCCTTGTCTTTCTTGGAACATTGACATTCTTGAAGAGAATGGGCCAAGTATTTTATATGATGTTTGTTGATTTGGGTTTGTCTGTGTATTTCCTCATTACCAGATTCAGGTTTTGCATGGTCAGCCACAAGACCTCATAAGGATGTCGTATCTTTGTCAAGCTATCATATCAGGAAGTACATGTTTGTTTGCTTTTCATTGGTGATGTTAAATTTTGATAACCTGGTCAAGGTGTTCTCTGTTTTCTCCACTATATAGCTACTATTCTCTTTCTTGCAACTAGCAAGCAATCAATGAGGAGACATTTTTAAGACCATGCAAATTATCTTCCTCATCAAAATTTAGCAACCATTGATGATTCTTATTTGTACCAATTTTACTATGATCATTGTCAAATACTGATTTTCAAACTCCTCTCCTTTCACACTTATCTGTTGGACTTTTGCTGTAATTAAAAACATTTCTCCCCTATGTATTTATCTATTTATTGTCAGTATTGACTCATTTATTTCTGTTTTATTCAGTATCTCATAATTTATTTTTTATCTTTTTATTTTATTTTAGAAAAGGAGAGAGCTCACGAGTGGGGGAGAGGGAAAGAGGGAGAGAGTGAGACAGAATCTTAAGCAGGCTCCATGCTTAGTGAGGAGCCCAAAGCAGGGCTTGATCCCATAACTCTGGGCTCATGACTTGAGCTGAAATCAAGAGTTAGTTGCTCAACCAACTGAGCCACCGAGGCACCCTAATATCTCATAATTTATTATTTCGTGTCACTTCTTTTCATGCTCATGGATATGGCAAGTTGGAGCCCTGTCATATGGCTTCTGTGTTCTTTTGATATGCTGTCATCATTATTTTGAACACTTGTTTTTTGGCTTAAAAATCTATTTCATGCTCATATTGTACTTTCCCTGATACCCTGAAATGGCTATTTCTCCCAGGAGCTCGTTTTCCTTTAAGTGAAGAATGGTATTTGGGAAACAAGATGGGCACTGCTATGCTGCTCACTGCTACGAGGGTTTAGTGCTTCTATGCCCTGTTCCCTCACAGCCTAGCCAACAAAATGTATTGTTAAGCGTTTGAATATTTATCAGTCTGATGAGAGAAAAATAATACCTCAGGGTGTTTTAAATTTGCACTTCTATTATTAGGAGTGAACTTGCCTTTTCATATATTTAAGGAACTTTATGAATTATCTTTTTTGCTGAATATTCTGTTTGTCTATTGCCCATTTTTCTAAGGAACAACTAGCTTTTTCTCTGTAATCTGTATTGTATTTGTCATTTTTTAGTCTTTGATCATGATATGCATATTATAATTCTGACACCCAATTCCAATATGCCTGCATGCATCTGTGTGTGGGTAGTTTCCCTAACCACCGAGCCATTCTCTGACACCAGCTGGGTGTCCTATAATTCAACTCAATTCTGGCACCATCTACCCAGAGATAGCATCACATCCCACAGGTCAAAGCTTCAGGCCACCCACACTTCCTCAAGATGTCAATCTCAAGTCCAGGTTACCAGCTGGGCTCCTGAGCCACCAACATTAGATTGGCAGTGACGACTCCCTTTTTGGGTTCCATTAGTTTGCTAGGGCAGCTCACAGAACTCAGAGAAATAATTACTTACTAGATTACTGGCTTATTATGAAAGGATATAACTCAGGAACAGTCAGATAGAAGAGAGGCATTAAGGCAAGGAATGGAGAAAGGGGCTGTGAAGCTCCCATGTTCTCTTCAGAAGAACCACCCTACCCAGACCTGCAGGTGTTCACCAACCTGGAAGCTTTCTGAATGTTGTTTTTGAGGCTTTTATGGAGGTTTCATTATCTAGTCATGATTGATTAAATCCTTGGCCATTGGTGACTGAATTCAAACTCTAGGCCCTCTTCCCTCCCCAAAGGTTAGGGGGGTGGGGTTGGAAGGTCTAACCCTCTAATCACGTGACTGCTTCCCCTGGCAACCAGCCTCCATCCTTTTTTTTTTTTTTTTTTTCAACGTTTATTTATTTTTGGGACAGAGAGAGACAGAGCATGAACGGGGGAGGGGCAGAGAGAGAGGGAGACACAGAATCGGAAACAGGCTCCAGGCTCTGAGCCATCAGCCCAGAGCCCGACGCGGGGCTCGAACTCACGGACCGCGAGATCATGACCTGGCTGAAGTCGGACGCTTAACCGACTGTGCCACCCAGACGCCCCTCAGCCTCCATCCTTAAATGAAGTCCCCAAGTAACCTCATTAACAAAACAGAAGACAACTTTGTGGCTCTCAGCTCTTGGGGATTTCCAAGGAATTTAGGAGCTTTGTGCCAGAAATGGGGACAAAGACTATATCTATATCTATATCTATATCTATATCTATATCTATAATCTATCTATTTCACAATATGGATTTTGAATCATAGGTTATAGAGGAATTCATTCATGTTTTCTTCAAGTACTTGTATGCCTTTATTTTTACATTTATATTCCAGATTCTAGATCGATTTGGAGTTTCTTCTCCCATATATTGTTGCAATGGATCTAAGTCCATCTTCATTCCAAGTGGCTATGCAGTTAGACCAATACCATTTATTAAAAAGGCCACTTTGTCCTCGTTATATGAGATATTCCCTTTACCATATACTAGATTTCCATAGTAGTTGGGTCTTTCATTTGTCTGTGTCTATTTATGTGCCAGTAACACATTGTTTTACTTACAGGTAGATCATGTTCTAACTTCATCTTTTACAGATGAGTAAACAGAGACTTAGAAGGTCAAGTATCTTTTCCCAAACCAGACGATGGCAAAGTCAGGGCTGGAAACTGGTTTTCCTTCTCCATGCTGTATTGCTCTCATCTTTCTCTTCCATTGCCTTTGGTGAGAGTGGAAAGTCTAGTTACACGGAAAAGCCTGTGTTGTCTAGAGAGGAACCATGGGATTATGCTCTTCTTAAAACAGATTTATAGAAAGAGTCCAGAGGCAAATGTCTTTTGGGAGAATGTAAAGGAATACTCTGCCACTGGACTGTTCTATAGAAAGTTAGACCTGAAAAGACATAGGGTGAGCAGTAGAGAAATCAATAAGAAGAAGCTGAGGAGCAGGGGGGTTAAGTGATATGTCCAAGGTCACACGGTATACTAGTGACAGAGCTGTGGTTTAACACAGATGCCCTCAAATCCCTTCCAGCTCCTTGGCAATGATTAATCGAACACTTTTTTGAACAACCACTTCTTTTAAGCTGCTGTACATTTGTGTGTACATTAAATTTGACCTTGTTATATAACGTCTGGCACAAAAAGTTATTGGTAGCCTGCCTATACCCCACTTAAGTTCCTGCTGAAGTTTTTACCTAAAGAATGAAAAAAATTGTTGGATGGGCTTGAAGAGACAATTCTTCTTATAAATAGTGCTAAAACTCCTTTTTATATTGGACCTGTTCAACTAAAATCTAAACAACAAAGACATTTGATTTACTGCAGGCATTAGGTTGGAGTGTTAAGTGGTTGTTTTAATTTTAGAGTTTTTATAAAAGAGCTGCTCTCACCATATAGTTGCTTACAATTTAAAAACAGAGACAGATGATTTATTATAAACAGTGTTTTTGAAAACTAAACTTTTTTTTGAAGAACTAAAAATATGTATTTCAAAATTTTTCAACTCCAGGAGATGTGGGACCTGTTTTCTTTTCCCCCTATGGGAATGGTATGTGGCTGTTGAGTTTTAAATGGTGAGAGAGTCTTCCTTGGTGGCATCAAAGAGTAAGAGAGAGGAGATGGGCATATTGTGGGTTCTGCATTTGAGCTGAAGACAGGGCTCCAGACAAACGGGGTAGGTAACAAACAGGGTACGTTCGATTTGGCTTGTCCACTCTCATCTACATTGCCTTCTCTAAATTCCCATCCCCTCCCACCTGGCCCCACCACCCTCTCTCAATCCAGCCAACAGAAGGAGCATGACTGATCTGAATGGCAGAAGAGGTGAAGTCACTACTAAAGGGTTACTTTAAGTCTCACCATAAAATTCTGCAATGCCCAGGAGTGCCAATGCCAAGTTTACAAAGGTGTCCCCTTCACCTTTCAAGAGGAAAATCCATGAAAATTGGGTTTTGAAATGCTTAGGTTGTTTAGCTGTCATAGGCGCAGAGCGTTTCAAAATTGTTTTGTGTAGGGGTGCCTGGGTGGCTCAGTCGGTTAAGCGTCCGGCTTCAGCTCAGGTCACGATCTCGCACTCCGTGAGTTCGAGCCCCGCATTGGGCTCTGGGCTGATGGCTCAGAGCCTGGAGCCTGCTTCCGATTCTGTGTCTCCCTCTCTCTCTGACTCTCCCCCGTTCATGCTCTGTCTCTCTCTGTCTCAAAAATAAATAAAGGTTAAAAAAAAATTAAAAAAAATTGTTTTGTGTAAATCTGTTCTTGAAAGATGGAAGAGATTTTTTTCTTGGGAAACTGTTTTTGACTATTTAGAAAACACTAAATGTTTTTGTATCTCTGTGTGTGAGGGTCTCTATTGTTTAATGGCTTTACTAAATGAAAAATAAAAATAATTCTGATAAAGGTCTATATATTGGAGAGAGCCCAACACAATGCCTTTTATATACTAAATATCCAGTTATTATTATATTCCAGTTTCCAGATGGGCTCCTGTTGTCCCTCATTGCATCTTGGAAAGAGATTGCATCATCTCTAACATGGACACACACACACACACACACACACACCACACACACACACACACACACACACACACACACAAACAGCTAAAAGCAAATGGTGGTGTTCTAGCACTAGGTAAAGATCTGAAGAGACTCCAAGTACTGGAAAGATTATTCTCTTCATCTCTCCACCCCCAAGTATATTATTCAAAGTAAATCAATGCTAAGCCACCTGAGATTTAGAAGTATGCTGAAATTAAGATGGTTTCTTTCTTGATTTCCTGATAAATCTCTGAAAGCTCAACTTCTCTTTTTTTCTGTTAACCATTCCTCCTCTCACTCTCATGTTCCCTCTATCCTTGCCTTGAGGGTGCTCCAAGCAAGTGTTTAGTTGTGTAGACAAACCTTCTACACATTTCCTTGGAATATGTAGTAAAACACTTCAGCCAGAAAAGGATTGTTTTCCAGGTTTTGTTACATCAAAGCTAACAAAAATCTTGTTTAGGTCAACAATTATTGAGTAAACAGAGCAATACGGCATTTTGCATATATTTTGGGTATTGTTCTAAGTGATTTACCTGTTTTATTCACTCAATTATCACAAAACCCCATGAGGGTTTTATTTTTATCTCCATATTACGGAAGAAGGAACAGCGACAGAGAAATTGAGAAACTTGCTCCAGGTTACCATCCTAGTAAGAGGCAAAATTGGAATTTTGCGATAAATTAGGAATTTACTGCATCTAGGCATTGTGGCTTCAGGTTATTATGCTCTACCCCTACTCCTCTCCAAAAGAATTAATAATGGCCAGCATTTTCATAGTGCTAGACACTCCTATATGCACTTTATGTATATCAGCACTTTCAGTCTTCACAAGAACTCTATGAGGTGTGCTCATTTTCTGTTTACTTCTTCAGACACTCTCCATTCTTCCATACTTGCTCTGTGCCTTGAGAGACTGACCTCTGTTACTGAATATTTTGCTTTATGGTTTCTGCTTATGTTTGGCCAATGGAAGTTTCCAGCATGAGATCAGCAGGTGGAAGCAAAGTGAGATCATGGTAATTACTTCCTAAGTTCCCTTCCTTTTGGGTCACTGGGAGTGGTTGTATCGCTCACTCAAAGGCCATATAGCTCCTGTTTATTTAGTCTTCTTTAGTAGTCACTCTCTCTGGGTTCTGGTAATTGCTCCCTCCTCTTCTCTATTAGGCTTAGGGGTAGTGAAGTCTCTCTGCTGTTGGTAGCTTAAGGGTGCCTGGACCCCCTGCCCACAACTTTGTAAACAGTCCCTTCATTAAACTCTCTCACACTGAGAGTGCTATTGTTTTCTTGCTAATACCCATACTAAGCAAGGTATATTCTGTTATTATCAGTATTCATATTTAATTTATAAGGCATGGAGAAATTAAGTAAAGGGCCCAAGGTAATTGGTAGAATGGTGATTAAAATCTAGGCTGTTAGCCACTACATTATTCTGCCTCTTGGTTTAAATATATGTTGGGCTTTCTTGCAATATCAATGAACATATCAAAGGATAATTGATGGGTAGTTTACTGTAGCTAATGATAGTGATGTAAAGATTTACGGCATAAAGTGCTATGGGGTAAATGTGAGTTCGTTCATGCATGTATTAAATATCCAAGTTTTATTATTTTTGTCTTTTTTTAATATTTAAATTTGTTAGTTAACATACAGGGTAGTCTTGGCTTGAGGAGTAGAACCAGGTGATTCATCTCTTACGTATGACACCCAGTGCTCAACCCAACAAGTGCCTTTCTTGATGCCATCACCCATTTAACCCATCTCCCCAACCCAACACCCCTCCAGCAGCCCTCAGTTTGTTCTCTGTACTTAAGAGTCTCTTATGATTTGCCTCCCTTTCCATTTCTATCTTATTTTTTCTTCCCTTCCCCTGTGTTCATCTATTGTGTTTCCCAAATTCCACATATGAGTGAAATCATATGATATCTGTTTTTCTGACTGACTTATTTCGCTTAGCATAATACACTCTAGTTCCATCTACATTGTTGCAAGTGGCAAGATTTCATTCTTTCTGATCACCAAGTAATATTCCATATATATAATGGAACATTACCACATTGTGGTAATATATGGTATATATACATATACCATATACATAGTGGTATATTATCACATCTTCTTTATCCATTCATCAGCCGATTGACATTTGGGCTCATTCTGTAATTTGGCTATTGTTGATAGCACTGCCATAAACACTGGGGTACATGTGCCCCTTTGAATCAGCATTTTTTAACCTTTGGATGAATACCTAATAGTGGAATTGCTGGGTTGTAGGGTAGTTCTATTTTTCATTTTTTGAGGAACCTCCATACTGTTTTACAGAGTGGCTGCACCAGTTTGCATTCTTACCAACAGTGCAAAAAGGCTCTCCTTTGTCCACATCCTTGCTAACATCTGTTGTTGCCTGAGTTGTTAATTTTAGTCATTCTGACATGTGTGAGGTGGTATCTCACTGTGGTTTTGATTTGTATTTCCCTGATGACGAGTGATGTTGAGCATCTTTTCATGTGTCTGTTAGTCATCTGGATGTCTTCTTTGGAAAAGTGTCTATTCATGTCTTCTGCCCATTTCTTCACTGAATTATTTGTTTTTTCGATGTTGAGTTTGGTAAGTTTTTGATAGATTTTGGATAATAACCCTTTATCTGATATGTCATTTGCATGAATATTTATCCAAGTTTTAGATTTTGGGGATAAATCATGAACAAAACAGATTCTTGGTTTCAAGAAATTGTGATGGTTTGTGGATGGTTCAGAGACTTACCTATTTCTTCTCCAATATTTTGGATTTGATTACCAAAGAGTGATATAGCAAAAAAAGCCCTGGTGTTTGATACACTTGTAATTGTTATCCAATATACATAACTTTAAAAAACTTTCTTTTGAGTCAGTTATGTTAATTGGCGATCAGTAATATGTTTTATTTTTCTAGGCAGTAGAAGTTCTCCTTTTAGTTATTATGTGCATTCAAAACAAGCATAATATGATCAAGGTATAGAGTCTTGCAAAATCAGATGACGCTTTTTTTATTCTAGTACTGGACATAGAATACCAATTAATATACATGTGAATTCTTTCCTCTAACCAATTGAAATATTCCTTTTGGGCAATCATTCCACTATAAGCTTTTAGAAAGGAGAACCTTGAAGTGGACATAATAGTCCTGGATTCTGATGCCAACTTTGCCTCTAACTGGCTATGAGATCTGGTTCAGAGAGGCTAATTGTTGTGGACTGAAGTTTTCTCATTTGTGTAATAATGAAGCCGGGCTAGGTTCTTTTAAGTAAGGCTCTTGGACTCTTTGATTAACCTCTATTGTTTTTTATCTCTAACCATTATGAGGAGACACAAAAGTGAAGGAATGCATCTAAAGTAAACATTGTATTTAAAAATACTGCAGAGTTGGACTAATATGCAGGCCTCTTGATATCTGTTCTCTGATGACAGTGCCCGGAAAGAAATGAGGGCTCGTTAGGGTGACATTCGCTGCCATAACAAACTCAAAATGTACAGTCACTCGAAAATAATAGAAATTTATTCATTTCCTAGTGGCCCCCTTTACTCAGAGCCTCGGATTGATCAAAGCTCTGGCATTTTTGATACGTGTCTCTCAAGATCATTATGATCTGACAGCCAGAGGCAAAGAGAACATACAGGAACACATTTAAGTTTATGTAGGTTAGGTCTGGAAGGGGCACATATCACTTCCATTCATGTTCCATTTGCTAGAACTCAACACATGGCCCCACCTTAATGCGGGGAAAGCTGTAAAATATAGTAGTTGTATGCCCAGGATAGAGAACATATGGATTTTAGTGAAGCATTAGCTTCTGTGCCTTAGAATGGAAGTGACATATGCAAGAGTGATCTTTTCTCAGAGAAATTACCTCATTCCTGCCAGGTTGTTTGGTGGCCTCGTTTTGTCATATTTTAATAATTCTTTTCTATAAATTCTCTTTCCATTAGGTCTATAATTCCTGTTTACAGTTGTTGCTTCTTATGATGCTTCTTTTTTTTTTAAAGATTTTATTTTTTTAAGTAATCTCTGTACCCAAAGTGGGGCTCGAACTTATGACCCCGTGATCAAGTGTTGCACATTCTACCTACTAAGCCAGCCAGGGTGCCCTCCTGATGCTTCTTATATCAGTTCCTTCAATAGAAATAAGAAAGAGAGACTCTGACATTGAGCAGGAATGAACAAAAGTATTTTTTCCTGGGGTGCCTGGGTTGCTCAGTTGGTTAAACATCCGACTTTGGCTCCGGTCATGATCTCACGGTCCATGAGTTCAAGCCCTGCATTGGCTCTGTGCTGATAGCTCAGAGCCTGGAGCCTGCTTTGGATTCTGTGTCTCCCTCTCTCTCTGCCCCTCCCCCATTCATGCTCTGTCTCTCTCTGTCTCAAAAATAAATTAACATTACAAAAATTTTTTTAAAGTATTTTTTCCTGAACATGATAATGAGGGAAATTGGTGGAGGAAGAACTAACGGAAAAAACAGTTTTAAAAAAAGATGCAGCAAAGAAGTGTTTTTAAAAAGACAGATGTGGGTGGAGCAGGGGCACTTATAATGGCGCTCTGAATTATCATTCTTTCAAGGGAATTGAGACAAGAGTCACAAGATTAAGACTGCGGTAGGATGTGCTGCCTTCAGGAGTGTCCCTGGCAAAGACAACCTGAAAATTATGGCTTTTGTGGTTTTCTTCTTGTTTCTTGCTAAGAAATATATGGAGCCACAACCATATCAGTGGAGCCTCTTTTTCCTCAGTCTTCCCCTCTCCCAGGGCTTGTTGCATGCTCCCTGCCAGCAGCCACAAAACACTGAGAATGTCCTGAGATAGCATGTTTTCCATCTCAAATCGTGATTCATGAATCCCCTTTGTTGCAAACTAACCTGTGGAATGGGGGAAGGAAAGGAAAGAAGGAGCAGTCAGGAATAGCACATTTTTGAGGCTTGGGTTCTGAGGTATTCCAAGAACTTCCCTGAAATTTGATTTATCATCGCAGCATCTTCCAAAATGTAAGCAAGAGCCCAACAAATTAAAAATAAGAAAAAGGTGACTGCCCAAGTGAACCTCAGAGGTAACTGACATAGAGGAAGGTGATTTGGAAATACAGTATAATTTTGTTGTAACTTATTACAGATATCCATTTATGTAATAGGTGTCAAATTATGTCTTTGGGGGAAATAAGAATCATAGGCTATAAGGGCTGGTTCCGATATTGTTAGCCTATGGCATGGTGGTAGTCCAGACCCTTTCTGTATTTGGTAAGACTTGTCAACTTATTTATTCACTCAGAAATATGAGAAGCAGAATGGTGCAAATTACAGAAGAGAAAGGGTACTTCGTTCCTAAAGGGGAAGCCTAGGTTTTAGCACTGGCTTGCCATTATCTAACGTCTTGAGACCAAGGCTTCCTCACTAGTAAAATATGTTGTTTTAAATTATCTTTAAGGATTCATTAAATGTGGACATTCTGTAGCTGTTGGTTATTGCCTTCCTTTTTCCAGAGAAGTTTAAGGTAGCTGATTCTAGAAACGTGTATTTTTTGTTCTGTATGCCAGGGTACCACAGGTCTTTAATAATATATTATTGAATAATATACTCTACTAGTTCCAACAAATATAGGTTTGGCTTAAGAGTCTTCCTTCAATATTCAACGAGTTTTTCTTTGTAGAGGTGTCTGGCCAAAATTAATTCATTCAAAAAATGATTTGTGCCTACTATGGGACTCTGTAAGTGATTAAGGTATGGCTTCTGCTTATTAAAGACTCCTAGAAGAGTAGGAGATCTAGGGCATTTATTTGAATAACTATAATATATGACGGAGTGTTAAATGCTCCTAACTGCCTGCTTCTCATACGACAGGAATTCACCTAAGGAAATTTCTGCCTTCATTCTCTTTCTTTCCAGACCTGATTCTCTCTCCATAGGTGCATGTGAGAGGTGGGGTAGTGAGAGAGGGCTCAGAGATGCTTGTGAGAATAAGGCCCTGACCAAGGCAGCATAGGCATATAATAGTGAATTATGTAGATAACAGACTTCAATATCATAAAAGGTAAATCTAAATCCTGGTTTCTTTATTTAATAAATTATCTAAAGGTGGACATTTTCGGTAACCACAGTGTGTAAGAATGATTTCTCACTTGAAAACAAATCTGTTCTTGTTTGCAGGAGAAATACGAAGATAGCAATGTTTTTCTTTTCCTGTGTGGCCCAATGGAAACACCATGTGGTTTTGGAAACAGAAACTCCACGATTTTGAATCTGGACACTGTTTCTTACTTGCCAGTCATACAATTTCCCTTTATGTGAATGTAGAGGTAATAGTACTTGTCTCATAGAATCGCACAGTTTAATAAATGACAGTCAATAAATGTTTGTTTTCTTTTTTGATAGTCAAGGCAACAAACAATAATATACTTATTTACTTACTTGATGTATACATATAGTCATCTGTTTTCCATTGAGAAAGCTACTGTCATTACCATTTTGACTAAAACTTAGACAGTTATTCTTTATTTTTAAGATAATATATTAGTTAAACCTTCAAAACATTAAGTAGACAGGATCTATTGGTATGAAGAGTGAGACATCTGATTCATTTTACTTCTGGTGTTTTACCAACAAATGGCCAAAGAGGGGGTTTGCTTGTGACTCATCTTCTCTCAGATGCAATGTCTAACTTGCTGACAGGTCAACTTTTGTCTTTGTTTTACACAGATGCCTTCTGATAGTGATATCTACGTAAGACAAGGGCACATGGTCTTTAAACATTGATGTCATGGGAGAAAGAATGTTTAATCAACCAAAGCCTCTCTCCCCCACATCTCCATTCCTCCCTGTTCTCCTCTCCCTTAACAACTCTCACACCAGATTGTGCATTTTCCTGCACGTGACTTTAAAAAGATATCCACGGTCTTGTTTTATTGACATCTAAGGAAGAATTCCACTGGGTAAGAGAGAGCCATCTGGATCATGAGAACATGACCTATACCACACTCACTCCGTCAGTTTATCATAATTAGTGTGATAGGTACCAAGGGAGGTTATAGCAGCTCTTTCCGTGGAGATGTTTAACTGTTTGTTATCACTAGGGACCATCTGACTTGGGTACAAAAGATGGGGCTATATGACATCTGGAAGCTTTTTTCAATGCTGTTAACTCTATTACCCAGATGTTGGTGTTGTGGTTTGTAGATACTGTAATACGGTATTCAAAGGACAAGGAATTCAAATTCTCTTTGTGGACATTTCTAGGTCTCCTTCATTCTCACGTACCTTTTGTTGAAACATGAAAAAGAGACAAGTAGGGTGGGGAGCAAACGGTTGAGGGGCTAGTGAGAGTAGATAAGGGGGACACATAAACTTATGTAAGGCATTGAAATGAGTCTCCATGGAACTTCATGTTTTCAAGCAGTTTGGATTAATTGCTCCCAAAGAATTAATTTCTTCTCAAGGGAGAGAACCCTACATCATAGCAATGAATGTGAGTCTTTGCACAAAACAGAGATACATGGTTTTTGTTCAGTGGGTTTGAAAAGAATTCTATCTATGAATTTCCTTTGTAGTTCACATCATGATATTTCAGGGGCCTTGTCCGTCTTAACATAGTACAAAATTAGCAATGCATAATATAACTGGGCACAACAACATTAGACTCAATAAACAAAGCCAGATTGAACAGAACAGTTTGTTCAGGACTCTGTAGGGTCAGGAGTTGGGAGGGTGTGATGTGGAGAAGTCTAACCAAATTTCATGCCAACGATTTTAACATGTGTGAGACCGAGGAAATAGTCAACCGAATGTTATATCCATCAAGCTTATTTTTTAGGATGTGAAGCGTGAATGTATATTCCTTGGAAATTTATCTCCTTAAAATGTAGTAAAAACAGAAAGAATTTCTAGAAAACTCATAGAACATACCATTAGGAAAAATGATTAATTGCTGTGTCAATTACCTTGCTATTAAATTTTGGGCTAGTTCCCAAGGCTCTGCCAAAATAAAGCCTCTAGATATTAGTTTCTTCATCTGTAACATGAAAGGTTAGATTAGATGATTTCTAAGGTCTATTTTTGTTATAACATCATATGGTTGTCTAATAATAAATTCAACATTCAATATGTATTGAAGGGTATGATAATCCCAGAATTAGCCTGGGTACTGTAGACATGGAGATAAAGAAGGCAATAACCTTGCCCAAGAGGCTTGTAGACCTGTCTCCTCTGCCTATGTTCTAAAGAGCTTATTTAGAATTATCTTGTTTTTTCATTCACATTCCAAGATCCATGGAGCATGTTGTTGGTGGTGTCTCTGAATTCTTACCATTGATCATGAATTACTGCAACAGAAAATGAAAGCATTAGTAGGATATTGATTAGTGACAGAATGTGCTGATGGAACGCTAACTATGGAGCTTAAGTGTTCTTGGCCTTTGGATGCTAAATAAAGTAAGCCAAGTTGGGACATTACCCGCATCTTTTTTTTTTTTTTTTAACATTTATTTATTTTTTAGAGACAGAGAGAGACAGAGCACGAGTCAGAGAGGGGCAGAGAGAGAGAGAGAGAGAGAGAGAGAGAGGGAGACACAGAATCTTAAGCAGGCTCCAGGCTCTGACCTATAAACACAGAGCCTGATACAGGGCTCGAACCCACAAATCATGAGATCGTGACCTGAGCCAAAGTTGGATGCTTAACTGATTGAGCTACCCAGGCACCCCAACATTACCTGTGTCTTAATGAATCTCCTGTTTTTGTCTTTTTTTTTTTTTAATTTTTTTTTTTCCAACGTTTATTTATTTTTGGGACAGAGAGAGACAGAGCATGAACGGGGAGGGGCAGAGAGAGAGGGAGACACAGAATGGGAAGCAGGCTCCAGGCTCTGAGCCATCAGCCCAGAGCCTGACGCGGGGCTCGAACTCACGGACCGCAAGATCGTGACCTGGCTGAAGTCGGACGCTTAACCGACTGCGCCACCCAGGCGCCCCATCCTGTTTTTGTCTTTTTGTCATTGATTCTGAATCATTCCACTGATATTTAAAAGCCTATGGAAAAGTTAATTTATAACTTGCTAAAAGTATTTTGGAAACAGGCAGAAAATGTTATCTCACTGTTCCAAATGGTTCCATGTTCAATTGTGAGCCTGAGGAGGTCAGTGGTGGTGTTGGAGACGATGGTGGGAAGAAGATGGAGCAATTATGTCAGTTGAGAGGAATGAGCATAAGGAGGGAACAGATTATGAAGATGGACAAGGAAGATTAAGACCAGTCTCAGGGGGGCCCATGCTTGGAGTGGGTGGGATGGAGGTGGGTGTGGGTTAGTAGGCAGTGACAAATTTACTGCATTTCTACATTTCAGTGTATTGAAAGTGGGGAAATTCCTTAGTAAGTGAGAAGAGATAAACTTCAGGAAAAAAAGGACTATCACCATGAATACAGCAGCAAGGTTTTAGAGAATACATTGTAGAATGAAAACGTACAGTTCCAAATAAATTAATGCATAGTAAGTAATACATGGGTTATTAAGGAAATTTGAATGATTGAAATGTGTTTCAGGGACGGTGACACTGTTTTAGGACTGAAGGTTTTTGTTACAGCCAAGCTGTATGGGGCCATAATCCTGATTCGAATTCTTATGTTCTCTTGAACTGATTTTTATTGTCAGGTTTACTATGTTTTATATCGTACTATGTAGTATATTTTATGTTGTGTGATGACATGTTCTTTGTCCAAGGATATATTTAAGTGCTGGGCATCGTGAGCTGAGGTTAAGTATCTGAAGAATAATGACTGAATTTTCCAAATACTTGGTTAATAGAATTTTCTCATGGTTTGAAGTGTAGCTCAGAAATTTGGCTGAGGTTTTAAGAATTGTTAATTACTTGCTAAACTTTACATTTCATCCATAAACAGATTGATAACTCATGACCAAAAAGTTTTAATTTACATTAGCATAGTCATTTACCAAGAAAATTTGCCAAAAGTGTGCCACTTTCTGGTTATAATATAGGAGCATCCACCTTTGGGCAAACTTTATAGTTAAAACTTGAATACATGAAATAAATTGGGGTGTGATTATTCCTGATTAGAGTAGGATCTTTCATTTTTATGAGAATCATAGAATTATTTTTATATGTAATTTGTTATATATACAAAGGTTTGCAAACCTAAAATTAAAATTAGTCACAGCTATTGCAGATTATATTGATTAAAAGCCATGAAGCATAGTATTATTGTTTGGCATGATGTAGGATCAAAATAGCTTTTTATTTGGTCTTGAACTATATAGAAAATTGCCATTACTTATTAACAATTTAAAAAAAATTTTTTTTAACGTTTATTTATTTTTGAGACAGAGAGAGACAGAGCATGAACGGGGGAGGGGCAGAGAGAGAGGGAGACACAGAATCGGAAGCAGGCTCCAGGCTCTGAGCTGTCAGCCCAGAGCCCGAGGCAGGGCTCAAACTCACAGACTGCAAGATCGTGACCTGAGTTGAAGTCGGACGCTTAACCGACTGAGCCACCCAGGCGCCCCTTAACTTATTAACAATTTTTAATGTACATATATTCAACATGTGGTGGTTTTAAAATATGTCCACAGATTCTTTCTTACTCTTCCTATTGAGAGGTGGAATCCTCTTAGAACTGGGTGGGCTTTTGTTCTTGCTTCAAGGGATAGAGTATGAGATTGCTGGAATACGAATTCTGAAAACCTTCAGCAGCCAGTTAAGTGGGCTGACTGCCTTGAGGCCACCATGCTGTGAAGAAGCCCAAAGTAACCCATGTGGGAAAACCACATGGAGAGACCCTGAGTTTCCATGAAGAGACAGAGATGCTGGCCAACCCCCAGGTCTCTGGCCTCTTGACATTTGGGCTCTAGTCACCATCTCACTGCACCCACCTAAGAGACTCTAAGCCAGAACTGCCTGGCTAAGCTCTTTCCAAATTCTTGCCTCAAAGAAATGGTGAGAGATAACAAAATGTCGCCTTATGCCACTAAATTTGGGGTAATTTGTTATGCATCAGTAGTGACTGAAAAATGAGGATTTGAAAAGAAATATGAAAGTCACAAGATTAAAAACCATTTTGGGCAGTGATTGGTAACATTAGGGGGGAGGTGTCATATACTCCTTTGAGATTTTGCTGAAAGCAATGAGCCTTTATCCTCCACCCCCACCCCCAATTTTTTTTTATGTTTATTTAATTTTGAAGGAGAAAGAGAAACAGAACATGAGCAGGGGATGAGCAGAGAGAGAGGGAGACCCAGAATTGGAAACGGGCTCCAGGCTCTGAGCTGTCTGTCAGTACAGAGCCGGGCGCGGGGCTCAAACTCACGAGCTGTGAGATTATGACCTGAGCTGAAGCCAGACACTCAACCAATGGGGCCACCCAGATGCCCCTAAACCAGAAAAATTTTATATATAATTTCAGTTTATTCATAATTGGCATGAAGCACAGCCTTGCTCAAGATGTCCGTTTTAGAAGCAGTTGGACAATAATTTCTTCAGGTATGTGATACAAGATAATTATTGCAGTTGTGTGCAAAATGTAACTCTCTTTCTTTTGAGTAAAAACGAAAGAAGATAGTTATACAAATTTTTCATTGTCTACTAAATGAAAGCATAGATATGTGTCCAGGAAGACTGGCTTTTCCATGGCACAACATTCCTGGGGAAATTTATAGTTTGGAATTGTATTTGACCTGACTAGCCATTAGAAAGGTTATCAATTGCTGGTTTTCAGGAGTCATTGTCAAATGGCTACTTTTCACATAGGTTGATTGGCTTAATTCTTGGCTAAGTAGATATGGCCTTAGGAAAATGCACAGTTCCCAGCTGATGGAAACTTCATGAAGTTTAAAAAGTGCTTATTTTATTATCTTCTCAACTGAAGAGGAAGGAAAACCTTAAAATTTACATTTTTTATTTGCTTCAGGCTTCTGAAAACCGACTTTGGTATTTAACCAAGTACTTGTTTTATTTTTTATCATGTGACAAGTAGTTCAGTGATTGGTAGTTATTGGCAGCAGGTTAGCAGGTGAAGGGTGTTAGGGCCAAGGTCTCTGTGAGTCCTCTGGCTTCCCTTTCATAGTTGCAAACTGGCTGTTGCAGCTCAGCCATCAATCTCATGTTCCAGAAAGGAAGAAGGAGGGAACGTGGGAAAGAAAGGGTATCTATATCAGAGAAATAAAGTTCTCAAAGTTCCCTCAAATCAGTTTTCCCAGAAACATTTACCGACTTCCATTGGTCAGAACTGTCACAATGTTACTTCTAGCTGCGAGAGTTGCTGAGGTTTTTATTCTCTTTCTTTTTTTTTTAAACTTGGGAACTTTGCTATCTTTCTGCCTTCCACTCCCCAACTAGGGATTATTTGGAAAAGAGAAAGGGAAGTGTGGATATTGGGAAGGGGAGCTAGTTGTATACACCAGCTATTTCGCTAGTAAAGTTTTTAATAATGTTTTTAATGTCATATTCTGAAAATAGTTTTCAGAGCTATGCAATGTCTGTTGATTTCACTGGCCTTATGTTTTCTATTACTTGCTGATGGTATTCCTTTGCATATATCTTTAAATAAAATAATTTGGCATTTGAGTCAGATGCTGGGGGATGCAAAAGTGCAAATATGTCTTTATTCAGGCTCTTTGGGAAAAAACACCCCACAAAGTTATAACATCTTTTTATGTGAAGAGTTATTTAGAGATTGAAATCTATGACAAAGAAAACTTACGCCTCTTTATTTATTGTTGTATTATCCTCTGTTATAGACGATTTTAACTAGTGGTTCTAACACTGACAATATATAAAAGATATTCAGATATATTTCCTGGCAGGGCAAATCATTCTTGATAAACGATGACTGTCACATGAGTCCCACCATGTTGCCCATCAACGAGTCTGGCTACCAGTGTATAATTTCTGTGGGAGCTGAAAATATAAAGTAGACATGTTGCAAAAGTTCATTTTCAACTAGCTGTTAATATCCAGTAAACAGTGTGTTCCGTATTATCAGCGCTTTTAACTGAAATTGATTATTTTATAGCTGAATAATGAAATTTCCTATTGTTTTCAAGACTGCTAGTCAGAAAAATTAACAAATTGCTACGAACAAAAAGAATGAGTATGTTTTGAGGTGATATGCTACTGTACTTCCCAATGGCTGCTACAAAATTTTTCTTTGTAAAATGAGAAAAGTCAGGCTTTGAACTTACTGCAAATTAAGTAGTCAAGTTGAAAATTCTCTTTCTGTGAAAATAAAGGAAATGAGTTATTCTAATTTTCTGGCAGAAAATTCTCAACATGACCAGTTTTAAAGAATAATGAATCTTCCTAAGTTCTGAGAGAATAAAGATTTGAATAAAATGTGTGCCTTCCACTGTGTAGGGGGCACATTTATGTGTGTAGGGGGAGGGTGGAGCCAAAAGCTATAAAGAGGACAGATATTACCCAACAAAGCATCTGAAAAATGGGGTTTTGAGTTTCTTTTTATAGTGAAGCTCTGCGTGACTAAAGGTAAAAGGGGTTTTGAAAAGAAATTAATATAATATTCGTTAAAACCACATTTTAGACTTAAAGATGAAAAACAAATATATTCTCAGCGACAACTAAGTCACATTTTATATACTATCTAAAGAAATTGAATTTTGCCTGCAGCTTGAAAAATAAATATTTATTTGTCTCAGTGGAGTGCTTTGCAAATTTGTTCTACAGGTGAGTCTATGTTTCTAAATCCTTCAGCATTCTTCTGTATCCACACAAATGGGCAGAGAAATACATGCAAATGGAACATTATTTCCCCCATAAATTGTTTTAAAAGGTATTTTAAATTTAATTTGGAAATTATGGAAAGGTTAGGAAAATATATAACAGTAGGTAGAAGGAAGGAAAATTAACCAGAGACAGCCAGTGTTAATATTTTAAAATAATGTTCTTGAAGCGGCATTTCAGGCATCTTTTTTTGAATGCTTTCTTTGATATACCAGATAACCAACATAATGTGTTAGAAATAAAGATGAAACTTATTCATAAGGAAAAATAATAGAGGAAACTTTTTTTTATGATAGGAAGTAGCTATGAAAATTTAACTTGATGTAAAAATGTAGGTAATTGAAATATAAGTTTGGCATTTCCATTTTTTCAAAGTAATTGTGCTGGATGTGAGTGTTTCTAGGGATATCCAACTTGTGAGGCTGGTATGAGGTAGCTGAAATTTTATTATTCCATAAAATATACCTGCCTGGTTCTCTCACTGCTGTGGTTCTATTAGTTCTGATTATTTAATCTGATAAACTAATTTCAAACAAATTATTAACTTTTAATTTTTTTAAGTTTATTTATTTCTTTTGATTAAAAAAATTTTAATGTTTATTTATTTTTGAGAGACAGAGCATGCGTAAGGTAGGGGCAGAGAGAGATGGAGAGAGAACTCCAAGCAGGCTCTGTGCTGACTTAGTGGGGGCTGGAACTCAGGAACTGTGGGATCATGACCTTAGCCAAAATCCAGAGTGTAAGGCTTAACCAACTGAGCCACCCAGGCACCCCACAAATTAACTTTTAACGGCTTCATATGACTCTTTCTCTTTTCCTTCTTATTAGAATATTGCTAAATGCAACTTAGTACCAGTGAACCAATTAAAAAAAGTTTTTTTTAATGTTTATTTACTTTTGAGAGAGAGAGAGAAAGACAGAGCACAAACAGGGGAGGGGCAGAGAGAGAGAAAGAGAGAGGGAGATAAAGAATCTGAAACAGGTTCCAGGCTCTGAGTTGTCAGCACTAAGAATGACTCGGGGCTTGAACTCAGGAACAGTGAGATCATGACCTGAGCTGAAGTCAGATGCCCAACTAACTGAGCCACCCAAGCTCCAATTTTTTCACCTCAGTGAACTAATTTTTTTCATACGAAGCTTGTAAGAGCGAAGTTGGATTTTGTCATTTTTTAAAAATTTTTTATGGTTATTTATTTTTGACAGAGAGAGAGACACAGCATGAGCAGGGGACAGGCAGAGAGAGAGGGAGACACAGAATCCGAAGCAGGATCCAGTCTCTGAGCTGTCAGCACAGAGCCCAATGTGGGGCTAGAACTTGCAGACCACGAGATCATGACCTGAGCCGAAGTCAGACGCTCAACTGACTGAGCCACCCAGGCGCCCCTGGATTTTGTCATTTAAGTCAGTATTATATATGTGATGCCTAGCTCTATTTATGTATGAAATATAATCATCATTCCTAAGAATACTATTATATTAGACTTAGACATCTTGTAATATATCATCAATAAAATATTCATGTCACTATACAGGAGGAAGATCTTAAAATGCAAATTTATAAATAGGCTCCTATATCAAATGACTTAGTCATAATCATAATCTTAACAATTTTTTTGAGATTAAATTAGCAAGATGCTTCTTTTAGTCATAGTTTCCAATGTCTTAAAACAGAACCATAAAGATATGATAGCTGGTTATGTTTTTTTTTCAGTATGTTTAAGGATTCAAAGGTTAAACTATTACTTCAGAATATACTTAAATGTTACTACAATAGTATACAGATAATTAGAATAGTACAGCCTGAGTAAAACAAACATCACAGAGGGGATAGCATGTGAAAGAGGCTAATGTTATAAATAAATATTTTTCTAGGTAGGAAATAAGTCTATTGGTTTGGACACTAAGGCATTAGGGTCACATCTTAGTGATCTATTCCTATTGCCTGACCTATTCTCTCCCTTCCAGACCTTGTGGATTTATTTTTCTTCTTACAGATTTGCTGTGAGAAAAATTAACAATTCTTAACACTGGTCTCAAATAACAAGGTTATTACTTTGACTAATGTAAATTCTGTACAATACCGAGCTTTCCAGCAATCTCCAATCTTTTCCTACATCAACTATTTGGCCAGTGTCATATGTTGCCATAGTAAAGAAAACCACACACAATCAAATGTGACTCCAGAAATACCGAAGGTTAATAGGTTTCTACTGAAGGTTTCTGGGAAGAGTAGAAATGAGCTGCATTATAAAGCAAGATTACCTAAAAATGTTCTGAACATCTTCCCTGAGAATATTGTCATCAATCCTATTGATATCAGGTAGTATTCTATAAACTAACAAAGAAGTGTGTGTGTGTGTGTGTGTGTGTGTGTGTGTGTGTGTGTGTGTGTTGGGGGGTGGATTTTGGATAAATAATCAATGGTATCTGTGACATCTTTGAAGGTCCAGTATCCAGCCCTGGAGTAAAGTCATGAAAAGGAGCTAGTGGCTTTTCTCCTTAGAGCCTAATCCAGGTGACTCCCTCAGTTTATTGCTTGGGTTTAGATTTGATTTAGATTTGACTCTTGGTTCCACCATTATCTAGCTGTGGGATGCTAGCCATTTTACTTAATCTTCCTGTGTTTCAGTGTTCTCATTTGTAAAATGGAATTACGGATAATCTCATTTCGATAGATTATTGTGAGGATTAAATTAGGTTGTTTATTTAGCACATCACTTGACATATCCTCAACATGCTGAATTTTCAAGTTAAGCTTGAAAAAAAGGTAGCTTTTAACATCATTATTGTCTATTATTATTGTTTACTGGAAGCGGTAGAAATATTTCACTGCTATATCTAAAAAAGAAAAAAAAAGCCCTGATTTTTAGTGTTTGCCAATTTCTGTGGTGTAAACACACCCACTATAGCTGATTCAGGCTACGAATATGATGTCAACAAGATGACCAAATTCTGGAAATTTTAATTATTGGCTTTCATGAGTAGGGTCTCAGCTGGCTCTAGCATATCCCTGAATCAAAGACTGTCATTCAAACGGCATTTGGTCATGTATTTACTCATAAGCTTAAGTTGCATTAAGGTTATTCTTTTAGTTGTTAGCAAATGAAGATGAAGTTAATAATCTGTTTGGGTTTCAAGCAGATCTGATAATTCCATCATTGGGCATCGTCATTGCCTCATTGATTAATGTTATAAATGGGCATATATATTTAAAGTGTCATATTTAAAGAACTGAATGGACCTGGAGAAAAATGATCATTTTTACTTTTTCTTCTTCTTTTTAAAATGTCTTCTGAAATGTCTTCTTTAAACATCTTTGTTCTGAGAACCAGCATCATTTCCTTGGTTACAAATGCTTGATGAAATGCCATCCTAGTTATTTAGAATGGCAGATGTCAAGCTTTTGTTCATGTTTATCCTTTTTAATTTAATTTAACTTTTTAAATTTAAATTCAAGTTAGTTAACATATGGTGTAGTCTTGGCTTCAGGAATAGAACCCAGTGGTTCATCTGTTACATATGACACCCAGTGCTCATCCTAACAAGTGCCCTGCTCAATGCCTATCACCCCTCTAGCCCATCCCTCTACCCACCTCCCCTCCAGCAACCCTCAGTTTGTTCTCTGTATTTAAGAGTCTCTTATGTTTTCCCTCCCTCTCGGTTTTTATCTTATTTTTCCTTCCCTTCCCCTATGTTCATCTATTGTGTTTCTCAAATTCCACATATGAGCGAAAACATGATATCTTTCTCTGACTGACTTATTTCGCTTAGCATAATCCCTCTAGTTCCATCCATGTTGTCGCAAATGGCAAGATTTCATTCTTTGTCATCACCAAGTAGTATTCCATTGTGTGTGTGTGTGTGTGTGTGTGTGTGTGTGTGTGTGTATCACATCTGTATCTGTTCATCGGTTGATGGACATTTGGGCTCTTCCCATAATTTGGCTATTGTTGATAGTGCTGCTATAAACATTGGAGTGCATATGCCCCTTTGAATCAGCATTTTTGTATCCTTTGGATAAATAACCAGTAGTGCAATTCCTGGGTAGAAGGGTAGTTCTATTTTTAATTTTTTGAGCACCCTCCATACATTTTCCATAGAGGCCACACCAGTTTGCATTCCCACCAGCAGTGCAAAAGGGTTTCCCTTTCTCCGTGTCCTCACCAACACATTGTTATATTTTATATATGTTCACAGGTACATCTATGTTTATGTATATATGTTTATTTGAATGATATTGTAAACAGAATGATTTTATCTGGAGTTCTCTTGTTCATTTATTTGTTTAGTTTTGTTCTTCTCTACTAGAATTTAACCTCAACTGAGAGAAGTGATTACATTATTGCCTTGTTTACCTTTTATTGTCAGTACCTAGAAGAGTACCTTGTGCATTAGTGCTCAGTAAATATTTGATAAATGAATACATGAATAAACAAATTATATATCTAGATATACTGAAGAAAATAATTCTTCTATTTGGCCTTTGGGACTTGGCTTTAATTTTCCTTATGCTTTATGTTTTTTAATAATTTCATTCAAGAGAGAAGATAAGAATCATCTAAATATACAGATAGAAATTACGGTTTACTACTTAATCCTTACTGGCTATCTGCCAGAAACTCTTTGAGAAGTTTACGTGAGTATAAAGGACCAGTTTGTTATTCCCAAATGTGTAATTGTTTCTTCAAAAGAAGTATGGGCAGAAAGGCCAAGTTCTATTGCAAATTGAATGCTGTATTGGTAATCAACTAGGTAGATAGTATTCCCTAAAAGCCAAAATCGGCATGATTTATAGGGTAAGGTGAACAGTGAATCAAAAATACAGTTTTCTTATTACAAAACCAGATTCAAGATAGGATGCTTTAAATTGTTTTGAAATCCCTAGAGTTTATGGACTGATGGTTGGAGTTACAATGACATCATTTTATATCTATTTAAGACTGCCTAGCAAGCTCAATTACTGAGATTGCTAGCTCCATTTTTTCCATTTAATTAGTCTGAAGTGGTCAAGGTCTGAAATTCATTTAGGGACTTTGGGCAATTTGATTTGATATCGAATCTCTTAATATATGACTCTTGAGTGCATTAAATGGTCATCAGGGATTGAATGGGTAAAGCAGCTTATCAATATTATAGATTCTCTCTGAGATTGAAACTTAGTCCAAGAAGAGTTTATGTTCTAATGTGCAGCTAACTGAAAACACAAATCCATAGTATTTGGCGTTTTGGTGATGGCAAAATTAGCTTTGAACTTTCTAACTTTAAGATGTCTTAAGAGGAGACATAGAAAATGGAGTTAGGACCTGATGCCTTAAAGGCTAATGAGAATTAAAACCAACTTTTATGCCACAATATGAGCTAAATGTAGCTAAAAAGCAGAGTTAGACCAGAGAAAACAAATGTTTCAAAATAGCACACGTTTTCAAAGTGAAAAAATCTGAAGGAATAGCAAGAAATACTGATATTAAATCTGTAAAATAGATCATTTACCATTTGTTTTCTAATAAAGATGTATTCATTCTCAGAGCAAAAATATAACTCTTTCAGCGATTAAAAAAAGATTTGTAGGAAGTGTATTAAAAGATGAAACTTTTTGGAATCAATGAATTTGGAATTGTTATTAATGAACTGTTACCCCTATTGAAAAGAAAAATTCTTCAAAATGTTCTCAACCCACTTGTATTGGTTTGGAACTCAAAATGAATTGTTTTAGATCATAGTGCAGTCTTTAAACTGTATCAGATGGGTCTTTATAAATTTTTTTTAAGTGTTTATTTTATTTTTGAGAGAGCATGAGCGGGGGAAGGGACAAAGAGAGAGGGAGACACAGAAACTGAAGCAGGCTTCAGGCTCTGAACTGTCAGTACAAAGCCCGATAGGGGACTCGAACCCATGAACCATGAGATCATGACCTGAGCCAAAGTCGAACACTTAACCGACTGAGCCACCCAGGCACCCCAGGTCTTTAATAATGTTTTTTTTTGCTTCAAGGAAAAAGAATATATATATTCATACTATACATAAACGTATAAAAATATAATATAACAAAATCTTACCTATAAAATTAGCCTACTATCCATACAGCTTTTTATTTTATATGTGTGTATATATATATATATATATATATGTATATATATTCTCTAACTAGTGGAGATTAGTATATATATATTAGTATACTATATTAGTATACTATATATTAGTTTATTAAAAAAATTGAATATTTTTACTTTCAGAGATTTATTAAGTGTATACACTTGGTCATACAAGAGTTCAATCTATGTTAAAGATAACTCTCTTTGAAGATCTCCTGTTTTATGTTTATATTTAAAAATTTTGTAAGGCACACGTAAGAATTTGTTAAGGTAGATCTCATCATATATATATATGTATATATATATATACACACACATATATATGTACATATATACATATATATATACACACACATTTACCACAATAAAAAAAGATATTCTCCTTGAGAGGTTATTTCTCAATCGGCCTATCCATCTGTCCACTCACTCTCCATTCACCTCTTATCTATTTATAAATATTAAACTAGCAGTTCATTGATATGTAGGAGACTGCAAGTAATAAAGTCCCATATCAAAAAACTGTTTTATTGTTTTTATGACTATGTCCAAATATTTTTTTTAGGACACTCAATATCTGTTGTATAGGTTGTTTTAATCACTATTAATGTACTAAGGAGCTTTCTGCATAATCACCAGTTGAGTGGTCTGACATTTCATGTATATAATTTAAAATGTTAATAGCAAATTAGAATCTCAAGTTTCATATCCATCCAAAATCAGGTATTTTAAAAAATTTTCTTAAATTATTTGGAAGCTCCTGATTTTTTAAATTAAAATTATTTTTTTCTTTTTATTTTTTATTTTTTTATTTTTTTTAATTTTTTTTTTCAACGTTTATTTTATTTTTGGGACAGAGAGAGACAGAGCATGAACAGGGGAGGGTCAGAGAGAGAGGGAGACACAGAATCGGAAACAGGCTCCAGGCTCTGAGCCATCAGCCCAGAGCCTGACGCGGGGCTCGAACTCACGGACCGCGAGATCGTGACCTGGCTGAAGTCGGACGCTTAACCAACTGCGCCACCCAGGCGCCCCTTTTTTTTTAATTTTTTTTTTCTATTTTTTTTCTTTTTAAAAAAAAATTTTTTTTTAATGTTTATTTATTTATTTTTGAGACAGAGAGAGACACAGCATGAACGGGGGAGGGGCAGAGAGGGAGGGAAACACAGAATCGGAAGCAGGCTCCAGGCTCTGAGCCATCAGCCCAGAGCCCGACACGGGGCTCGAACTCGTGGACCGCGAGATCGTGACCTGAGCCGAAGTTGGACGCTTAACCGACTGAGCCACCCAGGTGCCCCAAAATTATTTTTTTCTAATAGTGATTTTTTCCATGGCATTTATCCAAGATTAAAGATAAGTTTCAGAAGAAAGTAGAAGGATTATCTTGTTCTCAAAACCTTATGAAAGCAAGCAGTGCATTCTTTCCCTTCCTCCTAGCCCAAGTTCACCATCTCTTCAAGTTTCTCTTACCCTGAACCCTGGTGCCAACCTCTGTTGATCCTCTTCATTTGCTGCTCCCCCCCTTAAAGCTCCCCCTCCCCCAACTCAAGTCTAGACTAGAACCTTTCTTTTGGCTTCCCCTGCTGCCCAGGTGAGGCTGATTAGAAGTTTTATGAGATTTTCGGGGCGGGGGAGGGGGAGAAAAAAGAAAAATTAAAATAGTCAAACTTATACAGTTCAACTTTTTGAGTCTACTATACTTAACTCATCCCCAAGGCTCATAGACCCGATCTTTTTCCATAACTTAGTTCTTAAAGTAACAACTTTTCAGCTCCTCCAAAGGTACTATCACATAAGAATAACCTGTTTGCCATCTTGTACTCTTGTGGATGAGATCAAAAGGCAGTTCTAAGCTTTCTCATGGTTCCATTTCCTGTTTGTAGTGATGTACTAATTCCAGGGTCAGGTATTGGTGAGATTCTAATGATCCATAGAATGAAATCATCTGTCTTTAGTGGGATCTTGTCCTGTGTATACTAAGAATGTGTAAGTCTCCTCTAAGTATAACAAAATATTAACCACAAAATTAGCCTACTATCCATACAGCTTCAATTACGTGGTTTCTTCAGAAGAATTCACTCTATTTCAGAACTGTGTAACAGGATTTTTGTGATGCACTTATGTATATGTGTAGGGATGTGGTGGGGGCACAACAATCAACACTGTATGATTTCACTCACATATGGATCTAAAAAAAGTTGAACTCACAGAAACAGAGAACATAATGCTGGTTACCAGGGCCTGAGGTGTGGGGGAAATGAGGAGATGTTGGTCAAAGGGCATAAACTTTCAGCTTATAAGATGAATAAGTTCTGAGGATCTAATATACACCATGGTGCTATAGTCAATAACATTGTTTTGTATACTTGAAATCTGCCAAGAGAGTGGATCTCAAGTGTTATCACCAAAAAGAAAAAAAAAAAAAAAGGAAAAAAAAAGAAAAAATAACTCTGTGATGTGATGGGTATATTAACTTGATTTTGGGAATCACTTCACAGTATATATATATATATATATATATATATATATATCAAACCAGCACATTGCACACCTTAAAATATATACAATTTTATTTCTCAATTATACCTCAATAAACCTGGAAACAAAGGATTTTCTCTATTAGTTTTATTTCCCTACTCATTCTGTTTTTGGGTCTTGTGCTTCAATCTATAGAAGATAAGTTTTTGGATTGCCTACTGCTTGGAATCATCCACATTCCTTCTCCCTCCTACTCATTTGGCTGTTGGAGATGTGCCTAATCTTTTTTTCCATTTTTTTTAAAGTAATGATCTTCTTAATTGGTTTAAATAAATGAGTCCTGTGCCACCAGTTCTCAAAATTAAAAAATATAGTTTAAACTCATTAATTCAGATCTAACTTATTCAGAATTTGTGATGATGTGGTTTAAGACTGGCTTAAGTTGACTTTGAACAGTCTTTGACAGAATGGTTGCTGAGTAAATTATTAGCCCTATTGCATCACAAGGAGAGTCATATTTCCAGAAAAAGACATGGAATTTAAGAAACTGTCTCAAAGTCATGCAATAATTAATGATGGAGACAGGACAACAGCTCAGGACTCCTAATTCCCATCTACAGGCAACTTATGAGAAGAAACTGTTTTCGGACATTTCAGCCGTTTTAGAAATTCCATTTGTGTACACAACTTGATGAAAGCCTACAGTTTTTCAGAATCATCTACACTTTACTGTGTGTACATGTTCCTGCTGCTCGTATATAACAAGATGTGACTATTTCACCCAATTTGGAGGTACAAATTTCTAACTAAATGAAGTTTGGGAGTAATTGAGAAAGTGAGAAGACCTTTAAAGAACTGTAGTATCATTGTTAAGCAACTCAAAATTAAATTTAGTCATAGGGTAAACTGATATGAGGGAATGTGGCTAATGCTGTCTGAGGAAACGGAAAAACAAGGAAAGGGTATATGAAAAGAATAAATAAGGGGTTATGGACATGTTCTCCCATTTGGACGTAACTGGCCCACAGGATGTTAAAAGAAATCAGTTTAACTCCACATTTGTGTACACGGTAGGGAACTGGTTGGTTACCCAATATGGACTTTAAAGGAACAAACAAGAAAGGAAATGATTTATGTCTGTCTTTTGAGTAACACAGAGGAAATGATTGGCGATGTAGACATAAGGGACTGCTTAACCGAGTGATAGCCATCATAATTCAGTTAGATTGTAATTGAGAATCAAGTGAGACCCAGAAAAGTAAAATTTAGGATGATGATTGCCAAATTAAAGCAGAGAAAATGCTAAAAAGAAAGGCGATACTCAGATACAAAGTCAGGGCAGAAGCTCAGGAGGACAAAATTGAAGGTTAAAAGAAATGGTCCCCCAAAATATTCATTGCTTTGGTTTTAGAGTGACTAAACACATAATATGGGGAAATGAAAAGTGTGTGACTAATAAACTAGACAATTGAGATGATGGCCAGGAACAATTATAGAATGAAGCTAAAAATAGTGTAAAATGATAATAAAAGTTACATTGGCAAAAGTAAATATCGTATCACAAGAAGCTAACATAAAGCAAAACTTTTTTCAAGATTCTAACATATAAAATCTCAGATGGGGCTGCAACTAGCCCTAGGAAAATGGCAAGGAAAATCCATGCATGGAAGGTGTGGGTACATTGCTAAAAAAAGGAAAAGAATCTTAAAATTGAGCTGACAGCAAATACAGCGTGACCTGCCCCCTTAGCTTTGGCGGTACAAGTAATTATTCTACCTAGGGTAAGATAAAGACCAAGATTTATTTGAGCTTTGGGGAGATCCCATGTAGAGCGTCACACTGAGACTGCCTTGTTACTGAGCTGGAGGAATTTGCAACCCCTTGCCTAAGGAGGTGGTTCTTCCGTTTGGCAGAACTGATGCCATGGAGAAAATATTGGCCCTGGAGTCAATAGGCATGGGTTTGAATCCAGGTCTGCTACTTAGAACCTGCATGAATTTAGACAAATCATGTTAATTATGGGATTCAGTTTCCTCAAAGTTATTGGTTAGATGTGACCATTTCTCATTTCCTTTTACGCTGAAGGATATGGGAAGAGAAAAATATAAAAATAAAACCAAAACTGCACTTTCTTTCATTTCTGTATCTGTGTAACAAAAATCTGGGGCTTAGAAAAGGGAAGCCTCCTAATTTCTTTCTTTTTCCTCCTGATCTCTGGTCCTAGTAAGGATTCCAAGATCAAATGCCAGGTGGGGAATTTCGTAACAATTGGAAGGAATATTCTTTGAGATTCTGAGAGTCTTTGTAATTCTGTTGAATCCTTGCTTAGAGATGGGGCCGAGAAGCTTAGATACCCACTGTGCTTTTTCAATGCACAATAATTATCCTCACTCCTTCATTCAGCAGAGATCGTTTTTGAGCCTACCATATGCTAGTATGTACTAGGGTGTATACCTACAAAACTAGGAAGCCTCACTCTTTCTCCTTAAAGACTTGTAATGAATCCAAATTTCATGTATTGCATCAGTGGAAATGAACATGGATTCGTTGCACAGTAACTTGGATGTTTTTGTGAAGAACACTAAAAAACAGGTTACTTGACATCAGCGTACTTGTTTTTCAAGAGGTACTTTATGAACTTAATATGGCTTTTCATCAGGTTTAAGACATCGTCAGTTATTAGACACATCGCCACTGTAACAACTCCTTAACGGGCGAAAGAAGAAATTGCCACATTTATCTACACATTGATTTTCAGACACATCCCTGTTTCTGAACTCTTAAAATATGAAAGAAATGTGATTTATAATTCAAGTCATAAAATTGTTAGCTCTTGTTTACTTGGTTTTGGAGATAAGTAGTGCCTCAGAGAGTGAAAAAATAGCAAATTCTCCTAAGCCAGAAATATTAAATAAGGTATTCCTGCACTTAACAATAGTACAGAAAGGCATTTGACAATCAGGACATCTGCTGCCTTCCACACAAATCACAAGACTATTTGTGAAGATCTCATTTGCGAGGAATTCCAAGACAATGCAGCTTCCCCGTGTCAACCTGTGTTATCTCAGATACACATTCTCCACTGAGTAGGCCTAAAGGTTGGAGAACAGGTCAAGCTGAATTGCCACTTTTGAGAATTCATGTAGAGTCAAAAGTGGAGGTGTTGCAGGGAAAGGATGGAACAAATGCTGTTTATTTTTCATGTTTTATCTATACAACATGGATAATTACAAGTCAAAGGCGCAAATAATCGAAGTGAAGACGGTGGCCAGTTGCAAGCAGCTGCGGCTGTAAACAGCGCAGGGAAGTAGATCTCCAAGCTGTTTCTTTGAAAATAATCAAATTTCTCAATGTACAGGGTGATTGGATATATTTGTTTTGTTTTGTGGGCATGTGTGTGTGTTTACATAAATCACATTTCTTGTGCCTTCAAGAATATAGCACACACACATATTTACCTATCATGGGACTAAAATGCATGCTCATACAATTTCAAAAACATCACAATGTTTTGAAAAACTAGGTTGCAAGTGATATGTACAGTAAGCTTTGGGCCAAGTAGATGTAGAAATGGATCTCGGGTGCCAAATCTGATTTGGACAGCAAATTGTCTACAGAAATCGCTGCCAAAAATAGTAGTAGTGGGTCAGAATTTCTTCCTGTGTAAACTTATAGAAACATTTTCTGTATCAGGTATATTGTGTGTCATCTGACTAAAGTCATCTTGAAATAAGCCAATAAACTATTTGTTTTAAAATATGCACATACTTAACATATTTTAATTCAATAAAAAGCCCGGGGGCTAGAAATAGACCATATCTGATTCTGTAGGTTTTTTCCTGTAGAAATAATTTATCCATTTGTTCAATCATTTGCTCAGCTAAAATTTATGGGACGTGGCAGGAAATAGATGAGTAAAAAATTTTAAAGTAATATGATGGGTGCTCCTATTGCTGTAAGCACAGAGTACAACAGGCTTTCCTGACTCAGCCCGGGGGAAGAGGGACAAGGCAAACCACAGAGGGGTGGGAACCACATAGCTTGACCCGGAGATGCATGAGCAATGCCTTGCTTCTTTCACTGATAAAGAATGAATATCAGGGCCCCTGGGTGGCTCGGTCGGTTAAGTGTCTGACTTTGGCTCAGGTCATGATCTCATGGCCGGTGAGTTCGAGCCCAGCATCGGGCTCTGTGCTGACAGCTCGGAGCCTGGAGCCTGCTTCAGATTCTGTGTCTCCCTCTCTCTCTGCCCCTCCCCTGCTCATGCTCTGCCTCTCGCTCTCTCAAAAAAATAAACATTAAGCAAAAAAGAGTTCCAAAACAGAACAAAACAAAACGTCTGCTGAACTGAGCAGTGTGCTTTAGGGACATTCTGGTGCAAGCTCCTTATCTCCTTGTGGACAAGAAACAATTTACAGAACTGTCACCAGACTGGGGACCACAGTTTGAAGACAATTTGAGTAGGGTTATATTGGAAAGGGTAAGACTGTCTTCAGGGATTTAAGTTGGAGATCATTAAATAGACTAAACCAAACGATGAGGTAGTGCCAGTAGAAGTGGAGAGAATGGGACAAATTCCAGGAATATTTAGGAGGAAATATGTGTAGGACTTGGGGAGTAATTGGAAACGGGGTTGAGGGTCAGTGAAATAGTGGTTGAGCATTTCGAAATTTCTGGCATAGGCAACTGGTATTCATCAACACAGGTGTACACAAAAATAAGCCTGGTGACCAGATGATGGGGTCAGTTCTGAACATGAGCATGATACAGACAATTGTGGGGCAGCTGAGAAGGTACTTGCAAATACGCATCAGAATATCCAGATAAGAAGTCTTGACTGATGGATTTAAAAGTTCATAAAATTAATAGCAGTTGAAGTCTTGATTACAGAGGAGGTTACCCACGGAGGGTAAATCAAGTAGGAAGGGAAGAGAAGAAAAGCAGGGATTCTATCTGGAGGTCAACACTGATGAGTAGTTTAAAGAAGAATCAATCTTCAAGGGCTGAAGGAGCAGTGGAAAGGGTTAGAGAAAATTCAGAACAATGTTACCGGAGCCAGTGTTAAAAGATTTGTAGAAAAGGAGAGAGTCAACATGGTTAAACTCTTCAGAGCTCTTTACAAATTCATGTTGGTAATACCACATCTAGCTGCAAATGGGGTGCAACCCACATTTCTGTCTGGCCATATTTTTGGAGCCCCCAAACTGATGATTGCTGAGTCAAGTTCTTAGGACACAAATGAAATAAACAAGAAGACAACAGCTGTCCCTGGGGCAGAAAGGTTTGATAACTAATGTTTTTTTTTCCTGCCAATCTGAATTTGGAAAAGAGGGGACAGTGTGAAATTTTACCTTCCTCTCTTGACCAGGCACCGTAGAGAGAGCTTCGAGAGCTGATTCTGGTAAGAATTCTTACTCACTCTTAGCTGCTTCTGCCAATTTTCCCACAATGCCGTCTGCGCTCTCTAGAGTGAGTGGACAGTCCCAGCAGGGCTCATCCTGCTCACCAGAAGCTGTAGAGGAGAAAAAATAATTTTCCCTCCAGCCTTTATAGTGAGTGTGGGGCTCTTTTTCTCTGGGGCACCTTGAAAAGGAATATACTTATTTAAGATGGTTCCAAGTTCTCCACAATGACCACTGTAACTCAAGATTATCTTTGGTAAGGTTAACCTACTTGTTCTGCCTTAAAACAAAATTTTATTCACCTGGGGGCCTCACCCTGGACCCAGTTCCGCTTAAGTAAAACCCAGTCCGGTTTTTAGGTCAGACCCGGTCCGATCCGGGGACTTAGCCCGAGTCTGGACCCAGTTCGGCTTTTAAGTCAGACCCAGCTGGTTCAGGCTGGTTCCAGACTAGTGGGAGAAAGAAATCTTTCTAAAGTCTGAAGGCCCTTCATGCAAAAGCTGTGGAACCAGAGTCCAGGATCCAAGAGGTGCTTACCCCCCACCTCCGGAGGCAGTGAGAACGCGGCGAGTTCAAGGGGCTCCACAGGTACCTACGTTTGGTTGCTCGGTGCTCCTGGGGGCTCACGGGGGTTCCTTCCGTTCCTTCTGACCCCAGAACTGTTAAAAGATAAACTGAGGCGTATTAAAAACGTTAAAAGTTTATTTGAGCGAAAATCAACCCGCATCAGCCAGCACCAGGCCAGAAGGGGTTTGAAGCGCTCCCATTCCAGTAACTTCTTTTTAAAAAAAGTTTAAATTTTTAAAATTTTTTTATTTTTGAGAGAGAGAGAGGGAGAGCGAGCGTGAGCAGGGGAGGGCCAGAGAGAGAAGGAGACACAATCGGAAGCAGGCTCCAGGCTTTGAGCGGTCAGCACAGAGCTCGCTCGGGGCTTCAACTCACAAACCCTGAAATCCTGACTTGCGCTGAAGTCCGCTTGCTTAACCGACTGAGCCACCCAGGAGCCCGCCACTCCGGCGTCTCTATGCAGCAAAGATATGTGGTGACCCTCAGAGTAGATTTAGTGAAGTGCAAAGCAAAATCCAGATCAGCAATTTCCTTCGTTAATTGACAGTTTCTTATTGTTCAGTAACTTCGTTCCTAGTTTACCCTCAAGGACTTCAGTTCCTTCATAAACGTTAATCTATAGAATAATGGTTTGAACAAAAGACCAGCCATTCTGGAAGGTCTTCAGCCCCTGATTCACCAGTTAACCAGTTAAACTTGGAATAGCCCTCTGAGCCTTCAATTTTCTTATAGGGTTTTCAGGGAGATTGATCCAGATAACGAATTTGAAATTATTTTGTAAGGTAAATGGAACAGAACAAATGTTGGGAGGTACGGGTTTTGTAAGTTATTATTTCCATGCGGTGTATGGTAATTTCACTGGAGTTGGGGGTTAGGCTGAGTTGTTGTTTGTGTGCTTGGTTCTGTCACTAGTGGTATAAATTTGGGTAGTTACTTATCCTCTTTTGCTCTCAGTTTACTCACTGATGAAATGGGACTAATAGTACTTACCTCACAAGCAGGTAGAGAGGAGGAGTGTGCCTGGTGATGCATCGAGCACAGATTGGTCAATCAGATCCCAGCATTAGCTTGTCGGGTTCTGGGTTCATCGCTTGTAGCTGGTTGTTGCAGTTTAAGAAAAGGACTGAGAACAGTTTGCACACCTCGAAGCGGGCCTGACTTGTCCAGGCAGCTAGCAGTTAAGGGTCAAATACTCATCTTTCCAGTCTTGTTCTGGGCATTTTCCCCTAGTGGTTGCTTGGGTTCCAGCTATAAACAACCATTGTATGTTCCTTAATTGTGCCCCTGTGCTTCTGTATGTGTTATGTGCCCTCTGCAAAATGACTTTTCCTCTTTATTGCCTGAAAGACTCCTCTCGTTTTTTTTTTAAAGATTAAATTTAAGAGCTACTTCCCCAAGGTAGAATTATGTGTGCTTCCTCATTGCCTCTACCATGTTGAATCGAATCTTTGGTGCTATTATCTTCTATATACAGATGGTAACAAATATCTATTGTTTTAATGATTGTTTCTTATATTTTAAAATGACCTCGAGATGTAAAAATACCTCAACAAAGTACAAAGGAGAAATACTGTCAGTTTTGATTTGCCTATATAAAATATGTCTGAATTCTGTAATTAAGAAATGGTATCAATTTATGCTACATAAGGACCTTGCCAGCCTTGACTTTCTTACCTTTGGAATATTAGGCACTTTCCATTTATTTAAGGGGACAAAGGGTCAGCCTTACCCGTTAGGGGTGAGCTTATTTCAGAATGGAGGAAATACCATTTATATTGAGAGCTGCATGGTTTGTTGAATACTTGGCTGGAATCCTATAAAAGGAGAATTCATTAAGTGTCGGTTAAGCCCTGTAAGTCTCTGTCATTGTTATCATCGTGTTTTCTGCCAAATAAGAAGATAACATTTGTGTGGAAACAGAAGGATAAGGGATTCTTCAGCAGGGGGCATCTGGAAATAAATACGTGGACCCTGTTAGGTGATTACAGTTGGAATGATCTGTGCTCTGCAAGAAAATCCTGATTGTGTCATGCGGCAGGGAGGACCCTATTGCAAAACTCTATCCTGCATGACTGTAGCTCAGAGTGGACAGTGCGAAGTGCAGGGAGAACACGGAACTCGGTATTAGAATTTGAATTCTGGGAGTTTGAATTCTCATTCAGCCTTCACGAAATAGATGACTTTACATTTATTTATTTATGTATTTATGTATTTATGTATGTATTTATTTATTTATTTATTTTAAAATGAGGTCAGTGGTAGTTGCTTCGCTGGTTTAAAGGGACTAAATTACGATTAAATGAAGATTAAATACGATTACTTTATGCAAATAAAGTGATACGCAAGTGGAATAATTTTAATAGGGCTCTCTTGAAAATGCAATCATTTTAAACAAAATAAATTAATTTCTTGTTGTGAAATGTTGGGTTCTACGCCAGTTGGTGATAGTGGAGAAAGCTGTGTTGGGGCAGACAATGCTTTCTCTTTACATTAAATCATATAATATGAGCAACATGGCATGGAGTCAATAAAAAGCAATAATGAGGGATATAAGATTTATTTGATTTTTTCATTAAGACTGCTCATTTTTCCTCCATTCTGTGATTATTTTGCTTCCAAAACTTTTGACGTTTACATATAAAGATTAACCAGTAATAAGAAAGCACACAAATGTTTTTACATCTTTTTTTTTTTTTTGAGTTTACCTCATTCTTTTATAGCTTCTCTCATTGATTCTGTTCTTTTTCCTTTGTAGAAAGATAAAAAAAAGACTGCCTTTTTAGGAGTGGTAATTTATAGATATAGCAATGGCATGAATTGGTTTTCTGATGGATCTTATTCTGCCTTTCGCTTAATCTCTCAGCTAATGATTTCGTATTGAGATAATAGAAATACCGATAGAAAGATAAATAAGCAGAGCAAACAGGTAACAGAAGTCACAGTCAAGGATACTTCCCACTTGGCTTGAGCAGATACAGGGAACACCTTGCATTTCGTGGTGAGTCTGGCCGTGTGGCAGGACCACAGCCTGTGCCCTGCAGCAGCTACCACGGTGCACGTGTAAGCAATCTCTGGAGGGCACATGGCGCCATGGGGTAGGATAGATTTATGGGGCTCTGGTATGTGAGTTAAAGTAGACTTTTTTCTCTTCTTTTTTTTTCCTTCTCTTTTCCTCCTTCCTTTCCTCCCTCCCTCCCCCCCTCCCCCTTCTCTCTTCTTCCTTTCCTTTCCTTTCCTTTCCTTTCCTTTCCTTTCCTTTCCTTTCCTTCCCTTTCCTTCCTTCCTTCCTTCCTTCCTTCCTTCCTTCCTTCCTTCCTTCCTTCCTTCCCATTTTCCCTTTTTCTTCTTTTCTCTCTCTTCCTTTCTCCCTCTCTTTCTCTTTCTCTCATCTCTCTGTCTCTCTCCCTCCCTCTTCTTTTCTCTTTTCTTTTCTTTTCTTTTCTTTCTGTGTCTCATGTCTGAAATGAGTATGTAGTTGGAATCTCAGGTTTAGTAAACTGTAAGTGTGCAGAGGAAAGGGGAGAAGGAGGTGGGTGCAACATGAGCTGACCACAGCTGGAGGTGGATGGGTTCCTTAAGGACCTTGAGGGCTTTAAAAGAGGGTTAGAATGTGAGCTGGGTGGGTGGGGGGGGGGCAGAATGGGATGGTGGTGTGTTTGACAAGATGTTTTGTTGACAAAGCTCAACTATAAGCTGGGCATATGGTTGACCTGGGTAGGCCTGAAAAAAAATTGCAGTAGATGAAATTTTTTTTTTTTTTTTTGCTTCTCTGTATGTCTTTTTTCTGGAATCTGGATTTCCTTTTTTCTTCTTTCTTAACCTTCTGGGAACAGCCCTATTGGTTAGGAGGAATTTATGTGACAATTTTTTGTGTTACTCTTTTAAGGAATACTCATATTGTGACTATATTAATTAGTTGAATGTATTGATTAGATGTCGGTTTAGTTGCTTGTAATGGAGGTTGGAAACAGCAAGGTTTTAAACAAGATGCAGTTTTCCTTCTCTGTCTCCTAAAGGTCTGGGGAGGTTTGGTGACCTCTCCATAGAGGTCTCCATAGAGAGGCCAGGGGCCTGGTTTTTCCTATGTTGTTATTCCACTTTGAGTATTGCTTTTATCTGCTCGGCACTTTGTCCTGCCAGCATGAAGAAGAAAGGAGGAAAAGGGAAAATGAGGGAATTCCCATTTCCTTTAAGGGCATGACCAGGAAGTTGCCTTTGCATCCCATTACTTCAGACTCGTTTCCACGACGCAAAGGAGACCAGCATTTTTCCTTCCTTCCTTCCTTCCTTCCTTCCTTCCTTCCTTCCTTCCTTCCTTCCTTCCCTTTTTTCCTGAGTGCCTATCTTAGCTCAGGCTGCCATTTACTGGGGGTTTAAATAACAGATTTTTACTTCTGTTAAACAGAAGTTTTTACTTTCTGTTAAACAGAAAGTTACTTCTTATAGTTCTAGAGGCTGGAAAGTCCAAGTCCAGGATAAGGTGCTGGCAGATTCTACTCCTGATGAGAGCTTTCTTCCTGGCTTGCACACAGCCACCTTCTCCTATGTCCTTACATAATGGGGAAAGAGAAGGAGAAGAAGTTCTGGTCTCTCTTCCTCTTCTTAGAAAGACACTAATCCCATCATGGGGGCTGCACCCTCATGAATTCATCTAAACCTCATTACTGCCCTAAGATCCCACTTCCAGATACCATCACATTGTGGGATAAGACTTCAACATAAATTTTGGGGGTATATAAGCATTCAGACCATAATGGTACCTACTCCTGGATAAAAATTGGGGATTCTATTTCAATAGGAAGGGAGAATAGATATTGAGATATTAATTATCAGTTTCTCTGGCATTACTAGAGAAGCTAATGCTTAATGTAGTGGGTTAGGATTTTCATGGAATTTTATTGGAAGGTAATTTTTAGGGTGGGATAATATTCTAGGGTTTATTTCTTCATTCAACAAATATTTACTGAGTATAACAGGGACCATACTAGAAAGTATTGGGGATACATTGATGAGAAAAAGCGTACATGTTTCTCACTCTCATGAAACTTACATTCATAGAGGGGGTGAGAGAAATCTATAAAATAACCACAAATGTAAATATGTATTTCAAAAGGTGATAAGTGTTATAAAGGAAAAAATACTGAGTCCTATGAGATTATATAACAGGGCAATTTGGAAAGACTTCCTTGTAAGGAAGACTTCCTGAGTAAAATTTGAGCTGAGTTTTGAAGAGTAAGAAAGACAGAAGGGAGAACCTTTTCAGCAGAGGAGACTGTGTGTACAGGCCCTGAGGTGGAAAGGCACATGGCTTATTTGAGGAACTTAAGGTGGAACATGACAACTGAAAGGAAGAGGGCTATGGGGTGAGTCTGTAGGCACAGCAAAGGCTATATTAGGCAGAGGTGTGGAGGCTATCTTGAGGATGTTGATCTTTAAGAGCAATGTGCTGTTATTGAAATGTTTTTAGCCATGGTTGAGGTGATCAGATTTACATTTGGAAAAGCTCACACTGGTGGCTTGGGGGAAGGTAGGTTCCAGTCGATGGAGAAAGACCAATTAGGAGGTTGTTGGAGGGATCCAGGTGAGAAATGATGGCAGCTTAGAATTAAGCAGTAGCAGTGTGATGGAGTGAAGTGTATGTATGCAGGATACAATAAGGACATAAAAAAAAGTTAACACATCTAGTGATACATTGGGTGTAGAGGGTGTTGGAGAAGAGGAGTCAAAGAAGACTTTTTGGTTTCTGGTTTAAACAGTTGGATGAGGGACGCATGGTGGTTCAGTTGGTTAAGAGGCTGACTCTTGATCTTGGTTCAGGTCATGATCTCACAGTTTGTGGGTTCGAGCCCTGTGTCAGGTTCTGGTGCTGACAGCTTGGAGCCTCCTTTGGATTCTGTGTCTCCCTCTCTCTCTGCCCCTCCCTTGCGTGCTCTCTCTCTCTCAGAATTAAATAAGCATTCAAAAGTATATTGAACAGTTGGATGAATAATGGTGCCATTCACTGCATGACATGGGGTCATTGGAAAAGGACTAGGTTTTAAGGAGAAGAGCATGAGTTTGGAAATGTTGAGATTGGGGGCCTTTGACATATTTGGAGATGTTAATAAGGCAGTTGTTTCTATAACTAGAAGTTCAGAGAGTGGTCTAGTTGGCCAACATTAAAAAAATAAGAGGCAATTGAGACTATACCTTGTGTGGTCCAGAGAAAGATGAATGTCCAGGGAAGAACCTGGGGAAACTAGAACTTTACAGGATGATTAGGAAGTGGTTGAAACAACTGAACAATTGAAATAGAAAGTAAGCAGAGAGGTCAGGGGCAAACTAGGAACCTGGGGTTTTATGGGAGGCAAAGAAAGAGTGTTTGAGAAGGAAGTGTCAAATGCTGATAAGAAGTCAAATAAAAGAAGAGTTGAACATAGATGAACCTGGAGGACATTATGCTAAGTGAAATAAGCCAGACAGAGAAAGACAAATACTGTATGATCTCATTTACATGTGGAATCTAAATAAAAGTTGAACTTATAGAATCAAAGAGTAGGAAGAGAGTTACCAGGTGCTGGGGCGTGTCAGGGGGGAAGGGGGGAATGGGGAGATAGATGTTGGTCAAAGGGTACAGATTTGCAGTTATGGAGGATGAATAAGTCTAGAGGTCTTGTGTACATGCATGAAGCCTGCACTTAATACTCTGTCGAACACTGGAAATAGGCTAAGAGAGTAGGCTTCAGGTGCACTCATCACACACACACACACACACACACACACACAATGGTAGATGGTAACTGAGTGAGGAGATATGTTAATTAGTGTGTAGTCATTTTACTACGTATATGTGTATCAAACCATCATGTTTACACCTTAAGTATATAAAATTTTTATTAAAAAAAGAGCCAGATGTCCTTTCAGTTTAGCAAAAAGAATTGTTAGTGATGTGAGAGAGAGTTATTTTTTCTTAAAAATATTTAGTGTTTATTTTTGAGAGGGAGAGACACAGTGTGAGCAGGGGCAGGGGAGGGGCAGAGAGACAGAGGGAGACATAGAACTCGAAGCTGACAGGTCAGAGCCTGGAGTCCCTTTGGATTCTGTGTCTCCCTCTCTGTCCCTCTCCCGTTCATACTCTGTCTCTCTGTCTCTCAAAAATAAATAAACATTAAAAAAAAAGAGTCGGATGCTTAAGTGACTGAGCCACCCAGCTGCCCCCTATTTCTGTTTTTCTAAGGTGGAAATTTAGGTTGTTCTCAAGTTTTTGATATCATAAATGATGATGTCATAAACACTATTGTATGGATCTCTTGTACTTGGTACAGGAATTTCTCTGGACCGTATGTCTAGAGTGGATTTATTGAATATAGAGTATACATAGACTTAATTTCATAACATATTGCTGAATTACTCAGTAGAATGGCTGGCCAAGGACATTCCTTCCAGTTGTGCATAGGGGTCCCCATTTCTTCATATGCTTTTGATATGTGGAAATGTAATGGTGAATATCATGGAAGTGAATGATTAGATCTATATGGCAAAATTTAAGGAAGAAAGGAATATATATGCAATTAACTTTCAAATATCTTATAATAAAATTATTAAATTCTGGCCCATTTTCCATGGCAGTCCATGTGTCCTTTTCCTTGGATTACTGTTCCCCTTCATTTATTTTATGTGCTTTAAGAATCTAAGAACTAAGTAAAATATTTATAGACAAATTTATGAAAAACATATCCTCTATCCTAAATAAAATGAGTAATTACAAGTTGAGAGTAGGCTATTCGTCTAATTCTAAGAGTTAAACTCCTAGTGGAAAGCTGCTGTGAGGGACTATTTCCCAGTTGTCCTTCTTTCAAGGTTTTGAGTTGGCTGAGAAAACTTCCTGAAATTTCTGGGAGCCCTTTGAAATGTTAATAAGATTCTGAATCACCCGGTTCCGTGGAAATTATGCAATCAAGAAAAAATGAATATGTAGTTTATATCTGTAGTTCTTATTCGTGTGTTTTATATTTATTTTGTAATAACACGAAATATTTAGTTTGTGTTTGTGTTGGAATTCATTATAACCCTATAACCCCATCCTCCTCCCTTCAGCATATTATTTTTTCTTTTTCTGGCTTTTGTGGTCTTGATTTTCATTTTTTATCCTTTTAATCCTGTTGACGGAGGAAATAATGATCTTTTAGGTTCTTTTAGCTTGTAAGAAACAGAGACATGCCTAGGTTACCTTATTTAATGGGGTTTATTGTAATGATACCCTGGGAAATAAGGAGGCAAGAAACAGTTTCAGCTGCCAAATATTCAGGCCTCAAGAAGACTGTAGTGTACTTTAGGGTATAGTTCTTAATGGCTCTGACACTGAGACTCAGAAATCCAGAAACTCATTACTCCATATTTCGTGTGTTGCCACTAGGCTGTCATTATTTGCTATTTCTCCGTCTGCTGTCCCTGACACTTCTCCCCCCTCCTCTTTGTAAATGCCAAGTTCAGAACTCCCTCGCCCCCCCAATTATACCAGGGTGTTATAATTAATCATCATCTATTTTAGAGTGCTTTCCCAACCCCCACACTGAGCTGAGTTCTCTTATGAGATTGCCTCTAGAAGACTGCCTTTGGGTCAGCTGCTCATTCCTAGTCCAGATTTTGTGAGCATGTATCTGGATATCTTATATGAGAGTATGTGGGCAAGGCATGACTAGGCACCTTCCTTTAAGTGGTCAATACAACTAGAAAGGACCTTGCTTGACCAGATGATACAAATTACCTCTATTTTGTTAAGCATGTAGAATAAACTTATATACGTCATCTGCAGGGATTTATATGTCTACATAATCCTTTAAAGGATTTCCTTCAAAGCTAATATGACCAACTCATCCTGGATTTCCTGGGTGTTTCTGGGTTTGAGCACTGAAAGTCCCTCATCCTGGGAAATTCCTTATTTCCGGGCAAATTGGAAGGGCTGGTCACCTCAAAGCCTTATTCTTTCCCTTTTCTCTCTTTTTCCTCCCTTTCCTCCTTTCTTTCTTTCATCCGTCCCTTCCTCCCTCTCATCTACCCTCCTTCCTCCCTCCTTCCTTCCTTCCACAAATACTTATTGAGTGCCATTATGTGAATCTCTATGCCGGGTGGTGGAGAAATATGGGTGGTAGAGAAGTAGTGGTGAATGGGACAGGTACATTTCATATTCTTTCTGAAATGACAGTCTTTGGTGGTAGATAGAACCATCAGACAGTAATTGTGTGATGAGTGAATGGAAAGGCAAAGTGCAGGGTATACTGGGAGAGAGTAATGGGACCTGGGGGTCTCCATTTGATTTAGTGGGTAGTGAGGAAACAGCTGAGAAAAAAAGACAGACAAGCCCTCCTTCTCACGTTTGTGTGTGCACGTGCATGCATGCGCGCGCGCGTGTGTGTGTGTGTGTGTGTGTGTGTGTGTGTGTTTAGTGGGGGAGATAACAAGTAAACAAAGAAAATAAAACCAGGTAATGAGACAGTAACTTGACAAGAGACCAGGTAGTCAGGGAAATTCTTTTTGAGAAGGCGACATTGTGGCCAAAACTTGCATGGCAATAAGGAGGTAACTATCCATAGTAATGGGAATGGAAAGGAAGCTTGTGTCACTACAGTTAGAGTAATGAATGATAGGTGAGCCCAGAGAAGCAGGTAGAATCCAGGTCATATAAGGTCTTGGGTTTGTAGGCCATGGTAAGAAACTTTATTTTAAGGGTGATGTAGTATGTTTTATGTAACCAATTCAGGGAATAGTTTCCTTCTTGAGTAAGATGATTAAAGACAGAAGTAATATGAACTATAATATTTGAGCTACAGGGATTAAGGTTGATAGTGTCATTCCAGGTCATAGAGAATTTAAGAACTGATAGCCTTTGGAGAAAGAAATTATTTCATATTCAAGATATTAGGTTTAAGAGGGGCAGTGAAGCATAAAAATTGTCTAATAATTTTTAATTTAAGGCTGATCTCCAAACTAGTATTTGGAAGCCACTGTGTATTTATACTAGTGTTTGAAGAGATGTGATCATATTAATTTCCCAGAGCAATGAGTACAGAAAGAGAAAGTCAGAGAACCTAGGATTATATGTGGAGACAAATCCAATTTGACTGTATCAAATATTCGAACCTTGTTTTTGAAGCATTTAATAATGGCAAAATGTCTTGAGCTCAGCAAATACATGCTCAATAACGGTAGTTCACTTAGTAAAACAGACTTTCAAAACCTATATAGAAAAACTATGAACAACCCTTGCCTCAGGGAAGATGACCTGATTCTCAGACCTTTAAAGTAATGGCAATTGTCTGTGGAAACTCACACTCTTATTTTAACCTGGGTAACCAGATGGTATTCCTTCAGAATGGGAAAGTTTTGGATGAGGTTTTAAAAGAAACATGCAGACTATGAATTTTATGGGAACATTGTAGACAAAAAACATGAGTCTAGTCTGAGTCAATTTGTTGCTTTTTTTGAGCAGCCTATTTTTTTGTGAAAAGTTAAGTCTCCCAAGCAAGAAAAGTACTCAGAACAATTGGCAATAGTTTTCATTTTATATGCCCATGCATCAGAAAGACCCAGCTGACACTTAGCTCATCTTTCAGAAAAAGATTGACAAGGGAGCAAATGAAGAAAAAATGGTAAGGGAAGAGAGAGGAAGGACCAGTGAAGAGCTGAGGATTAGGGACCCAAGAGGGCGTGGAACTAGTCTAAAGGGGTCTTTTTGTGTTACTGTGAGAGGCAGGGAGTGGAGTCATGGGCTAATCTTGACGCATGTAAGCCAGGGCGTCACAGAGAGAGGAAGGGGGGAAACTCCCCATTTCCCATAGCCTGATAACAGGTGCTCTGAGTTCAGTGAGGTAGGTATGATTTCCACTCTACCGATGAGATATGACACGGTGACATGGCGCATACAAAATCTCACAGACAGGACATATGAGAACTAGAGCAAGAGCTACAGCAGTCATGTGTTCCTAATTTTCCTGCGGAGTCATGATTTCAGGGCTCTGCTCAGTGGTCCCCACCGCACATTTTTATTTGTGAAACCACTAGAAGCCGTGCCTCAACTCACTAGAAGCCGTGTATTTTGGGGCTTGCCTCAGCACTCTTTCTGCTGTATTTCCTATATTATCTCCAAGAAGGAGTCTATCAGATTCTGTAACTTTGACAGATATTATTTCGTAAGAAATTTACCCAATGGATATCTAACAGAGAAGTGAATGTCTCACAGTCGGGATGATTTACCCTTAAATTATGGGTAGCCACTGGGCAACCTATTTGAGATGGAAATTTCTGCAATAATGACTAAGCTGTGGTGTTCAAAAAGGCTTTTTCTTTCTTTCTTTCTTTTTTTTAACTACAGTCATAAATATCATGGAAAAACAAATCACTGGTTTTTGTATGGAAAAATAAGGGGAAGCATTTTATCTTCCCAACTAAAACATTGGAACATTTGGGCAGTGTCAATGAGAAAGATATTCGAAATAGGACTGAGATGTATATCCCAGAAAGAGAAAACTGTCTTGGCATGATACTAATCCACATACTCTTGAGGATGAGAATGCCCTCAGAATGAGAATGATTTACAATTTAGGAACTATTTTGTCTTAAAAAGATAAATTTTCTTTTTTTAAAGTTTATTTATTTTTGAGATAGAGAGCAGGGAAGGGGCAGAGACAGGTAGACAGAGAATCTCAAGCAGGCTCTGTGCTATCAGCTATGAACTGTGAGATCATGACCTGAACCGAAACCAAGAGTCGGACACTTAACCGACTAAGCCACCCAGGTGCCTCCACAAAAATAAAATTCTGAGGTACAGTCATTAATGATTTCGCTATGGGGAATTCAAAGTTCAATAATGACTCAAGCACACCATACAACACAGTTTGAAGCAAAGCATTGTGATTGGTGAGAAATTCAAATAAATACAGACCATATTTTGAATAGGAAAGAGTAGCTTGTTTTGAATGTAGGTAATGTGCAAAATGAAAATCATGAGTTATGAACTCTTTGTAAGTTTAATAATTTCTAACTAAAGAGTAGACTAGTCAGAATATACTCTGATCTTAAAAACAAGTTTTGTAGAGTGTCTTATCTAATTAACATTCCACTGGAAGCATGGGGTATCATGTAAGCTGGGGATAATTAGAAAAATAGGTCTTGTAGATGGTCTCTGATTTACAGTACTTTTTGCTGGATAACAGATGATTGGGTTTCTAGAAAACACTTACTGAATATTTTAATGTGGAGGGTTGAAAATAATCCCAGAGGTGCCCGTACCCTCAAGAAGCTTCTAGTGAAGTAATAGAAGACATAAATATGAAGAGCTGATCATTCTCTTTTTGATTCTTCTCTCCCTCTACTTCCTATCTTCTCTGTCATTTAGGCAAGCTGTGTTATTCCTATTTCCACAAAATACTAGACACACTTTAGCCTCCTTGTCTTTTCTCACACAGTTCTTACTTTTTAGAAAACAGCTTCTTCCCTTAATCTCTGCATATCCAAATCCTACCAATCCTTCTGGCCCAACATTTAGTTGCCTTTAGCTTAGGTGAAAGAAAGGACTTTAGAATTGAGAAAGTTGAGAAGCTGAGAAGTTCGACATTGGGGCATTGGAATCATCCTCAACCTGAATGTTGAAGTCACTGAGAGTGATGACTGATGGAGAGGTGGAAAGGAAGACTGAGCAAGGGGTAGGTATAATGAAAAGAGACCAGAGTATTTTAGAAATTGGTATTTGATGGAAAAGAGGGTGAGGAAAAAGAGGTGTAAGTGAGGTTTCCTTTTAGAAGAGGAAAGATATTTGAATGGGAATTGTAGGAAAGTCATTTGGGAACAGTGTTTGGGAGGAGAGGAGAACTTTCATAGTGAGTCCCAGAAATAGGGCATTCAAGACTGGGTATGTAGCCATCAGCCCTGGGGTATCCCCCCACATGGTGGCCTGGCTGCATTTAAGAGCAGGAGGTGGAAAGACCAATCACATAAAAGCCTGAGCCTATTGAAATGCTAGGACTTTGTTCTCATTGAACAGGACTTCCACAGAGCAAAGGGGCAGAGGGCAGATTGGGCAGATTAGGTGCTGGCATGAGAGGGACCATGTGGAGTAGGAAAAAAAGCATGGCAGAAATTGGGAAGGGTGGAAGCTTGTGCTGAGGATGCTGAGAGTGAATAACTGCATCAGATTAGGAGAGAGCTGAGAGGGATATAGTGAGAAAAGGAAGAAGTGAGTGTGGAAGAAGTGACTATTTTCATGTATGATTATTTATCGGATTTGATATAAGTGGGGTGTGGATTTCAATACCAACTCTCTATCAGCTAATAGAGCTTCGGGGCTGGGAAATTAACATTTTTAAGTCTATGTCTTAATTTGTAAAATGAGGAATCATGACACTTGGCAGACATCTCTCATGAGTTGTCTTGGGAGTTATATTAAATAAGATCATATTAAATATATAAATATATTTTTAGAGGAAGGAGTTTTATTTAAGTTAAGTTGCTCAGTAAACTAAGTTGCTGTTGCAATTCAACAATGGTAGTCATTTCTTTCTTAAAGAAGTTGGAATTCATCATCCCTAGAGTTCCAAGTGGAATCCTATGCCTTCCAAGGAATGGCTTCCTCTACTGAGGAAATTGACATTTCCTTTTCACAGGTGAACCACACTTAATAAAGTGGGGTTCAACAAAGTTGCCACAAAGGAATTGAATCTCGGGATCCAATGAAAGATAGAAGGAGATTAAAATTAGTAAGAGTTGCAATTGCTTTTTGACTTTGGGGTTTTCTGGTAACTAAAAAAAAAAAAAAAAAAAAAAAAAAAAAAAAGAAACAAAAGCCTCTATGTCTTTTTTCTATCGATCATTAGATGTCTGCTTCATTCTCTCATGCTCAGGCTGGTCATTTTATTGAAAATTGTGGCCAATGCTGTGTGCTGTGTTTAGGAAAAGGGTGCGAGAGGGGAGTAATTATAAGTACTCTGGCCTTTCATCAAACCCAGGAATCTTAAGTGACAGCTGTTTGAGGGACTTGTCATTCAATTAGGCGGTTTGAAATGCTGCCAGTGGTTAAAAAACCTGTGGTTCATGAGTTTGCAGCCACTGGGGCCCGCACAGTCTCACAAGAGTACTTGCATTTCATTGGAAACCACTGCTTTGTTGGGCCAGAAGGATGCTGGGCAGACATCCTGACCACGATGTTTATTTCTGGAGGGCAGAAATCACAATGGAAATTGGACCTGAGTCTAGCAGAAAATGATTCCCCCTCTTCAAACATGTATAACATGGCAGTTAGAAATGAAATGTCTGTCTATGTTTTTAGCCCACTGAAAAGATATGGAAGGGTTAGTACCAGAGGAGTACTAGCATATGTTCTGTATATTTCTATCCTTCTCACCACGTGAAAACCTCATCTCTACTTCACCCGATAATGATTAAATTTCTCTTTCATAAATGGTATTCCTAGATGTATGTGGGATGAAAAGAAAGTAGAAAGCAAAGTACTTTTTAGAATTTGGTCATCATTGGGCGAGTTACAACAGATAGTGAACAATTTCAGGGCAATTCAGAAGCCCCTGTGAGACTGAGTACCGATAGGGTTCAGCGGAGGCTAAGTTAGGAATGACCTTCCACAAGTGGGGCTCCTAACGAAGTGCTCCTGGGAGAGGATAACGCCACCAAGCCCATGCCGAAAGAGGGGGAAGTAGCCTTGCCCTGAACCAGTTCTCTAAAATCAGTCTGGTCTGTCTCTTTGTTTCCTCTGTTTTTCTTTGGCCTCTGCCTGGCTTTTTTTTTTCTTGTCGTAACTGTACTGTGCTAGATATTGCAGACCAAATATTTGTTTATTAATCTATTATCCAAGGATACAGTATTGCTTTTGGCCCTCAAAAGTGGTTAGGATTGTCTTGATGAGGGCTCCTTCACGGAATATATTCCCAATCTTAAGGCCTTTTAGAATGTTACACTAAAACATTTTAAAACTATAGAAAAATACAATAGAAACAAATAGTGCATGAAGAGGTTATTTCTTAGAACCTGTCCTATAGGCTAGTAGAAACGATGCAGAGTTTTCTTACCTCAACTTCATGCTGTTGCCATTTTAAAAAACGTGTAAGATGAATGTTGTGCGACTAAGGTACGATAAAGATGTTTAAGTACAAATAAGCAAAAAGAGGTTAACCTACCTTCATGCTTTGTGTCCTTTGTTGATGTCACCCAAATCACTTATTGCCAGAATCATCTTGTCTTTGTTAAAATTTGGTGGTCAAGCAGGAAGCCTTTCTTATTCATGTCTGTCCTCTTGCTCCACCAATTTAAGAAGCCTATTCTCTGAGAACAAAGGACATCTCCGTTCAAAAAGTTGCCCCCGTAACCCTAACCTGATACCTGTCTGCCGTTAAACCTTCTACAGTAGATCATTCCTCAGGCACACAAAGGCATCTCTTCTCCCAGCGCCACATTTATCAGCAGAAAAAAAGCAAACACCACCACTTTCGCAGGTACACAGTGTCTCCACACCTATTACAGTTGAGGGCAGTGGTGACCTTACCCTGGCCCAAACCACCCACGAGTAGCCTTTGATGTTACCGAGCCTCATGTTTGAATACAGTCTAAACACCCCACGTTTGAACTGCAAGAGTTGTGCTTCCAGCCATGTTAGAAATGATATCAAAGACGGTCCCATTTTAATGGTCTTTCCCTTTCAGAGAGAAGGCAATTGGCAAGGGAAAGTGCGCCGAAGCTGTGTTTCTTCTCTGTTTTTAGTTCTCCCGCCCGTCCACACTCCCTCTCTCCTTCTCCACCCTATGCACATGCCACACATCTGTCACGAGAGGGGTTGACTGTTTTTGGGAACAGTAGAGTCCTCTGGGGGAAATGAACCCCTTTCTTTTTACAAGTGAAAAATAAATCCTTCACAAGAGATAATTTTACATGGACTTTCCCCAGAAGAGTGGGTGACATTCATAATTTGGGTAAGGCACCAGGTGGTTTTATAGCACAGTGGGAGAATAGTCACTAGAGGAGGATAATTAGCCAGTGGGCCCAGGAAGTCAGGAGTTCCAGGCTTAAGGCTGATGATCATTTGAGTAGGAAGAAAGTTTAACAATCGTATCGTACAGGAAGTTCATTTTACAGGTGAGGATATTCTTGGTGTGAAATAGAGTCAAGGCCTTTCATGGAAACAGATTCAGTGATCAGATTATTTCAAATATGGAATGGCGTTCAAAGGCTCTGAGAAGCTAGCTATCTTCCGTTATACATGCGCTTGGGGATTTAAATCTTATGTTCAGACCGTGAAAGGTCATTTTTGCTTATAGACTCCTAAGAATAAGACACACTATGTGATTATGTGTCTCATACACTTCTAAGTACTTGGTAGATTTGATTCATTTATTCCTCACTACAACGCTATGAGGTAGGTACGATTACTGTCTTCCCAATTTTCCAGATGGGACAACTGAGGCGTAGAGAAGTCAGGTAACCAGGTCGAGCTGACCCAGTGAGGAAGTGGCAGAAGTAGGATCCAAAGTCAGGCTTTAGGCTGCTGAGTCCACACTCTAAACCACCGCATTATACCACGTCTCTGACAGTATCTGACTGAGAAAGTCAGAAATACAATTTTTTTTTCCTTTCTCACGAGTTTGAAAATAGAAATTATTAGATTAGATTTATTATCACTTTTTAAAGAAAACCAGATTTCTATATCTGGGTTGCTGTCACTGTGGCAGCACAATGATACATAAATGTCCAGTTGATCAATTCCTGTGCTTTCTTGCCAAGTGACAGCATTCACAAGGAAGGAACCCCTTATGGAGCTTTGCCTGAATTGTTTCATTTGTATACCTCTTGGGAGGGAAAAACGTCTTGGAAATTTCTTGACATTACTTTCTTTGAAATTGTTAAAGCCTTTTGTTTACCAAAGGCTTTACACTGTTAAAAGCAAAACTTCCTCAGTGTTCTGAATTTTCGCCCAGTTGGTTAATCTTTCAGGAGTGTTGAAAACAGGGCTTTAATTAGCAGTTTTATCAGTTAACCTAGTCACTCATCTCCAGTTCTTATCGGAGTCCTTGGTAGTGCAGGCACTTAGGGACATCAGAAAAAGGCCGACTTGTCAGTGTGACAGTTGAGAGGCCTTCTGTGGAGGGAAAAAGAAAGATCTCAGAAATGGACAGTATTACATGGAATCTGACACCGATACAAAAGAAATGATCTCACCACAAGAAGCTGGAAGAGGACTTGGTTTCTCTTGTATTTTTCTGTAATCCTCTACGGTATGTCAGTCACCTTTGTGAGTCAAGACAGAATCAGTGGTCGTGTGTGATGTGAAGATGCAGCCTCAACGAGGGAAAAGTTCTAAACCAGCTGCTTAGTCACTGAGCTGAACGTAACCCTGGAGTGGGTCTTCACTATGCAAAACCAAAGGACCGTTTGGAATATTAACACGGGGCTTGGAGAGGTCAGTTTCCTGGTGAAAGTGAGAAAAGTACCAGTCACAGGAACTATATAGAAAGAGCAATCGCATTTTGCCTTCTCTAATGCAATCCAATTAGAGAGGTGTGAATCTCTGAATTTAATTTGTTTATTGGTCTCATTTACTGATTATATTCGTCATTTGCTAAACATCTTGTTTCTCCTGTATTTGAACTGCATTAAAACGTACCACTACCTGGCAATAAACCTCTACTTCTTCAGAAATGAAAAGCGCTTAAACTATAAAAAGAAGATCCGTAAATTCATGATCTCAGCATGGGTCTGCTATCATTGCAACAGCAGAGAGAGTCACAGGGAAAAAAAAAATCCATAAGGGATACTTTGGAGCCAGGAGATACTTATGCTTGCCTAAGCAGTTCTGATGATTTGATAGTTGAAATGTTTATGCTTTTGTTCACTTAGATAACGTACTGAGGACATCTATTTTAAACAACAGATAATTGTAGTGGTGCACTGAGGAGGCTGACATAGTGGTAGTTGGTATCTGAGGATTATTAAAACAAACTTAGATGGTTGTTCCATAGGGTGACTCTTTTTGGCAAAGCGATTACTTAGTGTTTCATGCTAAAAATGATAGTGTTTTAGATTTATCCTAACACCACAGAAAAACACATTTTTCTTCAGAAGCAGAAGGGTGGAACATTAGTTAGAGCTTAAGGAAGGCTTACTTTGATCTTCTGTTTCTTTCAGCCGTACCTGAAAAGTAAAATTGGCGTATGACCTTATTTCGTCTCTGGTTCTCTGTTCTTTTTTCTTCTATATCGTTCGACTTAATTTCAAAGTAGCTAAAAGTGCCAAAATCAAAGACCAGGTTAAATGTTCCCCGAAGGATATTGAATGTCATGGTCATTATTCTAATAATAAGAGGTTTGTGTAGCTGCTTTGATTTCCACAAGCTTCGTAGCCCCTTTTCTGAGGGGAAAAAAGTACCTTTCGCCTCAAGTTTTCTCACAAGTAAGCAAGCGAAATGTCATGCCAGTCTTCGAACTTGTAGCAAGCTGGAATCCTGCTGCCTTCACTTTTTGAGATAGAAATATTGGCAAATAAAATGGAAAACTCACCTCAGTCAACTTTATCAGGCTGTGATTTCTATAGATAAACTCTGTAGGAGATTTGAATGTTACACTTTTCTAGTTCCAATAATGGGACACTTCATGGAGTTAAAGATTTCTCAAAATTACAGGATGACTATAACAATGACATATATATGTATAATAATCTCTGTAGATGATTGCAGTAATAACTTGAAGTAGTTATGAATAAGTGAGTTTTAAGCATCTCTCTCCCTGATCATTACTGGTAATTTGCCAGTTCACACCCTCTGGTACCCAGACACCTACGTTTTTCTGGGCCTGCGATCTCTTGTTCCATCATCTTTCTTTGTCCCTCCCACTCTCATATCCCTTCTTTCCTCCTTATCTGACTAACACTCTATCATTATAATCACTTACTTACACCTTCAGCTCTTTGCCCCTTTCTGACTTCTCGTACTAACTACTTGTCTGCTCTGATCCTGTGCAGCTGAACATGGCTGGAAAAACACACATAAGCAAGCTGAGTGGCCTCGTTTTCAATCCGTGACCACTAACCTCAAGCGAGCCTCAGGATGACCACAATCTGTTTACATTTCTCTAATCCATTCATTCTCTCTGTCTCCTAGTGGAAGCAGTGGTTCTCAACCAGGGGTGATTTGTGCAACCCCTCCCACAGCCACAGGGCATTGGCAATGGCTGGAGATGTTTTTGGTTGTCACAGCTTGGAGGAGGGAGTGCTACTGGTGTCTAGTGGGTGGAGATCAGGGATTCTGCTAAATGTTCTATGATGCACAAATAGTGCTCCCTGTCCCCCCCAAAGAATGATCTTGCCTTGAATGTCTATAGTGCCAATTGAGAATCCCTGTGTAAAGCATTTTATAACTTTTCTCTGTTTAAACGTCCGACACTCTCTCTGTCCTGTGCTTTCGGCTAATGATTTTCCCTTTTCATCTGAGAAAATAAACAGTTTGAAGACACTTGTTTCACTTCAACTAGCATTCCTTCCTGTTACTATGGATGCCCATCTCTGGTCCTAGATAAGGCTGACCCCTCTTCATGTATTCTAGCTCCCATGCCCCCTCCTCTACTCAGAGACAGAGTGCCAGTAATTTTCTGTTTTCTCTTTTGAATTACCAATTCCCCCCCTTGATTATTCCCATCAACAAAGCAACATGCTGATAACATCTCCTGTCTTAAAAATGAAAACAAACTAAGCCCCCACATCTCTCTTGTGGACAGCATGATCCATAAATTTTCTTCCACTTTCTCTTGAACTTGCTCAAAATGAACTTTCATCCCCTCTACTCCAGAGAAATAGTTATCAAGGTCACCAGTCATGTGTTTACTGTTTTATCCAGTGGTCATTTACTCATCTTCAATTTTCTTGTGCCATCAGAGACTTTTTACATAGTCACTCCCTCTTTCTTGAAACCCTTTCTTCACCTGCCTTCAGGATAATACACTCTACTAGTTTCCTTCCTCATTTATGTGTATCTCCTCTCAGCTTTCTTTTTTGGTCTCTCTGTGTGGCATAAGAAGAAAGATATTTGGCCTTTATCCCTGGGTTCCTGGTATAGGGTTCTTAAAATGCTAGGAATTCCCTGAGTAATAAAGAGTGATAGGAATATCTTTTGTTCTAATGAGGTGACTCTTGGTGGCCCCTTAGATAGCTTTAGGATGGGGGCTGGTCACCAAAAAGATCAAGTCTTGATTAAAAGGTTGGAACTTTCATCCCCATCCCCCAACCTCTGGGGAAAGGAGAGGGGCTGGAGATTGAATTAATCACGATAGGCCATAATCATGGCTATGTAATGAAACCTCTATAAAAGCCTCTAAATAATGGGATTCAAGGAGCTTCTGAATTGGCAAACATATCCATGTGCCAGGAGGTGGTGCATCCAACTCCATGGGGACAGAGGCCCCTATACTCTGGACCCTTCTGGACCCAGCTGTATGTACCTCTTTATCTGGCTGTTCATTTATATCATTTATAATAAACAGTAATACTAAGTATGGCATTTTTCTGAGTTCTGTGAGTCATTCTGGAAAGTTATTAAATTGGGGCCAGGGATTGTGGGAACTCCTGACTTTGTAGCTGAGTTGGACAGCTTTGTAACCTGTGTGGTAACTTGGGGACCTGATGTCTGAAGTGGTGTCTGAAGTGAGGGTAGTCTTGTGTAACGAGCCTTAAACATGTAGAGTCTGACTCAGGCTCAGGGTAGATAGTTTCAGAATTAAATTTTAGGACACCGTGTTGATGTTGGAAAGTTGGAGAATTGGTTGATATGAGGAAAAGCCACTCATTTGGTGTCAGGAGTGGGACTGGCTGGACTAGTCCTGGCTCATGGAAACTTGTGGTTTAGGAAGAGAAAGGATGATTAGACACAGGATAAGGAACCTTTGATTCTTGGGTGGCCACGTAGTGACTTATGGTATGGATCAGCAACTGTGCTGTAACCATTTACTAAAGGTAAAGCTTACCAATGGAATTTAGAGATAGATCCACCTCCAAGGGAGTTGGTTCACTGGATGCATAGGGAAAAGCAAATCAATAAAGAAAAAACCAAAACATACAGTCCCTTGATTATTGTTATCTGTAATAGCTAATATGAAAGTAAGAGAGTGCTGGGTCGGATCTTGATGCTGGAACAAGCTCAGATTTTGGTTAGTTTGAGTTTTGACCAATAGCCTCAAAAGCAGCTCCCAAAGTGAAAAATTATATAGGACAACAAGAGTACCTTTAATACCTCTGGCACTAAGAAAGTAGTCTATGTAGGGGAGGGCAAAAGCAAGAAATTATTGAAACCAAGGGGGTATGGTATAAAAGAATTGTCTCATTTTGTGGATTGATATCATCAGCTTCCTGAAGAATATTTACCAAAATGGATTGTGAGGGTGGCTAATTAAGAACAGTTGGAGTTTCTTTTGGATTCAATGCTCTGCACTGGAAGAGCATGTTTGGACTGATGCAGAACCCACAGCTCACTGCAGAACAATCACAGATGGCTGTCGCTGATCCAGCGACATAAACATAAGTTTATTCCGAAGGGAACAGTCACTGTAAGGTCTGGTAACTCTGAGAACAGACACTGACTGACTTTCTCTATAAATTCCAAGTGGAACACCCCAGATAAAGCAGCTTATATGTTTCACATGCAAGCCATATGGGATTGGCATCATGATAATCAGGAAATTAACTAACTGAATATGCCTGTTATCCAGGTCCCTTTTGGTCTCTTTTGCATGGGTATCCCATGTAACCTTACTGCTGCAAAATCAGCAACAGTCTAGGAAGTCTTATTGAATTTGTTGCCTCAGCTTCCCCTGCTGGGTCTCACACATGCTAATAAAAACATTAGATTACTTAACAAGAGACTGCAGAGGCTGAGGAGAGAGTCAAGGGACTTGTCTTAGCAGAATGGGAAATTTTAAATGGTTATTAAGAAATGGGGCAAATAGAGCAAATATTGATAGGGGCCAAAATAAAGAGGTAAAGAAAGGCAAGATTTAAGAAACTCATCCCTGCAGAGTGAAAATCTTTAGATGGTTATTATGAAATGGGATGAATTAAATAGGGTTGAAACAAAGGTGCTAATAATAGCACTATGCTTTGGGTGGATCAAAGGGATCCCTTGCTGATCCTCCAACGTTAAAGTGCTGTAAACTAATCTCTTATATATACCTTAGTGTGTAGAAATTTTAAAAGCCATAAGCCATCAACATAGGCAAATCAATAAATGTGATACACGCCATTAATAGAATGAAAGATAAAAATCATATGATTATCTCAATAGATGCAGAGAAAGCATTTGGCAAAATACAACATCCTTTCGTGATAAAAACCCTCAACAAAAATTGGGTATCAAAGGAACATGAGGGATGTTTGAAGTAGTTGTGTCTCTTTTACCTGAATGTCTTTTGGGGATGGACATTGTGTGTGACTGGAGAGCTGTTCCTGTAAAATAGAAGACATGTAAATCTACCTTTCAGGCAATATTAATTGGACATGCTAAATGGGAGCCAACAAGATTCCCTGAGCCCACGCAGTGTAGAATAGTAGCTGGAGTGCTGGCATAGACAAATTGTCTGAATGGAGTGTAGACTGGGGCTTAAGGCAGAAGCTTATGAGTGCCTCCCAACATTGACAACTAGGACCAGAGAATTTTCATTTGTGTTAGTCTGTTTGGGCTGTTGTAACACAGTGCCATAGACTGAGTGGCTTGAAAAGCAACAGAATTTTTTTTCATACTTCAGGAGGCTGTGAGTCAGAGGTCAGGGAGCCAGCACGGTCAAATTCTGGTGAGGATCCTCTTTCAGGTTGCAGATTGCCAATTTCTTGTTGTATCTGAACATGGCAGAGAGTAGAGAAAGGAAGCAAGCTTTCTCGTGACTCATATAAGGGCACCAATCCATTCATGAGATGACCTCATCTAATCATAATTACTTCCCAAAGGCTCCACCTCCTATATGTCATTACACTGAGAAGTAGGGTTTCACCATAGGAGTTTTGGGGGAAACAAATATTCAGTTCATTATACCAGCTGAAAGGCAATTGCTAGCTTGTGGCCAACTATTAATTGAAACTACTCTTATGACTGAGGGATATAAAATAATTTTGAAATCTGAAATACCCGTGATGTTTTGGATGATGTTGAAAAAGCACTCTAATGGGGAGGACAGTGCCAAGAGAGTTCCATACTAAAATGGAAATGGTTTATACTAGATCATACTACCAAAAGAATGTGGAGAGGAGATACTCATAAGCAGGGAGCCTCTTTTCCCTAGGGCTGAATTTGGAATTGTCACTCAGTGCCCTATAAACAGTTCCAGACTGACCAACAAAGAGCTGTTTGGTTTGTGGATGGCATTTCCAAGGTAAATGGATGGCATCCTATTTGGAATGCCACCACTCTGACTGAAAAAGGTAAAAACAAATCAGCTCAGTGGGCTGAATTGCGTGCTCTTTTTCTAGTAGTGATAGAAGAATTGAACAATGACAAAAGCACCGATGGTTTTTGTTTTTGTTTTGTTTTGTTTTTTTATTGACTCATGGATGATGGCTTGGCCATATGATTAGGCAAGAGGAAAGTGGGAACCTGACCTACTGCAGGGGTGCCCTTATGGGGCACAGCTCTGTGGAAATCACTATGGAAGTTTGAGGGATGCAGTGAAGTAAGACATGTTTATGCCCATCAGAAGAACTGCTTTCCAGGTTCAGAAGGTGATTGGAGCCACCAAGTAGACTTTTTGGTACACTCTCTTGAAGTGGCTGCCTGGATTCATGAATTGAGTAGACATAGTGTGGACTGCAGCAATGCACAGAGAGGCTGAGCCTAGACATATTCGTCTTGTACCCTCTGAGACACAAAATACTAACAAGAACTGTCATGTCAACAAGAGAAACGGAGATTTCAGATGCCTGTGAGGCGGATTCCTGGAGGGATGCCCCACACATAACTGGCAGGTAGATTATATTGGACCAATGCACGTAGCCCAGGGGGCAGTAAATGGGTCCTGAAAGGTATGGACACTTACCTGTCAAAATCCATATGGGATTTGCATGCTTGGTGAAAGGTGCAGATGCTCAAAATACTATTGAAGGTTTGGAACAGAAGATAACTGCACCAGTTTGGGCTGCTGAGTTACATTTCTTTTGACTAAGCAACACACTTTATATTCCATGGTGTCCAACAGTGGGTAAAGAGCTATCATATCAAATGGACATAATCACGTTTCATATCATCCTCAGAGTAGTGGTCTAATAAAGAATTGGAATGGGCAGTTGAAAAATGTTCTGTTCCAAATGGGAGGTGGGGAGATATGGGTATAAAGGGCTGGTTTACATGAACGTGTGCTTATATCCCCACGTGAGAGGGGTAAGGACTACTCCACCGGATAGATTCTGTACATTTTTTACCTGTATCACTTCAACTTTTGCTTTTTCATTTCTGATGCAGTGGTTCCAGTCTAGGGATGCAACTGTGGGTGACAGAAGCAGGGATGATTCCTAAGCAAGTAACTTGTAACTATACCTTTGAACCTTTGTGCCAGAATTCCTAAAGGCCTGATTGGGGGAGGTGGGTTGCATTTATGCCATCTGGAAAACGTGGGGCTGATGGTTGAATAACTGCTGTGTTGCCTAGTTGTTGGGACAGCTCACTAGTTCTGTACCTGGGTAACCCTACCCTGTGTGAATGGGAGTGAACTGGGAGGAAAGCATTTGCTTGTCTAGTATTGCTGCTAGCAATTTGGAATAGCATAGGGGCTAAACCTTCCGAAGGTAGAAATTTTAATCTTTTGACTTCCATTTTTCAGGTTATATCTAATACAGAGGCTATCATTTGGGAAGGAATTTCTGAGAACTGCTTCCTATTGCTATTTCAAAATCTGTGGGGTATGATAGTCAGCCAGACACTGTGTCAGTATAACCTTGATGTGATCAAATGCTTAGAAAAGTCCCTGGTTATAATGGACAAAATATAATGGCAGCATGCCCACCTTGCCTGCGCATCACCCTTGTTTTCTGGATGGAAAGCTATTAAGCAAAATAGGGAAAAACAATAGATTCCTGATGGGATTAAAGCAGTGAACATCATGTGTAGATCCTAGATCTCCTGGGTAACGTCCCCACATTGAGATGGCAAAGGTCATTAGAGACCTTATGTAGGTGTGAATACCATTCATGTAACTCTAGTATGAGGGACTGAACATTTGTGGGTGCAAAACATACATATTAACTGCACTCAAGACATTAGTTCCTAATGGCAACAACATACATGGTGAATTAAATAGCATTGGCCTGCAAGACAGAAAAGGGATTCCGTGGAAACAAGTGCCAGTCTAGGTATCCTGGGACAAAGTGAATTTGCTTTTAATGAGGAGCAGCATTTGGAGGAAAAGGATTTGTTAGCTAGAATAAGTAGATTAGAGGGAATTCTCTTTAGGGATAAGACAGAGAATGGAAATCAGTCTGGAAAGATAAAACTTTACCAGAGTAGATCAGGCAGATTCAACAAATAATGCTGGATAATGCTAGAACCCAGCATTGGGAAAGGGTCTGTACCCTGACCCAACAGAGCATCTTGACTATTTTATTTTAATACAGATAGAAGCTGAAGTGGCTGTGGGACAATGGCCCTTAATTCTAGCCATATTTATCAATACATCTTGTAATTTCTAGAAGTATGTTCTTCCTTACAGTAAAATTTTCAATGAGGCACAAAACATATTTATTTATGGTAATATACTCAAATATCTTAAAAATTGTTTTTGAAGCTTATTTATTTTGAGATAGAGACAGCACGAGTGGGTGAGGGGCAGAGAGAGAGAGGGAAAGAGAGAATCCCAAGCATGCTGTGCACATTCATCATGGAGCCCAGTGCGGGGCTTGAACTCACGAAACCATGAAATCATGACCTGAGCTGAAACCAAGAGTCAGATGCTTAACCAACTGAGCTACCCAGGTGTCCTATAGACTCAAATATCTGAGGTCCTCTGTCAAAGGAAGTCAAAAGTGGATAAACCTATGTGCAGTAATTAATGTTTCAGTATTTTATCTTATTTACAAATGATCTAGCTATTCAACAAATGTCCTTCATTTAACTTGTCACAATATACCCTTAATGTTTCAAATTACCAAAAAGATTTTTGAAACTATCTTTAAGTACACATACTATAAACCATAATTATTGTTAAAAAGTTCATTTAGAAACTTTATCTTACATCTATTAAATTTTCTTGTTCTTAATTATGTTTTGATTAGTCATGAAATTTCATGAGACATTAACCAGCTAACCATCATTTTAAGTTATCTTTCTTGCTGACAGATTCTGTGACAGATAAACTTATTTGGCTTTTGTAAACATAGGTACAATAAAAGTATTATTTTTAAAGCTGATAACGACGTGCCTGTTTTAATTAAACCCACAAACTTAAACTAGCTTGTTTACTGAAGATTATCCTAAGATTATCCTTGACTGCCTGAACTTGAGAAACATTTGGGTTAGTTTCTACATTTCCGAGAGTATACTTGATTTATATAAATGCTTGTTTGTCTTTGAGCCAATTCAATAGAGCTCTTTACAAATTAATTTTGGTAGCACCATCCAGAGGCAGAAAACAAATCCCGCATCTGTAACATACATACATACACACGAACATACAGATAGATATAAGGAGGGATTTTGTAGCTTTCGTTTTAAAATTTTAGCTCTGAGACAAGTACAATAATGCAAAACTCACTAGTTTATAAAAGAAGAGTTGGATCCAAATTGTGTTTCCCGCAGATGTAGTAAGTTACCTGTTCATATGGCTAAAGCTTTTACTAATATTTGTGGCAGAGACTTTTAAGATTTTCATGGTTTTCAAAGTAGCCTTTCTTTCTTTCTTTCTTTCTTTCTTTCTTTCTTTCTTTCTTTCTTTCTTTCTTTCTTCCTTCCTTCCTTCCTTCCTTCCTTCCTTCCTTCCTTCCTTCCTTCCTTCCTTCCTTCCTTTCCTTCCTTCCTTCCTTCCTTCCTTCCTTCCTTCCTTCCTTCCTTCCTTCCTTCCTTCCTTCCTTCCTTCCTTCCTTCCTTCCTTCTTGTCCTTCTGGTAAGAATTATCTTAGCTTCTGGAGAGGACCAGGCAGTATACTTATATCTCAAGGCACAGAGAAAGAATGCAAGTTCCACCAAGAGGGATTTTTAATCCCTAAATCCAGATCTTTGTACAGTATCTGTAAGCCTTCTGAGATGAATAGGGAGGTTTTGGGATTGGTAAAAAGGGGATGTGGACTTGGAATTGTTTGTAGAGCTTCATTTCTGTTCTTGTGAAAACTCGATTTGTAAGAGATGTACCGTTGTTTTTAATTTCTCAAAGAATGGGTTGCAACCTGAATACTATCAAGAGGCTGCTCCTCCCATCCAACTAGATTGTCCTCAGTTTACTTCTTTATATCAGGGAAAACATCTTCAACTGAGATGAAAATCAGAAGATAACTATGTTCTAGGTAGAGCGGTGTGTCTTTGGAAAGTTTTAGTAAATCCTTCCTCAGAGGCTTCAGGATGTTTTTCTTTCCCTCTGGATACATAGTTCATTGTAGCTTGGGGGAGAAAGCCTCAAAAAAGTTCCTATCAGGCTCTGAATATCAGTTTCCAGTTTGGTCAACTTCTGACCACCGAGCTACTACTTATCAGCCTGGATGAACAGTAAATATTCCTGGCAGTATTGAATATACCCCTTGGACACAAGTGGCATTCCCAAAGAGGGTGCAAAAAATATTGCCCTCCCAAGATCCAGAGCCACTCTCAAAGATAAGTGAAAAAAAGGCTCAGATAATTCCCCTGAGAGCTGGCAACAGTCAGCAGGACCCTAGCTGCAAATGGGGTACAACCCACATTTCCGTCCAGCCATATCTAGCCACAAATGGCACGCAACCCATGTTTCTGTGTGGCAGTATTTTTGTGGCCCCCAACCTGAAGGTTGCCAAGCGAAATTCTAAGGACACAGACAATACAAAGGAGAAGGAGACAGCTCCCTGGGAGAGAAAAGATGAACAACCGGTGGTTATTTGAAAGCAAATTATGAGTCACATTTCAAAGATCTAATTCTTGGCAAATACTTTTTGCTCGCCAACCTGAATTTGGAAAGGAAGGCACAATGTGAAATTTTACCTTCTTCTCTCAACCAGTCATCACAGACGGTGATCTGGGAGAGTTGAGTTTGGTAGAAATTCTCACCCTTTGCTGGCTTTCTGCCTGTCTTCTAGGATCCTGTCTCCAGGCTCTGGAGTGGATGGGGTGTTCCAGCAGGTCTCATCCTGGTCACCAGAAACCGTAAAGGAGGAAAAATAATTCTCACTTTTGCCTTGGCTGAGACACCTTTTGTTCTAGGGAAACTTTCAAGTGGATAAACTTATCCAGGTTAGAAGTTCTCCACTGTGGCCACCGTAATTCATGATTATCTTTGGTAAGGTTAACCTGCTTGTTCAGACTTAAAACAAAATTGTATACACTGGAGGCCTCACACTTGACCCAGTGCAGTTTAAGTGTGCCCAGTCCAGTTTTTAAGTTGGACCCAGTCCAAGTCTGCTGTTTCTGGACCCAGTTTGGAAAAAGAAATGCTTAGATAAAGTCTGAAAGCTCATAATGCAAAGCTGCAGAGCTAGGATCTGAGAGGGACTTGGCCACCACCTCCAGAGGCAGCGAGAAAGCAAGCTCCAGAAGCTCCAGAGGTACCTATTTCTGCTGGCTCATTGCTCCTGGGGGTCATTTGGGGTCTCCTTGGGTTCCTTCTTCTGATACTAGAACTGGTAAGAGATAAGCTAAGGCATATTAAAAATTCCAAGAGTTTATTTGAGCAAAATTTGACTTGAATTGGGCAGCATGCAAACCACCAGATAAAAAAAAAGAGCCCAAGGCAGGTCATGATCTCACGGTTCCGTGGGTTCAAGCCCTGCATTGGGCTCTGTGCTGACAGCTCAGAGCCTGGAGCCTGCATCTGATTCTATCTCTCCCTCTCTCCTTGCCCCTCTCCACTTGTGAGCTGTCTCTCTCTCAACAATTAAAAAAAAAAAAAAAAAGAACACAAAAAACCTATTAAAAAAAGGGCTCCAAGGAGCAGTACAAAATGAGACTTTTATAGGCAGAAGGGAGCAGGAACAGAGAAGTTATGCCAGGCAAAAAAGCAGGTTGGTTATTGCAGCTACTTTCCTTTAGGGAATGGCAGGGTCTCTCAGGCAAATGAACTAGAACTGATCAGGTGATTCCTGATTGACTGGTTTAAGGTTCCATTTCTGAAAGAGTAAAAACTGTACTTACTCTCATTTTGAAGATGTGGGGCTTAGCATAGGTGATTCCATTTTGGGCTGGTTATCTTGTTTTTAATACTGGGAACTGGTGTCTGAAGTGAGGGCAGTCTTGTGGGATTGAGCTCTTGAACCCATGGAGTCTGATGCTAGCTCTGGGTAGTTAGTGTGAGAATTTATTGAATTGTAGGACACATATTTGGTGTTGGAGACTAGGAGAATGGGTTGGGGTAAGAAAAAAAGTCACTCCCTCGTCATCTGCCCAACTTTTAAACACTGACTGCTCTACGGCTCAGCCCTGGATCTCTTTTTTGCCCTGTCTGTGCTGGCTTCTGATTGGAGATTACATCTATTTTCGTGACTTTCAAAATCATCTATAAATTCTTGAATCCTAGGTTTGTATTATTAGCCAGAATTTTGTCTTTAATTCTAGACTCTTTTACCCAGGTGCCTTCTTGACACGTCCTCTAGAATGTCTAGTACATATCCCAGACTTCATATGTACGAAACCAAACTCTTGTTTTTCCCTTCCCAAACTTCTCCTTTCACAGTTTTCCTCAGTAAAAAGCAATTCATCCTTCCAGCTGCTACGTCCAAAAGCTTACATGTCACCCTTGTCTCTTCCTTTTGGAGATCTCACATCCTGCATGTAATCTGTCAGCAAATCCAAGTAGCTCTGCCTTTAAAACATCAGAATTTGACAACTTCTCACTGTCCCCACTGCTGTTATCTTGTTCAGACCACCATTATTTTTCACTGAGAATATGGCAAAATGGTCAACAATGTCACCTTTCTTCTACTCCTGACACAATCTGGTCAATTTTCAGTTGCTACCATTTAACGCAGAGTAAAATCCAGAGCTATTAAAATGGTCTAGAAGGCTATAGATGATGTATCCTCCATTCTGACCTGCCAGTCTCCCGTCCATTCATGACGCACCATCCCTGGCCTTGCTACTTTTCTCATATGCCCGACTGGCTCCTGTCTTAAGCCCTTTATATTTGCTCTTTCCTCTACCTGGAATATTCTTCCAGATATTCCAGTGTCTCTTCCTCATTTTATTCAAGTATTTGTAGAAATTTATCCTTCTCAGTGAAGCCTACTCTGGCCATCTTAAGTCTTTTTTTTTTTTTTAAGTTTATTTATTTTGAGAGAGTGAGAGCATGTATGCATGTGTGTGTGTGCAAATGCACACACATACACACCCATGTGTAGGAACATGTGATGTGGAGGGGCAGAGAGAAGGGGAGAGAGACAGTCCCAAGCAGGCTCCATGCTGTCAGCAAAGAGCCTAACTCAGGGCTAAAACTCACAAACTGTGAAATCATGACCTGAGCTGAAATAAAGGATCGGATGCTTAACTGAATGAGCCACCCAGGCGCCCCTGGTCATTTTATTTAAAATTGCAACTACAGTGAGTCCCAGAATTCTTTGTTACTCTTTCTTGCTGTGCTTTTCTCCATACCACTTATACCAGATGTTATACCATATTCTTTACTTGAAAAAACAAACAAACCCTATTTTCCTCTTTGAGCATATAAGTTTCATAAAGTTCAGATTTTATTATTATTATTATTATTTTTTGGTCTGTTTGTTCACTGGTAAATCCTTAGCACCTAAAACAGTTCCAGGAACACAGTAGACATAGGACAGATATAAGTAAGACGGATAAATGAGTAGGAGAATTGTAACTGGATACCATACAAATTATTCAGTGATAACAAAGTCCAGCTGAAGAAAAACCACTAAGTGACAGTATTAGAGAGATACATAGTGGGGGGAAAGGAACCAACAGCTGCTGACCATTTACTCTGTTCATGTACTATGCTAGTTTCTTTATATATGGTATCAAATGAAATATTAACAATAATTCCTGCGACATGAGTATTCAGTCATTTTATAGAAATAGTAACCAAGAGGAGTAAAATGAATAGCTGAAGTTCACATAGTTAATAAATAGAAGAGACAGATTTCAAAGCTAATACTGATTCCAGATATCATAAACTTTCTATGTTAATCATGATTCTCACAAAGAGGCAGGGAAATACCAAAAGACGTAGCTTCCTCTGATGGATGTCATTGAGTTTAGATCTTTTTTCCCCCAGAGTTTCTTAAAAATATTTGTATCTTAAAATAATCACGTATCACAGAATCTGGATAATATACACACAAAACGTAACGATCAGATTTTAAATCAAGACTGTGTCGTAATTCTATTACATGTTTTATTTTAGGAAATCTTGCTAGGAAAATTATCTCAAGGTTATACTGCTGTATAAAGTGAAATTACGCTGAAATATTAACTCTGATTTGTCAGCATTTTTTGAAGCTATAGAAAAACTTTTATCTTCTTGACTTAAATAATTTTCTTTTTTTTTTTTTCCAACGTTTATTTATTTTTGGGACAGAGAGAGACAGAGCATGAACAGGGGAGGGCAGAGAGAGAGGGAGACACAGAATCGGAAACAGGCTCCAGGCTCTGAACCATCAGCCCCGAGCCTGACATGGGGCTCGAACTCACGGACCGCGAGATTGTGACCTGGCTGAAGTCGGATGCTTAACCGACTGCGCCACCCAGGCGCCCCGACTTAAATAATTTTCAAGGGTTGTATCACCTTATGCATTTTGAGAGTGCCTCTATTTTCTGTCCCATTGCAACCATGCGCTATATAAAATACAATCCAACAATACTCATTTTCTTTCGAATTTATTCCATTGAGACATTTCCTAACACTTACCCTCACAAGCTTCCAAAAGGAGATTATGTTTATCCTTTTAGTAAAGGAAGTGAAAAAATAGGTAGTGTTCGGTTAACTCAGTTAATTATATGGACATGTTCCCTTTGGAAGGGGAAAATTAGGTCTCCCAATAGATTTATATTTTGTTTATGATTTACCATCATCAATTTATAGCAAAGAAATTAATCATTTTTTCATGATAATAGAGGTCACAGAGCAGTCAGTGACTGGATGCTAGTGTCTGATGATTCACACCAGTCCTTTTATTTTGGACATTTATTCACTTTCACAGGGTATCTTTCTATGGGCTGTGAGAAAGGTTTATCTTATGGAACAAACTCAAAGAAAGATACTAACTTGTATGGGGTTGAAGAGCACAAAAATCAGTAGTCTGTTACTCTGGAAGGCAGCTGTAGGGCAGCACATAACTAAGATAAAGGAATGATCTTTTTCATGATAAGGTCACAAAGTTCTATCAGTGCTGTATATTTAATTAATATTAAAAATGGAAATTATATAAAAAAGTGAAAAGTTGAAAGCATGATATAGCTACAGCTTGGAATATTATAGGGTCCTTGAACATTGTAATATTGCAGAATTCTATGAGTATGGGGGAATTGTTCACAATGTAGTATCAAGTAAAAAGACTACATCCACAACAATGTGGAAAATACGGTATACTTTTGGGAACTATATATCCATATCTGCACATAAAATGCTAAGAATGCTTACACTTGAGAGATGGTGTATTCCTAAGGTTATTGTAGTAACCTCATTAATTTCACTGAATCATTTGCTGTGTGTGGGTGGACAGGGTGGGGTACGGCTATTCCATATAGTCAATCAAGGATTCAGGCGTTGTTTCCACCATCTTGGATTCAGGCTGATGTTTCCACCATCTTCAATCAGGGTTTCCAGTGTCTCCTGGACACTGATAATGAACTGGCAGATGGGAAAAGAAGGAGAGTAGAGGATCTCTGGAGGTTGTATGGGCCAGGCTAAAAGTGAAGCAAATCACTTCTACATTGGCCAGAACTCAGTTCTATGGCCTCATCTAATTATAGGAAGAGTAGAAAGTGTGGTCTGCTTGTGCGTCCAGGAGAAGAAGGATTAGCTTTTGGTAAACACAGAGCAGTCTCTGTCTCATGTAAGATCCTGGGTAATGTGTATACTCATTCTCATTCTTTACTCTGTTTTTAAGTGGTCATTGGATTTCTATGTCTGTGCTTAAGGCAGAAAGCAACATCTATCATCACTTGATTTTGTGCCAATTTTGCTACTATTCCACCACCAGATCTTGAGACTGACAACAGGGTTCTATATGGAGGGACGTAGGGTGGATACTTACCTAGGATGAGCTTTTCAATGTTACATTGGCCCACTCACACTCTGTTGTGTCAGCCATTATTTTGTTGTGAGTCAGAGTCTTGAAAACTTGCCATTAGTTTTGAGGATCATAAACCACAAGCCATTATGGAAAATGACCACAAAAATAAAGTAGCTAATTGCAGCCACACCAGTTTTATGTACGTGGCATTTAGTACATAGTAGGTGCTGGAGGAATGTGCATTGACCGACTGATAGTCTTCCCACATTTTTCCAAGTGGTGGTCTTTTTCTGTCCATAAACTAGGAGCCCCTGAAAGGCAAAGACAGTGCCTTCATTTTGTGAATCTCTTTTGGTATGTGTTTGTATAATTCATTTTTAGTCTCTTTCTGCCATATATTGGGGAATATACAAGATTATGTTGTTAAGACCAAATGGAAAGATCTCTGGGTTTAGAGGTAGAAGCTAGGCTTAGGAAATAATCAGTTCTCTGACAAGTCCATGGGCACAGTGGCATTCACTAAATAATTTTTGGGTGATTTAGGCAAGTAATTTCTCCTCTCTGTCCAGTATTTCTTTTTCCATAAAGCAAGTATAATACTGATAATATCTGCTCTATTTCTGGCACCCCCGTGAAGATCAGAATGCTCTTAGTTTTCACTTACAAACTTAAAGGATGTATGTGACCTATCTAGACTTTAGAAATACAATCTTCTACAGTATTCAGTTAAATTCTGCTGGATAGTCTCCATTTGTCTCTGTAGGTCCACTCTTCAGTCACTCAAGAGGCTGATCTCTGGATTTTTATCAGGTGGGCACCCTTGACCTATGGCTTACGCCTCAGAGAAGTACCAGTAAGGAGACTAACTAGATGGCTGGAGGAAAGGGAGTTTGGGATGTTTATTCCACAGTTTCTTCCCTGCAGGGCTGTGGGTTGGCAGAGTCTGTGTTCCTCTACCAAAGGCCGTGGCTCCTGTCTGGTAGGTCTCTCCTACTATAGTTACAGCTTTCTCCAAGTTCCTATAATGTCTCTTTTCCCTTACCCTTTCAAGTCTAGGGGTGGTAGTGGTCTCAGGGTTTTTAAAAAAATTGAAGTATAGTTGACATGCAGTATTATATTAGTTTCAGGTGTACAGTATAGTGATTCGACATTTATATACATTGTGAAATGATCACCATGGTAAGTCTAGTTACCATCTATTAGCATACAAAGTCATTACTATATATATTATATAGTATATATATATACTATATAGTTTATGTATTATAAATTATATAGTATATATGTATACTATATAGTATATATATTATATATATACATTCTCTCTCTATATCTAATATATATACTATATACTATATATACTATACTATATATACTATATATATATATCAATTTTTTAAATATTTATTCATTTTTTTTGAGAGACAGCATTGGTAGGGGAGGAGCAGAGAGAGAGAGGGAGACAGAGAATCTGAAGCAGGCTTCAGGCTCTGAGCTGTCAGCACAGAGCCCGACATGAGGTTCAAACTCACAAACTGTGAGATCATGACTTGAGCCAAAGTCGGACGCTTAACCGACTGAGCCACCCAGGCTTCCCCAAAGTCATTACAATATTATTGACTATATTCCCTTTGCTGTACTTTATATCCTTGTGACTTACCTATTTTATAACTGGAAGTTTGTACCTCTTAATCCCTTTTATCTATTTTGGCCATCCCCCGCCTCCCCTCCTGTCCGGCAGCCACCGGTTCTCTGTATTTATGAATCTGTTTCTATTTTTTGTTTTGTTTTGTTTTTTAGGTTCTACATATAAGTAAAATCATACTATATTTGTTCTCTGTATGGCTTATTTCACTTGACCTTAGGGTGTTTTTATTATCCCTGTTGTTGCCTTTCACCTTGCCCACCTTTGAAAGTGGCCCTTACCCTCAGATAATTCACTCCTTTTGAATGTGCCATAATCCTGTCGGGACTCTGACCTATACATATCCCAAAGATATCTGTGCTGCATCACCATGCATAATATGCCACACTTAAGAAAATGATGTTGCTTAATGCATGAGCTGTAACAAGAGATTTCTTCAGAAATGGAAGTAATCTTCATATTCCCCTGTGTGCATTATGCAGTAGCAACACAGGCTAAGCCTGTCTGTAGGAAGCTGAACAAAATTCCTGACAATTAAGATCGTAAAATTTCATAGACGTTATTAACTTAGAAACAATGAAAGGGCATAAGAATATTGAGAAATGTCAGCAAATTATTTATAAGTTGTGCAAATATTGTGGCTGCCCAATTAATACAGGATATTACGCGTGCATCCAGGTCAGCTCCTGAGCAGAAGGCTCTCTGATTCTCTGCTTCTTGGGTAACTTGTATCCCCCTCCTCAAAGAAGGTGTATTTTTCCTCTGAAGATTTCACCTTTGGTATCCTTTCTTTGAAATGTTTCTCTGGCATAATACAGGGGTTTAATGTATGATTAGATTGACTCTACATCTCAGTTTGAAACTTTCAGTTTAATTAAGTGCTAGTTTAATTTTAGTATCACCCCCTTATACTCTTAAAACTGTTCCAATTTGAATGAGAAGTTATATTGACCCCTATGTATAATAACCTTTGCTGTTGTTTGTGGAGATATTGAGCTATATAAACTTTATAAACAACCTGTGTAAGTTTCAAATACATAGCCTCATTTTGTTATACCGTGTCATTTACACAAATTCTTGTATGGCGGTCTGTGGTTCTTGGTTTGTTTCTGAAATTGGCTACCTGAGCATGGTAGACTTAATTCTCTGGTCATTTAGTTTTTCTTTCTTGGGTCCAGGGGTAGCATTCAATTCCAGGTTGAAATAGCTTTCTCTGTAGGCCTTTCAACCTTATATAAGTGCTATATTCCTTTTCTAAAGCAGCACGCTTCTTTTTCTTTACTATAAGCTATTCTTTGATAGTTGAACACTTACAAAAAAAGCTGTATACTTTTTTCCTTTTGGCAGAAGTCATTCTGAATTTTTCTTTGCTTTTTCTATTTCATTCTGTTATCCAGTTTAAAAAGTGTCATGACAAAGTATCATGATATCAGTTTTAAAAGTATCAGGCATATCTAGATATCTCTATGCACCATGTCAAATTTGTTATTCTTCAAGTTCTTCATATTTTTGAAAACATTCATAAATTTTAAGTCCATATAATTGTACCAGCCCTGGGAGGTGGGAGTTTGAGGAGAGAGACGTTTTAACTGTGGTACCTCACTGAAGATTTCTGAAATATGAAATCACAGGCAGAATTTTATCTTTTGCAGTCATTACCACATAGAGATAGCTTATTAAAGCTCTGAGATAGGATGCATGGAGTTAAGAAACTTGGCAACCTAATGGAATTTTTCCTCTAGCAAATAGTATTTGTTACATAACCACCTACTCATGAAACACACATCATCAATAAAATGTTTCATGTTTTCAGAGATATTGTTGAATAAGCACTGAAATATCCATTGCTATCAATTACTCCAGTTTCTATATATTTTTAAAATAGCTTGATTAGTCAAAAATATTATTTTGTCATTTATTATCCATTTACTCATTTGGTCAAGAATTATTTATTGCAGTTACTCTATGTCAGACATTGTGTTAGGCACTGGGGATAAAATGGTGAATGAGAAAGATACAGTCATTGCTCTTGGTGGGGGGGTGCTTACAGATGGGCAGAACACAAATAGGTACCTAAAGAACAGTGTGATGAGAGGCACACAGGTGTAAAAGGCAGACCTATCTGAGAATTAGTGATCAGACAAGGCTTTCTGAGAAAAGTCCAGTTTAAGCTGGGCCTGAGGAACAAGTGTGAGTTAGCTAGGATAAAAGTGAATGGGGCTGGGAGAAGGAGAAGGGTGGAATGTGTTCTAGAAAGAGAGGATAGCGTGTGTACAGGTCTGCTGGTCTGGGAGAATGGGACGCATTCAGGGAACCAAATGGTCTGGCTGGAATATGGAGTGTGAAGAGATGGGAGAAGGGAGAATGAGGCTGGTTGGAAACAGAGGGCTGATAGGTTGTTAGCCAAGGGGAGGACATAGGATCTAATGGTTGAGGGCACATGTAAATCATCTTACATCAGATTCAAGGATCTGGTCCAGCATACTTTTCTGGGATATGTTTCTACCATTTATCAATATGTGCTCTAGGGTGCAGGCACTGTAGACCGTAGGCTGTTGCTCTTTCAGGGAGGCCCTCTTTCATCTATGTTCAAAGTCTGTGTTCTCCATTCAACTTTCCTTGATTTTCATGGTTGGGAAATGCCCTCTTTCTGTTGTGAACTTCCACAAGTCTGTGTACCTCCCTTAATGAGGCTTCACGCATAGTCTTCTTGTGTTTATGGCATATATTAGCTCTCTTTGCCAGATCATGCCTTAAGGACAAAAGTTTGTCTTCTTTATCCATTTATCTCTGGTAGCAATTGCCTAAGAATAAATATGACACTTGTTTGGTTCATATCCATCTCCAGTGAATCCATTACAGTTTGGAAACATTCAACCTCATGCAGTCCACATGTTGAACTCTGGGATCTTCTTCTTTTTCTCTATTCTGAGTGTACTTGCAGCATTGTTGGTGCGCAGGGAGCTAGCCTGAACATCACTACTCTGACCTCAGTGGAGTAAAGAACTCAACCAGCAACAACAGTACCTTGGGGTTGCAGGCTGCTCTTTTGCTATTATAATGGGGCGGAAGAAAAATTTATATAAAGTATAGACAAGGACTAGCAGAGAACCTACTAGACAAGATTAGTGGACTCCCAGATCTATTTGGGAGGAATTGGAAGGAGATTAGAGTTTTTGTGAAACAGGTGGGGGTTAAGCTAGAGAAATATTTTTGTAAAGCTGCCTTCATGTTCCAATTTCCACCCCTGGTCTGGGTGCATGGCAAACATAAATCACCTACATTACGTTTCATTCATTTCCTCAAATGTATCTATGAACATCTTCTGGAGGGGGACCCTGATCCTGTGGGATAATTGAGCTGCATGGTTAGGGAAGCACACACCTGCAGAACCTATCTCCAGTTCTTAACTGCCAGCTCACATTAGGGGCTCTTGGTGCAGCACACCAGCCTCTCCTGGGGTGATCTGGGTTCTGGGGTCCAAGCAGTGAAGTTGCAGATGTATGAGGTGGTAAACTCGGAGCCAGGTTAGCATCATCATCCCTGAAGGAAGCACCACTCTTTTTCCTGACCTGATGGGGAGCTGGAGTCCAAATCTTGTTGTTGACCATTTTGAATTGTTTTAAGCCCCTGGCCATAGTCAGTTTCCACGGAGCTTTGTGGGATGCCAGCCTTCTCTCTGGAAGGTCGTCTGCGGGAGATGGATCTTGGACAAGTTATCCTTATTCCTTTTTAAACATGTGAGGTTAAAGGTGCAGAAAATATCTGATTGTTTTTTGATAGATGATCTAGTTATTTTATTCTGCTTGTACATTGCTTAGCACTATGACGGGCACAACTAAATTTTTAGCTTTTTTTAAAAGTATAAAACTTGTATTTTTATATTACAAAAGTAGTAACACTGTGTAGAAAAATTAAAAAAAATCAGATCATGTAAAAGAACAATTAGAACAGAAGTAGTAGTTTTCCATAGCTTTTTTTTCTTTCTAGAGAAAAGTATATACCTACACATGCAAATGTATTTGCATACACATGTGTGTATATACATGTTAATTAAATTTTTGTTGGTAGTCTTGGACTTCATATAAGATAATGGTATGAGACATTTGAATATTGAGGGTTTCTATAGGAATTTCATTCACATAGATGTGCATATATATGGGCAACTTTGGAGAAGAGACAATTATGGTCACATTATTGAATTAAATTATTTATGGAATTAAATTAAAATTTTTTGTAATCCAAAATAGAGAAGGCCTACAGAAATTGTAGAACAATTTTGGTAACACTGAACTAAATATCAACACAATTGTACTCAGAGAATTCTATCACATGATAAACTTAATAATTAAGAAATGGTGTCTAATGATCGAGAAAGCCCTTACTGTCTGAGAAGCAATCATGTGACAAGGGTCACCATGAGATAATGACACAGATCATTCTGGTAGGTTCCTTGATGTAATGCCCATTTGTTTGTTTGTTTGTTTGTTTGTTGGCTAAGTCTCTTTCCAGGTGGGTCAACATAGCTGTGAAGAGTCTCAAACTGAAGTTTTGCTGTTTCATTTGGGGAGAAACCGCTTTGTTGGGCAGACCCATTGAGAGTTCACTATTAATGCTCCAAGGATTGTTGATTCTTTTTTTTGAGGCAAGAAATTTGGGGGCAATTTGTGTTGGATACAATATATTGTTTGATAAAGTAAAATTAAAATGAATTTTAATTTTTTTCTTTTACATCATTGAGAGGGTTTTTTTTTTTTTTTTTTTAATGTAAGCCACAGAAAAAATATTGCCTCCCAACTATCTAAAGGGAGAATAACATGGATGCAGAGAAGGAGTAATTTGTTGGGAAAAGATGAGGCAGTTCTTCCACAGAACATAGACATCATCGAAGCAATGTTCTTGGATGGTAAAACTTCTTGGTGGCTGCCAATGAATGGTATATCATTGGTGTCTAACATTTATTATTACCTATTGCATGAGTTCTGAAAAAAAGTATTGCCTTGGGAACTTGAAATCTAAATTAAACCACTTCCAGATACTGAAGAAATGATGACTTTTAGGAGTGCCAAAGTGATTCAAGATGAGATCTTACAAAGAGCTTGTAATGAGCAGTTTCAAAGTCGCCATCAAGAAAAAAATTTGCAAAGGATAAGTAAGATATTTTAGACAAAAAGTTCATTTTCTGACTAGTTAACATTTGGTATGTGAATACCTTGTTTGTATGGGATGTGATATGCAGAATTAAGGCAGTGCTCCTTGTAAGTTCAATTTAACATGTCAATGCTTTAAACTTTAGGCATTAAAAAAAATTGTTGTTTGAAATTTATTCATTTTTGAGAGGCAGCAAGAGACAGACTGTGAGCTAGGATGGGCAGAGAGAGAGGGAGACACAGAATCCGAAGCAGGATCCAGGCTCTGAACTGTTAGCACAGAGCCCAATGTAGGGCTCACACTCACGAACCGTGAGATCATGACCTGAGCCGAAGTCCAATGCTTAACCGACTGAGCCACCCAGACGCCCCTGGGCATTTTTATTATTATACATCACATACCTAACTAGGGTTATCATTTGAAGGATGATTTAATTCTTTTTGATCACTTGGAGTCACAGATGTGAATAACAGATATTACTTTAGGATAAGAACAATACAGTGAGAAACTGCTAAAGTAGGTTGAATTTTTATTTTTTAATTAAAAAACTTTCATTTTAATTCTAGTTAATATACAGTATTATAATAGTTTCAGGTGTACAACATAGTGATTCTACAATACCATACATCATCTGGTGCTCATTATGACCAGTGCACTCCTTAATCCCCCTCACCTGTTTCACCCATCCCCCCACCTACCTCTTCTCTGGTAACCCTCAGTTTGTTCTCTGTAATTAAGAGTGTTTCTTGATTTGTTTTTCTCTCTTTTTTTTCTCCTTGCTCACTGTTTTGTTTCTTAAGATCCACATATGCGTGAAATCATATTGTATTTGTCTTTCTTTAGCTGACTTAATTCACTTAGTATTATACTCTCTGGATCCATCCATATTGTTGCAAATGCCAAGCTTTCGTTCTTTTTTTATGGCTGAATAATATTTCATTACATCTATCTATCTATCTATCTATCTGTCTATCTTCTTTATCCATTCTTCAGTTGATGGGGCTGAGCTGCTTCCATAATTTGGCTATTGTAAAAAATGCTCCTATAAACATTGAGGTGCATGTATCCCTTTGAAATAGTAGTTTTGTATTCTTTGGGCAAATACCCAATAGTGCAATTGCTGGATTGTAGGGTGGTCTTATTTTTACTTTTTGAGGAATCTCCACACTGTTTTCCACAGCAGCTGCACCGGTTTGCATTTCTACCAAGAGTACACAAGAATTCCTTTTTCTCCATGTCCTTACCAGCATCTGTTGTGTCTTGTGTTGTTGATTTCAGCCATTCTGACAGGTGTGAGGTGATATCTCATTGTAGTTTTGACATGCATTTCCCTGAGGATGAGTAATGTTAAGCATCTTCATGTGTCATCTGGATGTCTTCTTTGGAAAAATGTCTGTTCCTGTCTTCTGACCATTTTTAAATTGGATTATTTGTTTTTTGGGTGTTGAGTTTTATAATTTATTTTTATTTAAGAATTTTTTTAAAGCCTCCCAATGTGGGATTCAAACTCACAACCCTGAGATCAAGAGTTGCATGCTTTACTGACTGAGTCAGGTGGGCACCCGGAGTTTTGTAAGTTCTTTATATATTTTGGATACTAACCCTTTATTGTATATGTCATTTGTAAATATCTTCTACTTGATAGGTTGCCTTTTAGTTTTGTTGATTGTTTCCTTTATATGGCACCACAGAAGACCCCAAAGAGCCAAAGCAATGTTTAAAAAGAAAAGCGAAGTTGGAGGTATTACAATTCCGGACTTCAAGTTATATTACAAAGCTGTTGTAATCAAAACAGTATGGTACTGGAACAAAAACAGACGTGTAAATCAATGGAACAGAATAGAAAATCCAGAAAGAAACCCACAGCTATGTGGTCAATTAATCTTTGATAAAGTAGGAAAGAATATTCAATGGAAAAGTACAGTCTCTTCAACAAATGGTGTCAGGAAAATGGGATGGCAACATGCAGAAGAAAGAAACTGGAACACTTTCTTGCATCATACACAAAAATAAATTCAGAATGGATTAAAGACCTAAATGTGAGACCTGAAACCATAAACATCCTAGAAGAGAACACAGACCCTAACCTCCTTGACATTGGCCATAGCAACATCTTTCTAGATATGTCTTGTGAGGCAAGGGAAGCAAAAGCAAAAATAAATTATTTGGACTATAATATATTGTATTTTTAAAAAAATCTCTTCTTGAAAAATAAGAATTTATAGCTCTTTTTTTTTCTTTTTCTTATCAGTGTGATTTCTCCCTTGTCACAATATAGGACAACTTCTAAACTGTAGGTTTTTGAGTTTTTTTTCCCCCCTGGAAGAACCTGAGAATAATTCTGCCTTTTTGAATAAAATGAATTGGTTTTTGGTATTTTTGCCTGTTTTTAGGCCTTCCAAGTTTGTGGGTGTGTTCTGGTCAATTAAAGAATTAGAAGCATGACACAAACATAAATGATTGTTTTATTATTTGTCTTTTCCAAGAAGAACTTCTCTATAATTGCATAGAAAATTTTGAAAAGGTTCAGTGCCCACCATCTAACTGTCAGGGTTTTTGGCCATTATCAGATAAATTCACAGAAAAATGAGGATATTATTTGAACTCGAAACTTATAATCTATTTCCAGTTTGTTGACATTGACAGCCAGAAAGATAGATTTTTTGGAATTTTTTCTAAGCTGATGATATAAACAAACACAACTAAATGCTCTTAAGTTTTAGGTTGTTTACATTGTACTCTGTAAATTTCTGTCCCTGTTGTCACTGCATAATGTTAGATATCACTGATACCTGCTTTATCTGTGGTGTCTGAATAACATAATGGTCAAATCTATTATTTCTCTTGTTTTAAATTCAGCTAAACAGGTTTGAATCCAAATGCTTTGTTTCTTATTTGTCTTTGAGCAAGTAGTTCTATTGAATTTTCTGCTTAGTAAAAATCTAATCTGATGAGTTTATTCTGGGTCCTTGTGTAAGAGGTGATTCTTAGGTGATAAAATTCACTGTTCATCTTTCCTGCTGACATTCCCTAAACCTCTGCCATTAGGTCCTTTAAGTGTAAGTATCTTTATCAGCTCATTTTGATATCTTTACATCACATGTATTGTGCCTGTGAAGGTTAACATCTATTTCTGAACAGTTTTGTTAATGCGCATAGGGTGGCAGAAATGGATGGGAGGAGGACTAGATTTTGATAGGGATTTGAGGTGAGAAGTAGTTTGAGCATAAGTGGCTGGCCCGGAGGGCTGGCTATGATGGCACACCCACAGTGACACATAATCCATTCATGCCCTTCTGTGACTCCATCCCCTTTCTTTTCTGCCTCTTCTGTCCTGAATCTTGTGTTTCTCATTTCCTTTAAGAATTATACAGTTTAGCGTATTTGGTTTTGCATGATTTTGGGTTTTGTATAAATGGAGTTATACTTTTGTAACTTGCTTTTATCACTCAACATTATGTTTCTGAGGTTCATTGATGGTGATGTGTGTAAACATAGTATTTACTATGTTTACTGCTAGATAGTATTGTAATATATGAGCATATGATGTCTCTGTAAACATATTTAGATTTATCTGTAAATATAAAATTGAGATGTTTCCTTCTTTATACAGTTGTAAATCATGCTGCTATGAGTATTCTTTTGCATATCTTGTGGTGCGTGTTAGTTTTGCTAGGGTGGTGTTTTTCACACTCTGGTTTGTGACCCATCACTGGAATATGAAATCAATGTAGTGGGTTGTGACTAGCATTTAAAAAAATTCCTACAGTAGACCAGACTAGATTGGAAAATGTCAGAATGCATTCTGCCTCTAAAGGCTGAGGATTGTTTCTTGGAACTTTTACTTCAGTATGTATATGAGTATGTTGTATATATGCATGTGTTGAATTGTGACATAAAATATATATATTATTTATTTAAAAAAATTTTTAATGTTTTATTTATTTTTGAGAGAGAGAGAAACAGAATGTTAGCTGGGTGAGGGGCAGAAAGAGAGGGAGACACAGAATCTGAAGCAGGCTCTAGGCTCTGAGCTGTCAGCACAGAGCCCAATGCGGGGCTCGAACTCACGAACCATGAGATCATGACCTGAGCTGAAGTTGGACGCTTAACCAACTGAGCCACCCAGGCGCCCCGATTTATTTATTTTTTAAATGTTTATTTTTGAGAGAGAGAGAGAGAGAGAGCGAGCCTCCGTGTGTGCGCACAAGTTGGGGAGGGGCAGAGAGAGATGGGGAGAGAGGATCCAAAGCCCCATGTGGGGCTTGAACTCATGAACTGCAAGATCATGACCTGAGCCGAAATTAGACTCTCAACCGATTGAGCCACCCAATTGAGCCCCTAAAATATATTTTTTATTGGCGTTCATAACCCTAAATTTTGAAAGCTACTGCTCTAGTATACATGGTAAGGAGTAGGATTAATGGGACACAGGTTCTCAACTTTATTTTATTTTATTTTTAGGTTCTCAACTTTAACAGTTAACACCAAATTATTTTCCAAAGTGGTACTACCAATTTGTGCTCTCAGCAGTGTGCAAGAGTGCCAGCTGCATGTCACACTCACAAACCTTTAATATTCTGGATTTTAACATTTGTGATAATCTGTGGGTGAAATAGTATGTCATGGAGGTTTAAATATTCAGTTCTCTGATTATTGTTAAAGTTGAGCTTCTTTTTAACTTTCCCCATGTCCCTCATAAACAACACTTTTTGCTCCCTTTAAAAGGGATGCTTCCCAAAATAAGATTGCTTCTGAAGATTTCTTATTCATTTATAAGCTTATGCTTTTCACAGTGAAGTTTCTTAAAGAATCTGGTTGGATTCTAGCTTGAAAATCCTGCCAGTGTGATGATAAAGGTTTTGGTAGATTTTATGGCAACTGGAAGCTGATTTTAAGTTAATCCTGAAGCAAGAATACATGTAGATCAAAATGAAAGATTTTAAGTTGAAATTGCTCTTATGAGTTTAAGATCGTGTTTTGACACATTTACTTTCTGAGATATGTTTCATGTAGCAAGGGGTTTCTATTGAATGAGTAACTGCACTTTTGATAGAATCCTTTTCTTATCTTCAGTGGGAGTGAAGAAGTGGGTGCTGTTTTAATGTCCTATAAATATGGCACTGAGGGCTATTTGTTGTTTTTCTGACTCTGCCCCCTCCCCACCCCCTCCACCACCACCCAGCTTTATTGAGATACAGTTGACATATAACACTGTCTAAGCTTAAGGTGTGCCATGTGATGAGTTGATAACATATAAATAGTGTATAGTGGGACATGTTCACTGCCACAAAGTTAGTTAGCACATCCTTCATCTCACAAAATTACCATTTTGTTGTTATTGGTATAGTGAAAACATTAAAGCTCTATTCTCATAGCAACTTACAGGTATACAGTACAGTGTTGTTAAGATAGTCACTATGGTGTACTTTAAATCCCTGGAACTTACTGATTTCATTAAGTGAAAGTTTGTACCCTTTGACCAATATCTCATTTCTCTTACCACACAGGCCCTAGCAAGCATCATTTTGAGGCACTACTCTTTGTTTCTAAGAGTTGTGTTTTAGATTCTATATATAAGTGAATCATACAGTATTTGTCTTTTCTTTTTATGACTTATTTCAGCTAGCATAATGTCCATAAAGTCCATATGTTGCTATAAATGACAAGATTTCCTTCTTTTTTATGGCTGAATAATATTTTATTATATACACACATATGTATATATATCACATATTTTCCTTATCAATTCATCCATTAATGGACACTTAGGTTGCTTCCATATCTTGACTATAGTTAGTCTGTTCTAGGCAGCATATAGTTGGGTCTTTTTTTTTTTTTTTTTTTAAATCCTTTCATCTAGTCCATGCCTTTTAATTGAAGAATATGCTCCATTTACATTTAAAGTAATTATTGATAAGTGAGGATTTACTGTTGCCATTTTATTAACTGTTTTCTGGCTGTTTTATAGTTTGTTTCTTTTTCTTTTGCTGTCCTACTTTATGAATTGATGATTTTCTGTAGTAGTGTAGTTAGATGCCCTTCTCTTTATCTTGTGTGTATTTACTATAAGTGTTGTTTTGTGGTACCTTGAGGCTTACTTGAAACACTGTGTTCATATAACAGTAGGTTTTAAGCTGATAACAACTTAACTTTGATCACATACAAAAACTCTACCCTTTTGGGTAAAGGGGAGTAGGAGGTACAGATTTTCAATTATGGAATGAATAAGTCATAAGGATGAAAGATACAGCATAGGGAATACAGGCAGTGGTATTGTAATAACATTGTATGGTGACAGATAGTGTCTACACTTGTGTTGAGCATAATATAACATAGGGTTGTCAAATCACTATTTTGTACACCTGAAACTAATATAACATTCTATGTCAACTGTACTTCAAACCCCCCCCAACCCCAAAACTCTACCCTTTTACTCCTGCATTTTATGTTTTCTGATGTCACAATTTATATCATTTTATACCATGTACTCATTGACAAATTATTGTAGCTATAGTTATTTTTAAAAAATGTTTATTTATTTTTGAGAGAGAGAGAATGCTTGTACATGAGTCAGGGAGGGTAGAGAGAGAGAGAGAGAGAGAGAGAGAGAGAGAGGATCCAAAGTGGGCTCCATGCTGACCTCAGAGAGCCCAATGTGGGGTTCGAACTCATGAACTGTGAGATCATGACTTGAGCTGAAGTCAGATGCTTAACTGACTGAGCCACCCAGGCACCCCTAGCTATAGTTATTTTTAATATAGTTGTCCGTTAATCTTCATTCTAGAGTTAAGGAGCCAACACACCACCATATCACATTATTAGAGTATTCTGAATTTGACTATATACTTAACTTTACCTGTGTGTTGTGTATTTTTATGTTTCCATGTTACTTACTAGTGTCCTTGTGTTTCAGCTTGAAGGACTAACTCTTTTTAGTGTTTCTTGTAAGGCAGGTCTAGTGGTGATGAACTCCCTCAGCTTTTGTTTGTTTGGGATAGTCTTGATCTTGCCTTCATTTCTGAAAAGCAGCTTTACTGGGTAAAGTATTCTTGGCTGGCAGTTTTTTTCTTTCAGCACCTTGAATATATCCTTCTATACTCTCTTGGCCTGCAAGGGTTTCTGTTGAGAAATCCACTGATGGCCTTATGGGGGCTCTCTTATATGACAGAAATGTTTTTTCCTCTTGTTGCTTTTAAAGTCTTGCTTTGTTTTTTATTTTAGACAATTGAAAAATATTTTTTTTTAACGTTTATTTATTTTTGAGAGACAGAATACGAGCAGGGGAGGTGCAGAGAGAGAGGGAGACACAGAATCTGAAGCAGGCTCCAGGCTCTGAGCTGTCAGCACAGTGCCTGATGTGGGGCTCAAACCCAAGAACCATGAGATCATGACCTGAGCCAAAGTCGGATGCTTAACCAACTGAGCCACCCAGGTGCCCCTGATTTTAGACAATTTTTAAATAATGTGTCTTAGAGAAGATCATTTTGGATTGAAATTATGGGATGACTGTTAGCTTCCTAACTTGGATGACTAAGTCCCTCCCCAGGTTTGGAAAGTTCTCAGCCATTATTTCTTTAAAATTTATTTATTTTGAGAAAGAGAGAGAGAGAGAGAGAGAGAATGCACGTGTGAGTGGGAGAGGGACAGAAAGAGAGGGAGAGACAGAAAATCCCAAGCAGGCTCTGTGCTGTCAGCCTGGAGCCCGATGAGGAGGCTCGAACCCACGAATAACTAGATCATGACCTGAGCTGAAACTAAGAGTTGGACACTTAACCGACTGAGCCATCCAAGTGCCCCTTAGCCATTTTTCTTGAAATAACTTTTTTGCTCCTTTCTCCCTGTCTTCTTTTTCTGGGACTCCAATGATGTGTAGATTGTTTTTCTTGATGGTGTTGCATTAGGTCGTGTTTATCTGTGTTCTTTTGTAGTTCTCTGAGCATCTTTAGAACAATTATTTTGAAATCATTGTTGGATAATTCGTATATCTCCATTTCTTTGGGTTCATTTACTGGAAGTTTACTGTGTTTTTTCGTTGGTGACATGTTTCCCCAACAGTTTGTGGTTCTTATGGCCTTGTGTAGATGCCTGTGTATTTGAAGAAGCAGTGACCTCTTTTAGACTTTATGGACTGACTTCAGTAAGGAAAGACTTTCGCCTGTTGGGGGGCACAGTGAAGTGTGCTGTGATTATGGGTTTAATGGTACAGGACATCAAGTGCAAGGGCGTGTGGTGGTTCTAGTCTGGGGGGAGTATGATGTCTCATTGCTCAGACTGCTGAGGTCCATGGCATCAACAGCGGTGTGTTTCTTAGTGACTATTGGGGTCTGCAGTGGTTGCAAAGGCTGTTGAGGTCCTCAGCTACACCTCTATATTTGGGGGCTGGTGGCAGTCAGTTACCAGGGCAGGTCCTGGCAGCGGTCAGAGTGACGGTGTACATCTACCTGTGTGGCTACGGGTACCAGCTGCAGGCTCCTGTGGTGTGGCAAGGGCTGGCTGTAGATATACACGTAACGAGGGAGTTCAGGACCAGCCGCAAGGACCAAGGCCAGCTGCAGGCACACTGGCCACTGCAGAGGTCCTGGCTGTTGATATGTGCTCTTGTGGCTGCAGGGTTTCACCTGGGGTACATGCACAGCAGTGGAGGCTGGTGGTGGGAGTTGGGATGGTGCTCCAGGTGCACAGCTGGAGGGGCTCATTGCAAACAAGCCCAGCGGTGCAGGCCAGTGACAGGAGACAGGGCTAGAGCCAGGGCCACACGCAGCTGTAAGGTCCGCGGCTGTGAGTGTGCACTTCTGTGGCTGTAGAGTCTCACCCTAGGCATACACTGTGGAGGCTGCTGAGGGAGATTAGGCCAAGGATGTGCAAGTACTCAGCGGAGGGGCCAGCCCCGAGCATACACACGGCCGTGGGGGGTCAGCCTCAGGGCTCTAGGCTAGCTTCTTGCACTCACGCAGCTGCGGAGGCCTGGGCTGGTGGCGGTGTGGGTTTCAGGCTCCAGCATGGGGAGGTGATCAGTGAGTGTGAAGGGGACCGTGGGGTAAAAATTGGTGAAATCTGCAGGGGGTCCACAGCAACCTTGCCGGCTATTGGTTTATTCAGTGGCAAAAGCTGCCAGGGTCCTCTTCAGAGCAGGACACTGGGAAACACAGTTGATTCTGCTGTGTGGTTAATACTGGTAGCCCCTGGTCTTCTTCATTGATCCTAACTGCCCCAATTCCTTTCAGCTTTGCTGGACTCTGGATGGGGGAAAACTGAAGTGGGTCCTTTGTGTGGTGTCCCGAAAGGCTGGGAAGGAAGCTGGTCACTTGCTTTTCCCAGCCAGGGGAACTCTTTCTGGCCAGGGAATTTCCTCTTGGCCATAAACAGGGCTGGCCTGAAGGATGGGATGAGGCAGGCAAAATGAAGCTGTTCTTCCTTCCCTTTTTGTATGATTATTCTCCGGTTTTTTGTTCCACTGCACTGCTGAAGTTTGTTAAGTGGACTCCTGAACTCTCCCAGAGCTGTTCTTGTTCATAGATAGCTAATAATTGATCTTTGTTGAGGGATTGGGGTGGTGTCTCCTACTTGGCCATCTTCGTGAGATGGCTCCTTTCTGATTCTTGAATATGTCAGATTAGAGACACCTTTATGTGGGTAGCTGAAGGGATGTCCTCATTATTTCTATGTGGCAGTCTCAGCACAGAGATGTGATCTGTCACACCTTACATCGTTGCTCACAGCATTCTAGCCTCTAAGAGTGGGTGGTCCTATGAGAAGTTCTAGTGAAATGTTCTTTAATCATTCAGTTAATAGCTCATCAGCTCCAGAATAAAACCTACTTGGTTTTAATATTCCTGGTCTTTGATTATGCTTCATTGGATCTTAATTGTTAGAATTCCCTCATGGATACTCCATCTCTTAGAAGGATGAGAGAGAGAGAAAGAGATAATCCTTCTTATATGAAGATAAAAATGACTTTTAAGTCTACCTTATGTTTTGGCAGCCTATATGGGGGGGGGGGGAGAGAGAGAATACATATACACACAAACTCTTAAAGTATCTACATTCTTCAGTCATCATCTTTATTTTGTTGTGATCTGCCCCATCACCTTAAAATAGCCTTGTGAATTTCTGTAAAAACTTTCAGCATTTGTTCTATAAAATACCAACACATTAATAGACATTCCTTATGTGGAGTTGGGGCACATATATTTTAAATAATCCCAGACTGAGAAACATTATTCTTACCTGAAAAATACAAAGCTATTAATGAAGGAATCACATTTTGGATATGGTTGGGAACATCTAAACCACAGCATCTCTTGTGCAGTATTATAAAAGTTGTGGGTACATTAGATCAAGTTGATTTCTTACTTTCAAAGTGCAGACATGAGAGGTAGATTTTAAAGGAAGAAAACATTTACTGTAAATACAGAAATAAAGGAATGAGAAACCCCCAGGCAGCTGCTGTGGCTCCTCACCTGGGCCCTCTTGGGAAACACAGGAAAAAGAAAAATGAGAGATCAGGGCAGAGCCTGGACACAGCCGTAGGCTAGGATTTGCTTGTAAGTAAACAGCTTCTGACCTGAACTTGAAATTCTAGCATCTGTCTCTCAGAAAAAGACAAAAATGTTAGAGTTCTATAGCATTTCCTTAGAGTTTCCCTAAATAGCCAGGTCTGTTTGCATTTCAGTATCTCTACACAGTTAGCTGTTGGCCTTCCTACAGCTTGCCCACCTGGCACCTTCCTCTTTCTCTTTATGTCTCACTTCGAATAACTTCCTCCTTGAGTTGTACCCTGATTACTGAGCAAAGGCTCTGATGCCCCTTCTCATAGGCTCCTTTGCAGGAGTCTATTTCCTTGAGTTTCTCTTCCAAATAGAACAAATAAATAAAATCCCAAATTTGTCTTATGGTCAAATAATTTTGGGAAACTCTGCTCTAGACTTCTCATATATTTATTTGAGTATTAATGGTCCTGAAAGATAATTCAGGGAAGAAATGTGTTTTTACCCAATGGTTCTAGGATTGATTGATCATGAAACATCTCTTTTGACGAACATCTGTCTTATGTCTCTTAACAAGGTTGGGAAATGCTGTTTTATTTTGTTGTGATTTATTTTCTTTGCACTGTGTCTATACATGACCATAATTTATTGGTATCATCAGTGCTTGATATAGTGCCTGGCACATAGTAGACCTTTAATGAAATTATTTGTTAATAAAAACATGGGAGAGAAGAAGGTAATGACTCCCATGTTTGACGCGTGGGAAGCTAATAGTTACTGTTGTATTACAAACTACCCCAAAATTTAGTGGCATAAAGCAGTCTTTTTTTTTTTTTTTTTTAATGTTGATGGCTTTCGTGGATTTGGAATTCAGAAAGAGCACAGTGGTGACAACTTCCCTTTGCTTCACAATGTCTCTGATGTTTTGTGGGATGATGCAAATGGCAGGGGGTACCTAAAGTGGCTGGGGGCTGGAAGGGCTTGGCTGGAGGACCCACTTTGACGATGGCCTCTTCACTCACAGGAGTGGCCAGTGCATCCTACCTGTGACCTTTCAGGCATGGCCATCTTAGCATCATTGAGCTTTCTGCATCCTAGCTCAGGGCTCCAAGAACGTGTGTTTCCAGAAACCAAGGCAGAGCTGCCAGTTTCGTTATGACCCAACCTCAGAAACCTCAAGTGCATCAAAGAACTTATAGCCGTGCTTCACACTGGCATAGCAACTGTGAGAATAGTGATGCCACTAATTGATGTGAAGGATTCAGGAGAAGAGTTTGCCGGGTAGGAGAGAGTGGGAAAAGAATGTGTTTCAGTGTGAGGCACATGTGAGCATCCAGGTTGGGATGTTCCAGGGGAGTTGCAGGAGTGTATCTAGAGCTCAGGAGAGAGATCGGGAGTTGAAAATGAGGGTTAGAGGTTACATCATGTAGGTTGATGCCGCAAGCACAGATACGATTCTCTAGGGAAAATTGGTAGAGAAGGAAGGAGAGAGGCTTGGACACAGACCTGGTGTTAACAACGGAATGTGTCCCCCCTCAAATTTATAGGCTGAAATCGTAACACTCTATATGGTGGTCTTCAGAGGTGAGGCCTTTGGGAGGCGATTGAGTCATGAGGGTGGAGCCTTCAGGACTGGGATATAAAAGAGACCCCAGCGAGCTCTCAAGTCCTCTTTCCGCCACGTGAGGCTGCAACATGAAGTTGGCAGTCTGCAACCTGGGTGGGGGTCCTCACCAGTACCTGTCCGTGCTGGATCCCTGATCTCTTTGGACTTGTAGCTTCCCGAACTGTAAGAAACAGATTGCTGTTGTTTATAAGTCATGCAGTCTATGGTACTTTGTTAGAGCAGCCCGAACTTGACTAAGACACCTGGGTGATGCCAACATGTAAGGGGAGGCAGAGGAAAATAAGTGAGGAAGAGAGCTGAGAAGTTGCAGCCACAGTGATAGGAGCAGAGGGCAGTATGGTCCTGGGCAGCCCAGGGAAGACTGTTCCTAGGGCAGGTCGGTCCACGGTATCACAGAGAAGTTGAGTATAAGGAGGCCCAAGGAGTATCTACCGGATTTAGCAGTTACAGGATGTTTTGCTAAGGGAAGTTTCAGTGAGGAGGTTATGGGGCCAGAAGTGGTGGCAGGGGCCTGGTGTTGAGGTGTTGGGGTGAGGCTGGTGGTGGGAAGCCGGAACACGGGGTGCTGAGGGAGGAGGCTCTGCTTTCGCAGTCAGGCTGGGGCTGTGTTCAGGTGGTGAGAGATCGCCTTCCCCTAGCCCACAAAAGCCTTTCCTTGTGATCGGGAGTCACATGACAGCTCATTCACAATTGTTAGAAATGTGTAAAAGTCATTGAATGGAAAAAGCTTTTAGGAGCACAAGGCAGCCAGGGTGGATCACATAACAGCACAAACATGTGACACATCTCTAGATAAGCCTGAAGCCACAGCCAGTGACAGCTCCGGAATCTGCCCGGGAGTAGCCAGTGCGAGGAGCAAATATGCTTCCTCTGTTTGGCCTCTGCTGGCTGCTGGGAAGGGCAGTTTGCCAAGTGAGTTTTCCTGAAGGGTTAAGAGTCGTGCGGGCTCTATAAGATATGTCTCCATATGAGGAGTGAGTAAGGGCCGTTGGGACAAGGAGGTGTTATGTCACCTTACACATTCTACTAGTTAGCCTGACATTTCCCTTTCAGAAAAGGCAAATGCAAGCCTACAGGAAAAACTGTTTCGCTGTTCGATGTTTTCGCTTCTGCAGGACTTGAATGTGGCCATTGGAAAAAATTTCTTCCAGTTGTTAAATTATGATTAAATGAATTAGTATACCTAAAGTTCTTAGAGTATCGCCTGTTCTAAGAACCAACACCATATAAGTGTTAAAGTATTATAATTTATATTTTATTATTATGTTGTAGCTTTAAATACAGAATTATAGTTTGATTTGAAGGAAATTCTCTTTTCTTTTACATTTCACAGATGAGATAAACTTCATATTTTGGATCTTTTCAAGAAACATTATAAAGGTAGGGGTAAGATTTCTTTAGCCCCAAGTGAAACCATTACTGGACAACAAAGTGGTAGTGATCCATGGGGCCAAATTTGACAACCGAGTGGATATAGTTATCCTAAGTGGATGTTCTTTGTGGCTGGTGGGCTTTGATTCCAGTGATTTGTTTTCGACTTTGAATATCCAGATTGAGAGGGCATCCTTTTGGGAAAAGCGGTGTGTTCAAGTGATAAAATGTACGTCTGTAAGGTGATCTGACTTGAAGGGGCCTACTGAAAATTTGGAGCCCCATTGTGTACCTCCTGTCTCTTTTGCTGTCTCAGAGAGAGAGAGAGAATGCTAGCAAGTTCAGGTCAGAAGCTGTTTACTTACGAGCAAATCCTAGCCTAAGGCTGTGTCCAGACTCTGTCCTGATCTCTCATTTTTCTTTTTCCTGTGTTTCCCAAGAGGGCCCAGGTGAGGAGTCACGGCAGCCGGCTGGGGAGGTCTTGAGTGGGATCTATGGGGATTATTTTATTCCTTTATTCCTACTCTGAAAATAAAATCTTGTCTACCAAAAATCTTCTTCTCAGGCTTGCACTTTTGAAAGCAGGATTCCAGCGTGAGTCAATGCCCATCCATATTGGTTTGCTATAAATCCACATCTAGCTGTGGACTGGAAATCAGGGAAAAAGTAGAAGATGTGATTTCTGAGTTTCAAGAAGTTCCACAATCTATTTTAAATATGAATCAAATCTATCTATATGAAGTAAATAGGCACTTAGGAATATGAAGTATTTATTATGAAATCTAGGTTTTCTGATCAGAAAAATATTGGGACACTTTTTTGTCATTTTATAGGGATGTTTGAGGACGGTGGGATAGACTAAGATAGAGGAAATATGATTAGTTAGAGACAAAGTCTTGTTCTAAATTTTTTTCCCATTCGTTAGAAATAGACTTTCAAAGTCTTTTAGACAGAAATAATTATGGGGAAATCGAAAAGGAGAATAGATATGATTAGTTATTCTATGAGTGTGATCACTGGGCTTTTCCAGCACATTTCTCAGTTGAGGACCAGGTTGAAAGGGGTCATCTACAATAGTGAGAAGGGATGCTGTGTCCTGACAGATATATGGACTTGAGCTTCTGGAAACAAGTAAGGTGGTCTCTGATACTTACGTAGAGGAAATTTAATTTCAACACAGGGAAAGCAGTGTGTTTTACACCCAGCAAGTGTTCTGTAAGTTCTTATTGTTCATAATATGTAACTGACGCCTGAATTTCTGAGGGTTTCATGGATCCTAAATTCCTGAAATGTCTCCACCCCCCCCTCTGCCCCCCGATAATGTGCTCTGACATTCAGCTGAGTCTTGAATCTTCTTCAGGCTGCACATGCATGCTTGAAAACCTCTTGGAAGCTAAAATGCTATGCCCAGATTAGGCAAATTTCATAAATATGTCTCTTTCTTTTAGTGTTCAGGATAATAAAGTCTTTAATAGGATTTTTTTGGCCTTAAATATCTATTTGGGTGATATGTCTATGAATATTGGTCCTCAGTAATTTTCAAAACTAAGGTTGGTTTCCTTCTAGAAAATTATATCTAAAGTCAACTGTTCCTACACTGAATTTTGTGGGACTTGGAATAGAGCTAGTTTCTATAGAGTTCTTATGTCTCTGGAACTCACATCCTTGTTGGTATAGAGACTGGAGTTTGTGTCTTTAGGAAACAAGGCAAGACTTACTGGTAGTCAGAAAGCATTAGTAGTAAACCCATCTGCTCAGGTCAAGTTTTGCTTGCCTGATGTCTGTGGCAAGATCAAATGGAATAACAGATTATTTCTAATTTTTCTAATTAAATTTTGGTTATCCAGATCAATGGAGATGTGACAAGAGACTATGGGGGAAAATAAACTCTCTGTCTTTCACACACATACACATTCACACAAATGTATATGTATATTTGGAATTTCAGTGACTCAAAGAAGAAAATAGTGGACTGTATAGACTTCGCATCAAAAACATTCATTTGGAAAACCATAAAATAGTTAGGAATAAACATAACCGAAGAGGTGAAAAATCTATACCCTGAAAACTATAGAAAGCTTATGAAAGAAACTGAAGAAAACACAAAAAAATTGAAAAATATTCCATGCTCCTGGATTGGAAGAACAAACATTGTTAAAATGTCGATACTACCCAAAGCAATCTACATATTCAGTGCAATCCCTATCAAAATAACACCAGCATTCTTCACAGAGCTAGAACAGACAATCCTAAAATTTGCATGGAACCAGAAAAGACCCCGAATAGCCAAAGCAATCTTGAAAAAGAAAACCAAAGCAGGAGGCATCACAATCCTGGACTTCAAGCTATATTACAAAGCTGTAATCATCAAGACAGTGTGGTACTGGCACAAGAACAGACACTCAGATCAATGGAACAGAATAGAGAACCCAGAAATGGACCCACAAACGTATGGCCAACTAACCTTTGACAAAGCAGGAAAGAATATCCAATGGAATAAAGACAGTTTCTTGAGCAAATGGTGCTGGGAAAACTGGACAGCGACCTGCAGAAAAATGAACCTGGACCGGTTTCTTACACCATACACAAAAATAAACTAGAAATGGATGAAAGACCTCAATGTAAGACAGGAAGCCATCAAAATCCTCGAGAAGAAAGCAGGCAAAAACCTCTTTGACCTTGGCCGCAGCAACTTCTTACCCAACATGTCTTTGGAGGCAAGAGAAACAAAAGCAAAAATGAACTATTGGGACCTCATCAAAATAAAAACTTCTACACAACGAAGGAAACAATCAGCAAAACTAAAACGCAACTGACGGAATGGGAAGAGATATTTGCAAAAGACATATCAGATAAAGAACTAGTATCCAAAATCTGTAAAGAACTTATCAAACTCAGTACCCAAAAAAGCAAATAATCCAGTGAAGAAATGGGCAAAAGACATGAATAGACACTTCTGCAAAGAAGATATCGAAATGATGAACAGACACATGAAAAAAATGCTCCACATCACTCATTTTCAGGTAAATACAAATCAAAACCACAATGAGATACCCCCTCACACCTGTCAGAATGGCTAAAATTAACAATCAGGCAACAACAGGTGTTGGCGAGGATGTGGAGAAAGAGGATCTCTTTTGCACTGCTGGTGAGAATGCAAACTGGTACAGCCACTCTGGAAAACAGTACGGAGGTTCCTCAAAAAATTAAAAATAGAACTACCCTACAACCCAGCAATTGCACTACTAGGTATCTATCCAAGGGATACAGGTGTGCTGTTTCGAAGGGGCACATGCATCCCAATGTTTATAGCAGTGCTATCGACAATAGCCACAGAATGGAAAGAGCCCAAATGTCCATTGATGGATGAATGGATAAAGAAGATATATATATACATACATATATATATATATATATATATATATATATATATATATATATATGTATATATATATACACACACACACACACACATATATGTGTGTGTATATATAATGGAGTATTATTCAGCAATCAAAAAGAATGAAATTTTGCCATTTGCAACTAGAGGGTATTATGCTAAGTGAAATTAGTCAGAGAAAGACAAATATCATATGACTCCACTCATATGAAGAATTTAAGATACTAAACAGGAACATAAGAGGAGGGAAGCAAAAGAGTATAAAAACAGGGAGGGGGATAAAACATAATCAACTCTTAAATATAGAGAACAGAGAGTTGCTGTTTAGAACAATTATTTCCTATGAAAATTTAGTGTCTGAATTGAGATGTGTTATATATATAAAGTATGCACTGGCTTTTGGAAATAATACAAAACAGAATGTAGAAGAATAATAATTTTTTGTAGTAATATTGATTACTTGTTGAAATGATAATATTTTACATATATTGAAGGTATTATTTTATTTAATTTCATCTGTTTCTTTAAAGTTTTGTAATGTGGTTACTGGTAAATTTAAAATTACCTGTGTGGTTCACATTATATTACTGTGGATGGTATTGGAATAAGCAATACATGGTACAGTGTTTGTTTTGAGTTTAAATATTATCATTTATTGTGGTCACTGATATATCTTTATTTATTTGTATTACTTTGTTATTTTGATGCTTTTTATGATTTTATTCTTTCTTTTTTTTGGTTTATTTATTTTTTTTTTCAACGTTTATTTATTTTTGGGACAGAGAGAGACAGAGCATGAACGGGGGAGGGGCAGAGAGAGAGGGAGACACAGAATCGGAAACAGGCTCCAGGCTCTGAGCCATCAGCCCAGAGCCCGACGCGGGGCTCGAACTCACGGACCGTGAGATCGTGACCTGGCTGAAGTCGGACGCTTAACCGACTGCGCCACCCAGGCGCCCCTTTTTTTTGGTTTATATAAAAGTTTTAATTTTTAGCTTCTCTTTCATGGTACAGTATTTCAAAATGAAAAAAATTCAGTAAAAGCATGGGGAATATCTGAAAATAGCTGGGGCTTTTAGGTATTCGAAGGAGAAAAAACATTCCAGATAGAGAGAATGATACTTGCAAAGGGCTCACATAGGAAGTGTATGTGAGGTTCATTCAGAGCAAAGTGTGTGCATTAATTTGATGTGAAGTGGTGGGCAATTCAGTTATAGAGGTAAGTCCTGATAAGGCCTGATTGTGAGGGTGCTGAATGCCAGGCTAACAAGCATGTATCTTATTCTCTAGGCAATTGAAGAGCAACTGGAGGTTTTTAAGAAAAGAGGATATTTTATGGAGGTTAATTTTGTTTTATTTGAGTGGAGAAAAATTGGAGAGGAGATCAGTTAGGATAACATTATGATATTCATGGTGCAAGGAGGACTTGATTTCAGTTGCTGGTGGTATTAGAAATAAAGCCAAGGGGTACCTGGGTGGCTCAGTCCGTTAAGCATCTGACTTGACTTTGGCTCAGGTCATGATCTCATGGTTCGTGGGTTCGAGCCCGCCTGGGGCTCTGGGCTGACAGCGTGGATTTTACTTGGGATTTTCTCTCTCCCTCTCTTTCTGCCCCCCTCTTCCATTTGTTCTCTTTCTCAAAATAAATAAACTTAAAAAAAAAGAACTAAAACCAAGAATGATAAAATAATATCTAATATTTAATAATTGTTTATTTTATGTCAAGAATTGTGTTAAATATTTTTGCATGAGTCATTTTATGTAACCCTCATAATGCTTCTCTGACATAGGTACTATTGTCCCCATTATCTACATGGGGAAACTGAAACATACACAAGTTAAGTATCTAGATGAGAAGAACATCTATATGACTTCAGCCTGGGGAGAAGCGATCAAAGAAGTTTTGGAAATCTATTTGGTTATGCCACTAGCGAGTATTCTTTTCTCTTTTTAGAATATCAGGAGATGGAGGTTGTTATTTTACATAGTTCACCAGTTGAAATTAGGTCCTGCTTACACCATGAATATCATAATGTTATCCTAACTGATCCCCTCTCTAATTTTTCTCCATTCAAATAAAACAAAATTACCCTCCATAAAATATCCTTTTGTCATAAACCTCCAGTTGCTCTTTAATTGCCTAGAGAATAAGATCAGCCTCCTCTAATAAGGTGAGAGTTGACTAGATATCTGGAGGAAAGGAGAGAACAAGGCTTATGGGTCTTTGGAAGGAGAGCATTCCAGGGAAAGAACATCAGGTACATGAACGTGAAGTAGCAGCATGCTACTTGGCATGCCCCAGGACTAGCAAAGAGCCTCAGTCCAGTGTCGACTGGGCAAAATAAAGAGGAGAGCTGTGTGGAAATAAGTTCAGAAATGCAGGTATGCCAGCCCATGTAACATCTTGTGCCTTTATATAACTTTGGGTTTTATTTTGAGTGAGATGGTAAGATACTGGAGGAATTTTAATAGGGAATTGACTTAATCTGACACCTATTTTTCTTTTCAATATATTTTTTTTTAACATTTATTCGTTTTTGAAAGGCAGAGACAGAGCACGAACGGGGGAGGGGCAGAGAGAGAGGGAGACACAGAAACAGAAGCAGGCTCCAGGCTCCGAGCTATCAGCACAGAGCCCGACGCAGTGCTCGGACTCACGGACCACGAGATCATGACCTGAGCCGAAGTCGGCCATTTAACCAACTGAGCCACCCAGGCGCCCCAATCTGATACCTATTTTAGAAAGAGCACCCTGGCTGGTATGTGAGATTCAATTTTATGAGACAAAGATGGAAGCCAGTAGGAGAATACAGCAATAGTCCAGGTGAGAGATGATGCTGGTTGAGACCAGCATGGTAGAGGTGAGAAGAAGTGTTTGCATTCTGAATATTAAAACAAATAGGATTTTCTTATTTATGGAATATGTGGTTTGAGAGAAAGCAAGGAGTCTAGGACAACTTCAAGATTTTTGGCTTGAACCACCGGAATTGGCTATTTATTGAAATAGGAAAGAATATGGTCAGAACAAATTCTGTGGGGAGGTGAAAATCAGTTCTGTTTGGAACATTTAGAGATTCCTGTTAGCCACCTATGGAAAGATGTCAAGTAGACAGTAGACTATAAGTCTGGAGCTCAGGGCACATATTTAGTTGGAAATAAAATTTTGGTGGCATTTGTAATATAGTTGGTATATGAGGAAAGAAACTGGATGAGATCACTAGGGCATTAGCATAGACAGTTAAAAGACCTGAGATTTGAGCCCTGGCATGCTCTACATTTAGCATTTGCAGGTTGGGGAGATGAGCAGAAATCAGCAAAGAGACCAAAGGCATTGCCAGTGAGGTGGAAGGAAAACCCAAAATGTGGTGTCTTGGGAGCCAAGTGAAAATAGTGTTTCAAGGAGGAGAGTGTGATCAAGAATTTAAAGTACTGCTGTTAGGTTAGATAAGATAACTTGGGAAATAACCATTTGATTTCTCAACCTGGAGGTCACTAGTCACTTTAACAAGAGTTATTTCTCTGGAGTGTTGAGGAAGGAAGATTGTGTTCAGAAATTCAGAAGGCAATTTTGAGAAAGGAAAATAGTGAGTGTAGCCCTTTTATGGGGGAGGAGTTTTGCTGTAAAAGACAGAAAAATGAGATGAAATCTGGAAGGAGATATGGCATCAGGGAAGATTTTGATTTTGTTTTGTTTTTAAGAGGGAATGTAGGGTGCTTGTATGCAAATGGTAGTGATCCACTGTGGCACAGGAGGGGAGGGGAGAATTGCCAGAGCAGCCTCATTGAGCATTTGAGAGGGGATGGGATATTGTGCACAAGTGGAGTTGGTCTTTGGCACAAACAACTGTAGTAACGGGAATGGTATTAGATTTAATAAATTCATAGTATCAAATTGCTGGTAACCAATTTACCAAATTGCACATCAGACTGTTTCATTAAAAATGCATTCTTCAACATATGAAAAGACCCTCATTCACACTCAGAGTAAGAGAAATGGAAAGTTAAACTGCAGTGACATAACTTTTTACATCCGTCAGGCTAGCAAAGAAAAAAAAAATCTTTGATAGCACACCATGCTGGAAGAGTATGGAGAAATCCTCATTCTTATACACAGCGAATGGGAGTGTAATTGGTGCAGCCTGTGTGGAGGGAAATTTGGCAAACATCTAATTTATAAAAAGCAAAATATCTCTGTACCAGATTTTCCACTGCCAGCTTACTCTACAGATATGATTACCTATGTGGGAGGTGATATTTATTCAAGAATATTTATTGCACCGCTGTTAATAGGAAAAGATGATGGAACAGAGTATTTAGCAGTAGTGGACTGATGTGAATTGATGTGATATGAATTGGATACAGTTCAACATGATGGAATTGGATGCAGCTGTAAAGCAGGAGTATGGACTCCATTTATCTGTCAATACAAAAAATGAGAAGTACTGTTAAGTAACAAAAGGAGTTATAGAACAGCATGGTACAGTTTTCTATCATTTGTGAACAAAAAATATACAGATATGATTCATTTATATATTTGCATATGTCTAAATGTCTCTGGAAAGATCTAGCAAATATTTAAAACAATATTACATGGAAGGTATTGTACTGGTTCATTTTTTATGTGATAATCTGTTTCAATGAGGAGGTTTAGTTTTGTAAGAACAAAAAAGTATGAGAATCAAACAGTAAACATGTTTATAACTTCAGTACCTTTGATCTAGCTAAAAATTTTAGTTATAGGCAGCTACTAATGTAAATCTAAAATATCAATAAATGAAAATACGTGTTACAATTAATGAATCAAAACAATCTATTTCACTTTTTAAACAAGTTAGAATATCTTAATTTTTAAATTGCCAGTAACGTAATAAATTATAATTTTTTATAATATGTGGCATGTGCTTTAAAATATTTTAACAAATTACATATTAATCTCATTTATTACATCTAAAGTTATATTCAACAGTGTATTCGAACATATCTTATATATGTTAATAAAATATTGAATGCTTTGGTGGATTTAGCATTTAAACAATTTTAATATTCCAAATTTTTTCTTAGATTTTGATTTTTTTATAGGTATATATGTTTTTCATTATTGTTGCAGTACTGCATCAGAAATAGGCTTTATAACTGCTTGAAGAAAGTGTACTGCAATTCTCCTAATTTACTTCTCTTTTTTTGGTTCAGTTATATTTCTTTCAGATTCTAGGCAATTGAGATCTTGCTTTGTTTTGTATATTTGATCTACACCAGCACAAGGAAATTAAGACCATTTAGTTTTTCCTTCAATTACTTAAATTTGCTCCAATCTTTTGCTTCTTCTTGTCTGGGGAACAGAGGCCTTAATATATATTGAATATATCATAACAAATGCATGTTGAAATCAGACCTGATAATAATCCTTTTAGGTTCCTTAAAGTGATATCATATTAACCTATGCTAAATATTTACACATTTAGGAATGTAGGTTTGTTTTTCAATGTTATTGACTGTACTTTCTAAAGTACCACTTGTCAAATTAAGCTCATTTCTAATAGTCAACAAGTGGTGTTAATTTCAAGATTTCTAACATATAGTTTTTAAACACTAGAGTGATATCTTTTGTCAGAACTGAGTACAAGAGTTGACAATTCAAAGACATACCTTTTTCTGAATGGTGTATTGTTAAGAGGAAATACTTGTGAACAAAAGGTGGAAATAGCCATACTGGGAATCAGGTAACACAGACTGAGAACAAGGATAGTGAATAGAACATATGGGCGAAGTCTAAGGGCTTAAATGACAGCTCAAAGACAAGATGGGATTTCACCCATTTTCAAAACATTACTTTTGTGTTCTGCTTTAAAGCGTCGGCTTTAAAAAGCATCTGCTTTTCTTCAATTCATATGATAGTAAATATCAATGCTCAAGCAGTTATCTATGAGCTTCCATTTACTTAGGGGTGGTAGAAATATTCATATTTTATTGGACTTTATTCAACAACTAGATCCTTTTACAAGATGCACATTCTCAGGTGTGTTTTATAGATTCATTCTTTACATGTACATGCTATAAATATAATTTTATTTTTCCTTTTTGAAAATACTAGGATTGTGAAATAGAGAGGAAGTATTATAGTCACATATATTTAAAAATAATTAATTTACCTTTAAAAGCTAAGGTCAAGAAATACAAACGCCTACTAATATGTGAAAGCATGTAGAGGTAATTCTAGCTGTGTAATTTTGAAAATCCTTATAGGAATATTTTATAATGGTGCTCTTGTAGCAAACTCATCTGTAATCACCTAAGTGATGTTAATTAGAGCAATTTAGAGACCTGGAACACCCTTGCAGTATTATTACTAGCAGAAAAAAATTACTAGATATTTCCAAGAACTATCTACGTATTATTTATTATTCTGAGTGGTATTTTTGTGAATGAAAGATAAATATCACATTGTCAAGAAGCAAAATAACTGGCAGAATAAGGTAAACGATGTGAAACAGGGCAAGACTGTAAGTTTGAAAGACATCTGAAAGGCACAATCTGGAGTAATTATGACTTAAATTCTTTTGTAGGGTTGACATATCAAACTAACACATGATATGGATAAGTAAAATGAGATAACATGGGTTTGGGTGGAAAGAAGGATAGGATTTTGGAGCTAAGGTCAGTTTTAAGATAGAGATTTTATGTTGGGATATTAATAATGAGAATATCTGGGGCGCCTGGGTGGCTCAGTCGGTTAAGCATCTGTCTTCGGCTCAGGTCATTATCTCACAGTTCGTGAGTTCAAGCTTCGAGTTGGGCTCTGTGCTGACAGCTCGAAGCCTGGAGCCTGCTTCGGATTCTGTGTCCCTCTCTTGTTCTCTGCCCCTCCGCTGTTTGTATTCTGTCTCTCTCTCTCTCAAAAATAAACATTAAAAAATAAAAAAAAATAATGAGAATAACTGATTATTTATGCTATGATTTTTTTTACACCGTTTTTTAGTTAAAGCCAGGAACATTTTGATTAGTTAAAAATCATTTGAAAAGGGGTAGTCAACTGGCAAATTTTATTTTTGGTATTTTGGTGAATAACTAGACTATGCAAAAACTTGGCTTAAACATAGTTTACCACAAAATTTTAATAGAGAAAATAAAATAATGCAGTTAGAGGTGTTATCCTTAAAATATTTTTGCAAAGAGGCTTTTGGTTCCTTTAAGTTGTATTAAAATGAAAACAACCTCAACAAAACAATTCCTCTGTGACAAACTAGAATAATCCTAGCCCTTAGCTATATCAGAGAAAATTTCCACTTCTGCTTCTTAACATTCTTCTTGAAGAGAACCAGAGTGGAACCAAATCTGAAAGAGAAACCCATCTGCAACTGATAGGTTTACCACAAAAAGGCTACTATTGCACCGAATTTTGCAAGACATGACTTTAGGTACATACACATTTGTAAATTTCGGAGCAGAAAGGAGGAACTTTGAGATTTTAGTCATTGGCTGTGAGAGGTACCATAGTAGACATTTACTATGCCTCGTTTTGTTAGGAGAAGTAAGTGGGGTCCAGAGAGATTAAATAATTTCCTCACGGTCATGTAGCTAATTCATGGCAGAGCTGGAATGTTATTGACTGCCTTCTGAGCATCACACACATCTACCTTCCTTCCATTCATGGTCCATCACTCTGCCCCTGTCTTTACCATCTCTCATACGGTCTGTGGCTATAGGGCTATTTCTGGGATGTGTGTTTCAGAATTTGGTGGCCTGCCCTGCTCTGCCCTAGGTAAACTCAGTGAACTGGCAGCGAGGTAGGAGGATGAGTATAGATGTTCCTCCTGGCACCTCTCTCCATCCATCCATCCATCCATCTATAACATAGAGTCTTCCTTCCTGTTCCTACATTCATACTTCCAGTAGCATAAGTTTGCATGCTTTCTGCCTTTTCCATGTTAAGACTGCTTCCAGTGTTCATTTTAACTTGATTTAATTTCATAAAATGTTCCAGATGTTTTTGGAGTGGGGGACAACAGTATGATCATAGTTGAAATGTGTCCTATGGCCCATATCTTCCAAGATTGTCCCATCTGTGATACCTATATTTGCTGACACCTCATCCTTAAACTGTCCCCCACACAACCGTCAGGTTAATCTTAAAGCATAGGTTTTCCTAGTGTCATTCTTTTCCTTAAAACTATGAATTTATTCTCTATACTTAAAGAAATAATTCCTTAGTTGAATGTTTAAGATTTTCCGTGATCTTTCTTCTGAGTTTTCGGGGTCATTTCTATCCATTTATATCAATTAACACTCTACTTCAGTACCAGTGGTGTTATTACTCACTGTCCATTCAACAAACTGTGTTTTTCCTGCCTCTTTTATTAGGTCAAATGGTGCCTGATGTTGAGAATGCCATGACAGGTGAATGTTACCTACTAATATGGGCAATTAGTTTTATCAATAGCTTTTCTGGTCTCCCAACTCAGTTTTACCCTCTAGGTAACGGGATGTCTGTTCCTGAGATCCGCTCCCCCAAAACAACTATACTAAATGTTCAATTGTAAATTGTTCTAATTACAATTAGAACAATTGTAATTTAAATACTTCACTTGTGGGATGCCTGGGTGGCTCAGTCAGGTAACAGGCTGACTTCAGCTCAGGTTAGGATCTCGTGGTCTGTGAGATGGAGCCCTGCGTCGGGCTCTGTGCTGACAGCTCAGAGCCAGGAGCTGCTTACGATTCTGTCTCCCTCTCTCTCTGCCCCTCCCTCCCTCATGCTCTGCCTCTCTCTCTCTGAAAAATAAATAATCATTAAACAAATTTTAAATAGTTCACTTGGGTAATGTTCAATCTCTTTAGGATCAAATGGCCAGTCTCTTAGATATTTGAATCTTCTGTCCCCCCTCGTTCCTAAGATGGTATCTGTTGAATGGGTGTTGGTGGATGGTAAGGGGGGGCTGGTCTGAGCAGAAAATTAGGGATTTTGGGCAGGGTGTCCCTTGATTCTCTTCATTAGTGTCCTTTGACCATATGGTTGGTGCTTATTCCACTTTCATTTATAGCAGAAGCTAGCAATTGGTGTACCTCCTGGTACTCCCAGGTGGATTCAGTCACAACCGTTTTATGACGGCACCACAGACCTCTCTGGGCCCTATCTGGGTGGGGTACTTTGTAGTCATTGATTCAGAGTCTTCCAATACCCCAATCTCTGCAAATTCCTCACTCAGATCCAGCTGTCTGGGGTCCCATCCCATTCGTGTTACATGGAAAGATAGCAGAGGAAAACCACACGTCAGGACTTCCCTCTGCCTGGGCCTCCTGATGTGGGCTCCCTGTACAGAGTTCCAAATTGGCAGTGTGGGCAAGAGAGCTGTCTGAGCTTGTCTCAGGGCAAAGTCTCTTATTGAATGCATATTACCTTTCCAGGGAAAGTCTGGGGCCTTGTCTCGTCTCCTTCCTGCTCTTTCTTTTTTTTATACCGTTATATTTGTGCCCAGAGAGACCAGCCTACCTCACATTTTCAAACGTCTATGCTTTTGTGGCCAGCTGCAGAACAGCATGCCTCATGACCTAGCTACTCTGCATTATGGGTAGGCTCTGTAAACCTGGTCCCAAGTTTGGTCCTGAGATGGACCAGCAGTAACTCTGATGGTCTTTTTATTTAAAAAAAAATTTTTTTTTAACGTTTATTTATTTTTGAGACAGAGAGAGAGCATGAACAGGGGAGGGTCAGAGAAAGAGGGAGACACAGAATCTGAAACAGGTTCCAGGCTCTGAGGAGACACAGAATCTGAAACAGGCTCCAGGCTCTGAGCAGTCAGCATGGAGCCTGACGCGGGGCTCGAACCCACGGACGGCGAGATCATGACCTGAGCCGAAGTCGGATGCTTAACCGACTGAGCCACCCAGACGCCCCTCTGATGGTCTTTTTATACACGGTTATCTCTCATTTCCAGATGAATGTGTTTAAAAGAGAACTGCTACCTTCTCCTTCCTCAAACTTGACTTTCCTCCTTTGTGCCCTACTTCTGTTAGTGGTGTCACATCCCACCTTGTAAGAAGCCTTTGGTTCCTTATTCTCTAAAATCTCTACCAAAGGGGCTCTAGCTTCACCTAGTTCTTTCTTTAAAATTTCATCTTTGAGTTCTCTTTATTCGGCCTTGTCTTATTTATGTACCTCAATTCTATTTCCCCTGCATATTTATCATAGTTTCTTAACTAATTTTACCACCTTCAGAATTCCTGTCTTTAAGCTGTCGTCCACATTGCCACACTGTCAGAATTATGAAATACTAATCTCAGAATTTCCATCCTAAAAACTAGGGGTTTTTCAATTTATTCCACAAATATTTATTCAAAGTGTTTTGTATCATAGCTACCGTTTCAATAGCTGTCACCTCTGTTACTTTTCTCTCCATCTCCAGTCACTGCCGCCCTGATTGAAGATACCATCATCTCTTGCCCAGAATACAACACCCGCCTCCTGTCTGTCCTCTTTGCTTTTCTCTTGCTTATCTCCAGTTGATCTCCCAGAGAGCAGCTGCAGTAATCCTTCATTTATTTATCTTTCCTGTATTATGTTTCCTCAGGGAATTGTCAGAGTTGGTTATCAATTCTAGTTAATTTCCAAGAGTTAAGGAGTATAATATTTGCATTTTAAACACCTTAACTTAAACTGATGAGTAATTTCAAGAACCGGCCTTTACCATACAAATGGACTGGGCATAAGGGAGGGGAAGCCATGGACAACTTCGGGAGTATATATTTAATGTGTTATTGTAGTCTCAGTCAGTCTGATTTCAAATCACACCCTTCCAGGCACATTTCCTCTGAGATGATTCCTCACAGGCACACACTACACCTCACTGCTCTGTCCCTGCTCCCCAGTGAACGCTAGAAACTTTTTCATGCCCCTTTTGATTTTGTTATTCACTAAGACTCGACTGCTCCTCCAGTTACCACCACCAAAATCAAATTTTAATATGTTAAGATTTGAAAGAAATATTTTTTCTTTTCTCAAGACTCTCCTTTTCTGTTCACCTGAATTAATGACGTCTTCTTTGATGGCTCATAGTACCTTAAAAGGAAAACTCAAGAGTTTTGGGAACACATATGGTAGATAATGCAATGGTCGGATTGAAAGTCTGTATGTTGCTCTAGATTGTAAGTTTAATTACTGAGGGAAGTCATGATATCTGTGCCTTCTGCAAACTGTACCTCCCATTACTGACTGCATTGCTTATGGTAGCACTGGATAAACATTTGTTGTTTCTGCCATTACTTATACTAAGAACCAGACATTTCGTAATGGTGTCCAAATGCCCCCTGGTGACTCCATATTTTGAGATCACCAGTTTTCTGGGTCATGATGCTAAACAGCCAGACAAGTCACTGAATATATGGTTGTCTTTCTTACTTGCTTTTTTCTCTTCTCTCTTCTCTTTTTCTTCTCTTTCTCTTACTTGCTTTCTTTTCTCTTTTTTTCCTCCTGATGCCCATTTCTCTTTAATTTTAGGAAAGATTCTTTAATAATTATTCAGAAGTTCAGTCTCTGGAAGTAAATCATGGAAGGCTTAGGCATTAAAATTTTATGGCCATATGATTACTGATTGTAGTGTAATTGATTTTGAAAAATGATTGTGGCCCTTTTAATTTTCATAATACCTTATGCAAAAAATAATTGTATAATATAATCCACTTAATAATACATTTTTAGGAATGAAGGCTGTTGGTTTATGATGACTATGGTTCATCCATCTTGGCTCTTCAAAGCTTAAAATCTAGAGCAGATCTAACATGCAATTGGAATAGGAACTGAATAAGCTGGTATAGTTTTAGAAGTGTCCAAAGATGACCCTTTCTTTTATGGTTCCTGAAATTACTTGTTAGTTAAGGTATTTAAAATGTAATTATAGTCATTAAAACTTGGAAATTAGCTAACTAGAATCGATGACTAATTCTTGACAACCTCTTGAGTAGATATAATATCAGAAAGATATATTTTGAAGCAAAGTGAGGGTATTGTCTCAGAGAGGAATTTCCATCATTCTTAGCATGAGATTGATAAAGGATTGAGGAAAATAGTTCTGAAATAGAAGCCTAAATAAAAAAGGAAAAAAAGCAAAGAATGGGGAAGAGGCTGGAACTGATATTCACTGAGTGCTTATAATATGCCAAGTGCTGTGTTAGACTTTTCTTTGTTGGATCATTTAGCCGTAAGGGAGTTTCAAAGACTAGCTCTGCCTAATTTACAAATTTACCTGGTCTTGCCCTGAATAAATCTGTCTCTTATAGCTCTTACTCATTTAACAAGATTTGTTTTTCACTTCCTGCAGCATATCACTTTCACTAGTGACCTGCGTTTTTCTCACCTCCCTGTGCCAGTGCCCTTTGATGGTGCCCTTTCACTGTGACTCTTGGTATGATGATAGACTTCCTTTGGCCAATAGACAGTAGACTGTGTAGAAGTAGCAGGCTTAAGGAGCACGTGTGCATTTTCACTTGTCCTTTGCATGATTGAACTTCTTTGCTCTTGTTTCTCTGCCCAGTCATGAGTTGGTGCCTGAACTAGCTTGCTGGAGGGATGTGAGATGCACACAGAGAGGAGCTGAGACCAAGTGACTCCAAAGATAGAACAGAATAGCTAGGAAACAGCAGAGCCTATCCAATACACTGCTCACTGCAGATGCGGGAGTGAATCCTGTTGTGACCTGAAAAACTACTCATTTGACCTGTTGACTTGTGAGCAATAGTAAATGGTGGTTTTTTAAGTTAAAGGGTGATCTGTAACAAAATATTGTTTTGGCAACAGATAACCTGCTACATGCCAGATACTGAGATATGTGCTGGGAATACAAATATAAATAATAAGTAGCTCTACCTGCAAGGTGTTCATTTTCTGGTGAGGGAGCCAGCAACAAAAGGATCACTACTGTAATAATAATAGTAATAATGGTACTGTGGGAGTCAAGACGAGGGCCACCCAACCACCTGTGAGAATGTGGGAAAGGAGGAGATATTGAAGGAGATTCTTGAAAAATGGATAAGAATTGCCTTTATGAAGAAGAAGGAAGAACCTTCAAGATAGAGAGGAAAGTACGTTAGACATTATATATATAATAGGGAAGGAAGTATGTATAAAGGGAAGGAAGTATATCAAAGGAAAAGGCAAGAGGAATTGGAGGAGATGGGGCCAGAGAGGTTGGTTGTGACCACGCAGAATGGGTCGTGGGCACTTTTGGTATTTGGTTCACTATTGGAGTATCCAGGATACACATTTGTTTGTAATTGTTCATGAGTTCTCCACTATGTATTTCCTTGAGTAAACTGTGATCAATTTGTCCTTTCTAGAAAGCCATCATTATTGGTAGTAATAGCAGCTACAACTGAAAATTATAAATAGTAATCATAACCCAAATCAATAGTATTAGGGTTACAGGTTTATATATGAAGAAAAGAGAAGATGACACTCTCTGATTGGGTATAGTGTTACACACTAAATATGTGTTTACACACTAAATATGTGTGTAACACTAAATAGTGTTACTAAAACTAAATACACATACCTTTCTCCCGAGTTTATAATATGTATGAGGGACAGTGATTTCTCAAGAATCTCTAAAATCTCTATTAACCACTCTTTTTCAAAAGACCTGACTCTGGCTTCTTCTTTCTCTTTTCAATATCTACTAAGTTATCCTTTCTTCCTCTACTATGTCTATTAACTTATATTAATCTTTGTTACCCAGTGTGGATAGTGATATTAAATTATTTCTTTTTTTAAAGTTTATTTATTTTTGAGAGAAAGAGTGTGAGCAGGGGAGAGGTAGAGAGAATCCCAAGCAGGCTCTGAGCTGTCAGTGCAGAGCCTGATGCCAGGCTCAGAACCACGAACCACGAGATCACTACCTGAGCCAAAATCAAGAGTTGGACGCCTAGCGACCAAGCCACACTAATTCTTATAAAGGAATTAAGATTAGTATTATTAAAGTGGAAGTGAATAGCCACAAGCCTAGTGAGTTATGGATTCTTAAAAAGTCACTGGTTTTCATGTCTTCTCTTCTCTCTTCTCATTACTTGCCCAGTTGAACAATCTATCCTAATGATTATTTGGTGCTCTTTTTGAATGTTCTTAGAAGCTTAGTACTTGTTTCTAAGTCCTTGTGGCATAAGCGGAAGAAATGAGGGAAAGCCAGAAGGTTATATGGCAGGGGTTATGGACACTGCTGTTCTCAAGGACCACCTGTGCTAGATTTCTCCTCCACCAGTTTGGATTGAAAAGTCTCTTGCAGGAAAGGAAAGTGAGGATTCTTTTGGATAGGATATTTGTCTGCTTTTTCTGCAATAAAGTACAAAGTCCTTCAGGAAATATTAGGCCCTGAAGCAGGTGTCACAGAAACATTTGTCCCACATTTCTCAGTGCTAGAGCATCTCCCGTCAGTTCTCCTGAAACAATCACAACCATATTATTATGGCAAAGCTTGAATGGTGGGAAGGAGCAAAGTGTACAGGTGTAGGATGTTCATATTTCAAAGAAGTGGCCTTTTTTCCCCCCTTTAAACACAGACTCAGGGCACCTGGGTGGCTCAGTTGGTTAAGCGTCTGACTCTTGGTTTTGGCTCAGGTCATGATCTCACAGTTGTGAGACTGAGCCTCGAGTCAGGCTCAGTGCTGGGCATGATAGGATTCTCTCTGATCCTCCCCGGCTCTGGCTGGCTCTCTCTCTCTCTCTCTCTCTCTCTCTCTCTCAAAAGAAATTTAAACACAGACTCAATTCAATGAATTAATTCTAAAGGAAGGTTGGAAACTAAAAGTGGCTTTAAAGTGGAAATATTTGCTCTCTTTATTGAACTTTCTCTTCCTTGTAGATAACAAATGCTAGTCTTGTATGGGGAGTGGATAATTTTGGAATTTCACTCAGTTTTTATTCTCTTAAAAGACAATTCCACATATTCATAATTTTACCTATTTCATGTCTGTACATGTGTTTCATTTGTTTCTTTCATTTTTCTCTTCTTTCTTAAAATGTACAACTTTTCGTATAAGAATTTGTTATTTGCTTTTGGTATTCTGGGACTTACAGTTTTAAAGATTGATTTACTTTTTGTTAGGTGGCTTGGTGCAGTGGCAATGTTTTAGTTCTGGAGATGTATTTATTAGTTTTATCTCTGTTTTTTGAAAGAACGGAGGATACAAAGAATTTAAACACATAGCACTCCGTTAACACAACAAACAGTAGCAACAGGAGCAGGGCTGGGGACATGAAAGAAGAGAGAGGGCATTTTCTCTTTTTTCATAGCTCTTTGTTCTGTATTTTAACATGCTAGCTGTTCGATTCTGTAGAGAGTTTAAAAATGCAACATATCTGGAGAATGTGTATAAGTTCAAGTTGTGCAATATAATTTATGTCTTCTTACAAAGAATAGTAGCTAGCATATACTTTAGACTCAATTGTTGACTTACTATATAGAGAATAAATTTAGCAAACTCATTGCTTTACTTCCTTCAAAAACTTTTAATCTTTTTTCTTTATTTTTTAAGGAAATTTTTAGAGCAGCATATCAATGATAGAACCTAATAAAATCTTACCTTCGGGCAAGCCTCTTGTATATAAAATCAGAGACTACAGTGCCAAGGCTTTCTATTAGTACCATCCATTTTGTTAGCATTTTTCCAATTTATCTTGCGTTACTAACTCTCAGCGTACTATGCCTATTGTAAATATTTAAGCATTACTGTTGACATAAAGATAATACTGACAAATTGAGTTAACATTTCTGTTGAGGATTACCGACCATGTGTAGCCCAGAACAACTTTAACACCCGCACCAAACCCTATACTCAGGCCAAATTGTGTTTAGTCTACAATACAGCCCTGTTCCTCAAATGAATTTTCAGCTTTGATTTACACAAAACATGAAACAACCTTTCTTGCATCAATTAATTGTTTGACTTTCCTAATACATTTCCATTTTAACAAGATTATATCTATATCAAAGGAAAAGGGATGTGTGCAAGATGTCAGTGTCTTGGGTGCACATACCCGCCCATCCTGGGGTATTGTAATTTTGTGTGATCTGAATAAAAGGGAATCTGTTCTGTTTCTCAGTAGTCTTACCTGAGATTGCTCTTTCTTTGCTACATATCAAGTTATGTACCTGTTTCATGTTGTGACTAGCTCTAGCATTATTTGACTGGCTATACTATTTTACTCAAAAAGAAAATAACTTGGAGAATTTTATCTTGTGGAAGAATTTCAGACCCATCAGCAAAAAATTACCACGTGAAGTAAGAAATACTGGCCAAAGGTGAAAACCCACTCATATATGTTGGTATATTTCTGGTAACCTGTAAGATTTATTTCTCCTATTTTCCATTTAACCAGTAAATGACCATAGAGGTTTAGTTGATGTCATATCAAGCTTCATATCACTCTTGGTTCCATATTTATAATATAGTCACCACTGTAAAGATGTTTAGAGGGGAAAGCTTTATAAAAAGAAATGCAGTGGCATTCTCACATAACACTTAATTGTGGAAACATTTTGGAATCCTGGTGTTTTCAGGCTACACTATGTTAATAAATTAGCATGAACAGTTCTCTTTCCTGTTTTGGTTAAATTCATCTCCATAGAAAAGCTTACTACTACCAGATTGATGGAGTTCAAAAACACATTAATTTTAGTTATTTCCTTTTTCTGAATTCACTGACTTATTTGAGAAAGCAGTAACAAAAGCCTGGTGACATCAGGAAGGCAAAATTATAATTTGTTTAAATTGCATCTTTCTTAATTACTTTGAAATTTAATTTCCCTCATTGCTTCAGTTCAGAGCCCCCAGGATCCCATATACAATTGTAGCTTGCTCTAAGAAGAAAAGCTATATTGTTCAGCTTATTTTTATGAAATGACCTGCATCTATTAGTTTATATTTATTAATTTCTAGAATGGAAATTGAGGCAAAGGAAACCCTTTCATTATTGTTACCTTTTAAATTCTGTATAAGATATTTTTTTCTCAAAAGTCTATTTTTAGACCTGCATGAGGCAACTATTTATTTTTCTTAGAAAGTTGTCATTCTTACAAGATTAAAAATTTTAAATACTTGTCATGAAGGTTTTGTTTCCTCAGGTAAAACGTTCCCTATTTGTGACGCAGTGGTCAGAAGTAAAATTTCTGAAGAGATAAATATGAACAAGAGACTGCATTTTGAAGTGTGTGACTAATGAAGCTGTGGGGGGAGCAATTTCCTATTGAGATGCTCTTCAAAAAGGAAACTCAAGTTGGGAGAGGCTCTAGAAATGTGATAGAGGTCTGTGAGGTCTAAGATGCCTGAGGTTCTAGTTTCATTAATCCCTTGGAGAGATCTATAGCCTTCTATTGGGAAGCAAATGGCTTTGTGGAGACTCACTGGGCTTTGTGACATCAAATAGCTCTTACAAAACAACAGCATTTTGAAGAAGCAGAAACAGATGGATTGAATTTCCTTTGAAACACAATAGGGTTTAAAAATGATGGGGAGGAAAAAAAAAATGCCAAATCCTCAACTTTTGTAAAAGGGTTTGAAACATTTCCCAGCCGCAGAGCGCTGTCGTGTTTACTTATCAGAACATATTGACAGAGGATCCTGCAGAACCCCACCTGTCTGTGAACACTCCATAATTAAATCAGTCATTCAGATCCCATGATCTGCCTGACCAGGCCAAAGACATCACATTCCAAAAGAAATTATACTTGCACCTGGTACTGAACTCCAGTTTTTCAAAGTCAAAAGTGAATGACTTTAGGGGTGCCTGGGTGCCTCAGTCACAGCTCAGATCTTGTTCTTATGGTCCTTGAGTTTAAACCCCACATTGGGTTCTGTGCATGAAGCCTACTTAAAAAAAAAAAAAAAAGTGACTGTCTTTAGTGGAGTTTTTAAGGCTTTAGTATAAAAACAAAAATGTGTTAATGGCTGATGTTTCCTTTTTTGGTTATGAATTAGAAGAAGGACCAAAAATGGAGACCTTCCAAGGCCCTAGATACTTGGAGTTGTTGGTGACAAAATAGAGAGGCATCTCGTATGTTGTTTTCAACACCTTTTTAAGTAAGACAGACTTTAGATGCAAATAAAACAAGTTCCAGGGGAGAAAAATTTGATAAATAAATTCAGATGATATAGATGGCTGATAAATGGAACTTGAGCAAGGCAGTGTCATGATATAAGTTTAATTAAAATTAGCTTGACTATAATATATGATGCATTGGATTTGGGTGAGGTAATGATGGTACCAGCAGCTAAAATTTACTGAGTTCTTACTAGCAGCTAGGAATGGTGCTGTGTCTTTGTGTACATATGTCATCTCATCCTCTTGACAACCCTGTGAAGCCATTACCTTTACTATCTCCATTTTACAGATGAGAAGATTTGAGGCTAAGAAGTTGAACTTGCATAAGGCTACACATTTTGGTTAGAGCCAGTCCTGGAATTCAAGGCAGTGTTTTTCACCATTTTGCTGCAGAGGATTATATGGTATCATATATGCAACTAAAATATAGTTATTAATCTAGATGAAAAGGTACTAGAGATGAAGAATAATGCACATTTGGAAGAAATCATTTACGGGAATGAATGAAATAGAAGAGTAGGAGAAAGATGATGTCATGATTTCAAGGTTGGATGATTGGGGTGGGAATGTGGTCCTTTGAATGCAGTGATGATGATGGGGTGAATTGATGCAGAGGTGGGAGAGAGAAGATGATGGATTCTGCTTTAGATTTTTAGAGTTTTTAGTTTAATGATTTTTAAATTTTTTTTATTAACAAAAAGTTTATTTATTTTGAGAGAGAAAGAGAGTGCATTCACAAGTGGGGGAGGGGCAGAGAGAAAGAGAATCCCAAGCAGGCTGTGTGCTGTTAGCACAGAGCCCGATGTGGGTCTTGATCCCATGAACTGTGAGATCATGGCCTGAGTCGAAACCAAAAGTTAGACACTCAACCAACTGAGCCATCCAGGTGCCCCATTTTTTTTTTTAACAGAGCACAAGTTGGGGAGGGCCAGAAAGAGAAGGAGACACAGAATCTGAAGCAGGCTTTAGGCTCTGAGCTGTCAGCACAGAGCCCGACGTGGGGCTCGAACCCACAAACTGCAAGACTATGACCTGAGCGGAAGTTGGACACTTAACTGACTGGGCCACCCAGCAGCCCCCAGGTGCCCCATTTAAAAAAAAAAAAAAACTTTTAGGTTGAGTTCGAGGCAACTGCAAGACATCATGTAGAAGTGTGATGTCTTGTAAATAGAAATTGAAAAGGGGGTTTCAGTTTAGGAGAGATGGCAGGCCTGGAGCTACAGAATATTGAGAAGGTATTGGAAACTGTGGGGATAGTTGAGCTCTCAAATGGAGTGCACACAGAGAGGGAAGAGGATTAAGAATTGAGCTTTAAGGGATGCTGAAGTTAGAATAGCTTTGATTTTTGTCTTAGAGTATTTCTCTGAAGACTCAATATGGAGAAATAAATGGTAGAGGAGGAATTTTAAGAATTGCTTCATTGCATATAGTTGATCTTCAATCTTTTTATACTTTTGTTTTTAGCAATGATTGATGCTATCGTAACAACCTCTCCCATATGATATCTATTCATCTTGTATTTGTATAATTATGTTACTTTCTGTTCCCTTGTTTTAAAAGATGAAGGAACATTCCTACTTTTTCTCATTCATTTCAAAGAGAGTTTATGGAGAAAGTGAAATGTGATGGAGTCATGTTTGAGCCATGATTATAGCTTCAGTACTTCATTACAAAGCTTCCAGTGTTTTCCTTCTTGTCTGATGTAAGACAGAAAAACCACACCACATTCTTTCTAACAGAATGATGACCACCATGCTATTTCATTGAAACAGATGCATTTCAGAAACTTTACTAAAATGGAGTAATAGTGGATCAGATGAACATTTTGGTTAATTATTTTCAAGTAGAAAATATGCCAGTAATTGACACAGAGCAGTAGTATGGGTTAGGAGGAAAATCAATAAATTTGAGCTGATATCAATGGTTAATACTTTTGTAACCCACAACAATTTACCAAAGATTTTCTGTCCCTCAGTATTACTGCTAGAATTAGTGAGTTGTCTCCATTTGTTTTTCAGTTTCTGTAGTCTTTTGTTTGTTTGTTTCTTCCTTTTTGTGCCCACTCTTTCTTTCAGCCTTTTGCTGGGACTATTGTGATTTTATGCCTGGTCTCTTTCCCTCTTCTTTCAGGATGCTTCAATTCATTAGTTGATTGTACCAGAGGAATACATTTAAAATGCCTATTTATTTATTTTGAGAGGGGGGTGGGAGAGGGGTAGAGGGAGGGAGGGGGGAGAGAGAGACAGGGAGACAGAGAGAGGGACAGAGAGAATCTTAAGTAGGCTCCACACTCAGCATGGAGCCTGATGTGGGGCTTGATCCCATGACTCTTGGATCAGCACCTGAGCCCAAATCAAGAGTCAGATGCTTAACCTACTGAGCCACCCTCGCGCTCCTAGAGGAATACTTTTAAAATTTAGATTTGATCATTAACTCTCTTGTTTAGGTATCTTTAAAGGTCTATTATTTCCTATCAGATTACACCCAAATAAATCAGTTAGTATGGCATTCAACACCCCTGTTTCTTGTTTTTAACTAAATCCCCAGCCTCATCTACTTCTCTCCCTCATGCAACTGAATTCCTGCCAACCTCTCTAAGCATCAGTAATTTGTAGCCTCTGGACGATAATTATTGCAGACTCAGGCTTTTGCACTTCCCTTCTTCATACATGCGTTGGGTTTATGTGGGAGAAACATCTATAAGAAGGCTTCTTGAAGATTTTTAGCTTAGAGAAGGTATATTTACTCCATAGAATGTGAGAACCCTGACAGAAGGAACAGTATTTTCCACATCCATATTTTTCAGTTTTGAAGCACAGTTCTGGGCATGTAGTATATTCTCAAGAAATACTGGTTAGTCTGAGCTGTTTGTTTGTTTTTACTTGTTCTAGGCCCCCAGGAACAGTGTGACAGCATAGGAATTACAGCAAGGACAATGAAGGGCAAAGGACAAGATGCTTCTGATGGTTTAGAAAGATCTTAACTGGTTACCCTTTTAAGGGATTCTGGTCGTTGATCAGAGGTCAGGTATAGAATCAGTCAGGATCCTAGCAGAAAACAGATAACACTGTCAGAATGGTTGACTCGGAAAGAATTTATTGAGGGGACTATGAAGAGAGGTGTGGACAAGGTTAAGGAAACCCAACAAGGAATGGTGATGTACCCAAAGACCAGCGATTGTAGGAAGTTATTACCCTTTCAATTTATTAAGAAAGGATATTCCACAGTGGAACTTGCCCACATAATCCTTTGTCATGAAGTGACACTTGAACAGCTTAGGGACTCTGACCAACACTTTCTTGTGCTTGATGATTTCAAAGAAAATATTCAAAGAAGTAATACTTTTGAGTGATGACTGTGGCAACTTTCTTGCAAAAGTGTTATTATTATACAACAAAAGGCTTGCAGAAAGATTAAGGAAACACATTAATTTGCTTGCAGAAAAGTTTCTGTGATCTTTTAAATTTTCATTGAATCTCCTAACCCTATTTTCTCAGCTCCTAAGACATGTCAAGTCCTCTGAGCTCTTCTTGAGATTACAAGGTTTAAGGAGCTGCAGCTATACAGAAGTTTTTCTAAAAGTCTAACACAAGATAATGGAGAGGCAGAGGTTAATGGGTTGACTTTCAAGATTGACTTCTTTTAAGCTTCTGATCTCAGGGCTGAAAAACTGGGAGGATGGTGTTTATTTGACGTGTCTGTACTGTGAGTCAGTAAGGCACCCCAAATACCATCTTATTTTTATTTATGGATTCCATTTCCTAAAAGCAATAAGACTCTCATTCTCTACCATGCGTTTTTAGGATATGACTGAATAGTTCAAGTGGCTAAATCAAGTTGGTTTGGAGCTTGGTGACTCATAACACTCATACCATTCATCAATTAGAGCAGGACTGCCTGTCTGCTTGTAATTTAGTGAGCAGCATTTTGTCTTCCAGAAGCACTCAGAAAAATTCTTCTGTCAGAAGTGAAGGATGAGGAAAAGTGTTCAATGAAATCAGCAAGACAAGACACTTGCCCTGATTAGACAGCAGCCACAAGCTTGCTACTGGGGTGCATTTTCCACGGTGACTGTCATTATTACTTATAGGGAATGGAAATGAGTTAATCTCACTCTGTCTTCATCCCTAGCTGTAAAATGAAGAACAAAACCTATTCTGGGAGATGAAAAAAATGGTGATTTCCAGAGCATATTGAGTTTCTGTGGGGGAAAGTACTTTATAAGCCAGGGATTAAATTAATTGTAATTCTATTTTTGTCCCCAAGAATAAACTGTTTAATTGTGTGAGCAATATGATGGGACCTAATTTCCTTTGTAGTCTAAATCATATTACAGCATTTACCTCCTTGCTTATACCCTTGTTTCCTATTGCAATTCACATAAAATCCACAGGTCTTCATGTGGTCACCAGAGTGCTGAAGGTGAGTTGGCTTTCCTACAACTTCAACACTGCCTCCTCTCCTGTTTCCCGTTGCTTGCAATACTCAGGTCACACTGGCATCCTTATTCTCTCGTGAGCTGGTTGAACTTCTTTCCATCTTAGAGCCTTTTCACGAATCACTCCTTATGCCCAGAATCCTCTTTCTCCAGTTCTTCATGGGCCTCCTCCTATTTTCATTCGGTTCTCAGTTCAGATGCCATCATATCAAAATAACCTTCTCTATCTACCTGATTTAATGCTGCTCTTTGATGTTCTTTTTTATATTTCTTCTTTTAGCACCCTCCTAGTACTCGACACTACTTAAAATTACCCTTACTTACTGATTTGTATACTTATTTACTGACCTCCCTCCATAGGAGGAGAAGTTCTGGAGAATAGGAATCTTATTTGTCTTCCTCACTGCTCTCTCCATGGTACATGGAAGATTGGCTGGCATGCAGTTGGTACTCAGTAAGTAGTTCAGTTATTGGATGGATGAGTGAATTAGATATCTTTCAGTGACTTAGCAAGCATAAAAAATGCTATTTTCTTTACCGACATCAATAATTCCATAGTCCCTAACCAGTGTTCACAAAGAAATAGAGCATTTAGAAAGTTGGGTTGTATTTTAAATTTGTCGGTTACCTTGAGCTGATTAAAAGATTCTAATTTTTATAGGGTAGATTTATTTTACCATGGTCTTATTAAATCCAATGGTATAGCAATGAAGTCCATTTCATTAAAATATAAAACATAGTTCTAAATAGGTTTTAGTATCACTCTAAAATGGTTAATTTCTGAAATTAGATTAGTATTTTTCCAGAATATATCATCCTTCTTAGATGACATAAGTAGCTATATTTGTGAAACATTCCTTACACAATTATTTTATTCTCAGTGAATCTGACTGGCATAACATAATTGTATTTTCAGCATTTGTATTGACTTACATTCAATCATTCTAAATTTTGTTTGCATGCCACTTAAGTTTTGTGTGATCTTAGTATTTTTCACAAGAGGCTGATGATGCAAAATTCATCTTCTAGACCTGCCTTAAAATTTCATGAATAGTTAATTGAATTCTAAACAAAATCAAATAAATTGGGCTAAGTGCTGTAATACTACCTAGCTCTGTAAATATTGTCATTGGTTGAAAAGGGTGAGAAAGTAATTTGTTTATTGGTGTCTATAAAAGACAGAATGACATGCCAGTATCCTCAAAATTCCATAATAGGTAAAATGAGGTTTAAAATAATATTTTATTTGTGTTTGTTTTTAAGAGAGATCTTTACTGAAGTGAGGTGGGTAACAGCATAAATTTTGATGTCAGACAGATACAGATTTTAATTCTGGCTCTCCCCTCCTCTAGTTAGGAAGTCCCAAGAAAGTTATTTCGCCTCTGTGATTCTCAGTTTCTTCACCTACAAAATGAGGACAATAATACCCATCTCACAATAAAGATTAAAGAAGAATATATGTAAATCTCTTTGCACAGAGTCCAACACATAGTAGGTACTGAATAATTGGAGGCTATGATTATTATTAGGTTGAAAACTTCTGAAGTCATATTTTAAATGATCATGCTCTGTGAAACGTGAAGCTTAGAGTGACTGAAGTTTGCAGTCTGTGTATGTTTTATAAAAGAGATCACACGGAGTGCCTCTTGGATTGTTTTTTTTATCTATTTCAGGTTTCTTTTGTTAATGCAGCCACTTTTTATTGTTAATATAGCTTCCAGTTTATTAATTCAGTCAGTCATTTATGCTAATTCTATATAAGCTCAAAGCATGGAAATGAGAACTAATTTTCCATCTAGAGTCTGTGAGTCTGTTAATTACATACTGGTTAAGTAATTTCCTTTTATAGAGTAGTCACATATAGTAATATATGGTATTTGGTTTTTGAAGACCACTGCATTCATTCACCAAGTAACTTTAAGAATTTTGGGGTTCAGAATGTGTTTCTGAGTAAAGGATAAATAAGACATATATGCTGTACTATAGCAAGAGAGAGAAAACTTGCTCAAGAGTAGTTACAGTACCAGTTGCTTTTTGATAAAGAACTGAAATTTGCATTTGCATTCAGAAAAAGGATGGAAATTTCTGTGGAAATTTTAATGGAATACATACTATTGAGTTGAAGAATATGGAGTAGGACTCCCAGGAGAAAATAACAACATAAATAAAAATGGATTAAATATAAGGGGAAAGTTTGGTGGGGCATGTTCTCATATTGGGTAGGCATAAGGGGGATCCTGCAGGATGGTTCAGAGGCTAAAGTAAAAGGAACCTGAAGTAAAGACAATGAACCTGTACCTTTTAGACCAAAGGAAGCTCTTGCTGCCTATTCAAAGTCAGCGAGTGATCAATCCCATTAATAATGTGGAGGGTGGGACATGACAGAAAATTCAAGTAGGGTAAGCCATTGAGAGACAATTGTAATAATCCAGGCATGAGGTAGGAAGGCCTTAAACCAAGGGTGGAGGCCATTGGATTGGAAAAGAAGGGAAGTAGTTAGGAATTTGATGTCTGAGTGGATAGATAAGGAAATGGTGGGTTCAAGAAGAGCCTGAGGAATCAAACTTCTGAAACAAGGAAAACTGTTCTACAATTACTAGTAATAAGGAAATCGACGCATGAGTTTGGACTGACAACATATAGGCTAAGATGAGTCCAGGTGTTAGCCAAATAATCTTTAGCATATGCCATCACTGAAAAAAAATTTTTTTTATTAATGGTGTAGATTGTGGTCAAAGTGTGTGTTATTTGGAACTTAGCCTTTGTATCTAACCCAGCTGGTCTGGAATTTTGACTTGGAACAAGCTACTTTTTGCCTTAGAGTTTTTTCCTTCATAGACTGACTCACACCTTTTCCTAGACCCCCACATCTGGGAGATTAAGTGGTATTAACTTATCTTCCATTATAGAAAATTTCAATTTTTAATAGACCAAGTTATATCTCTATATTTATCTCATATAACTATTTTATTAATATGGGTATTTTCACTCGATATACTTACTGGTGACATTAAGTCTATACATGGATGTGTCTAGCATTTTGGATCATTTGATCTGTGTTTGTGCCAATTCTTGGCATTTATGAATTCACATGGATCTCTTGAAATTACCTTATGGGGAAGGAAATTTCCATGCTATTTCTTAACCCAAATATGAGTTTTTAAATTAGATCTCTGGATCTGAAGCAACGTAGTCTGTTTGGCTCACCAAGAACTAAGAAATGGGAGCAACTTAAAAACTGTAACTTTCCATGTGGTTTGTGCTCACTGAGAAAGAATCTCTTGGCTAATTTGGGAGAAAAGAATGTTTAAATAAGGAAGTTAGAATTGAATCAAAAATAACATTTCAATATGAGAAGCCAGAAATGCCCACTTCCTTTAGTTATGAAACTACTTCTGTTGCCTATAAAGAATTGTAAACATGCATTATCATCATCAGTTGCATTGTGTAGTCTGTGCTAATGGTTTATCATACTCTCCATATTTGGATCCATTTCTGCAGCAGCGTAAGTGTTCTGTAAGAATGTTGGAGAAATAGAAATCATTTCCCTTTCTCCTCTCATTCCTTTCCCTTTCTCCTCCTGTATCTACTAAATGGCCAATACTATTAGCATAACTTATCTGATCACTTAAGTATAATAAAGTAAGATTAGAATGAATACAATATTATTTTCTTCTTTTAGTTGGTAATAAGTTTTGTATAGAGCTTTTATTTGGGGGACCTGAAGTTTTTTTCTGGATTAAATACCAGTAGTGTTTCACATTTTAAAATTTAAAAAAATTGGTAATGACATAAAGTTGTCATGAAAAGGATTAAAAAATTCTGGATATTTTCAGCATTTTACTGCAAATCTCCAGTTATGTTGCTGTCACTGTATTATCATGAATGGTATCATTTACCATTGAATTTTATAAATGTTTTGATTCATATAATCTTCAAAGACAAGCTGATACTTTCCTTTCTTCATGAGGTCTTATTAAGTAATTATTGTCTTTAGTGTATTGTTTATTCCTTTTATTTTAGAGAGAGAGAGAGAGAGAGAGAGTGAGTGGGGGGAGAGAGGCAGGGGAGGGGAGAGAGAAAGAGAGAGAGAGAGAGAGAGAGAATCTTAAGCAGGCTCTATGTTCAGTATGGAGCCTGATGCCAGGCTTGATCCCAGGACCCTGGGATAGTGACCTGAGCCAAACTCAAGGCTCACATGCTCAACTGACTGAGCCACCCAGGCACCTATTCTTTATTCTTTAGGTGCTTAGAAAAACAGTGGTTTATGTCACATCATTTTGTGTGTCTATCCCTTTTGATCCTATATTTTATTGTATTACTCTTCGGGCCCGTGGCAGATTATCTTTAGAGTGGTTCCCTCATGGTATATGCCTCCTGATGTTCATGTTCTGGTATAATTTCCTCTTCTTGAGTGTGGGCGGAAACTGTCTCGCTCCTAACCAATAGAATACGACATAGGTGATGGGATGTTAGTCTTTTAAGTATGCTATGTTGTATTAATCTCCATCTGGCTTGCAGAGTCTTTGTGGAGACTCTCTTCCCTTAGCTGGCTTTGAGGAAGTAAGTGACCATGTTGGGAGGCACAGAACTTAGAGTAGCCTTTAAGAGATGAGGAAGACCTCCAGATGATAGGCAAGAAGCTAATACCCTTCCTTCTAGAACCATAAGGAAATTAACTTTGCCAACAGCCTGAGTGAGCCTGGGAACAGATGCTTCCCCAGTTGAGGTTCCAGATGAGAAGGTAGCCTAGCTAACACCTTGACTGCAGTTGGGTGACCCTAGGCAGGGTACCCAGTTAACCTGTAACTGGACTCCTGACCCAAAGAAACCGCAAGTAATAAATGCAAGCTGTTTTAAGTTGCTTAGTTTGTGGTAATTTGTTACTCAGCAGTAGGTGATTGATACAGGGATGTTTTGTTTCCCAAACAAGGTTGGAAAGGCCATAAGCAGTAAAGTTGTTGGTATTCTTAGGAATACAATGCCAAGTATATAGTAGGTGGCAGGCAAATCTTTGTTAAATCTTTATCACAGAAACTATTGAATGTGTATAGACCTTTTGAGAACAGAGACTCTGTCATATTTTTCTTTGCATCTTCCTTAACTGGCAGGGGTCTGACACATAGTTGGTCTTGAATATATACTGTGTCAAAGTTCAGTCAGTGAGACATAACCACTATGAGTTACGGACTAAATCAACAAATGATGACCCGCTGGTTAAATCTGATCCACTGTCTATTATTGTACAGCTTTGAGCTAAGAGTGCTTTTTACATTTTTATTTTTTTTTAAATTTTTTTCTTAAATATTTATTTATTTTTGAGAGAGAGAGACAGAGACGGAACATGAGTGGTGGAGGGGTAGAGAGAGAGGGAGTTGCAGAATCCGAAGCAGGCTCCTGGCTCTCAGCTGTCAGCACAGAGTCTGATGCGGGGTCTTGAACTCACAAACCATGAGATCATGACCTGAGCTGAAGTCAGATGCTTAACCGACTGAGCCACCCAGGTGCCTCCCTTTTTTAAAAAAAAAAATTTTTAAATGTTTATTTTTGAGAGAGAGAGAGAGACAGAGACAGAACATGAGTGGTGGAGGGGGAGAGAGAGAGGGAGATTTTACATTTTTAAATGGTAGAGAAAAATAAAAATAATATTTTATCATACGGAAATTTTATAAGATTCCAACTTCAGTGTTCATAAAGTCTTGTTGGAATACAGCCACACTCTTCATGTGTCTGTTATCAATGAGTGTGTCCATGCTAAGAAGGTAGAGTTGGATTAGCTACAGAGGCTATAGTTGGTACTCTGATTACTTTGCATTGCTGCCTGGCATACTGCAAATGCTAGTGATGCAGTTGTCACTCAGCAGTGTTTCAAGTGCCAAGCACATTGGCAAATTGTGGCATTTTGTGTATTCTTACTACCAGTGCGTACCTATTGTGTCAATGCAAGGAAAGTAGAGTTGGAACGCTGCTCTTTCACAGCACGGTGGAGTGAGAATTATTTTCTTATCGAAGTAGACAGCAAAGCATTGTGTTTTAGTGCAATAACACTATAGCTGTGCTAAAAGAACAAAATATAGGTCAGCTTTACCAGACTAAGTACTTACACATAAAAAAGAATGAAATCTTGCCATATTCAACAACATGAATGGCTCTAGAGGGTATAATGCTAAGTGAAATAAGCCATTCAGAGAAAGACAAATTCTATATGATTTCACTCATATGTGGAATTGAAGAAGCCAAACACATGAACAAAGGAAAAAAAGAGAGACAAACGAAAAAACCAGACTCTTAACTATAGAGAACAAACGGATGGTTATCAGAGGGGAGGTGGGTGAGGGGCTGGGCAAAATAGGTGAAGGGGATTAGGAGCACACTTATCTTGATGAGCACTGAGTAATGTAAGGAATTGTTGAATTGCTATATTGTACACCTGAAACTAATGTAGCACTGTATGTTAACTACACTGGAATTAAAACAAACAAACAAACAGACAAACAAACATTTTTATAAATTTATACATTACGTATTAAATAAATATGTAATACATAAAAAAGGTAAGAGAGTGAAAGTAGGAAGAAGGATTGGCACTTGCTCTCCCTTGCTCAGATCTAGTTCTGAACTCCCTGGTGATAACCAAAGAGTGTTTGAAACATTCTGAATGTGGTATCCAGTGAGCTCTACATGAGATAAACTATTTCCTTAAGTAGGAGTCAGCATTTTTTTCATTCTACTGAAAAAAATCTCTTTGGTAAATGTATTCTTAAATACTTTAAATTAATAAGCATTTTTTAATGCTTGCTAAAAACCTAGCACCGTTCCAGGCTCTGGGGATGATAGGAAGGAAGTAAACATTATAGACACTGGATTCATGAGAGTCTCACAATATTTTGAGGTAATGGGATTTATATATATGAAACCATTACAAGCACAGCAAAGAGGTTTGTAATACATACACATAATAAATGACATTCTGGGTGATTCATAGGTACCCTGCCATTTCTCATCACCAGCTGTCCTGATTGTGCATCAGAAGATGCAGGGACCTGATTGGCTAAGACAAAGCTCTCTTAAATGGATACGGAGGGAGTTCTGAAACATAGGGCAGAACTGCCATGTTACTAAAAATTGTACCATTCCCTGGTGCACATTTGTGTGAGAAAAAGCGAACCAAAGGGATATCAGTATCATTTAGTATATTGTGGACATTTGAGCTCCGAGCACTTACTGCAATAATGAAGAAAAAAAGTTTTAAGGATGTGGAATAGAAAGGACACTGGGAAGGTCAAAGCAGAGGTTTGCGTGAGCACTTTTAAAATGACAGTTACTAGGGGCGCCTGGGTGGCGCAGTCGGTTAAGCGTCCGACTTCAGCCAGGTCACGATCTCGCGGTCCGTGAGTTCGAGCCCCGCATCAGGCTCTGGGCTGATGGCTCAGAGCCTGGAGCCTGTTTCCGATTCTGTGTCTCCCTCTCTCTCTGCCCCTCCCCCGTTCATGCTCTGTCTCTCTCTGTCCCAAAAATAAATAAACGTTGAAAAAAAAAAATTTAAAATGACAGTTACTAAATAGTAACAGGACCACTTATTGAGGAGTGTGCAGTACTAGATCCATTAGGCAGGTTATGCCTAATCCTTACTACAACTTTCAGAATTTGGAAGTTTTTCCTGATATTTAACTGATGAGGAAACTAAAATGCCAAGGGTTTAAGTGATTTGTCCAAGGTTTCACAGCTCGGGAGAAGTGAGTAAACTGGGATTCAAGTGAGACTCATCTGACCCTTAAAACTATGGCTTTTCCACTCTGCCCAGTTTCTCCAAACTCCATGTGGGCCTGGAACCCATGTGGATGCACGCACATCTCAAGTGAAGCAGGTGGCACAATAAAAGATGAAGTGGAGCAAACCTTCAGCAAAATTTATTAGGTTCCTTTTGGGGCCAGGCACTGGCTAGATGCTGGATGTGCCAGAGTGAAGAGGCAGACGCCAGCCCTTGCCTGTCTTGGGGGGAGTCGAATACAAGATCAGGGACAGATAGGAGGTTAAGAGGAGAGAGTCTCTGCATCATCTCACACATCAGAGACCTGCTTGCCTACAAGTTGTCAGAAGTGCACTAGAACTTCAGTTACACAAGATGAGGTAAGTTCACAAACCATGCCCGATTTCAAGCACCAAGAGCAAAAGGTCCACCAGCAGAAACAGAATGTGGTAATGATGAGGACAACAATCAAAATACATTGAGCGCGTAGAAGGTGCCAAGTGCTCTTCTATACTTTTAACATATGTTAATTCATTTCGCATAAAAAAGATAAGAGCCATTTGTAGACTAAAAGCAGGAAACAGCGTGGTAGGGGCGCCTGGGTGGCGCAGTCGGTTAAGCGTCCGACTTCAGCCAGGTCACGATCTCGCGGTCCGTGAGTTCGAGCCCCGCGTCGGGCTCTGGGCTGATGGCTCAGAGCCTGGAGCCTGTTTCCGATTCTGTGTCTCCCTCTCTCTCTGCCCCTCCCCTGTTCATGCTCTGTCTCTCTCTGTCCCAAAAATAAATAAACGTTGAAAAAAAAAAAAAGAAACAGCGTGGTAGCAAAACTGATTGTTTCCTCAAATCTTTGTGCCAGTTTTAACCTCAATAAAACCACAGGCCTTTGTCTCAATCTACTTCAGTATCTACATATCATCTGTGCCAAAATCATCATTCTGGCAGACAATTTTCAGTATTGAGATGAATAATTTAAAAGGAAGGAAGGAAGGGAGGGAGGAAACTCCATTCAACTGCTAGATCATTTATTATCAGGAGCATATTTTGCAGCTAACTCATGCTGTCCAGCCCTTTGAGAAGTTTCTTCTTCCAAGCCTCAACCTATTGGAATGGACTTGTCGTTATGAATAATTACTTCTCCAGTCCAAGCCCGTGCCAGGGTAACATGTACCCTCTACTAGGTAGCAACTTATATCAGCCTCATTAATATTCAGAATAAAATATTAACTTTTCTGCATTTATGCCTGATATCTAAACTGTGTCTTGCTTTTCAGTCAAGAGTGTAGAATTCCTCCTGTACCTGAGGATCCTTCAGTGGCCCCACATACAAACTGACTGCCAATAATGGGCAACTTAACAAGAGAATGGCACAAGATTTGAACAGACACTTAACAAAAGATAGCATCCAAATGACTTATAAACATATGAAAAATATTCAGTGTCATTGGTCATATGGGAAATAGAAATTAAAATCACCTTAAGGTGTTTTTACACTGACCAAATAAATAGCTAAAATGAAAAACTATCAATACCAAATGTTGGCAAGGATGTGAAGCAAATGGAACTGTCACAGTGCGAACTGTCACTATTTACAGAATGTAAAATGAAAAACTGCTTGTCAGTATTTATTAAAACTGAGTGTATATACATGCTATAATGGAATACTTCTACCCTTAGATATATATCAACAAAAATGTATCTGCATATCACAGACATCTACAGCACTATTCATAAGAGCAGTACTCTTCATAATAGCACTATTTGTAATTGCCAAAAATTGGCAATTACCCAAGTATCCATCAGCAGTAGAATGTACATATAAATTGTGTTATATCCATATAATGAAAAACTACACAGTAGTAAAACTTGGTGATCTACAACTGCATTCAAATACATGGCCAAAACTCACAAACATAACTTTGAGACAAAGATATTAGACACAGAAGGCTACATACTGCCTGATTCCTTTTATATAAAAAAATAAGCATACAAGCAAGACTAATATATACTGGTAGGATTCAGAATAGTGGTTATTTGGGGAAAGGGATCCTTAATGGCAAGGGGGCACAACAGGTGCTTATGGGGCTACCAGTTAATATTCTGTTTTTTGATGATCTGGAAGCTGGTTACATGGGTGTGTTCACTTTGTGAAAATTCACTGAGCTTTATGCTTATGGTTTGTGTGTGTGTGTGTGTGTGTGTGTGTGTGTGTGTGCGCGCGCGCGCCTTTTTCTGTATATAGGTTAGATTCCATTAAAACTTTACCAAACAAGCAGGAGGTGGGAAGAGATGTTTGAATATTATGTATCAATATGTTGAATATTTCTGTCTTCAGCAAAATTGCTGCTGATATCAATGCCTCTAAATAATTCCATGTAGTAAATTCCTCTTAGAATATGTCATAAGAAAAATATTTGTCTCTCTTGAATACCTTTATGCCTCATTTATTAGGAAGCTAAAAGCTGACCTGAATGCTTCAATGGAGTAATTACTTTCAACAAAGTTTTTTTTTTTAGCATTTTAAAATGTCCAATTCAATATTTTATGTTCTTCAATCCATTTTTGCATGATTCCATCATATTTATATCTATTCAAGCAACTAGCATCCTCAAAACCTTTCTGGAATTTATAGAGGTATAAAAATGCATACATGAAGAGTAGTGAGAATAAACCAGTGATCAAATACAGCCTCTGAAACTATATGGTAAACTTATAGGTAGATACTTAATTTGTAGTATACTCTATAAGTGTTCCTATAAAATGGCTAATAATTCTTAAGCAAAAATCTGCCAATCATACATCCAAGCAAACAATTTCAATGTATTAAATGCAAATATTAAATTCAAGTAGACCATATCGACCATCTGGTTATTATACTGGGCTGTCTCAGACTAAGCCTATGTCTTATTTGCTAGAGAGGAGAGGAAGTTTACACCATCTTCATCATGAAAGGTTAACGTTATAAAACCTACAAAGACATCCTCTAGACAAGAGGAAATTTACTGTAACAAATGAATTTGAATGTGTAGCCAAAAACTCTCATTATATGAAAAATAAAACCAAATGTAATAATACAAGTGGTGGCAAACCAATAAAGATTTTTGATGAGTTTACTATAAACTCCAAATAAAGGAAAATGGGAAAGAACTGATGTGGGACTGAGATAAGTATAAACTGAATAGAACTTGTTTTCCTGTTGTTTGTAAAAGCAAATAAATGTCAAATTGTGTAACTAATGAAAATAAGCGAACATCAAATATTTGTAAAGGGGTTGTTTCAAAAAGAAAATACAAATTGACTTTCAACTATTAATAACTTGAGCTTCCCAAAGGGATTATTTGGTTTTAGGTTGCTATTGTTGTTGTTATTACTGTCATTTAAAAAGTATTGTGACAGACTTTCTCCATTAAGCAGAACAATCATACATTTTTATTTCCTGTCCTTACTGGTAAATACCCCACAAAATTCCTTTATTGATTCTTTTTATTCTCTTAACTCAGTAGGTTAGGCTTCTTTTTTTCGATTTTCTCTTTCTTGCTGACTATATAATATTTCCTAAATAGTAATACGTAGATAATAACAGTTAACACATGTTGAATGGTAACTGTAGGTCAGGCACTCTTGCAAACACATTACATGTAAAAATTTGTTTAATCTTCAGAACAACGTGATGGGTTAGGTGTTACCATGACCACCATTGTAGAGATAAAAGAAGTAAGGCACAGAGGATTTAAGTTACATTCCATGGTTACCTAGCTAATGTGTTAAAATCTAAATCCAGTAATACAAAAATACTACGCAGGTTAATTATTTACCATACGATGAAACAGTTACGTGATATAGAAATATTCAAAAGTTAGTTCTATAGGGAAAACAACTTTCCAATAATGTTGAACTATTTAACTCAGCATTATCTTCTTCCAAATTACCACCATTAACATAACAACAAAGTACACTAAAATTAAAACAGAAAAAGCCTCTTTCTTGATACCTTGTAAGAGAATGGGGGCATTTTGTTTTGAAGACTATATCAGCTGAAGGGTTTTCTTGAATCAGAAGTGAATATGGTAAAGCTAATATTGTAGCACCATGTCCAACATCAGAAGAGTTTGAGAAACCTTCAAGGTTCCTTAGGGATCAATTTAAGAAAAACAGCCCACTGTTCAAGAGTCTCCCCATCAGTAGCAGCTTTGTTGGTAATCACATGAGCAGACAAATAATATAAAAATGGGTAGACACCCTCTGTCTAAAAAGGGGTAAATACAATAGCATACCTCTTCTCCACATTATGAGCAGATGATCTTTGAAATAAACTTGCTAAAGAAGATGGTCAAGTTAACATCTGCAGTGCTTCAGGAAGAGATTAGATAAAGCCTGGTAGGAATGATGGTGACTCATCCTGAAAAATACAGAGACCCACATCATGAGGTGATTGTGTATATAGGAAACATACCCAAAGACAAATAGTGAAAGAAAAGCAAAATATTATAAGATTGAGCAATTCATTTTAAAAAGAGAATTAAGAGTTTAATTCTTTTAATTAAAATAATAAAAATGGCTAAATGAAATATAAGGTTAGAAGAGATAAGTAGTAGAATACTACTAAAAGTAGTAAAATACTATTTGGAAAACTGTGGTAACTTAAAAATGCAGACTGTAAACCCTAGAGTAACCACTAAGTTAATAAAACAAAGAGGTATATAGCTAAGTAAGGCAATAGAGAAGATAAAATGGAACACCAGAAGTACACTTAATCTGTAAAAAGACAATAAAGGAGAAAAAGACAAAAGAACAAACAACAGAACAAAAGAAAAAAGAAGAAAACAGTATATTTAAACCCAACAATATAAAAATTAGATTAAAAATAAATGGTTTGAATATTTGCATTTAATAGTTAATAATAAATGTTTCTATTCAGAGATAACATGATATTGTACATCAAAAATTACCAGGAATTCACAAAAGAGCTGTTGGTACTAATAAGTCAGCAAGGTGGCATGTATTCATGGTCAGTTTAGAAAAAATTATATTTTCATATACAAAGATGAAGAAATAAAATTTGAATATATACATACATTCAATATATGTTATATTTTACATACATCATATATTCTTATATATTATACATATGTAAATAAATTATAATAGTACCTAAAAGCCTGAAATATTTAAAGATAAATTTAAGAAAACACGTACAAGAACTGCACACTGAAAGCTACAAAACATTACTGAGAGAACTTAACACCAAAATAAATGGAAAGATATACCATGCTCATGAATTGAGATACTGAAGATTGTTAAGGTTCACAAACTGACCTATAGATACAGCACAATCTCATTCAAAATTTCAGAAAGGTTTGGAGTTTTTTGGGTTTTTTTTTTGTGTGTATTTGTTTTGGTTATTAGTTTTAGTTGTTTTTCTCTTTTAAATAGCAATTTAAAGTTATTTCTAAAATTTAAGTAGAAATAAAATGTGGGGCACCTGGGTGGCTCAGTCAGTTAAGCGTCTGACTTTGGCTCAGGTTATGATCTCTCGGTTCATGGGTTCAAATTCTGCATTGGGCTCTGCTCTGACAGCTCAGAGCCTGGAGCCTGCTTCAGTTTTGTGTCTCCCTCTCTCTCTGCCACTCCCCCACTTGTGTTCTCTCTCTCAAAGATAAATAAATAAACATCAAAAAAATAAAATGAACCAACATTAATCAAAGTATTTTTGAAAAAGAACAAAGTTGAGTGTTTACCTCATTTCAAGACTTGACTGTAAAGCTACAGTAATCAGAGTAATGCAATATTGGCATGTAATATCAGAGCAGTGAATACATATACAGATCATTAAACAGAATGGAGTTCAGAAATAGACCTACAAATACGTGACTGACAGATTTTCAAAAGAGATGCCCACGGAATATAATTCAGTGGGGGGGAAAGATAGTCTTTTCAACAACTAATACTGAAGCAAATGATATCCATAGTAAAAAGAAAAGAATCTTGACTCGTACCTCACACCATACACAAAAATTGTATTAAAAAATAATCACAGACCTAAGCGTAAAAGTCCAAACTATAAAACTTCTAAAAAAACCTCCTAAGTGTGGGGCACCTGGCTGGTTCAGTTGGTTAAGCATAAGTGAAAAAAAAACATAAGTGAAAATATTTTTGAATCTTAAAGATTTCTTAAATGAAACAACACACACACACACACACACACACACACACACACACACACACACACAATGAACCATAAAGAAAAAAAGCAGTAAATTGGACTTTATCAAATTGAAAACTCTTTTCTTCAATGTATGCCGTCAAGAAAATGAAAAGACAGTGGGCGCCTGGGTGGCTCAGTTGGTTGAGCGTCAGACTTCAGCTCAGGTCATGATCTCACAGCTTGTGAGTTCGAGCCCCACATCGGGCTCTGTGCTGACAGCTCAGAGCCTGGAGCCTGCTTCGGATTCTGTGTCTCCTCTCTCTCTGCCCCTAACCCACTTGCATTCTGTCTCTGTCTCTCTCAAAAATAAGTAGACATTAAAAAAAATTTAAAAAGAAAATGAAAAGACAAGCCATGGACTGGGAAAAAATATTTCCAGTATTTCTTTTAAAAAAATTTTTTTAAAAGCTTATTTATTTATTTTGAGAGAGAGAGAGAGAGAAGGTGGGGGGAGAGAAAGCACAAGTTGGGGAGGGGCAGAGAGAGGGAGAGAGAGAATCCCAAACAGGCTCCACACTGTCAATGCAGATCCCGATGTGGGGCTCAAACTCACAAACCATGAGGTCATGACGTGAGTCGAAGTTGGATTGCTTAAATCACCTGGGCCACCCATGTGCCCCTCCAGTTTTTCTGACAAAGAACATGTACCCAGAAAACAAAAAGAGCTCTTAGAGTTTAATAATAAAAAGACAGTATATTTTTAATTTAGCAAAAGACTTACACTGTTTTTATTTATTGGTTTTAGGAGTAGAAATTAGTGATTCATCCGTTATGTATAACACCCAGTGCTCATCACAACAAATGCCCTCGTTAATGCTCATCACCCATTTAGCCCATCCTCCCACCCATCTCCCCTCCAGCAACCCTTAGTTTGTTTTCTATAGTTAAGAGTCTCTTATGGTTAAACTCTTTATTAGAGAAGATATACTAATAGCCAATACCCATATGAAAAGATGCCTCATTATCACTGGTCATCAGGAAAATGGACATTAAAATTACAATGAGCTAACATTACACGCTCATTAGAAGGTTAAAATTAAAAAGTAATAACAAGTGTTGGCAAGGAAGTGGAACACTAGACCTCTCATACATTGATGATGAAATTTAGAATGGTACATTCACTTGAAGAACATTTTGGCAGTTTCTTATAAGGTTAAATATTTACCATATAAAAGAAACATTCTACTCCTAGATATTTACCAGGAGAAATTAAAGCATGTGTCTACCAAGAGACTTGAGCACAAATATTATAGCAGCTTTATTCATAGTTGCACAAATCTGGAAACAATCTAAATGTTCAGCAACATGTGATTGGATAGATAAAAGGTGATCTATTCAAACAATGGAATATTATTCAGTCATAAAACAAACTAATGATAAACATAATGGATTAATCTCAAATACAAAATGCTTAGTAAAAGTAAAGAGAAAAGAGTACATAGTGTATGATTCTATTTTAATGAAACTATAAAAGAAGCAAATCTAATCTGTAATGCCATAAAGCAGACCACTAGTTGTCTAGGTGTAGTGGAGTAGTGATTGGCTACAAAGAACTTGAGAAAAAAAGTTGGAATAATAGCGTTATATATTTTGAGTGGAGTGGTAGTTACATGGGCCTATGCATTGGTCAAACTCATCTAAATATATATGTGAAATTAGTTCATTTTACTGCTTAAGTCTTGAAAAAGTTGATTTTAAAGGAAAATATTTATTCCATAAAAAACAATAAAATTAAAAAAGCTGACTCAAGGAGGTCTGGGTATTAACTCAGCCCAAATAATCTAACTGAAACTGAGATCACTCTCCATCTGTTTATTCATTCAACGTAGTGGTTTATATATGTCATTTTGATTAAGCTGGAAAAATTTCCCCAGAATCCTTTGAACTATATGGTCCTGAGTTAGAATTGGCTAAAAGAGGAATCTGCATGAGACTTGGAAGTCAGAAGAGAGCAAGCAACTTCTTTTCTGAAGGTTACATGGTTAGATGTAGTAGAGGACTTAGAGGTACGCATGGGGTCCAAACTGTCTTGCTCTCTTCCACTCCATATCTAGTTCCTCTTCCCAAGTACTGACACTGTTGACTAATAATGGCTCAGATACACCACCAGATACTTGGTGTGGAACCACGGAGGTGGAATCTACACAGAAGCACTGTTTCCTCCTCCCTACATACTTTTGCCTTCGTTTTGCAATATGATTTTAGTATCTGAACATGTTTGATTTCTCAGATTAACTGATCATTCTTCTCTGATCATCCAACTTCTCTCAATCCTTTCTACGACTATGTAAGGACTAATTCCTATAATAAATCTATTGTGATGGGAGTTAACAAACTTTTTTCTGTAAAGGGCCATAGAGCAAATATTTTAGGCTTTGCAGGCCAAGAGGCAAAATCAAGTGTATAACATAGGTACTTGTGCAAAAAGAGAGAAACAAATTTCCGCAAATTTTTATTGATGAAATTCAAAATAGAATAATCGTAATCAACTACATTTTTTATAATACATATATATTAGTTACTAAATGAAAGTTTTTGGTGTGGGACAACACTGCTTTTAATTGGGATTTAAAGTTAGCGTACCCTACCCCCTGAGCATGCAATATTATTTTAACATATTCCTCATTTACTAGGCATTGCAAGAAGTATTAGATTCTTATTTTGATATTTTTCCTTTAGCATGTCATTAAATTGCTGATCAGTCACTTCCAGTTGAAGAACAAGGTGGAAGCTCCTCAGTTGTGGGGTTAAGTGGATTTTGAAATATGGAAATTTTCTCGGCATTTGTATCAAGATTTAAAAAGCATTTGCTGGGAATGGGAGAAAATATTTGCAAAGCATATATATGATAAGGGAATATTTGGAATATATAAAGAACTACTACAACTCAACAATAGAAAAACATAATCCTAATTCAAAATGAGCAAAGGACTTGAATGGATGTTTCTCTCAAAGAGATATACAAATGGCCAATAAGCACATGAAAAGATGTTCAGCATCACCAACCATTAGGGAAATTCAAACTAAAACCACAATAAAATATCACTTCACACCCGTTAGGATGGAGACACACACACACACACACACACACACACACACACAATGGCAAGGATGAAGAGAAATTGGAACCCTTGTATATTGCTGCAGGTGGGAATATAAAATGGTGCAGCCACTGTGGAAAACAGTTTGCTGGTTCCTCAAAAATGTACCATGTAATCCAGCAACTCCACGTCTTGGTATCTACCCAATAAAGTGAAAGTAGGGACTCAAACAGGTACTTGTACACCAGTGTTCATAGCAGCATTATTCATAAAAGCCAAAACATGGAAATAACCCAAATGTCCATTGACAGGTGAATGGATATACAAAATGCGATACATACCTACAATGGGATTATTAGTTAGCTTTAAAAAGGAATGACCATTGTATATATATATTGCATTGTATTTATCCATCAAGCTTTTGATGGACATTTAGGCTGCTTCCATAATTTGGTGATTATAAATGCTGCAATAAACATAGGGGTGCATATATCCCTTCGAATTAGTGTTTTTGTATTCTTTGGTAAATACCCAGTAGTGCAATTATTGGATCATAGGGTGGTTCTATTTGTAATTTGTTGAGGAACCTCTATAATGTCTTCTACGGTGGCTGCACCAGTGTGCATTCCTACCAACAGTGCAAAAGTGTTCGTTGCCAATGCTTGCTGTTCCTTGTGTTTTTGATTTTAGACATTCTGACAGATATGAAGTGATATTTTATTGTAGTTTTGATTTGCATTTCCCTGATGATGGGTGTTGCTGAGCATCTTTTCTTGTGTCTGTTGGCCATCTGTGTGTATTTTTTGGAGAAATGTCTGTTAATGTCTTCTGCCCATTTTTAAATTGGATTATTTGTTTTTTTGGTGTTGAGTTGTTTAAGTTCTTTATATATTTTGGGTACAAACCCTTAATCAGATATGTCATTTGCAGATATCTTCTCCCATCCCATAGGTTGTCTTTTAGTTTTGTTGGTTGCTTCCTTTGCTGTGTAGAAGCTTTTTATTTTGATGTATTCCCAATAGTTTATTTTTGCTTTTGTTTCCCTTGGCTCAGGAGACATATCTAGGAAGATGTTATGCCTTATGTCAGAGAAATTAGTGCCTGTGCCCTCTTCTGAGATATTTATGGTTTCAGGTCTCACATTTAGGTTATCAATCCATTCTGAGTTGATTTTTGTGTGTGGAAAATAGTCCAGTTTTATTCTTTTGCATGTAGCTATCCAGTTTTCCCAACACTATTTGTTGAAGGGAGTGTCTTTTTTTCCATTGTATATCCTTACCTCCTTTGTTGAAGATTAATTGACTATATAATCATGGGTTTATTTCTGGGCTTTCTATTCTGTTCTGTTGATGTATGAGTCTATTTTTGTGCCAATACCATACTGTTTTGTTTACTACAGCTTTGTATAATTTGAAGTCTGAAGTCGTGATACCTCCAGTTTTGTTTTTCTTTTTCAAGATTGCTTTGGCTCTTCATGGTCTTTTATGGTTCTATACAAATTTTAGGATTGTATGTTCTAGTTCTCTGAAAAATGCTGGTGGTATTTGCATTAAATCTGTGGACTGCTTTGGGTAGTATAGGCATTTTAACCATATTTGTTCTTCCAATCCAAGAGCATGGAATGTCTTTCCATTTCTTTGTCATCTTCAATTTATTTCATCAATGTTTTATAGTTTTCAGGGTACAGGCCTTTGACCTCTTTTGTTAAGTTCACTCCTAGGTATTTTATTATTTTGGTGTAATTGTAAATGGGATTTTAAAAAATTTCTCTTTTTGCTGCTTCATTATTAGTGTATAGAAATTCAATGGATTTCTGTACATTGATTGTGTCCTGTGACCTTACTGAGTTCGTGTATCAGCTTCATTAGTTTTTTGGTGGAGTCTTTGGGGTTTTCATTTTTCTTTCTTTCCTTTTTAATTTTTTTAATGTTTATTTTTGAGACAGAGAGAGAGAGAGAGAGAGAGAGAGAGAGACAGAGACAGAGTACAAGTGGGGGAGGGGCAGAGAGAGAGGGAGACACAGAATCCAAAGCAGGCTCCAGGCTCTGAGCTGTAAGCACGGAGTCTGATTCAGGGTTCGAACCCATGAGCTGTGAGATCATTACCCGAGCTGAAGTTGGATACTTAACTGAGCCACCTAGGCATCCTAGTTGAGGGTTTTCTATATACAGTATCATGTCATCTGCAAATAGTGGAAATTTTATTTCTTCCTTACCAGTTTGGATGCCTTTTATTCCTTTCTCTTGTCTGATTGCTGTGGCTAGGACTTCCAGTACTATGTTGAATAAAAGCAGTGAGAGTGGACATCCTCATTCCTGATCTTAGGGGAAAACCTCTCAGTTTTTCCACATTGAGTATGATGTTAGCTGTGGGTTTTTCATAGAAGGCCTTTATTATGTTGAGGTATGTTTCCTCTAAACCTACTTTGTTGAGGGTTTTTTAAAAATCATGAATGGATGTTGTACTTTGTTGAGTGCTTTTCCTGCATTTATTGAAATGATCTTATGGTTCTTACCATCTCTCTTATTGATGTGCTGTATCACAATGATTAATTTGTGAATATTGAACCACTCTTGCATCCCAGGAATAAATCCCACTTTGATAGTGATGCATAATTTTTTAAATGTATTATTGGATTCATTTTGCTAGTATTTTGTTGAGGAGTTTTGCATTAGAGATACTGTCCTGTAGTTCTCTCTTTTTTTGGTGTCTTTATCAGGTTTTGGAATAAGGGTAATGCTGGCTTCATAGAATGAATTTGGAAGCTTCCTTTCTCTTCAGATTTTTGGGAAAGTTTGAGAAAAATAAGTGTTAACTCTAATTTAAATGTTTGGTAGAATTCACTTGTGAAGCCATCTGATCCTGGACTTTTGTTTGTTGGGAATTTTTTGATTACTGATTCAGTTTCATTGCTGGTAGTTGGTCTGTTCAAATTTTGTATTTCTTCTTGCTTCAGTTTTGGTAGGTTTTATGTTTCTAGGAATTTATCCATTTCTTCTAGGTTGTTGATATATAATTTTTCATAATATTCTCTTACAATCTTTTGTATTTCTGTGATGTTGGTTTTTGTTTCTTCTCTTTCATATGTGATTTTGTTTATTTGAGTCCCTTTCTTACTTTTTGGAGGAGTCTGGCTACAGGTTTATCAATTTTGTTGATCTTTTCAAAGAACAAACTTCTGATTTCATTGGTCTGTTCTACTGTTTTTTCAAAGTTTCTATATAATTTATTTCAGCTCTAAAATTTATTATTTCCTTCCTTCTGCTGGTTTGGGGTTTTGTTTGTTCTTCTTTTTCTAGCTCCTTTAGGTATAAGGTTAGGTTGTTTATTTGAGATTTTTCTTGCTTCATGTGGTAGGTCTGTTTTGCTATAAATTTCCCTCTTAGAAACCTCTTTTGCTGCATCCCCCAAATTTTGCATCATTGTGTTTTCATTTGCCTTTGTCCCTGTGTCTTTTTCTTATTTCTTCTTTGCTTCTTGGTTGACCCATTATTTAGTAGCATGTTACTTAACCTCCATGTATTTGTGTTCTTTCCAGATTTTTTTTCTTGTGATTGATTTCTAGTTTCATAGCATTGTAGTCAGAAAAGATCCATGGTATAACTTCTATCTTTTTAAATTTGTTGAGACTTGTTTTGTGGCCTGATAATGTGAACTATTTTGGAGAATGTCCCATGTACACTTGAAAAGAATGTGTATTTTGCTGTTTTAGGATGGAATGTTTTGAATGTATCTATTAAATCCATCTGGTCCAGTATGTCACTCAAAGCCTTTGCTTCTGGGGCACCTGGGTGGCTCAGTCAGTTAAGCATCCAACTTTGGCTCAGGTCATGATCTCACAGTTTGGGGGTTTGAGCCCTGTGTTGGGCTCTGTGTTGAAAGTTCAGAGCCTGGAGCCTGCTTTGGATTCTGTGTCTCTCTACCTCTCTTCCCCTCCCCCGCTCGTTCTCTTTCTTTCTCTTTCTCTCTCTCTCTCAGAAATAAATAATAAACATTAAAAGATTTTTAAAAAGCCATTGCTTTTATGTTGATTTTCTGTTTAGATGATTGGTTCATTGATGTAAATGAAATGTTAAAGTCTCCTACTATTATTTATTACTATCAATTATTTCCTTTATGTTTTTTATTAACTCTTTTAGGTATTTAGGTGCTCTCATGTTGGGTACATAAATGTTTACAATTATTATGTCTTCTTGATGGACTATCCCCTTATAATTATATAGTGTCTTTGTCTCTTATTATGGCCTTTTTTTAAAGTCTATTTTGTCTGATATAAGTATTGCTACTGCAGCATTCTTTACACTTCCATTTGCGTGATATGTTTCTCCATTCCCTCAATTTCAATCTGCATGTGTCTTTAGATCTAAAAGGAGTCTCTTGTAGACAGCATATAGATGGGTCTTGTTTTTTTTTTTTTTTTTTTATCCATTCTGTCACCCTATGTCTTTTGATTGGAGCATTTAGTCCATTTACATTCAAAGTAATTATTGACTGGTATGTATTTATTGCCATTTTATTACTTGTTTTGTGGTTGTTTCTTTATCTTTCTGTTTCTTTATCTGTCTCTTATCTTATCTTTCTGTTCCTTTCTTGTTCTCTTCTCCCTGTAGTTGGCTTTCTTTAGTGATCTACTTGGATTCATTTCTATTTAGTTTTTGCATATCTACTACTGGTTTTAAATTTTGATTTGTGGTTACCATTAGGTTTGTATATAACATTTTATGCATATAGCAATTTCTATAAGTTGATGGTTGCTTAAGTTTGAACCCATTCTTTAATTCCCTACTCTCCATGTTTTAGGTATATGGTGTCATACTTTATATCCTTTCATTTTGTGAATCCCCTGACTGATTTTTACAGATACACCTATTTTTACTGCTTGTTTTGCTTCCTACTTTTCTTACTCTTACTTATGGTTTTTCTGTTCCACTCAGAGAGTCCCCTGTAAAATTTCTTGTAGGGTTGGTTTAGTGATAATGAACCCCTTTAACCTTTGTTTGCCTGGGTAACTCTTTATCCTTCTTTCTATTCTGCTCTTCTACTTTAAAAAAAAAAACCCACCCATGGGTACATGTGCTTCACTACTAGCAGGATGGTAGAAAAAATATAGTAATGTTTATTTTTAAGTGATTTGCTCGTAGAAACTCTGATGAGATAGAAACATTTCATTCACTTATTACAAAACTTTCAAAAAAACTTTTTTTCTTGGTATGAATATAATTGGAAATTTTTTATTTTAAGTTGGACCAAATAGTCATTTTGAATTAATGCCAAAAAATCAGCCCTCACCCGATGGTTACACAAAAGCCAGTTAAACAAGTGTGTCGTCCTTTCTTGCCTGAGGTATTAGCTCTGTTTGGTTCTGTGTTTGTCAGACTTGTGCTCGTGTCCCTCTTTCCACATCCATACACTCTTTGCACAGTCAGCTGGCAGTGAGGGGAAGGAGACTACATCTCAAAGGAGGAAAAATGTTAAGCAGGCTACTTAAGTTCCAGACTTCACTGCAGACCATGTGGTGATGTAATTCAGGGTCAACATACCTCCCCCAAATCTGGGAGAAACCAGGTAGCCTGAAAAAGGGAAATAGTAGTGATTGGCTCCCATATGAAGGATCTCTTTTTGTCCTATATAAAGTGAGACCAAGAGACCCATAGTTGTGTGGCTTTACAATTGTAGGGATTTTTTGGAGAGGGTGTTGTATACACTGTGGCCCTAATAATGGTATTTTCAAGGTACCCAGAGTCTTAAATGTAATGATTCATTAGTATGGTTTGATCATGTCAACATTCAAGAGCCACTCCTCATAGAATGCAAATATCTGGGACACAGTTTTAGATTATTATTATTTTTATTTTTTACAGATTCTAGAAGACAATGTTAGAGGAAGATATTTATAGTTTTTACTACAGACAGGATGGTGTGACTTAAGATTTTTCAACTTCATGATGACACGAAAGTGATACCAATTCAGTAGAAACTGTACCTTAAATTTTGAATTTTGATATTTCCCCAGGCTGGTGATATGTGGTATGATACTCTGTCCCGATACTGGGCAGCAATAGTGAGCCGTAGTTCCCAGCTAGCCACGTGATCATGAGGATAAACAGCTGTTACACTTACAACCATTCTGTCCCCACACAGCTATTCTGTTTTGCACTTTCAGTACAGTATTCAGTTAATTACATGAGATATTATAAAATAGGCTTTGTGTTAGGTGATTTTACCCAACTGTAGGCTAATGTAAGTGTTCTGAGCAAATTTAAGGTAGACTGGGCTAAGCTAATGATGTTTGTTTGGTAGGTTAGATGTATTAAGCGCATTTTTGACTTAATGAAAATTTCAACCGTGATGGGTTTATCAAGATGTCAACCCATCATAAGTTAAGGAGTATTTGTCTATCACTCATTGCAGTGACACAAGTAGATTAGGAAAGAGCACAACAAAAAGGATCTTCCATCATCTCTTTGTTCACTCATCTAACAAATGTGTTTAGATGACTACTGCAGGTCACATAGAGGCAAGATGGCTCTGAATTTGATTGTGATGTGATGTGTTCATATAATTGTGAAAGATATGTGTCGTAGTGAGGTTTTAGCACACAGTGATTATGTTCAAACTGAGAAAACAAATCATCATTCACGGTATGAAGGAACTAAAATTTCCTTATTTGTTTGCAAAGACATTTATTATGTTAAACATAACTATTTAAAAGTGCTCAAAAGCATAGTTTCTTTAACTGGTAATTGCTTTTAGAAGTTACCGGAGCGGCTGACAATCTTGTTTTCCTAGCCTAAGCGAAGAATTTAACAGTTATATTATGGTAGAAAAAAGGGAGAACGAATCCTGATGAATCATTCTCCATAGGCGTTTGGAAGACACACACTTATGTGATGGAAGACACCCTAAAAAGCATAGGGGGCTTCACGAAGCATATACCAGGGTTGGCCAAACCATTGAAGGGAAGGTGCTAGCCAAATTTTAAAATTAATTTTAAAATGAGGTGGATACTAGGATGCTTAACTTACATGAGGTGAAGAATTTGTACATTTAGGTGAAAGCACGTTAAGGTGTAGGTAGAATTTTTCCTTATTTTTTCTTGTGTCATTTCTATGTATATGTTACATTTAGCTACTTCAGAATGATGATTCCAAAATTATATCTTGAATGAAATATAAAAATGTATTGCCTTTCATAGTTTGTGCCCTGCCCCCCCCCTGCCCCCCAAATTTTAACCATCAGTGCCTATGCATACAATGTAGATCTTTAATTACAGGGCATACATGTATTGTTTCAGAAAGCAGCTTAAACCAGAGCCATCTAGTGGCAACTAATCTGACTTACAGTCATGTGACTTCAGTTCAAGGAAGCAGGGGCTAAGGATTTCAATGAACCTGATTTTGAAATTACTTGAATATCATAGAAACCTGTACATTAATGACATTTAAACACTGTTTGGCAACATTTACTGTGAAATATGGTGTGGGGGCAATATAAGCATTGCTGTTGTGTTATACAGGAGCTCTCTATAGGCCATTGGGAAATATTTGTTCAGTGTTGTTTATTTTGGAAATATTCCTTTCAGTTAAAGGTTATGTACTTAATCACTGCTCTGTTTGAATTTTTTTCCTTTTGATGTAACAAGCCATTCAGCTCAATGAAGTTTATTTTTAATTTAAGTAGACAGAGACTTCAAAGAAGAGAGGGTGGGGTTGCAAGTGAGTGAGAAAAGATGGCCAAGTTGATACAAAAAGTAGCAAAACAGTGTAGGAAAATATCAACATGTCTTGCACAACCAATCCCTGAAAATGTGTCAATAAGAATGAAGTCATCTCGGAAAGGTACAAAAATAGCTGAAATAAAAAATATAAGAAAATGTGGTAGAATTCCTAAACCCAACCTATCTCTTAAAGGAAAACATTAAAAGATAAGACTCTAGTGTCTGAAAATTAGTACAAATTACAATAAAAGCAAAAATATTTCTTTTTTTAAAAAAATTTTTTTTTTCAACGTTTATATATTTTTGGGACAGAGAGAGACAGAGCATGAACGGGGGAGGGGCAGAGAGAGAGACACACACAGAATCGGAAACAGGCTCCAGGCTCTGAGCCATCAGCCCAGAGCCTGACGCGGGGCTCGAACTCATGGACTGCGAGATCGTGACCTGGCTGAAGTCGGACGCTTAACCGACTGCGCCACCCAGGCGCCCCAAAGCAAAAATATTTCTTGTAGTGAGATATTTTCAGTCATGAAATTTAGCCATCTGGAGTTATTTTTAAAGGACTATACTATTAAATCTTTTGAAATAGAGAATTTTCCTTTTAATGGGAAATCTGTATTTGATTGTAAAGATGGAACACTGTGTCCTTGGCCTGGCTGTTCTTGAGTTGTAGGCTTAACATATAGTAGAGGCTGGGATTCCAGTAAATTTATTTCAGGCATGAAAGCCTGGAGGGATAAATGCATACATAGGAATAGAGGAGTGTAAGAATGTGAAAGCCACTTCCATCATGATGAATTCCATGTAAGTGACACCGTCAGACTCCTTGTCTTATTGTTTGTTATGATGCTGTGAAGATGGAGTAAGTCTATGATTGCTGTAATTAGCTATTGGCAAATCCAGCTGTGTAATGAGATGCAAAATAGCACAATGACAAGTTTACACAATAAAAGTCTGCCAAAGGACAATATTTTACTTTTTTCAGGAAAGGAAATCATGTACCACTCTAAGACCACATGAACTTGTAATACATGGAACAAATTTAAAAGGAGAATCATAAATTCAAATATATGACCAATGTGCTTAGAAGAATTTTTTTTAATGTTTATTTTTGAGAGAGAGAGAGAGAAAGAGGGAGAGTGTGAGCAGGGGACGGGCAGAGAGAGAGGGAGGCACAGAATCTGAAGCAGGCTTCAGGCTCCAGGCTCTGAGTTATCAGCACAGAGCCCACATGGGGCTTGAACTCAGAAGCCGTGAGTTTGAAGCTGTTGGTGAGAGACTTGAGAGCGAAGTCCAACGCTTAACCGACTGAGCCACCCAGCTACCCCTATGACCAATATGTTTTAAAGGGGACTCTAGTCTACTTTTTTTGTGTAATAGCTCTTCAAGAGGTTAAAGTGATGGTCAGTGCTGGTATGCCTTCAGCTAAGGTGAACAGTTGGTAAGATAGAAAGGTGGCATAGGACTTACGAAAACTGATAAAATGAAGATTTGGTCTCTGGTTATGGAGAGCGTGGATTTTTTTCAGCTGTACGCACAGACAGTGCCTTTCCTCTTAGCTCATTGCTGAGATTCTGGTAGGGCTGGAGACTTTTTTTTTTTAATTTTTTTTTAACATTTATTTATTTTTGAGACAGAGAGGACAGGGCATGAATGGAGGAGGGTCAGAGAGAGAGGGGGACACAGAATCTGAAACAGGCTCCAGGCTCTGAGCTGTCAGTACAGAGCCTGACACGGAGCTCGAACTCATGGACTGCAAGATCATGACCTGAGTCGAAGTCGGACGCTTAACCGACTGAGCCACCCAGGTGCTCTGGCTGGAGACTTTTACAAAGCTGAAGGATTGGAATGGGGAGATAAAAAGTTGTGAATGAATTGCTTTTGGAATTTTCTCTGATAGAAATCTCTAAAGATTTCATTCTTTTCTTTGCCCCTAGGATCCTCAGCTTTTTAAATGGTATTTCTAAGGCTTTTCACTTTTTAATTTATCAGTAACATTAGACCCCTAAACCACTTGGGGTAGCATTTGAGAGACTAGGAAGATGTTGGGATGGTATTTGGGGGAGCCACTATGGTATATGTGTAAGTGAAACTGAGCATTTCCCAGTGACTGATTAAAATTTGTAATTAGTTTTAGTCGTTTTTTATCTTTTTATTTTAATTCCAATGGAGTTAACAAACATTGTCTTTTTAATTTATTTAAAAAGTTTTTTTAATGTTTATTCTTTTTTGAGAGATGGAGAGAGACAGAACATGGGTGGGGGAGGGGCAAAGAGAAAGGGAGACAGAATGTGAAGCAGGCTCCAGGTTCTGAGCTGTCAGCACAGAGCCGGACATGGGGCTTGAACCCACGGACTGCAAGATCATGACCTGAGCTGAAGTCAACCGACTGAGCCACCAAGGCGCCCTTAACAAACAGTGTTATATTAGTTTCAGGTGTACAATATAGTGTTTCAACAGTTCTATACATGACTCAGTGCTTGTCATGATAGGTGTGCTCTTTAATCCCCATCGACTATTTCACCCATCCCCCCACCCACCTCCCCTCTGGTAACCATCCATTTAGTAATTAATTTTTGATAGTTGTAATTTTAAGCTTGATTATAAGCTTAACATTTTAAGCTTATCCATGGATAGGAAATGTTTGTAATGTTTTTCTGGTACTCACTGTTCTTATTGAATGTCTATGCATGTTTTAAAGTCATAGTAGCAAGGAACCGTAAATAATCTTGTCTGACACCCTCAGGCGAAAAGATTACCTAACTTGTCTAAAATCTCACACATAGAAAATATAAGTATTTCTGACTTGAAGAGAAGATAGAAAAATAATCATAAAGGTCCCCAGAAGTTCAACACTCATATAATAGTTCTGTCAGAGACTTTGACTAAAAAGATTTTGAAACTTCACTCACATATATCCAAATATTATTGACTTAATTTTAAAAGTTTGTGTGGAAATGATATTTAAGAAACTCAAATATCTTGGTTAGAATTAAAACAGTTCCATGAAAAGGAATATGAGACAAAATTAGAGAAGAGATGATTAGGGCTATTTAAAAATGAAATACAAATCTTACGATAATTATTTAGAAAGTTTAATGCTTCTGATAACATTTCCTTGTATGATAAAACTATTTAGACAATGTCATATCTAGATAGTATTCAAAATATGTTTAAATGTGATATTTTAAATTCAATTTTGCTGCAAGAAAATAATCACATCAAAATTCAGAAACAGACTTTTGGGTGGGTGGGAAGCCCACTTTAGATTGTAGGCTTAAAAAATTTTAATTATACATTGAGAAATCTATTTTACACATTTAAAATGATTACAATGAAACTATGGCTTTATTACTGTACTAATTCGATATTCCTGCTCTAACAAATTGCCACAGATTTAGTGTTGTTACACAAACGACACTAGTTTGATGCACAAACATTATCCTATAGTTCTCGAGATCAGAAGTCTGAAATGGGTTTCCAGTGAAGGTGTTGGCAGGGCTGTTGCTTCTGGAGGCTCCACGAGAACATCTGTTCCCTTGTAGCTTCTAGATGCTGCCCACATTTCTTGACTTGTGGTCCCTTCAAAGCCAGCAATGGCAAGTTTGTCCTTTCTTCTGTCACATCACTGTGACTCTGACTCTTCTTCCTCTCTTCTCTTGCCTTCTTCCAGGACCCCTATGATTATATTGAGCCAACCTGGGTAATCCAGGATCATCTTTCTACTGTAAAGTCAGATAATTAGCAACCTTAATTCCATTTCCAACCTTAGTTACCCTCTGTCATACAAAACAACATACTCCTAGGTTCCAGGGGTTAGGATGTAGAGTTCTGTGTATGTGTGTTGGGGGAGGGGGCATTATTCTGACTACCATAATTATTATCAATTTAACTTTGCTGGTTCATTAGACACTATAAATTTCATTTAGAGAGCTGAGATGATGAAATATATGATGCAGATCTTTGTACAGTTTGGTCAGTTATGAAATTAGAGGCATGTTAAATAAGAAACACTAGGGGCGCCTGGGTGGCTCAGTCGGTTAAGCATCCGACTTCGGCTCAGGTCATGATCTCACGGTCTGTGAGTTCGAGCCCCGCGTCGGGCTCCGTGCTGACAGCTCAGAGCCTGGAGCCTGCTTCGGATTCTGTGTCTCCCTCTCTCTCTGACCCTCCCCTGTTCATGCTCTGTCTCTCTCTGTCTCAAAAATAAATAAATGTTAAAAATAAAAAAAAATTTTTAAATAAGAAACATTAATAAGGTAGAAGAGATGAACTGGGTTGTAGTCTGCTTGTGCTCCTAGGGGCTAACTGGTTAGTTTGGTCCATTGGGCTGCTACTAATGGTTGCCAGTACATTGTAGATCTGAATGCCATCCAAATCAAAATTCGTATTCTTTCTAAGTCAGTAGCTATAAAAAGCGCCACCTAAAAATCATATAGTCATTTTAGCAATGGAAGTAAAATATTCTCTCATTTTGGTAAGTCCCTTAATGATATTGGTGTCAGCCCTATTTTTTCCTTATGTATTGTAGATAAAATGTGAAATGAAAGCGGGCAGTGGTATAACGTCAGTATTTCTTAACTTTGTAATGTGCTAGGTTTGAGACCCTACACATGAATGTTGTCTCTTCTGCTTGTTCTGACCAACTTGATTATTTAGCAAATGAACTGAGAGCCCAAGACTTGACTACATCATGGGAGACAGGGAAGACTATGGTTAAATTTCAAAATGGCATGAGACTTGCATTTACCAGGGCAAGAGAGAAAGTAGGATTTTAAAAAGTGGTGGAAACAAAAAGAAAAGGAAAAAGTGAGTAAAAACAAAAAGTATAAAGATGTAGCTTAATGATATATGTCAACAAAGACAATGGAGCAGGAGAAAAAGTCATAGCAGGAAACTGAAAGTTATACAGAAAGTGCAGAAACTTAAGAGAGTTTGAGGAAAAACAGATGTAGGAGAAAAAAAAGTGCAAACACCCAACATTGGGCAATGCAAGAGAAAGTCCAGTAAAATGGTGGAGAAAATGTGAGCCAGAAATATAACAAAGGTTAAAATAATGTTTGTTTTGCTTAGCCTTAATAACAGGAAAGGGACTTACTGCCTTCTTATAGTTTTCCATCCAAAAATAAAAATTTGTGGCCAGTTCTACAAAGCCTAAGACAACAAGAACTAAAAATTTTTACTGACTCAAAAAAATATATAGTAAATTTTGTCATTGGAACATTTTTTTGAAAGTTTATTGTGTTCATATGTTTATTACTGTGTTAATATGAGTATATTATGTTTTTTAAGTGAGTAGAGATGAAAATTTTCAAATATGTAAAATTGCCATGCAGTGTAACCTTCTTGCTAAGAGATGGGCACGTATAGCTTGGCATAAAACTTGGCCAAGTACAATGATTGAGAGGGACTGGAAGCAGTGGGCACTGTCTGCGAGGGCAGAGTGGAGATGTTTCCTGTGCTTTCAGGGAAAGAGATGGATTCAATGATATTTTTGACTCCCTTCTGGTCTTAAAATGACCATTAAAATTATAGTCTGGAAACACTCCACTTCTCAGCTGGTGGGCCGATTAGCTATTTTCTGCTTTGAAAATAAAGTTGACTTTCAGTTATCTGCACTAATTAGGGAGAAGTGGTATGGGATAGATGAACCAAAATGATAGAAAATCCAAAAATAATTTTATTTTTCTATGAAGGGGGTTTGTAGTTCCATGTAAAGTAGTGTTTAGAAGGTTCTGAATACGGGCAACTTTTCAGACAAAATGAGCTGTTTGGGACCAGTGACCTTCTCTATATCTTTATCTTCTTTTAAAAAAAATTTTTTTTTTCAACGTTTATTTATTTTTGGGACAGAGAGAGACAGAGCATGAACGGGGGAGGGGCAGAGAGAGAGACACACACAGAATCGGAAACAGGCTCCAGGCTCTGAGCCATTAGCCCAGAGCCTGACGCGGGGCTCGAACTCACGGACCGCGAGATCGTGACCTGGCTGAAGTCGGATGCCCAACCGACTGCGCCACCCAGGCGCCCCCCTTTATCTTCTTTTAGAGGCTGGTACAGGGTCTTGCATATATTCAAGAAATGTTTTGTTGAATTGGAATTGAAAATGCACCGCCAGGGGCGCCTGGGTGGCTCAGTCGGTTAAGCGGCCGACTTCGGCTCAGGTCATGATCTCACGGTCCGTGAGTTCGAGCCCCGCGTCGGGCTCCGTGCTGACAGCTCAGAGCCTGGAGCCTGTTTCAGATTCTGTGTCTCCCTCTCTCTGACCCTCCCCCGTTCATGCTCTGTCTCTCTCTGTCTCAAAAATAAATAAACGTTAAAAAAAAATTAAAAAAAAAAAAAGAAAATGCACTGCCAGACCTGACCATGGAGCTTCCCACCTTGCATCCTGCTCAGTCCCTCTCCTACTTCCCTTTCCAAGTGGGAAAGGAAATACGTGTCTTTGTTCATGGATGGAGCGATGGTGACTGAAAACACAGTAAGCCTTTGGGCTCACTACCAGCCTTTGGGCTAATAAGGCTTCTCTTCCAGCTTTTGCTGTTCCTCAGATATGCCACTGATATGCTTCAGTGTGTTTCTACTTACTTTCCCTCTTTTCTGGAAGGTTCTTTTCCTTGTATATGGCTTTCTTGCTTACTTTCTTTAAGACTGTTCAAATGTCACCTTCCTTAACCCTCTTATATCCCTCTTATATAGTAGAACTGTACACATCTCAGTCACTATTTCCCTCACTCTGTTTTATCTTTCTCCATAATAATTATCATCATCTGATTATCTAACCTGTTGTTTACTGTTTTTTTTTTAATTGTTTGTCTCTATACATTAGTATAAGTTCCCTGAGGTCAGAAACTTCATTTTGATCTCCTGTGTATTTATAGTATCTATATGTGTTTATTGAATAAATTAATTCAGGATCTTTATATATGAAACAGAAGTGAAAAAAGTAGCATTTATTAAATACGCCAACTGCTTCCCACTTCCAAGGGACAGAGTGAGTCAATGAGGAGTGCTGTTCATTATCTCATGTTATCGCCAAATAAATGGGAGTACCAAAGATGTTTAAGTTGAATGTCATTTAGCTGAACTAGAAACTCAAAATCACATTTGTCTGTTTCCTGGGTGTGTACTCAGGACATAAATTTCTCTGATTGTTTTGAAGATTTCCAAGGGCATGAAAGTTCTGCCAAAGGATTGGAACAACAAGTGGGATGGGCAGAATGGCCCCAGGATGGTCTGAGGCAGCACGAGGAGAGGAGACTCTTCGTGAAAATAGACAGGCAAAAAGTCACATCCCAGGACATAGCAGTGTGCATCATTCAACAGAGTGACGATAGAGGCAGATATAAAAAAAGAAAACAAATTGTACAGTCTACGGCCTGAAGTATCAGGTGAGAACAAGATGCCAAGGGCAAAGCAGGGAAGTAGTGAGGCTGAAAACAATTGTCAGATATTAGGGGCCAGTTTTCTCTGTGCTGATATGTATGGTCATGGTGAATTTGAGGGTTTATGGATGGTGGAGAGCCACATACAGAATTGTCAAACATCCTTTTGGAGTATTAGCTCTATATGCATTCTGTGACTAGTGATACAGCTATCTGTCCCTTATATAAACAGATTGTTCTTTTATGTTTTCTCCACTGGCAATGAGGGGCTATGCAACCAGTCTACCTGTGATTCTAATGTTCGGGGTGGTGTTGTATCACGCAGCGTCTCATTGTCTGCTCCTTCTGGTTACCTGGCAGGTTATGACTAGGCTTTGCCTTTGTGGGCCCCTTCCTCCATAAAATATTACAAATTATATTTTATGATTGTGTTGGTCAAAAGGTGAAAATGTTACTATTATATAGTAAAACATTTTCTTTTCCTTAGAAGTGTTTTTTTCTTCTGATTTTAAAAGAAATTAAAACATTTTTGTGGTACCCTAAAAATAATGTGGGTACTAAGCACTGTGACTACAAGTGCTAATCAATAGGGCAGCCCGGCTTATGAACTACCTGGTTGCTTTAAAATATAAAATAATCACATGTGACATCCTTGGTTATAGTAATGCTTGGACATTAGGTTCTCTGATTATGAGTAAAACAAGTGTACACGTTATCCTATCCGGCTACAGTTAATCTTTGTCAGTATAGAAAATGTAAAAATACCTGGAGAGGGTCTCTTAGATTTCTTGAAAAAAGATGAAATTCTGGAACTCATTAGATTGTAGAATCTTTTTTTTTGTTCTTTTTATGTTTATGGCCCTGTAATGCTATCAGCTTGATGGATAATTTCATGTAGGAAAAGTAAGAAACAAAAGCTAAAAGAGAGTTTTATTCCTGGAAAAGCTGGGAACCACCGAAATGAAGATTACTTAAGAAGACTTTAGAATTGCCTAGAGTTGCTGGAAAAGGATAGTATAGTTGTAATAACAGTGATAATTAATCATCAGCATCATCTAACTACCATATACTGAGTTCCTTTTATGTTTGAAGCATTAAGTACTTAACCTGTTTTTTTTTTTTTTTAAATAAATCCTAACAGGTAGTTACTATTATTAATCCTAATTTATGAATGAGGAAATGAGAATTATAGAGGTTAAGCAACTTTTTTTTTTTTTTAATTTTTTTTTCAACGTTTATTTATTTTTGGGACAGAGAGAGACAGAGCATGAACGGGGGAGGGGCAGAGAGAGAGGGAGACACAGAATCAGAAACAGGCTCCAGGCTCTGAGCCATCAGCCCAGAGCCTGACGCGGGGCTCGAACTCACGGACCGCGAGATCGTGACCTGGCTGAAGTCGGACGCTTAACCGACTGCGCCACCCAGGCGCCCCAGCAACTTTTTCATTGTTGATGTATGACAAAGCCAAGGCTCAACTAATTTTGTGTGATGTTAAAACTGTACTTCTAGCCTCATTTATCTATTATCTTTCCCATAGCTTCTTGGAACTATTGGGGAGTTCTTTGGAATTTTGCTAAGTTTTGGATCCAGCCATGAAGAGATGGTTTGGAAAAACCCCAGTGAGAAGGGGTGTTTACTCTAACAGATGCTCAGATGCTTGGGAGCATCGTGGGGACATGATAAAAATGTGATGAGTTGATTTGACTCTCTCCACTAATTGTGGGTTCTCTGAATAAGAGGAGGAAAAATGTCATTTCTCTCATTGCTTGACCTATTTCCAAAACTATCTTTCTGTTGAAAAATGAACTCCTTTTCAAATTAAATTTTTGGGAAGTATAACAAGAAATATTTGCCCAAATATATAGACCATTTTTATTTAGACAACATGTATTTAGTTAGGGTCAATTATGTACATGATTCTGTGTGAAATACCAAGGGAAATCCCTCCTTGCAGTAATGTTATTCTCTGAATCTGCATTATTCATTCAATAGGTTTATAATATGAGCCACATATGTAATTAAAAAATTTCTATTAATCACAAAAAATAAAGATAAACAAATGAAATTAATTTAATGATGAGCTTAAACCAATATCATTTTGACATGTAACTAACATGAAAACTATTAATGAGATATTTTATATTCTCTTTTCATACAGAGTTTTCAAATTTTAGCATATATTTACATTCATGGCACATCACAATCAGAATGCCAGATTTTCATTAGAAGTACTTAATATAAATTTATATTTCATAAAATTAATAGTTGGAAAAATAGATTCATGTGCCTAGGTTATTTCAAACATACTTGAAAAATTTCTAGTTATTGAAATTACCAGTTTTTAAATTTAATTTAAATTGGTTAAAACTAAGTAACATAAAAAATTTGCTTCCTTAGTTGAAGTAGTCACATTTAAAGTAGTCATTTGTGGTTGGTGGCCATTGGATTGGACAATGCATATCTTAGAAATTCTGCATAGTCTATGGATTTTAAATGAATTCCACTCACAAGGGCTTATTCCATTTGTTGATTGGAAATTTGAACACAAAAGCCATTTTCATAACATATTCAGGGTCCCTGCTATTCCATCCATTTGGTGTAAAAGAGCAAAAGATAGTTCTAAACAAAAGTAGCAATACCTTAACATTATTAGGTTTATTTTGATCTAGTTTGAATCTTCTACATTTTGCCTCTCTTATCCATCCTTATTCTTTCTACTTTCCACATTTAGAAATAGGAGAACATGGGCAGGGTTATGAATCAGAATAATTTTAGATACTTTCTCTATCACCCTTAACATCTTTGAAATGCCACTGGCAATCTTTGGTTATTAGTAACATAAATATTATCCATAACTAGAAAATGAGATAGCTGCAAACATCGTTTTCTTAGCTGTTACTCTTTGGACTTTGACAAATACTATTTTGGAGTTTTTGGAAGTAATGTTACTTTATGGATGGATTTGTCTTTTGGTTAATGCTTTTGGTTACTAAAATTCCCTGGATGCTATTGAAGATGGGATTAGGGTTATTGGAGGCTGGACATGGAATGCTGTGGCAGTATGGGAAGCCAGGCATTGGCATGGCAATAACTGAATAGTTAATATCAAGGTGCTCTAGGGGACATTATATGATGTACGATTCTATATATACACTGGGCAACAATGTAATGCTTATGGCACGAATAAGCAAACTGTGACTGGTGTGGCTTTCATTAGCTCCAGTCAGTCATTGGCCTGACGTTAGTGTCTTATATTAGTTTACCCTTTGTTGGGAGGATTCTGTGTATTTGGAGTGGTCCTACGATATTTCAGCTGTCCAGTTAGGTTGAGGCATCCTAAAGTCGCTCCAACTTATTGGAGAATGGCTAGAGGGACCATAGAATTATGTCTATCGTGTATTTGGGGGGACATTTAAAACCAAGGACAAATTAAAAGACTAAGATCAAGGACAAAAGGCCCTGGTGACTTAGGCCCACTTAGTCTGAAACTTTGTGAATTTGTGTTGTGTTCTAGGGGCAAATATGGCTGTGCCTTGCTGCTTTCTATCTCTTGTCTTCTCAAAAAAGGCAACTCTCAGACTAGATAATTAGGAAAATTGTTTTAGTTAGAATTGTTAGGAATAGTATTACTGTTCCCACCTCTCGCTCTTACCCTATGCCCTGATTATTGATGTCACTGATGTGACCACGGTGAAACTTCCTAAATTCCTGTCTGGAAGCTCCATCTATTTGTCTTAAAAGCTTTACCTGAATTTTCTGGTTTTGTTGTTGTTGTTGTTGTTTTTCCTGGATAAAATATTTAGTCTCTACCATAAGTGGAGAGTAGTCCTTTTCTAAGCACTCCCTTGATAGCTTCAGTGTTCTTGAGGGACTTAGCGTATTAGACTGTTTGGTGCCCTTGTATGTGCAGTGTTCCCTTCTGCTGTGAGGACTTCATTTGTTTCATAGTCTGTCTTTGTTGATTTTAATGTAATTTTTATATTAATGCATTCCTTGTAATGAGAGGTAATAATATAACTCTCGTTTTATTCTAATGGAACTGAACAGATGAAGCCAGAAACGTGGTGGGAGTAATCTTAACTGCCTTTGGGTACTCTATGTCTCCATATTTAGAAAATTCAATATTACCTGGTTTTTAAGGATACAAATTTTAATTTTCATTACCTTTTAGTAGAAATGTTGGTTGACAATCTACTAGTGCAAGTCTTAAATTTGTCCCTAAAATTGAGAAAGCGTGTAAGAGCAATGGTATCCAATGCATAAAGTTAGAAGAGGGATCCTTACTAAATATAACAGAATTCCTATAAATTTATTTCCTTTCCTTTTCTTCTTTTTTGCTGTTCACACTTTTTTTTTTATATTTTGTTTTTTCATTTTTGAGAGAGAGAGAGGGAGAGGGAGAGAGAGAAGGGAAGAGAGAGAGGGAGACACAGAATCCAAAGCTGGCTCCAGGCTCTGAGCTGTCAGCACAGAGCCCATGCAGGGCTCAAACTCACAAACCATGAGATCATGACCAGAGCTGAATTTGGATGCTTAACTGACTGAGCCACCAGGTGCCCAGGTTCCACTAAATTTGTATAACTCTAATGTGAAATTTTAATTTTGTTTTCTTGTACCCTATTCAAAAGGGATATTGGCATAGATACCAGGAGGGTGTTATATAATATATCCATGTATAAGTTAATAGAATACTAATATTTCTTAGAGGCTGAAAAATTAAATTTATTTCATTAAAGAAATGCTGGGCAGCAGAATATATGACTGAGTAAATAATGGAAATGTGACTTATATAATTAAGGAAATGAATGTGAAAAATTATAGTAAATTTGAGATATAGATGCAGTAATGACAAAGATAACAAGAATGTGAAATTAAGAAAAAGAGGGGAGGTTAAGTGAATGGATATTTAAGAAGTGTGTTTTTTCTTAATACTAAATCTTAAGAACATATTGGAGAAGATTTTGAGCATTACCCCATTTCTGTGGAAGTAATTTCTAATTTAGGGATGCAAAACAGAAAATGCAGATATATTGATTAAAGTACAGAGGAGGGAGTGCTAGATCCATTTTGAGGAAGATTATTCCTCTGAGCACTGAATTTTTATGCAGGAATTTTATCCACTTTTAGCTCATTGTGATGGTAAGTTGCTCATGAAATTTCATCTGGGTTTCCATGAAAAGAAGTATACTTAACTCTGTGAGCATGGGCAGGGCAGAAATCTCTGTTCTTTATAAATTGAGTATTGGGACACAGACATTACTGTGGTTTAATTTTACCACATGACCATACCAAGTGCTGATGGGAAAGAAAGATTCAAGTGGAATTGGAGAAACCCATCTGATAAGTTAATTATCATGGGGGATTTTATCTCACATGCTAGCAGTGATGCTGAAAAAAGGAAGAAAAGTCATCAGAATTCGTAGAATTGTGGACTAAAATATTATACAGCAGATCTCTAGAACTTTCTCAATTTTGCATGAGTGAAACTTGATGCCCATTGAACAGCAACTCATTTCCCCCTCCCTCTAGCCTCTGATAATCAAAAACCATTTTACTTTTATTTTATTTTATTGCGTGTAGGAAGGGTGCCCAAATCAGTTTGAATCAACTAACACCATCTTTGACTTAAACATGAGAAAGAGAATGGCCGCTCAAAGGCTTCTAAACAGAGACTTTTAAAAATTGGGTGTCACTGTTATATAACGGAAAGAGAAAGCAGTCCATATACGGCACTGAATATTAGATTGTCCATTGCTTGACATTCTAACTTCTCAGGGAGGTGAGGGGAAGGACTGAATCAAGAGCAGGCCTCTGAAGTATTGAGAATGTCCTGGTGGATAAAGACATGGACAAGAGAATCTGAAATAATACCATGAGTGGTAAGTCACCATGAGAACCAATTCTTTGAAAGATCTACCAGAAGACTACAAGCTTGCACAAAGGCGTTCAAATGAATGATTGATGAGAGTGATTCTCCAAGTGCTAAAACAGTGAGCTCACTGGCAATATGTCATACCAGATCCAGATAGAAGGAAACTCTCATGGCAGTTTGTATAGTATAAAAAAAAAGAAAATCGGGGAGGAACCAAGGTTGAAGAGATCTAGGGGGAAGATTGTCAGTATTCAACCACATTCAGAGAAAAGTAAAGAACATTTATTGATCAATAAAGAATGAAGGTTGAGGGGCGCCTGGGTGGCTCAGTCGGTTGGGCGGCCGACTACGGCTCAGGTCATGATCTTGTGGTCTGTGAGGTCGAGCCCCGCGTCGGGCTCTGTCCTGAGAGCTCAGAGCCTGGAGCCTGCTTCTGATTCTGTGTCTCCCTCTCTCTCTGCCCCTTCCCTGCTTGCTCTCAGTCTCTTTCTCTCAAAAATAATAAACAATAAAAAAAAATTAAAAAAGAATGAAGGTTGAGTCAGCCTTATCAATAAGAAGTTCTGTGTAATGTCTTGATTTTCTTTGACACATGGAGTTCTAAGAAAATGCCAAAAATTTCAAGGAAACAGACATCATTCAACATAAGATTTAAGAAAGTTGACTGGATAATTTCTTTCTTGTGGTAAAAAAAAATACATAATATAAGGTCTACCCTGTTAAGAAATATTTAAGTATAGGGGCCGCCTGGGTGGCTCAGTTGGTTGAGCGTCTGACTTCGACTCAGGTCATGATCTCATGGTTCGTGGGTTTGAGCCCCGCGTCGGGCTCTGTGCTGACAGCTTAGAGCCTGGAACCTGTTTCAGATTCTGTCTCCCTCTCTCTCTGCCCTGACCCTGCTTGTGCTCTCTCTGTCTCTAAAATAAATAAACATTAAAAAAAATTAAAAAGAATTTATTTAAGTGTACATTATAGCACTGAGGTTGTACAGCAGATCTCTAGAACTTTCTCATTTTGCATGAATGAAACTTGATGCCCATTGAACAGCAACTCATTTCCCCTTCCCTCTAGCCTCTGATAATCAAAAACCATTTTCCTTTTAAGTGTTTATTTATTTTTGAGAGAGAAACAGAGAGAGAGAGACAGAGAGAGACAGAGCATGAGTGAGGGAGGGGCTGAGAGATGGAGACATAGAATCCAAAGCAGGCTCTAGGCTCTGAGCTGTTAGCACAGAGCCCAATGCAGGGCTGGAACCCACAAACCTTGGGATCGTGATCTGAGCCTAAGTCAGACGCTTAACACCTGAGCCACCCACCTGCCACCCAAAAACATTTTACTTTTAGCTTCAATGAATTTTACTGCTTTATCCTGTGACTGGCTTATTTCACTTAGCATAATGTCCTCAAGGTTTATCTGTATTGTAGCATATGACAGGATTTCCTCCTTTTTATGGCTGAATTCCATATTGCCATTGTATACATACATACTCCCTTCTAGGTAAGTACCACATTTTCTTTATCTATTCATACGCTGATGGCCATTTAGCTGGTTGTAAATAGTGCTACAATGTGAATAGTGCTGCATTGAACTTGGATTTACATGTATCCTGATTTCAGTTCTTTTGGATGAATATCCAGAAGAGGGATTGCTGGATCATAAGATAGTTATATATTTTATTTTTCAAGGAACCTCCACACTGTTTCTATCGTGGCTGCACCATAACAGTGCACAAGGATTTCAATACTTCCACATCCCTGTCAACGTTTGTTATTTTCTGTTTTTTGAAAAATTACTGTTTTTTATAATGACCATCCTAACAGGTATGAGTTGGTATCTCATTGTGCCTTTGGTTTGCCTTTCTCTGATTATTAGTTATTTTGTGCATCTTTTCATATACCTGTTGGCCACTTGTATATCAACTTTGCAGAAATATTTCTTCAAGTCTTTTGGCCAGTTTAAAAACCTTTTTAATTATTGGAGCATAGCTGATACGCAGTGTTACGTTAGTGTAAGGTGTACAACATTGTGATTCAACAAGTTTATACATTATGCTATGCTCACCACAGCTGTGGCTACCGTCTGTCGTCGTACAGCACTGTTCCAGTACCATTGACCATATTCCCTGTGCTGTACCATTTCTCTCCCTGCCTTATTCATTATTCCATAACTAGAAGCTTGTATCTCCCACTCCTCTTCACTCGTTTTGTCTATCACCCTACCCCTCTGGCATTCATCAGTTTATTTTCTGCTTTTATGAGTCTATTTTTGCCCTTTGTTTGTTTGTATATTCATTTGTTTTGTTTTTTACATTCCACATAGAAGTGAGATCATAGAACATTTGCATTTCTCTTTCTTACTTCACTTAGCATAATACCCTCTTGGTCCATCCATGTCACGAATGGCAGTACCTCATTGTTTTTTGTAGCTAAGTAATATCCATATACTTTTGCCCATTTTTTTTTCCAATTATGAAATTTATTGTCAAATTGGTTTCCATACAACACCCAGTGCTCATCCCAACAGGTGCCCTCCTCAATACCCATCACCCACCCTCCCCTCCCTCCTACCCCCCATCAACCCTCAGTTTGTTCTCAGTTTTTAAGAGTCTCTTATGCTTTGGCTGTCTCCCACTCTAACCTCTTTTTTTTTTTTTTTTTCCTTCCCCTCCCCCATGGGTTTCTGTTAAGTTTCTCAGGATCCACATAAGAGTGAAAACTATATGGTATCTGTCTTTCTCTGTATGTTTTTGCCCATTTTTAAAGTGGATTATTTGTTTCTTTATTGTTGAGTTGTAGGAGTTCCTTATATTAGAAGTTAGCCCTTTATCAGATACATAGTTTGCAAATATTTTCTCCCCTTCTGTAGACGGCCTTTTCACTCTATTGATTAGTTCCTTTGCTCTGTAGAGGCTTTTTAGTTTGATGCTGTCCCACTTGTCGGTCTTGGCTTTTGTTGCCTGTGCTGTTGGTGTCATATCCAAGAAATCATTGTCAAGACCAATGTGAAGATTTTCCCCTATGTTTCCTTTTAGGAGTTTTACTGTTTCACATCTTACGTTTAAGTTTTAATCCATTTTTGAGTTGATTTTTTGGGTATGGTGTAAGATAAGGGTTCAGTTATGTTCCTTTGCATGTGGATATCCAGTTTTCCCGAACCATGTATTGAAGAGATTATGTTTTCCCCATTGTGACTTCTTAAAATCCTTGCTGAAGAACAGTTGACTGAATATGCATGGACATTTCTGGCCTCTTTATAGTATTCTGTTGGTCTCTGTGTCTGCCTCTATGCTAGTACCATACTATTTTTTTTGTTGGTGTTGTTAATGTTTATTTAGTTTTGAGAGAGAGAGAGAGAGAGAGAGAGGGAGAGAGAGAGATTGTGAGCTGGGGAGGGTCAGAGAGAGAGGGAGACACAGAATCTGAAGTGGGGTCCAGGCTCTGAGCTGTCAGCACAGAGCCGGACGTGGGGTTCTGTGCCAGGGGGAGGGATTATGGTCAGAGAGTACCATGAATTTTCATACTTTAATGCAGTTGGTTTCATGCTGGCTTAGGGTGTAGGAGCCTCTTAACTGTTTTGTGTATTTCTCATAAAGAAAATTGGTCTGTGTATTGTTTTTCAGGCACTATTTCTGTAGGAGAGGAAGGGTTTGGGCTTTCTATTCTACCATCTTGCTGATGTCAACCCCTCTGACTATGTAATTTTTAAGGCAACTTGTTCATTGTCGGTTAAACCCTAGTTAGAAGCTTAGGATGGGCTAATGTATTATAGCATCAAGGCCAGTATTTCATTTGGTAAACAAAATTCTATTATGAGTTGGTAGAATTCAATTTTCCCCATAGTTATCAGATTTGTGCTGTATCAGACACCTCTGCTATGCATCTTTTTTACTTCATCTTTGCTTTCAGGCATAGCAGATGATAACAGTTCTGTGCAGGCTTCAAATTTAAATCACAGTGGTAGTGCCTTGCATTAAGGGCTTTATAGTTCTTTCATTTTCTGTTCTGGGCTGCTCCGAGATTGCACATGCTGCTCAGAAGTATGGGGGCATTAACACTCTCATGAGGGCTACCTTAACTCATGAGATGTAGGAGACAACAGATAAATACTTCTCGTCCATTCTTGGGTGGACAATTCTGGTGGCATCTTATAGGCTTTTTAGAGGTTGCAAAGTGGGAACAAGCTTTGTTGTCCCAGTTATCAGCAGTGACCTTGGGTAATGATTCCTTTGGTAATGACTGGCTTTTCCTCATTTCCTCATTCTCCCTGCTCCATTTTTACTGGTCCTTGGGATTACTTCCAAATGAATAACCTATTACAAACGTTTGTCTGGACTCTCCTATTGCGTAGAATATTGGTAAGACAAGGCCTTTAATTTAACTGTTATCCCACTTTATCAATGTCACCTCTAAGGATTTTTTTTATTATTAAATAATAAGGTAAAGTCCACAATAATCAAGTTCTGCAATCTGTTAGCACTCAAGTATGAGATGAAGAAGGGTACTCTGTTCCAGACCTTGCAGGAAAAGAGTACGAGCAATGGCCATGTAGTGGCTGAACTGGGGACAACCCCGAGACAGAAAAAAATGTGGAAGTTTGGAGGGTCTGAGGTGCCCAGCTGAATACAGTTTGGGAAGATGATGGAAGGGTCTTTGATATGTCTTACTGTTATCTTTGGTGCCTTTAGCTTCTAATGGTCAGCGTTAGCTGTTTCACTCAGGGAGGAAAAGAGTCTGATGAATTCATCCACTGGGCTGTGTAGTGACTCTGTCTTAGCTGTCTTAGGAATGTTTGCATTGCAAAAGAGGTAAGGGAGAGTGGCTCTTTGGGGGTGACATTTCCTTTACACGTAGGGTACTGGTTTTCACAGAAATTCTTAAGTCACCCTGCACGGGCCACTCAGTATTTTGTACCAAAGGTACTGCTTATGGCCTGGGTTTAAGCTAGGGTATTGGAGGAAAAAAAATCCTATTGTATTTAACACATTGTATTGTATTTAATCCATTAGTTAAAAGTTGAATAGACAAAATTAAAATAGTCTTTTTTTCCCCCCAGAAATCCTTAAGCTCTTCAACTGTCTTGAATGCCTGAAAAAAATATTATCTCCATACAGCCTAGATAAGCTTTGCTATATAAGAGGAATCTGAAGGAAGTGATGGTGGGGTGAATTTGTGATGATCAGAGCAGTCCATTCTGTAGAGATGTGAGTCCTGGATGAAAATCATTCCAATTATGATCAGCAGACTCTGCCATCAGCTTGGGCTTCCAGACTGGGTCCCCTGCAAGGGTGTGACAGAGAGCTGTTTGGTCTTTTCCAGTGGTGTGGAAGATCAAGCAATGCTAAGTATTGCAGTTAGAATTCCATTTTTGCATTCTCTTGGCTCTTTCCTAGGATTAATTCCGTGCTCACCACATCGACCAGATGCAGGAAATTTTATAGCAACCCTTTGTGGCAAACTGTTCTAGATTAACTGTAAGCATTAGAGGAAGACTGTTCTGTTCTGTTTTTTTCTTTCGTTTTATTTTTGTTGTTGTTTTGTAGCATTACTACTTTGGTTAAGAGATTCTATTTATGGTTGGAAAAAACCCTGATTGTTGAAAATTTTCGCACTATCTCCACAGAATGTATTGGCTTGACTTTTCAATTCTGGCTTTCTAAGGGAATTACTGGGTAGGTATATGGATTCTAGAATTATTTCTTTTGACCTCCACAGAAACTCCTTTCTGAGGTGCTGTCTTCTAGCAGCTTAAAAGTGGGTCCAGCACTTTCAGGATGTTTCGATTATATGCTTCAATTAATTTATGAATCTGAGCTTACACAGAATGCCAAAACAATGAAAAATTAAGTTGTAATACTTTAAAATCTCATAAAAATGCTATAAACTTTTAGGAGAGTCAGAATATTGGGAAAAGCTAAAGGGATGTGGAAAAGTCTGTCTCTTTGATGGCTTAATCAAAATGGAAGGTTAAATACTATAAAATTTAGAAGTGAGAAATAAAATTCCAAAATGCTTTATTTTCATTCAATTTATACTAAAAGTTAAATAATATTTTTTCACTTGAAAATTCTGTTTTATCTAGTTTTGTGACTTATTTTTAAGGATGTAAACAGACATTTCTTTTTTTATATTTTATTTTTTAATTTTTATTTATTTATTTATTTAATTTACATCCAGTTAGTTAGCATATAGTGCAATAATGATTTCAGGGGTAGATTCCATCCCCTGTGTATAAGACCCAGTGCTCATCCCAACAAATGTGAACAGACATTTCTTAATGCATTTATTGTATGCCAGGCACTTAGATAATTGCTGTTATATAGATTATTTTACTTTGTATAATCTTCATAGCAACCTTTGTAGATTATTACCACATTTTAAAGATGAAAAAATAGAGGCTCAATTAATGAAGTTCATGAAGCTCATGTAGTTAGTGAGGACGGAGTGTAGAGACAAATCCTATTCCCTGTTTTCCAGTCCAGGCTTTTTGTAATACACCATACCTTCCAGAACTAAATTTTAATATTCAAACCACTGCACACTAAATGCTTCTGAAACAGACCTGAAATTTGTTTGAGGACCTCTGTGTATTCACATATGCAGACTAATGGCAAGTAAATGGTGATACAGACATGAGTGTACATGGAAGGTTTACCTTGAGCCATGAAACCATGTTGAGCATATTAAACTCCAAGTTACCTTGGCCTATTGGGGGTGGGGGTGGGGGAGATGGATTATAGATGAATCTGGAAGGAGACTGAGGGACCCAACTATCTCAGGCTTAAAGCAAAACATGTAGAGAAACTATAATCGGATTAAGGAGGTCTAATGAGCATTTGACAATAGACTAGAGAAAGGTCCCTTGGAGGCTCCATATGTGCAGAGAAAACACTTCAGAAAGAATATAGTTTTTGAAGCAATGTGGAAATTCTAGAATCCAATAATGATAGGGCTCCATCAGCAAGATAACAAAGTCTTGTGGCGGTTATGAAAAAAGGCTGACAATATGCCTGAGAAAATAAATACAGCAGGTAGAAGGAATGAAGTTGGAAAGGGGCAGGCAGGTTGAAATGATTGAATTGTTGACTTTGGGACCAGCATGTTGAAGGTTAGGACAAGGTTTTAAAAGTTCTAAGAAATACTGAGATACCACTTCATACTCATCAGAAAGGCAGAGTTACACCTTTTAAAATTGTCCAGTAGGTCTTAGATGGTCTGTTCTGTTTTCTAAATTATTTTTTTCTCTTTATATTTCAGTTCGGGAAGTTTCTATTCATCTGTCTCTAAGATCACTAAATTTTCCTTTGGCTATGACCAGTCTACTGATGACCCATCAGAGATATCCTTCATTTAACATTGTTTTTGATTTCTAGTATTTCCTTTGGTTCTTTCTCAAAGTTTCTGTCTCTCTGCATACACTATCCATCTGATCTTACATGTTGTCTATTTTTTTCCATCAGAGAACATAACACAACACAACACAACACAACACAACATAACATAACATAACATAACTACATAACACAGTTGTTTTATATTCCTGCGTGATAATTCACAAATGTGTGTTTTATCTGAATTTGGTTCTAATGCTTGCTTTGTCTCTGTGGACTGGATTTTTTCTTTCTTTTTTAGCTGCCTTGTAATTTTTATTGAAAAATGGGTATAATGTATTGGGTAATTGGAACTGAAGTAGATAGGCCTTAATGTGAGGTTTTATATTAATCTGACAAGGAGTTGGGCTGTATTTAATGTTTGCCGTGGCTTTAGGTAGCAGAGTCTTCAAATTCCTCCAAGATCCTTATTTTTCTATTCTCTGTTGTCTTTCGGCTTCCCCAAAAGCCCTTCTTAGATAGAGTCTGCATCTTGCAGCTCTTTCAGCAGTACCCTACTGTTACTCTACTGGAGTGCTGTGGGTGTGGTCAGGTGTGGAGGAAGAGAAGTGTTCTGTAGTATTGCGGTTAAGTCTCAGATGTTTAACAGGTCTGTGTCCCTGGACTGTGTCCCTTACCAATACTTTATAGCTGCTTTCTAGCCTTAGGTGGGACAGAAAACTAGAAGGGCATATATTATGGGAAATTCCCTTCCTCAGGTAGGATGAGGCCCTGATAAAGTCTTTTAAATTCTTTCCCTTGTCATATAAGCCTTGGTTATGGAGAATGCTCTGGGCATATTTCACAGTGGATACTTTTCCCCTGCCTCTATTAGAGCCATGAGGGAACTGTCTTGGCTCTTCACTGTGAGAATCTGATGCTGTTCCAGGAGGTAAAATCCATGAAAATGTGGAGCCTTCCTAAGACTTTGGCTTCCAGAAGTTTCTCAACCTCATGCTAGTCCATCCTCAGCTTCCAGCAATATTTCAAAATAACCGTTTCAGTGTTCCTTCCAGTTTATGGTCCCAGAGGCTTCTGTTCTTGATTTTCCTGGAAAATCTGTCTCTCTGGATTTTCTTGTCTCTCCAGTTTTTGAGTAGCAGTTTGCTCTACGACCTCAGTTCTCTAATAAGTCTAAGAAAAGTTGTTGATTTTTTAGGGCTTCTTTCCCCAGCTTTCTTCTTGGAAGGATGAGGCTGACACCTTCCCAGCTCTTTACGCATTGGAGCTGAAGCCACAGTCTTCTCACAGTCTGTCTCACAGACACAACAAAGACAAAGTTTGAAAAAATGGAGACTATCAGGTGGTATGATATTGTATGAAAAAAGGAGATAGGAATTCTTTTTGTTTTAAAGTTTATTTATTTTATGAGAGATGGAGACAGCACGAGTTGGGGAGGGGCAGAGAGAGAGGGAGAGAAAGAGAATACCAAGCAGGCTCCACACTGCCAGTGCAGAGCCCAACACAGGTCTTAAACCCATGAAACTGTGAGATCATGGTTCGAGCTGAAACCGAGAGTTGGATATTTGACCGACTGAGCCACCCAGGTGCCTCAAGGAAGTAGGAATTCTTATATGGTGCTATAGAAAGTATAAATGGGCACAGAAATCTCACATACATCTGTCACCTTTACTTACTGAAATTAGATCTGCTTTGGCTCTTTGAATCAGCATTGCCACTCCTAAGTATATAACCCGGCAGGATGGACAGTTTGAGGATGTTTATTTTGATGTGGTTTATAGCAATTGGAAATTATCAGTGTAGGTATCCATCATTGGTGGATTGGATAAATAAAATATGGCAGGTATATACAATGGAATACTGCATAGCGGTTAGAATGGATTCCTGCTGGATAATGGATAGACATTAAAAAGACAGTGTTGAAAAAGTTGAAAGACAATCATATTTATAGCCTAGCATTCATATAAATAAAAGAAGAAATACATAAACAACACTAAAAATTTTAAAAGCATACATGAATATTTAAGGACATATTTCAAACATACTAGAATTGATGTCTGTGCAAAGGAAGCAAATGAAAATGAAGATGGATAAGAAGGAGAAAAATAAAACAAACAAGAGAACAGCTTTCTGTGGCTGATAAGGATAATATGCTATGGACTGAAGAACATGACTGACTCAACTCTTTGGAGTTCTAAAATACCAACCAACCAACCAACCAACCAATCAGCCCCCTTCTCCCTCCCTCCTAAAAAAAACCCAAGGAAGTACAGAATTTGAAAGTCTAAAATAAATTTAGTGGTATGAAGCTGGATTCAAATATGAGGAATATATATCTCTAGATATCAGCAAAGCATAATAAAACATATTTATGGAACTTGAATTTGCCTATGTATTAGCCAAGAATTTGTACAGCTTATTTTGCACTGCATGATATGGTTGACAAGTTTAAAATTGTTTAAGAGTGATGAAGAAAATAACTTTCTTTACTTGTTCATTTTTACATTCAGAAGATGTATACTAAGCATAAATGGGATAGTTCCAAATTGGCTCATGTAATCCCACTTTGGCCAGAGGTAGAATTTCCTTTAATATCACCATTATATTATCCCTCATGGAAGACAAGTGTGTAATTGTCTATACAAAGGATTTACATGTGTTGGGGTGCCTGGGTGGTTCAGTCAGTTAAGCGTTCGACTCTTGATTTTGGCTCAGGTCATGATCTCATGGTACATGAGTTAGAGGCCCAAGTTGGGCTCTGTGCTGATGATGAGGAGTCTGCTTGGGATTCTCTTTCCCTGTCTCTCTGCCCCGACCCGCCTCCTCCCCCCCATGCTCATCCTCTGTCAAAAATAAATAAACTTAAAAAATTTTTTTAAATAAAAAAACCAAAAACAAAGGACTTACAAGTGTTCTATTGGGCTACAGTTATTTAAAAGAGAGCACTACATTAATTAGACAGCTATGCCCTTCACTGACCAGACTTTTTCATCTCCAAAAATTGAGGTGGTATTATTCCTTCCACTCCAGTTTATGTAGACTTACTTCACTTTCTCTTCTCCTTTCTAGTTGGATTTCTTTAAAAACAGAGTAGCTCAACCTGCCTTTCCATATCTAAACTTTTCATTTTGCACAGTCCTTTGCTATTTTCCCACTGTAGGTGACAATTCTGATCTGAAGTTGGGCAGAGGAGGGGACCAAGAGGAAGAATTTGGTGAGCCTGTGGACAGGGTAATGTGGGGAACAGGCAGGAAGCAAGTTAATACTTGGACTATCATCTCCACACATAAGGAGATGGAAAGGCCTAATGAGGTATACAGAATGAATGAAATAACTTTGAGGAGCTTACAATTTAGTAGTCCTACTCATTCATACCCTCAAACATAGAGTAGACATGTATTGAACACTTACTTTGTTCTAGCAACTGTGGAGGGAACATGGTGCTTGCATTCAAGGAACTCAGTCTATTGAGGGAGTCAGCCATGCACAGAAATAAGTCAAATAGATCATAATAAATGCTGAAATAGAGGAAAACGAAGTATTGTGGAAGCTCTAAGAAAGAGTGTCAAACTGCTAATCCCAAGAGGAGGCTGGTGGATGGAGGGTGACAAGAGCCAACAGAGGAAAGAATGGGCAAATTAGGGAGGTCTTAAATATATGGGACCTTTTTTTTTTTTTTTTTTTGATTTCACGATTTTATTTTTTAAATGTATTTTTAATGTTTTTATTGAATTTTTTAATGTTTATTTCTGAGGAGACGGGGAGAGAGATAGAACATGAGCAGGGGAGGGGCAGAGAGAGAGAGGGAGACACAGAATCGGAAGCAGGCTCCAGGCTCTGAGTTGTCAGCACAGAGCCCCACACGGAGCTCAAACTCACAAACTGTGATATCATGACTTGAGCCGAAGTTGGACACTTAACAGACTGAGCCACCCAGGCGCCCCTTCAATGTTTTTATTTTTGAGAGAGAGGGAGAGAGGGGGCGGGGAACAGGCAGAGATAGGAAGACGGAGGGTCTGAAGCAGGCTCTGCACTGACAGCAGAGAGCCCGATGTGGGGCTTGAACTCACAAACTGTGAGATCGTGACCTGAGCCGAAGTCAGGTGCTTAACCGACTGAGCCACCCAGGCACCTTGCATTTCAGATGATTTTAAATTATTAAGACATAAAGGGGAAGGACATATGAAGGACTAGTTGAGTATGCTTTTAAAAGGAATAGCCTATCCAAATGTCATTAATTTGTTCATTCATTTATTAATTTATATAACCAATGTTGCAGGTGCTATGCTAGACTCTCAACCACAAAATGGTAAACTCCCTCCTTCAGAGGGCTCACAGCATATCTAAACTTTACCATTGGTTCAAGTGGTGTTCTATATATAGGGAAATTTTAGGTAGAGAAATTACTGGTTAAGAAAAAGTTAACACTCTTAAAGTAGACACTATTTTCCAGGCATTCTGCTGTGCGCTTTTCACCAGTTATGTCATTACTCTCAGTGTTTTAATGAAATAGGTATTATTTTTCCCACTCAGATGAAGACTTGCAATGCAGCTGCAAAGTAACAGAATCAGAAACCTCTGCCCCTGGTTTCCAACTACAAAACCCATGCGGTATATATTTTTTCTCTGTTCAGGCTGCTTCTATTTAGATATTTTAAAATACCGATTTTCCCCCTGATTATAAAAGTGGAATGTATAGAAAAGCATAAATATAAGAAGAGAAATTGGCCATTTCTGACATTCTCGAGGTATACTGCCCAGTATGGTAGCCTGAAATAAGTTGTGCTATAAATGCAAAATACACACCAAATTTCATGGACTTAGTATGAAAATATATAAAATATCTCATTAATCATTTTTTGTATTGATTATGTATTCAAGTGATAATATTTAAATATATTTGGTTAAAGTATGTTATTAAAATTAATTTCATTTGTTTCTTTTTGCTGTTTTAATGTGGATGTTATAAAATTAAAAATCACATCTGTGGTTTACACCATATTTCTACTGGACAGTCCTGATCTGTAGGATATATGCCAAGTCTTTTTCCTATGCATTTACATAAATTAAAAATTATGATTGTTTTATACTCAATGTTTTAATTTTATTTATTCATTTATTTTGGTAAATGTTTATTTTTGAGAGAGACAGAGAGAGAGAGAGAGAGAGAGAGAGAGAGAGAAAGGGAGAGAGAGTGAGTGGGTGGGGGAGGGGTGGAAAGAGAGGGAGACACAGAATCCTAAGCAGCTTTGAGTCTATATGAGTTTTAGTTACTCAGAATTATCGTGTTGCTTAATATTGTTCTTGAGCTGCATCTTCTAAGTGAATAATGAGTTAACTGTATACTTTTTAGGACAGCAACCAAATATAATCCCATAAAAAGGATTCCATTTGATGGTCACTAAAAAGTATTTAAAATGACCTGTTTTTCAGAGATGTATTTTGGTTTCAAGCAACTGCTTTCTTTTCTTTTTGTGTCAGGTCCATTCAGTGGTTAAGTTTTTTTTCCTCTGTACTTCAGAGGAAAAATGTCAGAAAAATCTCCTTCTGTTACGTGCAAAATAAACAGAACCCCACTGGAGTTCATGAGCTGCCTGACTGGTATTTACACCAATGGGCTCATTGAATAGCAGAACATGCTGTTTCTGTCATATCAAACTTGGGTCAATCTGATAAATAGGCCTAACAGCTCTGCTGTTTCAATGACTCTGAGTTACTCGAGTCCACATTTCTCTGTCTCATAGTCAAGACCAGAAGATACGTCCCAGGTGTGACGGCCCTCTCAGCCGCTTCTCCCTGTTGGTTTGCCTGGAGTCCAGGCTTCCAGCTTGAATACTGTGAGCCTCACTGGCAAACACCACGTGCTTCCTATGGTGGTCCATCTGAACTCAATCATCACAGGACAGGAAAGAGCAAGTGTGTGCCATGCATTATTCTTGTTGGCTTGCTTTTTAGTTTGGCTGCCTTTATCAGTGTTTCTGTTTAGCTGGGACACTTGGAATTAAAACTGTTCTTTTGAGGCAGGGGTATGGGAAAAGGGACAATCTTTCTAACACAGAATGCTAGCGACAAAAGGGATAATCACTGGTGTGTGTGTGTGTGTGTGTGTGTGTGTGTGTGTGTGTTTATGATTCCAACCAACTTATAATGGACTCAACTGGTTTGGGGTTTTCTAATGATTCTGTTGTGACCAGATGAGATGAACAAATATTTTAAAATACACTTTAGCCAAAATTAAAGTCTCTGATAGTAAACTTTAACAGGGAACCGAAAACCACATGTGAAGGAAATGTTTATTTCTTTAAGTCCTAACCGCTGGCTGAATATCTAGCACTCAAAATAAGGCCGTCGTATTTGTTGCTTACCTAATTTGTGGCCCTTTATATAGCCTTGTGACTTATTTCTCTAAGGAATTGATCCTGTTTATCTGGCTATGATTTTTCTTTACGTGCTTTGCTTTCAAATACATGCTGATAACCAAAATCTGGGAGAGAAAAATGTGTACCGTGTCTCCTCAGCTGTTAGCATAGGAAAAACTAATTGAGGTTATGTGTAGGATAAAATTGGTGTTTGTGCAGTAAAGAGCAAAGGGATGGTAGAGTCTAATTAGCAAGTAAGAAAACTTTCCATATGCTGGTGGGAGAGAGCTCTTGTCTGTGACGTTGCAAGACTCTTACACTGTCAGAGCCTCTTATTTTCTGCTTTTGCCTATAGTTGTTAACTAATTATTTCTCCAGTACAATCTTAGGACAGAGCACTTTTCTGGGATGATAACCACTGAGAATGCCTGGCCACAGGAGCCAGGAATATTGGCAAAATGCGTAAGCACCCTAATTCTGATATCCATCCCCTTAAGAGGTTTTGTTAGGTATATGTGTGGTAGGGAATGGTGAAAACAATAGATATTTTTAACGAAAATGGCCAATAAATTTATGCTAGCTGTGCGGAATTAACAGAAACAGAAAAAGTGTGACAAAAGATGTGGAAAGCTTAAATCATCTTAAATGGGGTACAATTAACAGAGTTAAGTGTTTTTATATTAATTAGTAAAATAGAGCAAAACCCCAAGAAACACTAGAAGATAAGTACAGCATATTAATAAGGACTAGGAAGATGTAGAATTTCTTCCTATTTTTATGAAGGCACTTATGAAGGCACAAATGATTTTTGTGTCATTGACTTGTTTATTATATATCTGTAAGATTTTCAGATGCAATTTATATGCAGTCACTTTTGTGATTCTGTCATAACAGGGATAACAGAGGGATTTTAAAGTGGGGATAAGATTTTTTTTTTTCTGCCTAACAAATGTAACCTAGGTAAGTTTTTCGTCTGGTGACCAGAACCTGCTTTCTAGAAACCAGTGGTCTCTTTTGGCTTATTTTTGTGATCAGTAGTGACTCGTCAATTAAATCAATATTTAGTAAGGGCCAAATAGTCATTCATTCATAAATACCTCAAAAAAAGTGTGTAAGCATCTATCATGTGCTTAACATTCTTAATTTCAATGAGGGATGCAGTTAGAAACAAATTGTTTTATACCTTCAGGGAATTTACAGTGTCACAGAGAGAGAAGACATCACAGGGATTGAATAATCCTGAACTAAGAGAGCAGTGGGAGAGTTAATGAGTAGCCTGAACAGGGAAGAGGGAGAAACTGCTATGGGTTGGGCTAGTCTGAAAAATAAGTTGGAAACAGAGGCGTGATATTCATGAGCAGCTCTGCATAACTTCCGTGACATCTATGAGTATTTTGGTTCTGGAATTCCTCTACTCCAACTCTTTTATTTTACTGATGGAGAAATTGAGGCCCAAAGAACATAAGAAGTTTGCCTGAGGTGCAGTCAGGCAGTGGCTGACACATGGGGTGGAATCCAGTTTCCCAGACCACTGGCTTAGGGTGCTTTCTTTTTTTTTCTTTTAAAAGTTTATTTATTTTGAGAGAGAGAGAGAGAGAAGGCACAAGTGGGCAAGAGAGAGAGAGAATATCCCAGGCAGGCTCCACACTGTCAGCACAGTGCCTGACGTGGGGCTCAAACTCAGGAACCGTGAGATCATGACCTGAACCAAAAGCAAGAGTCTGATGCTTCACGGACTGAGTCGCTTAGGTGCCCCCAGGGTACAATTTAAGAGATGGCCTAGTGGACCAGCACAGACCTTTGTAGTTAATCTCTTTTTTGTTGTCACTCCTTTCAGATTTTCAAAATTTTAAGTTTGAAGTTTATATTTCTGATTTATTGTTCACAACTACTGTAGTGTTTACTGTAGAAAGATGTGATCATGTATGTGCCATTGAGACCTCTTGAAAGCACAAAGTTGAATGAAAATTAGATGGCTGCACTAAATCTTCAGCGAAGCACTTAACCCTTTTTCCTCTCTTCTGCACACCTCCCCCAACCCTCCCCAGCCTTTTGTTTCAGACACCGGGCACCACCCTGGAAATGATGAATGAGGCTGGCGGCATGGACACAATTCCTGTCGAAACTGTCTAGATCCGGTATTTCTCTATGAAACCCTCCAACACCTTCCTCCCAGCGGTGGGCTTGCGGTTTTTGAAGGCCATACCTGCTGCACCCTCTTTTTCCTTGCAAAGCAGTAAAGCGATTGTTTCTCTTTATCCCCAACTCTGTCTTCATGTTATATTTTGGCTCTGAAACACAGAGGTCGGTTTTCGACAAAACCGTTTTGCTGTCTTATGAAAGTGATATTCATGGAAGGTAGCATGAACTTGCAAGTTAGAGTAGGGATATGTAAAACAAAATGTTTTTGAGTTTGTCATCCCCCACCTTTATCCTTTACCTCTCGTGGCCCTAATGACCTCCATTTTCCCCCTCCATAAAGAAATCTTTCAACAGCTCTCATATATGTGCCTGTATTATTATTATTATTTTTTTTCCCTGACAAAGCCTACCAGGAAAGCACTGTTTGAAAAGTTCAGTACGGCTTCCAGTCTCAGGCTTTATCTTTGAAATTTTGCACACTGAGTTAAAATATTGCTACATTTGTGGCCTGGGATCGTCCCTCCTAATTCCATATGAAACAAGAGTGCCAAAGAACTCTTAGAACTCCCCTTGTGAATTTGCTTGGTGAGCAGTTCTGGACTTGGCGTTTTAATCTCTCCATCAGGATCAACGTGATCCTGTGTTAAAGCCAAGGTCAAGTGGGATAAGCAGTTGAACTTTCTGCTTTGTCTTGCATGGCTCCTTGAAACATGTAACCTTTCTAGGCTTGGTTTTGCTTTGGAGGGGAATCTGAAGTCCAAGCAGATGTTTCTTTCCTTCTTTTGAAAACCCCTTTTCATTTTACTAGGCATGGTGTCAAAGAAGCAGTTGGGGGTAGATTAGGTAGAAGGTGGAAGGTCAGTGTTTTCTTTGTTAATATTGCAAAATAAGAGTTTTTTTTGTGTTTTATTTATTTTTATTTTCTGCCAGTTGGGCCACTGAGAGTAAGTTGTTGATTCTGAAGACGTAGATTTAATCCCTTCATGGGCCAGCAATGGCTCTGGAGTCAAGGTAAGAAAAGAAAAGACTGGGCTATAGCCATATGATCCCTTAAGGCAGAAAATAAACCCCTTAAGCAATGAGCTGTCACCTTCTAAGGCTTTTTCCTCCAATGCAGTCAGTGTAAATGACTCCCTTCTTCCGCATAATGCTCTAATTTATCTTTGCTACTAATGTGTGAAAAAAGTGGTAGTTAAGCTGCTGTTCTCCGATGCAGTCCCATGTTTTCTCAAATGAACCAGCATGCACGCATTATCTTTAATTAGAAGCGACATTTATGGTCAACTTTATGGCCTCTGTCATTTCACGTGGCTCACTCACAAGTCCCTTAAAATAACTGTCCTTTCACAACATCAAGTGGTTGACGTTCTGCTTCAGGATAGCCTGTGGGACAACCTACCAGCTGGTAGTGGTATTTGATGACAGAACTCCATACACTCACTTCTGCCTTTTTCTACCTGGAGGTAGAAGTCTAAACCTCCAGTTCATATTTTCTGTAAAGCCTTTGGGATAGTGGCAAATCATTCTCTGGCTAATTTCGTGGGCAAAAAATAATTAAGAAAAAAAACCCCACAAAGAATGGAGGGCACATATAAAGGTTCTAGAATTTTATGGTTGGGAAGAGATCCTTGCAAGGAAATTGAAAAATGGCTTCTAGGTATCATGGCCAAGAATCAGTGCCACTTTTGTGGAAACACTAAGTATGCCTGAATTCTCACGTGAATCATTTTTTCTTGTTTTGCCCTTGTCTAGTAGCCAAAATTAGCTTTCTGTCCTTTTGTCATTAACTGGGGAGCACTGCTAACTTTTTGACTGAATAGATGGTATAATGTAAATAGCAAATAAAAGATGGATTTTTAATTCTCATTGCACATAAGAAATACTGTGCCTAGGTTCCAGTTTCTAGGCTTCTGATTGAATTGGTTTTGTATTGAGGGAGGATGGGTGGCATTGATTTTTTTTTTTTTTTTTTTTTTTTTGTTTAGTTTTGAGAGAGAGAGAGACAGAGGGAGAATCTCAAACAGGCTCTGTGCTGAACAGCCTGATGCAGGGCTCAGTCCCACAAACTGTAAGATCATGACCTGAGCCCAAATCAGGAGTCAGAGGTTAACCAACTGAGCACCCAGGTGACCTTATGTTGATTTCTTTTTAAAAGATTCTGAAATTATTCTAATGAACCCCCGCTGACAACCATGGTAGGCAGAGAACCTGGAAGCTACCACCTATGTTAGGTCATTTTGATTGGCAAAGATAGATTCTTCTTTCAGGAAAACAAAAAAAGAAAACAATCATATCTTGGGGTCCCCTGGGTGGCTCAGTTGGTTAAGCGTCTGACTTCAGCTCAGGTCATGATCCTGCAGTTCGTAAGTTCCAGCTCTGCGTCAGGCTCTGTGCTGACAGCTTAGAGCCTGGATCCCGCTTCGGATTCTGTCTGCCTGTCTGTCTGTCTGTCCCTCTCTGCCCCTCCCCGCTTAATGCTCCGTCTCTCTGTCTCTCTCAAAAATAAACATTAAAAAAAGATATTTAAGAAAACAGTCATTTCTTTTTCACTATATATTCAACTGCATAGTTACATATTGAAAAGCTTCTGACGAAACTAAAATTAAGCCTTGTTTAATCTTCATGAACAAAAAGCGTATAGTGACCTAGATAACTGTTTTCGTTGAGAGTTTGCTTCTTGGGCCATGATTGCAAATTATGATCAATTGATAGAGAATTTTTATAAATATGAACAAATAAATTCCCTTTTTTTGCCTAACCGAATTTGAGCTGCTTCTGTCCCTTACAATCAAAAGATCTCTGCTCAAATGTGGGACAGACAAAATATTATAGCAACTATTGCACTTAGTTGCTTATTACTTAGTCAGGACCTCAGAGGTTCCCGACACTGCATCTATCTCTTGTACGAGTGTTTTATGCTTTTTAAGAGTTTTTGAGTTGAACATGTAAATGTTTTCTGCTCTCATTTGGAATCATGTATTTCTAGCTGGACTATAAGCTCCTTGAAGGTGATTTAACGTCTTGATTTTTTTTTTTTTTTTTTTTTTTACTTTGCAATGTGTAGCATAGTGCTTGGCCCACAGTAAGCATTTAAATTACTTCTCAGTTGAGTTTTCAGACCAAGGAAGAAGAGAATTAAATAGCCATGTAATAAAAGATGCAGAACTAGCCTCAGCACCTATTAGTTGAATGTGACTTTCATAAGACTGAGGAGAATTAAAAAGAAAAAAGAGCCCCCCTGAAATCTTAGTATAGATCTGAGTACTGACAGATGAAAAGATCTAGAATGAAGGAATGAGCTGAATAAGATGCCGAGGAAGTGTAAGAAGTTCTGATAGTTTCTTATTTACTGGGCCAGTGTTAGGTGCGGACTTCACAGTCTTTGGCAGACTGTGAGCCATGGCAGTTCAGTGGGTGCCAAAAGCATGGGCTCTGGACTCAGAAACACTCAGGGGTCAGATCCGACCTCCGCTGTTCACTAGCAAGATGATCCTGAATAAATTATTTAGTGTGTTTCAGAGTTCGTTTTATTATTAGAAATTGTAATTCAGCTCATGACATTTATGTAGAGATAACATGGTAAAGAGGAAAGAGTGTGGGGATTAGCATCCAGTGCCCTGGGTTCAAATCCCAACTCTGTCACTTCTTGTCACCTGTTCTCTGTTCCGCGAAATATGGGTCATAACTTTCTGTTGGTTTACCTCTCAAGGCTGCTATGGGCAATAATGACAAAGCTGATGAGAAATCGTAAAGGGCTGTCCTAATGTAATTATAAAAAAAAGAGAGAGCATTCCTATTCTTCTAACTTAAAAAGTCTGTAAATAGAAAGGTTGGGGCCTAATCATTTCGGTGAAGTCCAGTGACAGTAAGCATACCATTGTCAATACAGTAGAGTAGGTACCTTTCAGCATAGTCTGTCTTTATTCCGGGATTAGCCCTGGGGATAAACATGAAGCTCAAAAGTATCTTTGGCTGCATAGACTTAGAGATGACAAAAACATCTAAAAAGAACATTATGATCTCATAAACGACAGGGAAATTCTCACTTGGGCATTGTGATTCAGCAGGTTTTTCCTTTATTTGAAGGTAATTATCTACCTTGTGGCTGTCATGTTTATAAAGTAAACCCAAAGTATTTAGTTTCCATTTGTTTTGTTTAGGTTGGTTTTTCCTTTGTCTTGCCCTGGGTCTGAAGAAAGCCCGCGCATAATAGGAATGGCATGGAGATATTTTCAAAAATGTGGCCAGAGGAGCTAGAGCTGAACTACCACTGCAGAAATAAACAGTATCTACTTTTATGACCTGACTTCAACAGCAGTGGGGACCACAGAAAGCCTCCCACCTGCTACAGGCATTACTGCCCTTTGTCCTATGTTCTTCATTTATTCTCCCACCAATGGTACCTGTTGCCACGTCTCCCTCCAGTGCTGGGAATGTTTACTTTTCTCTCAGTGTGCAGGTTTGGATGCACTTTCTTTCTGGAAATCTATCAAAGTCAGCCTGTAGCCTGCGGTCTAGAGCGCAGAAGAGTTTAGTCATAGCTTCGTCCAACTTCTGAACAATGGTATTAAACTTCTGATTTCTGAAATGTTTACGTTAGCTCTAGCCACGCTGTTTACTGCAGTTGTGGACACTAACACTGTTTGGTCCAGATGAGAGAACAAGATCAGCAACTGAGATTGTTTTGTGTTGTAAGTTCTACTTGCAGATGTCCTCCAACTAATGAAAGCCAGAGTGTATTTCTTTCTCTGATCACATGATCAGAAAACCAAGGTTGATGGGGACATTCAGAAAGCTTTACTTTCCAAAGTTAACAAGTGATTGTGGGAAGTAATGTCAGGCCTCCTTAGACATTTTCTGACAGGATTAAGAGGTACTTTGCTTTCTTGGGTATATTTCAGAGGCCCATCAAAGCCTTGTGTGTGGAAAGGAGTATGTACTATATCTTAGTAGTGTCTGTTTTGCTATTACTTTTTAAACTGTGAGGGTATGAACCGTTTCGGTATGTAAAACAAGCATTGAATTCAAGTAGTTTTCAATCAGCTAAAAAGATGCTGTATTTTCTCAATAATTTTGGCTCTGTGGACATGGTTTTGGAGCATACACTGCCTGGTCTTAGAAATATGCATAGAAAGAACCTCACTTCATTTTTCCTTTTGTTTTCATTTGTTTAATATTATACTAATAGACAAGTTGGGCCAACTAAAGAGACAGAAAAAGAGGCAACTTAAGAGAAGGGTGATTTTAATTAACAAACTCCTTTTAAAGCTGCTGAAATCTGCCCCTTGGATTGGCAATGCTTTACCATTAGAACCAGACAGACCTGAAAAATCTTGAACTTTTCTTTCACTTAAATTTTTCACAAAATAATTTCTTTTTTTTTAAATGTTTTTATTTATTTTTGAGACAGAGACAGAGCATGAGCGGAGAAGGGGCAGAGAGAGAGGGAGACACAGAATCCGAAGCAGGCTCCAGGCTCTGAGCTGTCAGCACAGAGCCCGACGCGGGGCTCGAACTCACAGACTGTGAAATCGTGACCTGAGCTGAAGTCGGACGCTTAACCGACTGAGCCACCGGTCTCAGTTATTTTGTGTTGGACACAAAATAATTTCTTTGGAAAGAAAGGAGTGATCTTTCAGGAGATTTTCCACATTGCCCTGGAGAGAGAAGTATAGTTTTAAATCTTACTTGAAGAAAAATAGATACAGTTTTAAATCATTCCTTGAAGGTATTAGTGGACTGCATAGGCTTTATTCCATGATAGAAAACACTAATACAATGGGAACTTATACAATGAAAGCAATTTTCAACTTGTACACCGTGGGAGCTGCGTGCTTTGCAACAGGAAGATAATGCAGCAAAGAAATTTGGACAGCAGCTTGAGATTTGCTATAATAGCATTTGAAATGCCACTTTCTAAGGATTTTGTTCTAATCTGCTAAGCTTGGATCTTTGAACATTTGAAGCCTGAGAAAGCCTGCTTGGTTCTTTTTATTACCGTAGTAATATTAAAGAATATACATAGTCTTTTGTTTAGAACCCTTTTGATATATCTATCCATTAAGTGTGTAAAGCTTTTTCTTGAAAACATGTTGCTGTTGTATTTTAACTTATGTGAACATATGTGAGTTTCTCTAAGCCATATAATACAGTAAGTATGCAGAAAAATATGTATTCACCTGCCCTGTCAACGAGGCTAGTGTCTTCTAAGCTAAATGAATTCACTTAGGAACAACTTTATTAACAATGGTGATAGCAAAAAGCGAACATTTTTCTGAGTACTTATTACATGAAAGGAAGGTGCTATGCACTTTACATGTGGCAGAGAGTGGCTAGTTTTCTCCCATCCTGTTTCCTCTCTTTCCTGGCAATCCAGTGAGTACATTTTCATGCTCATTTATAATTAGGTGTGGCCATGTGGATTATTTCTTGCCAATGGAATAGTAGTGATGTGTACCACTTCTAGGTCTAGCCCATAAAATCCTCCCACATGGGATGCTCTGTGCCCTTTTCTTTTCTGCTGGCTTGTGGTTCCAATGTTCCTGATTGAAGTAGAGCCCCCTGACAATCAAGAAAACCAATGTAGGATTGTATGTGTGTGAGAAATAAATTTTGTCCTGTTGAAGTTGTTATAATTTGGTCACTGATTTGTTGGAGCAGCTAGCATTACTTTAATGCACATGTATTTAATTCTTTGCTCTCTGAGATAGAAGTACTATTGTACCCATTTTAAGGATAAGGAAACTGGCTGATAGAGAATTAAAAAAATAATGCCTAAGTGAACAGTTCCTAAATGGTAGAGCTGAGACCTGATCCGAGTTCTGTAGATGACTCTTTCTCTTAATATGATTAGCAGTAAGAGGTAAGACAATACTTTATGTTTCAAATCTTATAGTTTGCATTACACAGCTCAACCCTTTAGTATTGAAAAAATGTTGTTTGCATACTAGGCTCTCAGTAAAGTCCAGTATTCACCAACCTTTGTCTGCAAAATTTTTGTGGAGATAATTGGGAATTGTTTTTCAAAGAAAATTGAGATTTATTTAAGTTATATAGCACTAATATTGTAGATTTAAAAGAAGAGTTAAAAATTATATCACTAGTGGGGCACCTGGCTCAGTTGGCGGAGTGAGTCTTGATCTTGGGGTCGTGAGTTTGAGCCCCATATTGCATGTAGAGATTACTTTAAAAAATTGGGGTACGTGGGTGGCTTAGTTGGTTAAGCATCTGACTCTTGGTTTGGGTTCAGGTCATGATCTCGCGATTATGAGGTCAAGCCCCACCAGGCTAATCTCCAAGCATGGAGGCTGCTTGAGATTCTCTCTCTTTCTCCCTTTACCCATTTCCTGCTCTCTCTCTCTCTCCCTAAAACATATATATATAAAAAAAGAAAAAGCTCTGTCACTAGAGTGTCATTATATGAAGATTTATGATCAATATTATCAAATAATACAAATCTATAGTGTACTTTTTCAAATCACTTTTTTTTTTAGTTTAAATTGGTTATTTAAAACATTAACAGAAACTACTTTTGTTACTTTTGGTATTTTACTCAAGTTATTTTCACTGAACTATTTTGTGGTTTTGATCATAGGAAATCTTCATAGTCATTTTAAATCTGAGGTCTGTATTTTTAGATCCCTGTGTCTCATTGTCATTCAAGAGACTGTGGGCTTTCCCACATCTATCAAGGGATAGCACTGTAACTGCATCATGTTATTTGGATCATTGGAAAATATGTTTTGAACTGTTGCCATAATGTATGCACAATCAAGTTAAACAAGCACACTAAATTCATCACAGGATAATACGTCTTTAAATGTAGAGACTTTGCATGGCTTATTAAAAAAAAAAAGAAGAAGAAGAAGAAGAAGACAGAAGAACCAAGTCTTGAAGTCTTGGAAGTACATACATGCCTAAAGAGAAAAAGCCTACTGGTTAGTAGAAAACTTGAGCATCAATTAGATTTAAGGAAAGCATTCTCAGAGGTTCAAAACAAGTAGTGAAGTACATGAAGGCATTGAGAAAGCTCACAATTTGTATAACAAAATGCTTGGAATACCAGAGGAAATACACTTTTGCTATTGTTTTATAAAATAACATATTTATTCATGGTTAATAACTAAGTATAACATTCCATGCTAAGGACCAAAGTCCTTCATTTTCTTATTGAAACATTGGAATGGTTTTCTATAATAAAGAATGAAAAAACCTTGCTTCTCAATAACAGAATGATGAGTTTGTCTCACTGGAAAGTGTTGTTTGGCAGTTTTCTCTTTATCTTGCAAAGGGCTCCCTGCTAATTCTCAGCATTACCTGTTACTCTTGACCTCAAGACTCTAGGAGTAGAGTCTAGTTTATGGGCCAAACTTCCTAGAGGAACACCAGGTCCTACACTTTTTGCATATAAAGTTCCATTTAGTCCTGGCAGCGCAAGGCTTTCTGGTTCAAAGAGAAGAGTCTTATAAGACTTCTTGGACACCACATAACTCTTACAAAACAACATTTTGATGAATTAAGTGTAAATGAATCAGAAACATATGGATTAAATTTCCTTTGAAATATGCATGCCTTTTCTGAATTAAGGGGGAAAGCATTTGGCAAAATGTATTTTGCTGAACCCAAAACACTAGAATAAAGCTCAAAGTTTTCCTGGACCCCCAAATTATGCTGGAGTCTCTTTTCTTTTGAAATTAATTCATGTTTAGGTTTAATACTGTTTATTTTTTATATTTGAAAATGACTTTACTCTGACCTCTAATTTCTTCCCTGGATTTGTGCTTCCCTTTGTTCTTGATAAAAGCCCTGGCACTCAGAAGGATGCATCCAACTTTAAGTTCATGTTATCATCCAAATTTTGGTAGAAGATGTGTATTCTGCTTCCCTGGGTGTAACTGTGCAATCTTAATTTTTACATCTTATTCAAACTAAAAAGTATTGTGTAAGTTGTCTAGAATATTCCCCCATGCTGTGGTCACTTGGAAAAGGCATGAAACTGGAGGACGTTTGAAGATGTGGAAGAAAGAGACACCAGGTCCCAATTTGATAGAGGTAAACATAGCGACACCCAGCGAGGAAACTTGTTGTGTGGTAAGGGCGATTCTGTTCCTGCTCTGCTGCTGTAGAGGGTACGTCTACCCCTTTTCCACCTTCCTCATTAAGTCATGGTGATAGAAGAGGAAATGAACGCAGTTGGCTCTTACTAAATTTTAGTATCCCTTTTTCCTCTTTGACTTTATTTACCTCTTTGGGTAGCTCTATGTTAAGAAGGACAGTAGATGCTTACTGAATTTGCTCTGCTCTGTATATTGGCGGTTAAGATTCTCCTTTCCTTTTACCTGAGAATTCTAGGTAAGGAACACAAGCCTTCTGACCTCTCCAGTCTGCTCCAGATACTTCTTCTTTACTTCACTCAACTATATGCAACAAGTCTTCTTCATCTTACTTAAATGAACTTTCTCCCTTCAGGGTCTTTGCACATGCTGTTCTCTGGGTTTGGAGTACTCCTCTACTTTCCGTCTCCCAGTCACTCCCATGGCTAATCCAATTCAGCTTTCAAGTCACAGTTCAGACGTCACCACTCCAGAGAAGGTCTTTGGTGAACAGCCTATCTCCAGTAGGTTCCTTTTTCTTCTGAAGTTATTTTTTTCCTTCAAAGTAGTTAAAATCACAATTTGTAATGATTCTAGTGATATGTTTGTTCCCCTGTTTCTATTTCTTCCAAAAAGGTAAGGATTGTATTTGCCTTGTGTATGATTTTTTATTTCAATGTCTAGCAAAGTACCTGGAGCACAGCAGGCATTGAACAAGTGTCGAATGAGTGACATGCAATTTCTGTAGCAAACTTGCTAGAGAAATAGAAGAGATAGTAGATAGAATTGGTTGAAAGGGTTTGCTGGGACATTACATTGTGTGTGTTGTCCTGGTTTAATGATTAATGATTTAATGTCTCTTTCACTTTCAGCAATGCCCTGGTTTGGATTATGAATTACATGGTCACTCTAGTTATCTAGTATTTTGAATTTTCTTAGCTTCCTTTATGTAAAGATAGTGTCCCCTGTAGTTACATATGGGATGATGCTTTGGTTGGATATATCTTAGGGGAACATATGACTGTGTCCCTCTATGATCTGGAAGGCACTTATACTCCCTATAGAGGAAAAAGAATATTGGTTCTTCCTATGTAGCTGAGATGAAAGATGGGTTTAAAAAAAGGCAGTGAAGTTGTGTATTATTTGGCTTCTGAGCTTACAGACAGCAATGATCTCAAGTAGACTTAAACATTTTTTTAAATGTTTTTATTTATTTTGAGAGGTGGGGGGAGGGGCAGAGAGAGAGAGAGAGGGAGACAGAATCCAAAGCAGGCTCCAGGCTCTGAGCTGTCACCACAGAGCCCGACACTGGGCTTGAACTCATGAACAGTGAGGTCATGAGCTGAGCCTAAGTCAGATGCTTAACCGGCTGAGCCACCCGGGCGCCCCTCAAGTAGACTTTTGCTATGAATATAAGAATAGATAAATTGAGGTTGATAACTCAAGTCATCGTGATATGCACCATTTTAGCTGCTGAGGTTGCAAAGGTGTCTAAGGGTTTTCTTTCAGCCATTGAAAAGCTGATAACCTACTTCAGGAAAAGAAACGTACATGAAAATGTTAAATGGACTATGTGTACAATGTACAGAGAAAATGTGCTGTAGGATCTTAGAAGTTAGATCAGAATGTTTGGTGACCAGGGAAAGATGTGTGGTGAAGCAGTCAGAAATAGGCTGATAAGGTCGGGCCACATTATGAAGAACCTTCTTTGACTGAGAGATTTAAGTGGAGTGTAGTAGGAATGGAGAGGAAGGGAAGTAGCCTGGAAGGTATCTATCTACCATTTGAATAACCCAGAAGTAAATTAACTTAAAAAATATGACAGTCGAAGATAGCTATCCTATCTTTGAAAATTCCTGATGCAACTACTTGTAAAAAATTGGAAATTATCGATCTCAACACTTTTCCAAACCTTTTCAAAGATGCAGCAAATTAGAATCAGTTAACCTTGTAAATTTCTGATTCATTTTCATGTGACTCTTCTATTTTATAGATTTGTAATTGCGGGATACACTTTAAGAGACTGTTTATTTTTTCTTAAGGGCCATGTCTGGAATTTGGTAACCTGCCACTTGGTTAGTATTTCCCAAAGCATGTTCCTTAGACCGTTACTTCTGTGGGATGTTATGGTTGTAAGGAGGAAAAGGGGTTCATAGTCAAATTATTTTAGGAAGCACTGAGTAAACAAAGTTGAACATATTTCTTTTTCGGAAAAATTCTCAGCAAGTTTAATATGTTAATTTACCTTGTAATTTTAAGAACAGGATTCAAGATGCTGAGTTTCTAGCGCTTTGAAAAAGTAAGACTTTTTTTTTATTTTTTTATTTTTATTTATTTATTTATTTATTTATTTTTTAAATTTTTTTTTTCAACGTTTATTTATTTTTGGGACAGAGAGAGACAGAGCATGAACGGGGGAGGGGCAGAGAGAGAGGGAGACACAGAATCGGAAACGGGCTCCAGGCTCTGAGCCATCAACCCAGAGCCCGATGCGGGGCTCGAACTCACGGACCGCGAGATCGTGACCTGGCTGAAGTCGGACGCTTAACCGACTGCGCCACCCAGGCGCCCCAAGACTTTTTTTTTTAGAGCAGCTTTGGATTCATAAGAAAATTGAGGAGAAAGTACAGAGACTTCCCATATACTCCATGTGGCCCACATACAGCATCCTCCAATATCAATATCCCCCACCAGAGTGGTACATTTGTTATAATTGATGAATCCATATTGACCCCAAGACTGCAGTTTACATTATGGTTAACTCTTGGTATTGTTTATTCTATGGGTTTGGACAAATGTATAATGATAGGTACCCATCATTAACTGCCCTGAAAATCCTCCAGGCTCTGCCTATTCATCCCTCCCCCAACAAACCCTGGCAACCACTGATCTTTTTACTGTCTCAATAGTTTTTGCCTTTTCAGAGTGTTATACAGTTGGAATCATACACTGTGGCTTTTGATCAACTCTGACAATCTCTGTCTTTCAATTGGTGCATTTAGATCATTGATATGTAAAGTGATTACTAGTACACTTTGATTAATATTTACCATATTCGTTACTGTTTTCTATTTTTTGCCATTGCTCTGTTTTCATTTTCCACTCATTTTCTGCCTTTTGTGGTTTTATTTATTTATTTTTATTGATTTATTTGCAGTGTCTATTTATTTTGAGAGAGTGTGTGCACATACATGCACGAGTAGGGGAGGGACAGAGAGAGAGAGGGAGAGAGAGAATCCCAGGCAGGCTCCGCACTGTCAGCACAGAGCCTGACGTGGGGCTTGATCTCACCCATGAGATCATGACCTGAGCTGAAATCAAGAGCCGGATGCTCAACTGACTGAGCCACCCAGGTGCCCCTGCATTTGGTGGTTTTAACTGAGCATTTTGTGATTCCATTTTTTCTTCTTACATATCAATTATACTATTTTTTAAATTTTTTTAATGTTTTTTTATTTTTTTGAGACAGAGAGTGTGAGTGAGGGAGAGACAGAGAGAGAGGGAGACCCAGAATCTGAAGCAGGCTCCAGGCTCTGACCTGACAGCACAGAGCCCAACACGGGGCTTGAACTCACGAGCCACGAGATCATGACCTGAGCCGAAGTCAGATGCTTAACCAACTGAGCCACCCAGGTGCCCCCCCCCTTTTTTTTTTTTTTTACTTTTTAAATGGTTGTCCTAGAGTTTGCAATATACATTTACAGCCAGTTCTATTTCATTTTCAAATAACAATATACCACTTCATGGATAGTGTACCTTATAATAACAAAATGATCCTAATTCCGGGGGACCTGGGTGGTTCAGTCGGTTAAGCATCCAAGTTTGGCTCAGGTCATCATCTCACAGTTCATGGGTTTGAGCCCTGCATCAGGTTCTGTGCTGACAGCTCAGAGCCTGGAGCTTGCTTCAGATTCTGTGTTTCCCTCTCTGTCTGCCCCTCCCCCACTCATACTCTGTATCTCAAAAATAAACATTAAAAAAAAAAATCTAATCAATCAATAAATAAATAAATAAATCCTAGTTCCTCTCTGTCATTCCTGTATCATTGTTGTCATTCATTTCACTTATATGTAAGCATATATAAATAAGCATTCCTTTATAAGCATACATAAAATATACACATAAGTATGCATAATCAAATACATTGTTAGTATTATTACTTTGAAGAAACTGTTATCTGTTAGATAATTAAGAATAAGAAAAAAAATTTTTTTAATTTACCTAGACTTATTCTTCCTTTGATGTTCTGCCTTTATGTGGAACTTGATCTACATAACTTCTTTATTCTTACTAAAGAGCTAATTTTAATATTTCTTGTGAGTCAAGTCTACTGGTAACAAATTTCCTCAATTTTGTTTGTATGAGGAAGTCTTTATTTCTCCTTCACTTCTGAAAGATAATTTTGCAGGGTACTGAATTCTAGGTTAGTGGCTTTTTTTTTTCTCTTAATCCTTAAATATCTCACTGTGTTTTTGCTTGCATGGTCCAAGGACAAGTCAGATGTGATTCTTACCTTTGTTCCTCTATAGGTAAAGTGTTTCTTTCCTCTGGCTTCTTTCAAGAATTTTTCTTTATCTTTGATTTTCTGTGGTATAAAAATGATATGTCTAGGTATAGGGATTTTTGGTTTGTTTTTGTTTTTGTTTTGCATTTGTCCTGCTTGATGTTCTCTGAATTTCCTGGATTTGTGGTTTGATTTCTGACATTAATTTGGGGGGAATTCTCAGTCACTATTGCTTCAAATATTTCTGCTGTTCCTTTCGTCTTCTCCTCCTGGTTCTCATTACATCTTTGTAACACATTTTGTAGTCATTCCACAGTCTTTGAGTATTCTATTCTGGTGTTTTTTAGTTGTTGGTTTTTTTTTTTTTTTTTTTGTCCTGTTGTCTTTGCTTTTTACTTTTCAAGGATTCTATTGATATATCTTCTAGCTCAGAGATTCTTTCCTCAGCTGTGACCAGTCTACTAATGAGCCCATCAAAGGTGTTCTTCATTTTGGCTATAGTGTTTTTTAATTCTGGCATTTCTTTTTGGTTGTTAGAATTTCCATCTCTGTGCTTACAGTACCAATTTTTTTCTTGCATGCTTGTCTACTTTATCCCCTGGAGCCCTTAGCATATTAATGATAGTTGTTTTAAATTCCCAGTCTGTAATTACAAGCTGTGCCTGGTTCTGATGCTTGTTCTCTCTCTTCAAATTCTGTTTTTGCCTTGTGGTATGCCTTGTGATTTTTTTTCCTTACAGCCAGACATGATGTATCAGGTAGAAGGAACTACTGTAAATAGGCCTTTAATAATGTAGTGGTGAAGTGTGTGGGTGGGGGAAGGAAAGCATTCTATAATCCTATGATTAGGTCTTAGTCTTTTACCCTATACCTCTAGACTGTGAACTTCACAAGTGTTTCTCAGGTTTTTTTTCTCCTCCCTTAGGTGAGACAGGATGGAAGAGTGGGCTGGGGTTGGACATTTCCCTTTTCCCATGTAGAAAGGTAGAGAATGCTGGAGTTGGGTATTTCCCTTCTCCCAGGTTGGTTGGGCTCTGGTAATACCCGTGTTGTGGTTAATCTGGGCTCTGGTTAACCAGTTTCTCCTGTGAGCCGCCCTTATTAAGAACGGAGTGCTCTCGTGTATTTCAAAATGGTCCCTTTTCCCCTCCCCTGCTAGGGGCATAAGGGGATTTTTCTTTGGTCTTTACTGTGGGGATTTGGTTGAGCTCCTGGAGGTAAATATCATGATACTGTGGGTGCCTCCCTATGACAGGATCTCCCTGGAGTTTTTAATGTTCAGAGTTTTCCATCCTGAGCCACCAGCAATTTGTTGGTTACAGTTAGGATTTTCCTTCCCTGGCCCTGGTTCCCGTGGAGGTTGCTGCTTGTAAAGTTCTGCTCTGGTAAGTTGTGACTCTCTGTATTTGCCTCTTTGTCTCTCCAGTCTTGGGGGCAGTTGGTTTGTTCTGTGTCTTCCCCTCTCTTATGGATCCAAGAAGAGTTGTTTTGTTTTGTTTTTTTCCCAGTCTGTTCAGCTCTTATTTGTTGTCAGGACAGAGTGGTGACTTCCAGGCTCTTTACATGCAGAATATTTGCAGTACTTTTTGAAAGATAGGAACTTGTTTTTTTAAAAATAAGAAAATAGGAAGCAGATACTGAGATGAAGTTAGGAGTGCAAAAGATTTATCAGTAATGCCTATGAAATGAAAGGGGGCAAAAGTGGGGCTGTGCAACCACAGCTCTCAGAATGAAGCAGATCTGACGAAGTCTCTCTCAGCCCCTCTCAGCCCCATGGGAGCTGGGGAGCAAGGATTGCCCACTAGAAGAGGCCTCAATAAGACAGGCATGGCTGGACCCTTGTACCAGAGTCTTGTTCAGTCATTGTGGGTGCCATCCTGAGAAGATTGTGACCTTCTTCTAGAAGTTTTATAATTTTAATTTTAGCTTTTGCATCTAGTCTTGGACCCATTTTGAGTTAGCCTTTGTTATGGTGTGGGGAAAGGGTTGAGATACTTTATTTTGCATATGGATATTGAATTGTTTTGATATCATTTGTTAAAGAATTCATAAATGTAGCCATTTGACCTTGCCATTTGTTATGTTGATTGCAACCCCCCCCCCCCCCCCCCCCCCCCCCCCCCCCCGCCACTGTGGTTAAGTACCCTTACCTAGTCTCCCTTTCATTAGAGCCCCATATCTTCATTGGTATAGATGAGCCAAATTCCGTTATGGCATCTATCATCAGCTCTGATCTGCAGAAGAGAGCCACTATGAACTTCTTAATAATGATGGTGCTTCTCTCATCAGCACGTTCCTGATAGCTTTGATGAATGGTGTGCTCTCTGGGTCTTCTCATGGCATAGAATCCTTAGGTGGGTTGTCAGGCCTTACATAATATAGCTGTGCCGGTGTGCCTGACTCCATAAGCCTTTTATTCCTTTGCTATACCATCTGCTGTGGTAATTCAGGCAGTTCAGCCTTGCTCGGCATGAGTCATCAGTTTCTCCAGGCTCCTAGGAGCCAACCTAGTGGCTAATTTATACCATCTCCTAGGGCCCTCTCCAGAGCATTAATTCTGTGTCCTAAGACTGTCTACATCAGTTAATACTCCATAAATCCAGGCCCATGGTACAGCCTCCTTAGTTAAGTATTCTCAAAATCAAGTCAGTAGGTATTATCCATCCCTGTTAATATGTTGGCTGATTCTTGCATGTCTGTTTGCATATAGCCCCTGTTTCTGAGGCCCAGCTTTCCCTGGATATATCATTGCTGCGAACTAATCTATTTATTGGTGACCTGGCATAAGAGGTGAGGGCAGATCCTGAGGTGGGGGGAGGGTCTTGTTGCTTAGCAGAACAGGGAGTCCTGCAGATTATTTTTACATGGAAAAGTGCTAAATCTTAATAGGGAGGTCTAGATCTAGATCACCTTCGCAGGTTCTTAATTTAAGAGTGGTCTAGAGAAATTATCTTCACAGGCTTCCATCCAGATGTTCCCATTTCATGGGAACCTGTCTGGGCTTCAGGTTTTCCCAACCAGGGTCCTAAGCTTGGCATAACGTAGTTCAGCTGAGCATTCAGTCTTTTTGGTAACTGGGAGACTCTTCCTATTAAATCTGGAGTTTGCTCCTTAGCTTTTCCTATCCTCCTGCTTCACGGAAAAGGGAATGAAGGCCTTTTTGTAAACTGCCAAAGAGGCCCTGTGGCCTTTCCATTTTGTTAGCCTTTGTTATGTTTATGTCAGTTGTTTACTGTCTTCAGCTCCTCATAACCCCTTATAGGGGTCAGTTGAATTTAATCATTATCAGGTACTTCCATTGACCTTGTTTGCATTGGCCCTCTATACTTTTCAGACCCCTGAATCCTGTAACAGTGGCTGGAGTGCCACTTTCCACAGGTACACTTTACCAAGGTTGGCCCATTGGGAACATGCGTTGAAAAGGGACTGCCTGTGCCTTGCACACCACCTGGAATGGTTCTTTATTGCCAGCCAGACATTAAGTTATCCAGCCCCAATACCTCACTTTACTGCCTGATTTCATAGGCCATGAATTGTCCACTGTGGATTCTCTGAGGAAAAGATGGTGAGCCTGAGTTGGGATGCAAAAGGCTTACTGGAGCTGAACACTATGAAAAGAAAAGGGAGAAAACCGGATCAGGCAGTGAGTGGGAAGTAGGATTGTAATGCAGATCTGAATAGTCTCTCAGCCCAGTGAGAAACCTGAAGCAAAGATTGCTGGTTTTGGAGCAGTCTTGTGTTGCGTATTATGTGGCTGGGCTCTTTACCATGGTCTTGCTCAATCATTGGCTGATGGCACCTTGAGAAAGGCATGACCTGGGTGCAAAAACCGAGGCAGACATGAAGGAGTTGACACCCCCTAGGCTGGCAATTAGCTGCACTCTTTGGCACTGGATAAAGAGTTCCTTCTTGAAAGGGAGTCTGTGTGGCACATCTCCATGTCTCCAGCAGGATGTGGTGGTGGTCTAGTTTTCTATGGGACACTTTCATCTTGGATTTAAGAAACTCTAATTCCATTAATTCTGCTAATTATAATGACAGTAAAACAATTTTGTAATAGAAAAGCATACTTATTGATGAGTATTAGCATAACCTAGCAATATTTAAAGAATTGTTCAAGTTTAGATATAACTGGATACTTTCTACCTACACTACTTACACTAAACTTTCATTTCCTACTTAAATTTCATACCTGAACTAAAATTGTCTTTCTCCCCCAACTTTAGGACTTAATAAGTCAAGATTCTTAGGTTTATTCATAACTTCCGAAGACCCCCCCCCCCCAACTGGATGTTTAACTGATGCTGTTTTTACTTAGCTTTGTTTCTCCCTTCCTTAAAAACTAGAGTAATTCTCTAGATTGTATGCTGTTCTTTCTTCTTTTCCTCTACTGTCTGGTTTTGCAGAGAGAAATTACAGTTGCTAGGTAACGATTGTGGGGTTTTGATCATATTCCATGGTAGCTCACCAGGGACCTCTCAGAGGGGAGTGTAGGAAAATGGGAATTGCCTCTCACTCTATCTAGGAGCCTGCTGGGGAGCTTCTCCCAGGTCATTCTTTCAGCAGACACTTTGCCTCCCTGGCTTCCCCACCCCTTTTAATGAAGATAGCTTATTAAATGCTAATTAATATTTAAGGTACAATTTCTTTAATAGAATGTTAAGGTTTGCATTTTTAATTTTTTTTTTACACATAGGTTTAAAGCAGTTGTAACCTTTCTGGGGAAAGAAAGCATTTAAAAGAAATTTCGCATTTTGATTTTTGGATTTGTTTTATTAAAAATGATGATTGCAGAACCTTTGAATTGACGACATACTTGTCGATGGAAAAGTGCTGCACGAGGCAATAGGGAGCAATTCTGAATTTGGGCAGTGCTTAGAAGAATGAAAATAAGTATGAGTTATAACATTTGTTTTTCTCTTAGCACGTGGATGTTTTCCAAGACAATAAAAATAATGACTTTATAGCCAAGGGCAGAATTTGATACCAAGCTGAGAATTATAAATATGGACAGGAATTTTGAAATGGAAATTGAGAATATTAAGGCAACTGGATAGAGTGATGCTGTGCATGTGAGATAATTTCTACTTTTGATCCTGCATTTAGAACTTCTTATCCAGAGGGTATTTATTACAGCATTGGGTTATGTCAGTCTACCTACTGTATCCTTTTGATTGTTTTCAATCAACATTCATGTCAAAACAGTTATTTTCCCACTTTTAAATTGCTTTGAAAATGATTGAAGGGGCGCCTGGGTGGCTCAGTTGGTTAAGCATCTGACTCTTGATTTCGGCTCAGGTCATGATCTCACGGTTTGTAGGATCGAGCCCTGCATCAGGCTCTGCACTGAAAGTGTGGAGCCTGCTTGGGATTCTCTCCCTCCTCCTGTCTCTCTCTGCCCCTCCCTCATCGTACTCTCTCAGTCTGTCTCAAAATAAATAAAACTTAAAAATGATTGGACACAAAATTGGTTATATTTCATACAACCCTACTACAAAAGGTGATATATATATATATATATATATATATATATATATATATATATATAATCTACTTGTCTTATAGCTAAGGAAAATAGAACAGATTAAGGTTCTGTGTCAAAGGATTTATAGGAAAATTAAGATTAATAATCATAATTCCCTAGTTTCTGTTTATCCAAATAACCACACTGTCTTTTAGAACTCTCATTATATTTTTTTTTTTTTTCTAATTCCTATTCAACAACTTCTGTTGCAAATGTGGTTTTTAAATACTCAATATAACTTTAAGTCTATGATGGAAGTTATTAACTAGTGATGGCTTGCTAGAGAAATACACATTTAACTTATGTTTAAAAAAAGCCTCTATTTGACCTATTTAGAATTTGTGTAAAAATCAAAGCTGTATAAATTCTAATTTTTGCCTCAACTCTAACCTTCACACAATTGTCAATATGATCCATTGAAAATGTATTTTAATCACCTATTCCATAAGTATTGACCCTTAGATACGTAAAACATGCTTTACTTTTCCCACACTTAAGAGAGTGATCTAAATTATGGAATTCTAGACTTTAGAGAAAGGGGAAAAGCTATGAGGGGTTTTGGGGAATTCAGTTTTCATTGTTACCAGAGTTTTTTTTATTTTTATTTTTGAAGGAGAGAGAGAGAGAGCATGAGTGGGGGAGGAGCAGAGAGAGAGGGAGACACAGAATTCTAAGCAGGCTCCAGGCTCTATGCTGTCAGCACAGAGCCCGACGCAGGGCTCGGACTCAAGAACCGTGAGATCATGACCTGAGCTGAAGTCGGACACTCAACCAACTGAGCCACCCAGGCACCCCCATCACCGGAATTTTTTATTTATCAAAGGAAACTGTTGTGCTCCTCCTAGTATCCTAACAATTACCTTAATGCTGGATTTCTTAAATCAGTTGAAGTTTTGTGAGAAAACATAATCTCCTAGGATACGAAGGAAAGTGAGTAAGCATTTAGCATTGTGGCCATCTTTTCAGAAGGATGATATATGTCATGATAACTTTTATTTTCTAAAGAGCCCTTGATTAATATTTGATCAATGAATGGATTATTAATGATCAGTTTCTTTCTCCCTATTTTTCTGCAACTTAAAGACAAAACCTAGCTTACTCCTTTCCAGACACCGCTGGCCTATAGACACAGCTGACTTGTGTTAATTTTCTTATTGTTTTGTGAAAAGGAAATGCAGTATTTTCGGCAGGGTAGTGGAAACTTCTTTTTGTTAGTACTTTCTCTGTTTGGCTTTTCTTGTTAGGATCTGTGAGGCACTTCATGAATTGTTAGCTTGTCAGTAAACCAAAATCCAAGGAGATGTAGATCTTCTTTGAGGGCATGTCTAAAACTTTACATGGGTGGTAAGAGTATTTCTGATGCCCAGTTTATAGCTGAACCTGGATGAATGACAAAACTTCTAGCTTTTCACCCTTGGTGGCCGAGGACTCCCTTAATTATATATGTGATAATTCTATTTGGGGTTACTAAGACTCTAAGGGAACTGATACAATATGTAAGAGAATGGAACAAATGGAGTTTAACCTGTATTTATTTAAATACTTCTATAATTTGGGGATGAAGCTTTTTTTAAGTGTAAACCACCCTCAAAGAATCCTGTTTTAAAAACTGTTTTCCTCATTAAGTACCTCACAATGAACAAGACTATCTGAAACAAAAATTTTATTTTTATTTTTTTGAAACAACTAATTGAAATGTCTCTGCGGTGGTGCTGTTGCAAGGAGGCTTTTAGTGATTAAAGTGAAAGTTTGTTTGTTTGTTTGTTTTTTAGCAACCAGCTTGTTTTTCAAGAAAACACAAATAAGGTTTTTGCACACATTATCACTGTCCAGTAAATCACAAGTATGCTTCAACTTTATGTATTTATGAAGTGGTAACTGAGAAATTTTTACTCTAATCTTGGGCACAGAGGAAAATATAAAATCAGGTTTTATAAGACCCTGTAATAAATGGTACTTTATTTTTATTTTTTATTTATTTCAATGTTTGTTTATTTTGAGAGCATGCGTGCATGAGCAGGGGAGGGGCAGAGAGAGAGGGAGAGAGCATCCCAAACAGGCACCACACTCTCAGCTCAGAGCATGAAATGGGGCTCAGTCTCCTGAACCATGAGCCAAAATCAAGAGTCAGACACTCAACCAACTGAGCTACCCAGATGTCCCATGTAACAAACAGAATTTTAAATGGTTAGCAGTATGTGTGATATTTTTAAATTAAAATCTTGAAACAAAGACTGATTAACTATTAATATTTTTATTTAGTGACATTTAATAGTATATAGCTTTTGCTTACTGTTTTAGGTGCCAACGTGTTCATTAAATTTAACTTGAACCATAACAAATACAAAACACTTTGGATTTATCTTAACTTCTCATATCATTTAACATGTCTCATAAAGTAGATTATATTTTGTGATTATAAGTTCTTTCTTAATATAAAATTGATTGTATAATTCAATTTACATGAAACATGTTGCCTTCATTCAAAAACATTTTCTAATCTCTTTTTCTGCTTAGTAAGATCTCTGTAAATATTTATGAGTTTGCCCTTTAAAACAAAACAAAAAAGAACTTTTAAAATTCAAAGCAAAATGCAACAAAAGAAACAAATTAGGAAAGTATTTTTTTTCTTGGCAAGAGATCTTTTTGTGAATATTTGGCTTAGGACGCAATTGAAAGTTGCGACATTTTATTCTTCTGGGGCAAGGGCTTCCCTCTTCCTTCCCTGTAAAGTAATTCTGGGTGCTGCTTGTTCTCTATTTTTATGCAATGGTGACAGCACATCTTTATGTTGACCAGTTATTGACAGAAACATCTTTTATGTAAACAGTGACCGTTGTGCTTCTCCATTCTGTCTCCATTCTGTACATTTTATCTGCCACAGCAATGTCTTTGGTACTGTCTTCCAAATTTCCTATATACCTTTTACTTTGTCCCACTTCGGTCCTGAGAGTGTTAACTGTTACCCTCTTGCCAGATGTGTTTCTTCCATGAAATTCCAGAAGGTAGAGGAATTCTTAACCAGTATCCACTTGTCCTATCAACCCTTCAAGATCCTAATTCTCACATAACTGGATAGTCCCAGTGTCTTTTTATACATGGCACTGTGATATACTATCCCCTTTGGAAACCTCAACGTAATCAATATCTCTGATAAACTGATGTGTTAGCTTTGCATTGCATCGAGTCTAGAAATTATTTGGAGTTTTACTGACCTGTTTAGTCACATTGACCTTTTGAAGGTATAGATACAAAGTGCATGCTCAGGAGGAAAGGGATTTGCTAAGAAGGAAAGACCACCTGAAACATTTTTGGTTTTTTACATTGTGCTTGTGTAGGTTAGCATGAAAGACCAGGAACGTTAGGTTGTTGACTAAAATAAGACCTACTCATTTAGGGTGGGGAACCTAAAATTGCTATGATGTTTAGGAATATACATAGACATTTACCATTTATAAAAGATTTTCAACTTCATGAGGAAATTTCCCTGCTAATGGAGTTATGAAGCATTAGAGTAGCTTTAGGAAGAAGAGTTCCCTGTAAGTGGGATTGTAGAATAGATAGGATTTTCACCTTTCTGGAGCTTCCTGAGCACATGCAAAGGTATGGGGTAGAAAATTCTTTTAGACTTTTGTCATTTTTTTTATTGATAATAATCTATAGAAAATGAATATTACTGTAACCATTTTGAGCAGTCTCAGCTCAGTGGGCTACAAATGTGGATTTTTTCCCCCTATTACTATTGGAGTCAACTCTCATTGTGTTTTCTGTTATGTGGTAGGCTCCTCTAATAACATTCCAGTTTGATTCCATGAAGTTTTCAATGTCAGGACCTGAAACATTACAGACTCTTACAACTACTTACTGTACTTGAGAGCTTCCTTCTCCCACTCTGCCCCAGCCAGTGGTCCTGATTTGGGTATCTCTTCCTCTACCTTCAAAGTAGCCCATTGAGCTTTAAAACTTGACAATCTGATGTACCCTCGAGGGTCCCGCAGCTGGGATATGGACACATGCCAGCTATCTGTGGCCGCTCAACATTAGAGAAAGTAGTAACTTTTTTCCTAACAATGTGCTACATATGTTATAATGCATGCACCATTTGACGTGGAAGAGATCTCAATCAGCATTTCACCCTTATAGTACTCTAAGATCAGGTAGGCACTGGAGAAGAGAGAATGACTTTATATTAGAAATTAGTCACTTTTAGGAAAGTATAGGAAAGACAGTTAAATAATTTATTCCAATATGCCCCCTTACTCCCTCTTCCAGTCTTTCTCTGAAGTGATTGCTTTAATTTCTAGTTGAGTACTGCTTCCCAGATCTTACTTAATTTTTGTCTTGTGCTCTATTGAATCCTGCTTTTGCCAGTCTCTACAAGATATGCAAGATCAGGTTTAAGTAAGTAGGCTCTATAGAAATGGTCACAGATTTTTAAATTATCCATTCTAAGCCAAATTAGTCTATTTATAGCTGTCCAATCTTAGGTTTGCAAAGACTTATTAAAATCTGGGAAGTATTAGTAACTCTATGTGTCAGGTATTGCAGATGATGTAGGACTTGTGAAGGATGAAGATACCTTTATTCATTTTAATGCATTTTCTTCCCCTGAGTAAATACTTGAGATGATTCATTGGAGGAGTATTTACATGTACGTGAATCTTGTCTTACTAGCGACAAGTTGTATTGACAGCTCAAAACACATGGTGTTTTCTGTATGGAGAATGCATTTTTTCTCTGTTCTTTATTATTACCTGTGGCAGGAGGGCAAGAAAGGTGGATGACTTAAGGTTAGAATTCAGAAACCCAGTTCTAGAGAAAAGTTTTATCTAGAGGAATTAGGTAGCCCAAGGTATAGCAAAGGAGCTCACTGAGCAAGTCTGTGGAAGTCTAGGACTAGAAGGCTGAGCAAAAAAAAAAAAAAAAAAAAAAAAAAAAAAAAAAAAAAATTAAATGTGAGGTCTTCATCTAGAAGTAGGATGGGAAGATGGCCAATTTGAGATGTTGTCATGTGGTAGGAGATCTGCCAGGATGGTCTAGCTCTAGAGAACATTTAAGCTGCACACAAAGTTCACTTTTATAAGGTGACCTAGGTAACAGGCATGTTAGTTGGGGTCACCATGAAAGGGACATCAAAGCCAAATTCCAGTAGGCCGACGAGTGAGTGAGGAGTACTGGTTCTGGGCTTAAACATATGCCAAGGTGAGCCTTAATCATGATGCTTCCCGGGTCTGGTGGATAGGTAGAGAGCTTAGATTGGCCTAGCAGTTCAAGTCTGTGAAAGGCAGCCTAATTCCCATCCTGACTGATATCTTGGACTCCGGGTGGTAATATTATTCCTGTGCTTCTCAGAATGGCCCTCAAACTAGATTAGGCTCATGGAGAAATCTGAATGAGGGGTACTAGGGAAGGCAAAAGTGGGAAAACAAGGCTTGCATTACAAAGATGAAATTATCTTCTTAGGTTTTGGTTTCAAGGAATATAGCTTCAGGATAAAATTTTCAGGATAATTTTGTAAACGTCTGAAATTGACAAATGTGGTGAAAGCTTAACTGGCTATATGGTGTAAGCTTAAACATTATTTCCTCAGGAGAAAACACAATTGAAAATTCAGGTAGACACTCCTGGATAATTTTCAGAAAAGTTTTAGAGGACAGTGGAAGATCAATAATTTAAAGCAGTTAATCTGGTAGAAGGTCCTGACCTAGAAATATAGTTGAAAAAAAATGACACAATATTTATTTACTTATTGGCAAGTAAGTTAGTGATTATTTTTAGCTTACTTTCATTTCATCTTGGTTAGTTTTTGGCTATACATTGATGTGTTAGAAAAATTTCCCCACAATGCAGCAGTATCTGTGTTCATCTATGCTGGGAGTATCATGGGCATGTTAAAACTTTCTCCTGTTTTGTTAAGTAACTAGATAAAATCCATCTAGAGTGTTGTTCCAGTATCAACTTTATTCAAAGAAGATGGATTTTTTTTTTGTTTAAAAACAAACTGTATAGGGGCGCCTGGGTGGCGCAGTCGGTTAAGCGTCCGACTTCAGCCAGGTCACGATCTCGCGGTCCGTGAGTTCGAGCCCCGCGTCAGGCACTGGGCTGAGCCTGTTTCCGATTCTGTGTCTCCCTCTCTCTCTGCCCCTCCCCCGTTCATGCTCTGTCTCTCTCTGTCCCAAAAAAAATAAATAAAAACGTTGAAAAAAAAAAATTAAAAAAAAAAAAACAAAAAAAAACCACACCAAACTGTATAGATGTAAAGCTTTTAATTATTTTAGGTTTGCAATAGCTACAATTTCATGCCATTATTTGAATGACCCTCTCCCCACTATAGCCCTCCCCCCCCCACCCCCCCAGCCCCCAACAAAGATACTCCTTTATTTCCTATTTACTTCACTGGGCTGCTGTGAAAACTGCTAAAAACTACAGATTCATTTGATTGTTTTTATGCCTGTAAATATCATTAGGAAATTCCTACTTGTGATGATGGAATCTTTGAAGTTTTACAATACTGTGCTAAATTCTAAAGAGAAATGGAAAGTAAATGTATATTTGCCATGAAGATAATTAAAAAGGGCAGACTAACATTAAACTCTGTTTCCCTAACCAATAATTATCTTCTAAATTTAAAGAATAATTAATTTTATACCAACTCAGTTATCAGGGAAGAGCAGGAATGAGGATTCAGAGATGTTTTGTAAAATAGTGCTGGGGCGCCTGGATGGCTGAGTGGTTTAAGCATCTGACTCTTGGTTTCAGCTCAGGTTATGATCTCACGGTGTGTGAGTTTGAGCCCAAGCAAGCTAAGTACTATCAGTGCTGCACTGATAGTGCTTAGCTTGCTTGGGATTCTCTTTCTCTCCCTCTCTCTGCCTCTCCCCTGCTCATGCTTTATCTCTGTCTCTCAAAATAAATAAAATAAAAAAAAAACCCACTTATTGATTTGATTTTTTATTTTAAAGTAGTGCTGAATAGTGGTTGGGGTGATAGAAGAGAAGTCTCTTTAGCTGGGTAGAAAAATAGGGTTAAAAACTATATTGGCTTTTTTTTTTTCCTAGGTTAATTCAGAACTAGATAAAAGTAAAACTCAAAGTAAGTTTTTGGAAAACTAGAAAAATTGGCATCAGTCTTTAAAAACAATTGCTGTTAGAGGGAACTACAGTAGAATTTTAATCTAACAGTCAACTTAATTCACTAGAAAACTTTTTTTCTGTGGATGTATTTATTAACTCAAGTGCTCAATACATGTTTGGTCAATTTAAAATTGAGAAATTAAAAATTATGGTTATTCTTTAGAGTTTTCTGCCAAATACCTCTAGATTATGTTGATTAAATTAGAGTATAGAATTAAAAAAAAAAGTTTTTTTATGTTTATTTCTGAGAGAGAGAGAGAGAGAGAGGCAGAGGCAGAGTTTGAGTAGTGGAGGGGCAGAAAGAGAGGGAGATGCAGAATCCAAAGCAGGCTTCAGGCTCTGAGCTGTCAGCACGGAGCCTGACGTGGGGCTCGAACTTGTGAACCGTGAAATCATGACCTGAGCTGAAGTCGGACACTCAATCGACTGAGCCACCCAGGTGCCCCAGAGTATAGAATTTCAAATGACCTCTTACTGTTTGTTTATTTATTTTTCTTGTTTTCTCTCTCCCTAATCCAATTATTTAATTTTTCCAATAGGTAGTATTTTCATATGATTCACAATTCAGAAAATAATAAAGGGAATTGAGAGAAACACTTGGCCTCTTATTCCTGAATCCCAGTCACTGCTCCTCTTTCCACAGACAACTAGTGTATTTCCATTCAGAAATATTTTGTGTGTAATAAACACCCATATATTCATTTTTCCTCATTTTTTTTAATGGCAGGATTCTATAGTGTTTTTAAGCTTAAAAGATTTTGGAGAGCTTCCCATAGAAAAGCACCCTTATTAATTCTATGGCTGTATTTTATTCCATTATATAAACATACCATATTTGGCCAGTTTCTTACATCTGCACATGTAGATTACTTACAAACTTTTGCTATTACACAACACCTAGAAAATAATCTTGTGCAATCATTTTTTCCTGTGTGTGTATGTCTGTGAGATAAACTCTTAGATGAGCAATTCCTGGTTTAAAGGGTATGTGCGCTGTAATTCGGATGCATACTGCCTATTGATGTACAAATTTACATTCCCATCTACACCGTATAAGAGTAACTGTTTGAGATTGTGTCTCAAATCATTGAGGAAATGATACATTTTTCAGTAAATGGTGTTGAGAAAACTGGGAAGCTGGATGAAAAAAATAAAATTGGATCTGTACATAATACCTTTTGCTAGGAGTATATTCTAATTGGGTCAAAATTAATATATAAAAAAGTCATAAAAGAAACCACAGAAAAGACTAATGAGGTCAACCATAGAGGGAAAAAATTCTCCATGGGGAAAATTACTATAAGCACAGTCAACAAAAGGCAAATACTAAATTGGAAGAAAATATAACTTGAAGAAAAAGAGCTAATTTCCTTAAAATACGAATGCTCATGAAACAATAAACAGTAGAACAATTGAAAAAAAAATGAGCCTGGAGTTCACAGAAGAGGAAATGATGCTCAACTTTTAGCTTCTACTGATTCTTCTTTGTTCATATAAGCGCTGTTTATTTGTGTACATTAGTTTTGTATCCTACAACTTTACTAATTTCCCATAACATTTGTGGTAGTTCCTCAGTTATGGTAGTTTCATTGTTTTCGAACCTGAATCTCTCAGGTTCTCAAATTATCCAGTCATATCACCCACACATAGTAACCTTTTTACTTTTCTCTGATTTTTACATCTATGCTTTTATTCCCCACTTCCTTAATTTCATTGGGCAGTGGTGAGAGCGATCTTGTTTCTGCCTTTAGTTGGAAAGTCATCTGCTATCTTCATTAGATATGGTGCTGATTTGGAGGTTGAGATATGAAATCTTTCCATTACTATTTTATTGAGATTTTTAAAACTTAATGACATTGAATATTATCAAATGCCTTTCCAGAATCTGTGACGATAATTTTTTTCCCCCTAGTATCTAATGTTGAAACATTCTTTCATTCCCCTCGCTTGTGGTTTCATTTAATGTGATGCTGGATTTTGTTTCCTATTTTCAATTTTTTCTCAATATTCATATGTGATATTGGCCTATAGTTTGTGTGTACATCCTTTGTTGGGTTTTTACATCAAAGTTACATCCATATCCTAATACATGAGTGGTTTTTTTAAATCTTTTATTTATTTTTTTATTTTACTATGCTCTGGAAAAGCTTACATGGCTTTGGAATTATTGGCTTTTTAGCAGATTCATAGACTACCCCAGTGAAACCATGTGAAAATTAGCTCTAAAGTTTTCTCTGTTTCTCTATTGGTAATTTGTCTGTTTAGATTTACTGTCTTCTGGAGGCACTTATTTTTTCAGAAAATACTCAATTTCTTGCAGGTTTAAAAATATATTTGCAGCCACAACAAGCTATCACTTCACACCCCCTTAGGGTGGCTTGTATCAACAAAACAGAGTAGGAAGTGTTAGAATGTGGAGAAATTGATACTCTGTGCAGTTTTGAACAGTTCCTTGATTTTCTAAATCCTTTATTCCTGCCTTTTTCTCTGCCTAGTAAGCTCTTCTCCCTTTTCTTTGCCTGCTCGATTCCTATGAAATCTTTAAGACTTGGCTTAAACTGTTGTTCCCTCCAGGAAACCTATCATCCGTACCTGCCCTTGCTGCTTTTCTGATTTCCCAATACTCTAGCATTACTTGCTATTAATGGGCTTACCACTTTGTACTGTAACAATTACTTTGTTGCCAGAGGCTCCTCGAAGGCTAAATTCATATTGGGTATAACTTCTTACACTTTTAGAAAGTTCTTAATAAACTTTATTGACATAAACTCAGCAGACTTTTCTTTCTTACCCCTTAAACTTAGGGCAAGGATGCTACTCAGTTATGACTACTTTTATCAATTTCTTGATTACTTTGTGAGTGCCACTTGAGGTTGTGTACTCAGTACATTTTGTACTATTTCAGAGCTCCATGCTCCAGTGTAGTGGTCCCCACACTCATAGATTACATATAATAAACATATAAATATAATAAATATAATCTATATTTTATATTACATATAATACATATAAATGCAATTATTATATAATAAATATAACTTCTGCTTTAAAAAATTTTGATGTTTCCTCTATGTAACAAAATGTGAACTTTGTATCTTTATTTCTGGACAATACCTGATTTGACCTGATTTTCCAGCCTTCTTTCCAAAGGTTTTCTCCTCATCAGTTATGTATCTCCATGTACCCTAAACTATTTAACTGTTTTTGTTAATGAATCCTGAACATCCTTACACTGCCCTATGTTTGTAGGAGCCTTTTGCTCTTCTTGGGATGCCATTTCAGTCATCAGTACTGACCAGTAGGCTATCTATAGATCAAGCTCCAATCCCAACATTATCGATCAATAAAGGTAGTAAATGTCCCCCCTTGCCCTCAGTCCCTGATGTGCCATGGATGCTTCCTTCTTGGTTCTTCTAATTTGCTCTTTTCTGAACATACACAGGGCTTTGTATTACTCATATGGGATTTCATTTCATCTTGTATTATTGTAGTTCATCAAAAATGTCAATGTATCCTTTTGAATTGCTAATTTCTTGTGAGCAGAAATTACATCATTTTTTTCCCCACGTACCACAAAAAGAATCAGTAAACATTGGTTATATCAATGAATAAAAGTGACTAAGAACTTTCTATTTTAGAGTTCTCTCCTGTATTTTTTGTTACCAACCTGAAGACAAAGTAGATTCTTTAACATAATATTTCCTTGTTTTCATTGATGCACGATCTCCTGTGAGAGGGGGTGGTTTGAACTCAAGTGGATGAGTGTTCTTTTAAGGAAGGAATTGTATTCTTTCAAACTACATAATCCCTTAGTACATCTAGACTTTTTGATTTTTATAGTTTTCAAGTATTATACATATGATTATTTGTTCTTTAGTCAGGTCAAACTGTAGATTTTAGATACAAAAGGGGTCTTCATTCTGGATTTTTTATTTAACATTTCTCTTAAGGTCTGTATCATCTGTTCCAAAAAATGTACTCAACTTGTTTATTAGAAAGCATTTCAGTATTGAACTTTGCTTGTGGACTAAAGTTATAAAATAGTCTGGAGAATGTGGGCAAGGAAATTTCTTCATTGTCGTTGTTACTCTGAGAATAGGATGTTTCCTGGAATTTGAAAAATGTAAGCCATAGATTCTATGGCTTGGTTAGTAACTTTGAGATCCTTACATTTATGAGTAGTCACAGTTAGCCAATATGCATGTCTTTCTTTACAGTTTGCCTAATTTCATTTGAGGGAAAAATTTTTTTCTATGGGATCAGTGATGAAATCAAAACATGTTCTTGGATAGATGGAGCACTTCATCTTGGACTACTCTATTTCTGTTGTTGGAACTGTTGGTGAGGAATTAATTCCAGGTAAAACACTAAGGGATTGTTTATCCATTCTGTTTATTTAAAATGACTTAAGTTTCCATTAGATCAATATACTAGATCTTTTTGACTTAAACACTGTAACATTGATTCCAACATTAAAATCAAAGCAGTCTTACAGACAAAATCTTCCTGGGCCTGAAAGGCTTTCTGGAATCTTCTCTAGGAAAAATAAAATAAGCTAATTGTCTTATAAATAATTATTTAATTCAATTCTTACAATGTTCCTATGAAGTAGTTACTATAAACATCTATGAAGTAGTTACTATAAACATCTCATTTGAAAGAAATAAAAAAACTGAAACTCAGATAAGTTGCCTGAGCTACTAAATGGGATTGTCAGAAATCAAATCCTTTCTGATTTCAGAAAGTTAAGCTCTTTGCTGGTAAAGTAACTTTTTCTTCTAGTTTTGTGATGTTTTAAGCTTCTCTCCATGACAATACTAAGACGATGCATTTTCTCTGCTGTTGCTGTAGGAAATTGCCCCAAAGTTAATGCTTTAAATAACACAAACTTAATATCTCAGAAGTCCAGCATGGGTCTCACTGGGTGAATGATAAATCATTCTCACTGGGTGACTGGTAAATCAAGGTGTCCCCACAACTGCATTTCTTTCCAGAGGTTCTGAGTGAGAATGATATACATACAGAAAAGCAAACATGTTGTAAGTATACAGCTTGATGAATTTTCACAAACTGAGCTCATTGTAACAATCACTCAGATCAAACCGTAATGACTGTTTTTTTTGTGGTCAGCTTTGTTGTGTTCAATTCACACACGATAAAATTAATCAATTTTAAGCATCCAATTTGGTGAGTTTTGACTAAGTATACAGTCATCTAACCACCACCACAGTCACGATACAGAACATTTCCATCATCCCCAGAAGTTCCCTCATGCCCTTTTGCAGTCAGTCATTCCCCATATCCCCTGAAGCTACTGATCTATGTTTTTGCCTTTTCTAGAATTTCATATATAATTACTATATGATTATGCAGGCTTTTGTGCTTAGCTTCTTCTAGCATAATGCTTCTGATAGTCATCCATCTTGTTGCATGTATCCATAGTGGATCTGCCACAATTCTTCACCAGTTCAGGGACACTGGGTTGAGTCTTTCTAGTATTTGGTTATTATGAATAAAGTTGCTTTGAACATTCCCATGGAAATTATGTGGACATTGTGGACATATAGGTTTATATTCCTCTTGGGTAAAGATCTAACAGTGAAATTTTTCAGTCATGTGGCAGGAATACGTTTAACCTTAAGGAGCTACCAAACTGTTTTCTGTAGTGGTTGTACTATTTTGCATTATCACCAACAATGCATCAGCATTTCAGTGACTTTCCCGATTCTTGACAGCATTAGGCATTATCAGTCTTGTTAATTTTAGCCATTGCAGTGGGTGTGTAGTGTCTCATTGTGTTTTTGTTTTTTCATTTTCCTAACAATGAATAACCTTGTTAAGGATCTTTCCCAGTGATTGTCATCAATATATCATTTTGGTAAATTCTAATTTCAAAATATTTTTGCCCAAATTTTTTTAGTTGATATGTCTTTTTCAGTTGAAAGAGGTCTTTAGTCTTCTGGATACAACAAGTCTATTGTCAGGTATATATTTTTTGAAGAAGGAGTTAATTTTGAAATTCAGTTTATCAGGTCTTGTTTACAGTTTGTGTTATTTTGTCCTACCTAAGAAAACTTAGTCTAACCATAAGGTCACTAAGATTTTGCCTTATATTTTCTTTTTGGATGTTTCATATTTTTAACTTTCAGGTGTATAATCATTTTGAGTTTTTTTTTTTTTTTTTAGTATGTTGTAAGGTAAAGTTATTTTCTCTTCCCTCCACCTTTCCTCTCTTTTTTTTCAGATACTAAATTCTGCCAGCACCATTCTTTGAAAAAATTAGCTTTTCTTAATTGGGTTGCCTTGGCAACTTTGTCAAAATCAATTGACCATGTTTGTATGGGTCTATTTCTCATCTCTGTATTTTATTAATTTATGTCAGTTTTTATGTAAATATCACACTTTCATTGATAACTGTAGCTTTTTAGGTAGTTTAGGTAAGTCTTCTAGACTTTACTTTTTGCACATTGTTTTAGCTCTTTGTGTGTGTGTGTGTGTGTGTGTGTGTGTGTGTGTGTGTGTGTGTATGTGTTTCCTTATAATCTTTGATTCAGCATGACATTTTCTACATAAAGACCTGTTGAAATTTTGTTTGCAATGCCTTTAATTTGAAGCTCAAATAGGGGAGAACTGAAATACTGGCAATCATGAGCATGATGTCTGTTTTTCTGGGCCATCTTTAACTTATCTCAGTAATGTGTACAGCTTTTGTGCATACACACTGTGTTAAAATGTATCCCTAAGTAGATCATATTCTCAATGCTTTTGGCAATATTTTTAAAATTTCACTTGTTTGTTTTAATACATAGAAATATAGTTACTTTTCGGTAGCTTGACCTTTTAGCCTATGGCCTTGCTATATTAATTTATTCTAATCTTTTTTGTAGTTTCCTAGGTGTTTCTGTGTTAGGTGTTTGGCAAACCATAGCCTATGGGCCAAATCCAGCCCACCGTTATTTTTGTTAAGCAAAGTTTTATTGGAACATAGCCATAACCATTTATTTATGTAAGTGTCTGCAGTGTTAGAGTTCTGGCTACAGTAATGGTATTCAATGGTATTGAATAGTCACAACATAAATCTATGGCCTATAAAGCTGTGCTTACTATCTTAACATATTCATTCATTGAGATTCTATGGATTGAGGTATGGATTCTTGGGGACCCACTTTTAGAATTCTGGCTACTACAGATACAGCTGTGTTTAAATCTACTGTTTTGTTGTTTGCTTTCTAGTTGTCATATCTTTGTGTGTGAGCATGCATGTGTGTACACATACCTGGGTGTATTTAATAGACTTTATTTTTTATAGCAATTTTAGGTTCAGAGCAAAATTGAGTTGAATATATAGAGATTTCCCCTATCTTCTCCCACAAATGCATAGCCTTCCCCATTATCCACACCCCTCACCAGAGTAATGTATTTGTTACAAATCATGAAAGTACATTGACACATCACTGTCACTCAGAGTTCATAGTTTACATTAGGGTTCACCCTTGGTGTGTTTATGATTCACATTTAGTGCTTGCTTGAGGATTTGCGGTATGCATCTTTAACTTATCACAGTCTACCTTTTAAAAAATGTAGTACTTTGTATAGAGCATGAGAGCCTAAAATTCATAGAACGTGAACTGTTCTGATGTTTGGGGCTGGATCTTACATTCTCTTTTTATGTTTTGTTGTGGAAAATTGAGTTACTTGGAATCATTTTGATATTTTCAAGGCTTGCTTTTAATATTTGCCAGAACATATTTATCTAGAACAGCCTTTAAAGTATAACTTGATTCTATCTGAATCGAGTACTGTGTTTCTTTTTGTGATTTCTTTCTTTCTGGACTTCTATTGAGATAATTTTCTATTGTGTTCAAATCACTAATCCAGTTTTCTGTTGTTTCTAGTCTGCTAAGTCTATATATTCTTCAGTTCAGATAATGTATTTTATATTTCTAGAATGTCTATTTTAATCTTTTTATAGATTTTAATCCATTCTGCCCATTTTTCCCTCTTAAGTATATTCATCATAGTTATCTTGGATACTTCCTCTGTTAACTTTATTACTTGACTCATTTGTTTCGGATTGTATTATTTTATCTCGATTATTGGACTTTTTTTTTTTTTACTGATTTTTAACATGTTTAGTAATTTTTGATTGTATAACTAACATTGTGTACATGTTGTATACGCTGTGAATTCTGTTCTGAAGTGTGCTAAATTTTGTACTAACAGGGAGTAAAATTACTTGTGGATCACCTACATCTTACCAAGGTATGTTAAGCTTTGTGAGGGCAAGTCTTCAGTTTTGCTCATGCCCTTTCTACAAAGGGAGAGATTTTTATTCCACATTCTAGGAGGTGGCATTTTGGGATCTCAAATTGATGCCCCAGTCTCTAAATCCTGGACCCATACCTTGTGGCCTTGGAAATCTCTGCTCTGCTCTCCAGCATCCAGTGGTTATCTTGGCTAGTTTCCAAATCTTTGCCCTTTATATGTACATCTTACAAATTGACTAAAGACCTGAGGGGAAGTTTTAGACAAATTATTAGGACTCCTTGTCTGTAGTGTTTTGTTGTTGTTGTTGTTTGTTTTGTTTTTTTCTCCACTCAGGGACCCAGCTACCCTGCTTTAGTTTTCTTGGCTGCCCAGAACACTGATTTCTGTTTCTGTTGTCCAACAGGACTATTATCTTTACTTAGGCTTTATTTCCCTGAGCTGTGGTTTGGAAAATGCCCCTAGGAGGAAATCTGGGGTTTATGTGACGTTTATTTTGTTTGCCTCTTTTCTCTCAAGGACCATAGCCCTGCATTGGCTGCTGTCCAGTGCCTGCAAACAGTTGTTATATATGTTTTGTCTGGATTTCATACTTGTTTATAGCAAGAAGTTAAGTCCAATAATAGCTACTCCATCATGGATGAAACTAGAACATGCCCATACTACTATATTTCTTTTTGTGCAATTTCTTGCTTTCAAAACACCTTTCTTCTACATCTCCACAATTAGGATCTAATCAGGTTTTGCCTTTCCTTCCTTTCAAATTTTGACCAGCTGTAAATGCTTTCTCTATGTCCATAGGTTTAGCTTCTGAGGCTACCTACACTTTTGGCAAGTAGGAAGTATGAGAGATCCTTCAACAAAGAATCTCCATTGCCATGGAATAGAATTTACTTGTGTTCTTATAAACTTTTAACCATTTCAAGCTTTTATTTCTCCTATTTACTACCATTCCTCCTTATTAATCTGCTGGCTTTCACTGGCCATGATTAAGTCACTTGCTTTCTGGTTCTTACTTGATTCCCTAGCTGTCAGACATTTTGGTATTAATCACCAACTGCATCTTGTACAGAAAATACTTCATCTAAGGCTCCCTCCCATCTCTTTTGTTGTACCCTATAGTGACTCCTGCTCTAAGGTCAACAGAAAATAATTAAGTAGGAATTCATGCTACAAATCACACTTTTATCAAAATAGATTTTCTTTGGGAAATATTTGTCTTAGGCAGTTTGGGCTATTACAACAAACACTGCAGACTGGATGGCTTAAACAACAAATATTGTGTCCACTTAGAGCCTGAGAATTCAAGATCTGTACTGGCAGATTCAGTGTCTGGTGAGAGCTCTCTTAACTGGTTTGCAGATAGCCATCTTCTTGCTGTGTCGTGACATGATAGAAAGCTATTATCTTGCGTGTCTTCTTACAAGGGTACTAATCTTATTCATGAGTTTCGCCATCTTCATGACCTAATTACCTCCCCCTGAAGGCCCCACCTCCAAATACCATCACATTGGGGATTAGGACTTCAACATATGAATTTAGCGTGATGGGGAAGAGGACACAAACATTCAGTTCATTGCAGTATTTAACTATCTTTGTGCCTTGGTTCTGGGTGTACAGTTCTATATTTATACGAGCAAATTATATGGATGAGTCTTTAAAACCCATCTCAACTACCTGTTTAGTTATTTAATTAACATCTAACTACCTGATGTTAGTTGCTAATATTTAGGAGAATCTGTGAGGATGTAAGTAATTAGGATAATAAACTGTTGTTTCCTTTTTTGTGTGATAATGGATAGATGAGGGAAGATTATGGCCGTTTGCTGTGTCACAGGAGAAATAAAACTGATAGGAGACATACTTACTCAGCTACAACTATAAAATAACAGATTGCTTTAAACATTTAGTCTTTAGGCCTGTGTCTCTGCAATTTTTCTATTTTATTAAGTCTTCATAAGTAAACATAAATATGGAAAAGTTTCCAAATTTAAAAAATGACAAGAATTAAGGGGCAGAATAGCCATTCAAAAATGATGGGTCAGGGATATTAAATTTGGAACTTTTTATTAACTCAAAACAGCGTTCAGTTTAGCATTTACTTCATCTTTATGTATTTTTCCCCTATAGCATTATAGGAGATCATGGATTCAAACCTAATTTGGCTATGCATTTAAATTGTGTTTCTTCCATCAACTTAAACAATAAAGGTTTGAGTCCTATAACTTCTGTCACTTTATTGGACACTTTCAATACAGTTGCAGAGGTATGTATTTGAGGGAAAAATCAGAATTTATCTTCTGAAATACAATATGGTTACATTGCTAATTTTTTATGTTAAGTCAAGCAGTGTCTTTTCTTACTTTGTTTGATTTTGAACACGTACTTGAACTTGTTAGAGTTTAGATGTATGTTTAAAGATCCTGCCCTGGCCAGAATACGAAGCTATTTTGTCTACTTCTCTATTGTATTTATTTTCTTTGTATAATACGATGGTCATATTTGTGAACTATAATTCCAAATGTCCCACCAATGTGTTCTTAGGAGTTTATTTTACATTAGAAACAAAAATAAATCTCTTTAATTTGGAGCTATACATCTCTCTCTTTTTTTAAAGCATATATAGATTGAAGCTCAACTGAAGTCTTTATGTTGTCATTTAAAAATTTGTTAATTACAAATTTCCTTCAGTTAGAATTGTCCCTACCTCCACAGCCCTACTTTATTTGCTTTAAAGGAGTAGAAATATTTGTTTTTAGAAGATGTGTTAATTTTCTGTAACAAAGTAACACAAAGTAGGTGGTCTAAAAAAAAGAAATCTGTTAGTTCTGGGAGCTAGAAGTCTGAGATCAAGGTATTTGAGGGTTGGTTTTTTTTCTGAGAGCTGTCAGAATGTTTCATGCCTCTTTTCTAGTGTCTGGTAGTTTTCTAGTAATCTTTGGCATTCCTTGGCTTTTAGAAGCATCACCCACTATGACAGGTGTCCTATTGGATTAGAGCACTGTAGTAATCTCACTTGAACTTGATTACCTCTATAAAGACCGTATTTCCAAATAATGTTACATTCTCAGGTAATGGGCATTAAGACTTCATGTGAAGTTTGGTAGAACACAATCCAACCAATAATGGAAGGAATTTCAGAATATTGTTAATGACAGTATGGGTCTTTGAGAAGTTTTCATTCATTTTTTCAGCTATCAGGACAGCATTTTGTAAAGAAAATTTTGTAATGCTCTGTTATTGAAAGATCTATTGCCCCATCCAAAAGCTAAATTCAGGATGGCAGGGATAATACCTGTTTTCTCTGTTTTGTTTCCAGGATCTAACAAAGTTCTCATAAGCCCAATAAAAATTTGCTCAGTAAACGAAACAATTTTTTAAAAGCACAAAGGAACTATAAGAATGGAGTAAACTTATAAAATGTGAACTGCCATAGAATGATTTGAAAAAAATGGGTTGTTCTCTGCCATGGTTAAAAATTTTATTGACCGGGGCGCCTGGGTGGCGCAGTCGGTTAAGCGTCCGACTTCAGCCAGGTCACGATCTCGCGGTCCGTGAGTTCGAGCCCCGCGTCGGGCTCTGGGCTGATGGCTCGGAGCCTGGAGCCTGTTTCCGATTCTGTGTCTCCCTCTCTCTCTGCCCCTCCCTCGTTCATGCTCTGTCTCTCTCTGTCCCAAAAAAAATAAACGTTGAAAAATTTTATTGACCAATTTTAATCGTCTAAAGTTTTGACTAATTTTAATCCTTTAAAGAGCAATTCTGACTGTTCAGTGAAACACTAAAGTAAGTCTTGGAATACATTTATACAGATTTCAATGAGGAAGAGAAAAGAAAAGGAAAACCATTGTACAAACATACACATACATGCATGTTTACGCAGATTGAGGGAACTCTTAGTCACTGGACCTGTTTGGGTGTATGGACTGATTCAGATGTTTTGTACCGCTCTGGCTGGAACACTCTTTTCAGAAGACCACCTGCCTGCTTTGTCCTGGGATCTCCTTGTCTATGCTTTCAGATTGCAGGAGGGAAGGGGTTCATGAGGTGTCTCCAGTCTGGTCCCTATCATTGCTGCCACCGTGGTTGAAGCAGGAACAGCGACTGGAGGAACCAGGCCTAAATTAGGAGTTAGACAAGCACATGGAGGTTATTAGGCACATGTACCAGGAGGTAGGGCTGGGAGGCCTGATCCCTAATTCTGACGCATAGTGGCCACTTGCTTGCACATGCATGTACATATGTCACCTCTGTGTAAATCTTAGAATGTGCCTGAAAATTGGGCCTTTAAAAATTAACCTCCTCCTCCTATCTATCTTTGAGAGAAATGAAACTTTACTTTTTATTTTTTTTAAGGAAGAACCTCCGACCTCAACAAATTATTGGCAAAAAAAAAAAAAAAATGTTATGAATATGTGGATGCAGAGAGGATGGTCTTCAGTTGAAATTATGTTAAATATGCCTCAGGCTTGACCTATGGACTGTTTGTGAACAGTCTGGAAGTCTCGGGGTTGTGGCTCCAAACCTAGATTCCTGTGGCTCCAAGAATCTAGTAATTTTTTTTTTTTAAGTTTATTTATTTTGAGAGAGTGAGAGAGAATGAGAGTGAGAGTGAACGGGAGCATGTGAGAGGGGGAGGGGGAAGAGAACGAAGGAGAGAGAGAATCCCAAGCAGGCTCTGCAGTGTCAGCGTGGAGCCCAACTCGGGACTGAAACTCATGACCTGAGCTGAAATCAAGAGTTGGACTGTTAACCAACTGAGCCTCCCAGGCACCCCAGGGAATCTAGTAATTCTTTTTTTTTTTTTTTTTTTTTTTTTAACATTTTATTTATTTTTGAGACAGGGAGAGAGAGAGCATGAACAGGGGAGGGTCAGAGAGAGGGAGACACAGAATCGGAAACAGGCTCCAGGCTCTGAGCGGTCAGCACAGAGCCCGGCGTGGGGCTCGAACTCACGGACCGTGAGATCATGACCTGAGCCGAAGTTGGCCGCTTAACTGACTGAGCCACCCAGGCGCCCCAAGGGAATCTAGTAATTCTTGATGACACTGGGTTGTTTTTCTGTTTCATTGAGTAGTAGTGAGCTCTAGTAGTCATGTACAAGGTGTTTTGTCTGTGAGGCCTAAGCAACATAGAGCAGAAAGATGGATGCAGACACTCAAAGCTCAATATTGTGTAATGCTGTGGTCCTTATGTTTATGGGAAGCTCAGAAACATATACAGAATCTTTTTTTTTTTTTTTTTTAAGGTGGGGATCTGGGTTCTAGGAATACGCGTAGAAAAGTCTTTTTAGAGAACAGCACGGTTTTAGACTCTGCTTTAAGTTTTCCTGGCAGGCTGGTTGCAAATGTAGCACTGTTCTTCATGTAACCAGGGGGGTATTTGACATTTAGAGGACTGGGTGACAGAAGATTATTTTTTATGTAAAAATTGCCTCTCATTAAATGTGAACACTTTGGTAAGTGGCTTATCGTGAAATTTGCCAAACCTCTGAAAAAACAGCAGTTCAAAATGAGGTTGAAAGAGTAATTCTGACCAGGATGTCCTATTTTGTTGGTTTGGCTGCTTTGATTAAAACCTTCTGTGAGGCAGTGGCCCTTGCGTGATAGGCCCAGACGCAAATTAAGACGACAGTATGTTGACCTACTAAACAAAAAGCACAACAGCTTGGTAACTATGAACAGATACAGTTACTTTACTGCTTAAAAACCTATTTCAGCAGAGGCTTCTTTTGGGCCTATGTAAATCCCTTCATGGAAAGTTACAAAATCTTGGGAAATCCCACCTGTGAATGATTGTAGTGTTTAACTCTGAGGTTAGTTTCTATAATGTTCATTTTGTGAAAAGCAGCCTCCCCCCCCCACCCCCAATTTTTAGTGGTTAGCTTGTGTAAGGCAAGCTCAAGATTGTAAGCCTGAAAAAACGACAATTTTCCCAAACAGGCGGGATTTCCAGTGAAATAGTGTGAAGGTGACAGGGTTAACAGGTTAACCTCTTAAGTCAGAGAAACTGAGTCTCCTTGAAGTCTGATGTTCTAGGGGTTCTTTGAATGGGTTTTCACATGTGACCTATATAATTGTATATGTGATTAGAGGAGTCATTAATCTGTTTCTGGTATGCATATTCTATATTTATATTAATGTTTTAAAGCTCCAAACACCGCGTTTGTCTCTGGGTGAGACAGCTTGAGTTACTGGTTTAAGGACACTGTGGCATTCTGAGGGTCACATGTTTGGCAATTTACTCAAGAAAAGTTGGACACAATGTTTTTTTCATTATCCCTATTTCTTTTTAAACCATAGTTTTATACGAAACTGTTTAATCTGTCTTCTGGTGGTACAGTATTTACAACAGAAAGGTTGTATGTTAAATGGTTGACTTTTCAAGCAACTCAAACACCTGGTCAGCATAAATCTTTTAATAGCAATGCCACTCCATTAACTCCTTTGTTACCAGAATTTTTGAAAATCCCTTTGCAAAAGAGTTGGAGAGTGGCCATCTAAACCCCAAATATTGCATAGCCGTGAGAATTAATAAATACTGTTCATAGTAGTATAGGAGACTTTTTAAGGAACAAAATCTAGTTGTTTCTGGGCTTCAGGTTATTAATCTCATTGTCAAATAGTCTGTTTCATTTATGGCTTCATTTTCCCATTTCTGAATTCCATATTTGAGCACACTAATGATTTCCATATTGTAAGTAATTTCTTGGATAAAGGAAAATAGCTTTCCCATTGTAAAAAAAAAAATTCAAAATAATAAATATGGACACACAAGGAAGAGCTACACCTTGAAAAATCTTGCCTAGGGAAATAGTTACTTACACTCTTACCTTCTGTATAATGAACCAAATGTATAGAGAGTTAGGTTGGAATATGAATATATTTTTGGTATAGTCTGTTATATAATGTTAATTAAATTCAATTGATGGTATTAGTCTCTTGATGATGCTTATGTGCTCTGTTGTAGAGATAATCACTTTTGGTTATAAAAAGTTAAAGGAATGAATAACTGCATTCTGATAAAGTTTAAGGTTGTGATTTTTAAGCAGAATTCTACTGTGGATTTCCATAAACATTATCCAAGTATATATAAAACTGGTAGAGACTATGCTGTGGTAGGATCCCTAGTTCTGTATATTCATTCAGTCATCCTTTATACAAACATTTAATGAGTATCTAGTTTATTTCTAACACGGCTGGGTCCTTGAGATGCCAAATACCTATCAAAGGAAAGAGGTAAGGCACACAACACAGCCTAAACTGATCAAGATGATCAAGAAAATATCCCCCTTTGTGATTGATTCCTGATACATACCTTATTTTTAAGTTTATTTTGTGTGTGTGTGAGAGAGAGGGGGGTAGAGAGAGAGAGATGGAGGGAGAGACAGACAGAAAGAGAGAGAATCCCAACCAGGCTCCACACTGTCAGCAGGGAGTTCAACACAGGGTTCAAACTCACAAACAGTGAGATCATGACCTGAGCCAAAATCAAGAGTCAGATTCTTAACCAACTGAGGCACCTAGGTGCCCCATTCCTGATACATATCTTAACTCTGACGTCATTCCTAGTGTGAAACTTTCTCACACTTCTAATTTCTGTATATCGTTTGCAAAAGCTTGGTAATTAATTGAAACAAGATATATTCAGAGCTTTCTCTGTGCCAAGGGTCATAGTAGATGTTATAATTCTTGGCAAATGAGGCATTGAATATATCTTGCTAAAATAAATCACCTTACTTGGTCAGAAATGTGCAGTTCTTTAAGTCTGTATAAGCTAGCAGTTCTCGAAATAATGCTTTTGGTCAGAAGTTTGCAGTGGAATTAGGGCTATAGACATGTAAACAAATGGTAACAATAGGATGTGAAAAGGGCTGTGACTGGTCTGTGAACTTATGCATAAAGCTTATGGTAACAAACCCTGAGTGTATCAGGGAAGACTTCACAGCGAAGGTGGTTTTTTTTTAAGTTTATTTATTTTGAGAGAGAGAGAGGGAGAGCACAAGTGGGGAAGAGGCAGAGAGAGAGAAAGGGAGAGAGAGAGAGAGAGAGAGAGAGAAAGAAAGAAAGAAAGAAAGAAAGAAAGAATGAATGAATGAATATCCTAAGCTGGCTCTGCATCACCAGTGCAGAATCTGATGTGGGGCTTGAACTCATGAACTGCAAGATCATGACCTGAGCCGAAGTTGGAAGCTCAACCTACTTAGCCATCCAGGCATCCACAGAAGGTAATTTTTTGATCTGGGCTTTGAAAGATGAGAAGTGGTGGGGGATACTCACAGCAGAAGGGTTTCCAAGTACAAAGGCCCAGAGGCATGAAAGTTAACAGTTTGGACAATTGTGAGAAGTTTAATGTGACCTCAGCAAAAGTGGTCCCAGGGGAAGTGGGTAGGCAGGTAAACTGTTTCCCCTTGAAGGTCCGGGGCTGTCTCCTCACCCATTCATTCAAAAGAACTTTTGTTGTGCTTCCTGTTCCGTCTTGGAAGTGTTCTTTTTTTTTTTTTTTAAGTATATGTACTAAAATTTTTTTTTTTTAACTGGTAAACTCTAGAGTCTCAAAGATGGAGAAACATAAATTGTAAATGTGTCATTTATTGAGAAGCATCATTCTCACTTCTATCCTTTGCTTTCTGGACTCAGACATACTTGTTACATGTATATCTTCTCTTATGGGGCCAGAGCGTAGCCTTGCAATGGCTTGTTTTCAAGCTGGAACCATAACCAAATCATGTCTACCTCATTGTTAAGGACTTGTTCTTCAAGGATTTGTGTGTGTGTGATTTGTGTGTGTATATGTGGATATTCACCTGGCACACGTTTTTTAACACTTATTCCAAGAAATCCACCCATATCACGTATCTCCAACCCTTTTTGTCAGTAGTCTCCCCATATTGTTTCTTTCATATCCTTGACTGTTCAATTAAACCTTGTATCTACCAGCCAGAAACCCATGTATATCTGTTCTTCTAACTGTTGCTCTTAGTTCTCCCTTCTACAGAGGCAGTTTTCAGTGTCACTATATCTCCACAGTAAGCAGGTTTTAACTGTTGTCACAGATACCTGGAAACTAGGCTTGAGAGTGTCCTTCTCTTTCCACTGGTTATAGAGATCACTCCATGAGGTCTTAAGTGTGAGTTGAATGGCAGTGTTGCAGGTTTGGGCACATAGAGAATGTAAGTGATGTGTCTCTAAAACCTACATCTATCTGATTTAGCTGCTTAATGGAATGGTGTTACACAGTCCTGGTTTATGGCTAGATTCAGAAAAGACTGCTAGTGTTCTTCCCAAATTTATTCTCCCCTTTCTCTATATTCAGTGTTTACCTGGGCATACGGCTGCTTTAACTAGAGAATTTATTTCTCCGTCTCCTTTGCAGCTGATATGGCTCCATTTCTATGGGTTTGCTAATGGAATGTGCTCAGAAGTAATGTTTTGGTTTACTTGTTTAAAAAATTGCCCTGTACTTTCTTTCCTGGCTACTTTCTGTAATTGGCATATGGGCATGTTGTTAAGCCGTATTTTTTTTTCTTGTTTTGTTGTTTTGTTTTTCATTTCCTGTTTTTTTGTGTTTTTTCCATGAAGAGGAGTATTACACTCTAGGAGATAGTAAAGAAATGAGACAGAGAACCTTTTAGAACAGAACCATCTCTTGGTGACGGATCACTTGTAGATACTTCTGGACACCACTGGATAATTAACTGTGAGAGAAAATGAATCCTCAAGTTTCGAGTTTCTTTATTATAGCAGCTTGTTTTGTACTATATCCAACTTATTCTTGGCTGCTCTAATCCTCTGATTACGTGGTGTCTCAGTGAGGCATTCACACCCATCAAGGCCCACTGGTAAGTCAGAAGATGTTTTCAGAAGGAGACTGCATAGTTTCTGGAATAATTGCATTCTGAAGGCAGCATGACTTTGCTTAGAAAGCTTAGAGGCTTTGCTTTGGCTCAGGATTTGTTTCCCCAGGCAGCATCCACCATCTAATCTTTACCACACTTTGAGCACCATTGTATAAGACATCTAGGTTCTTTGTTGCAAGCCAGAGAAACTAACAGTTGTTAAATTAAATAGAAAATAAATTTATTTGGAAGATACTAGGGGACTTCTACAGAATCAAGGGGAAGGTAGGAGAATCAGACTTAGAAAAGGGTAGGTGAGAAAATCTATAAAGAACTTATCAAACTCAACACCCAAAAAACAAATAATCTGGTGAAGAAATGGGCAAAAGACATGAATAGACACTTCTGCAAAGAAGACATCCATGGCCAATCGACACATGAAAAAATGCTCAACATCACTCATCATCAGGGAAATACAAATCAAAACCACAATGAGATACCACCTCACACCTGTCAGAATGGCTAACATTAACAACTGAGGCAACAACAGATGTTGGCGAGGATGCAGAGAAAGAGGATCTCTTTTGCATTGTTGGTGGGAATGCAAGCTGGTGCAGCCGCTCTGGAAGACAGTATGGAGGTTCCTCAAAAAACTAAAAATAGGACTACCCTACGACCCAGCAATTGCACTACTAGGTATTTATCCAAGGAATATAGGTATGCTGTTTCGAAGGGACACATGCACCCCCATGTTTATAGCAGCACTATCAACAATAGCCAAAGTATGGAAAGAGCCCAAATGTCCATCGCTGGATGAATGGATAAAGAAGATGTGGTATACATACAATGGAATATTACTCGGCAATCAAAAAGAACGCAGTCTTGCCATTTACACCTACGTGGATGGAACTAGAGGGTATTATGCTAAGTGAAATTAGTCAGAGAAAGACAAAAATCATATGATTTCACTCATATGAGGGCTTTAAGACACAGAACAGATGAACATAAGGGAAGGGAAGCAAAAATAATATAAAAGCTGGGAGGGGGACAAAACATAAGAGACTCTTAAATATGGAGAACAACAGAGGGTTACTGGAGGGGTTGTGGGAGGGGGGATGGGCTAAATGGGCAAGGGGCACTAAAGAATCTACTCCTGAAATCATTGTTTCACTATATGCTAACTAATTTGAATGTAAATTAAAAAAATTAAATTAAAAAAATTAAAAGGGTAGGTGAGGCAGCAGACATCAAAATGATATCATAGTTACAGGAACACACTGGTTACAATGTTAATGTTCTCCTGTAGCTGCCCTACTAAACATTTGCACCAAAAGGCCACCACTGTGAGTCCTTTTAAAACCTGCCCCAGCATCTTGGGTGCCTGCCCATATACCTCTGGCTTTACTGCCTTGGTTTGCCAAAGTAGACCTCTAACTATCAGTATCTGCCTCTGTTTGCCTGAGAGCTTTCTCTGAATCTACAAAAGCTATTCAATTTGCATGTGGCAGATTGAAAATACTAGCTGGTTAATATCCTTCAGCCCTCACCGAGGACTGATGAGAGCCAGTATATAAATACACAGGCTTTCTCTCTTCTTAGGTGGAATTACTGTAATAGGTTTTATTTTATACTGTTTGCAAAGGAAGTGAGCTCTGGTTGCCTCACAGGAGAAGCTAGCTTGATAATAGCCTCATCATTGACTTTCTTTTGTTTCACCTCCCCTCCTCCTCCTGGTGCTCTTGCATTTTCCAAGTAAATTATTGGTTCTTGAATCCATATACCGGAGTTTGCTTATGGGAGCACTCAAACTAAGATAGCACTACTACCTCAAAATTCAAATTTCAGCTAAGAATATTTACCAGGTTGATCCCAGGCCAGTTGTATTGGGGGAGGGGAGGATAAGTTTGTATTTATCCAAATACTTTGGATAAAGTACTCCCCCCTGGAGTATGGCAGTATCTTTCTGATTGATTCACCTTCTTCCTTGACATAGGAGAGAGAAAGGGAAGGTTAAAGGATGGAGAAAGGAGTCCCCCAAATTAGATAACTACAACCCAGTGCTAGCCCTTTGGCCAAGCAGTGCCTTACCACTCCATTATTTCCATCCAAGTCACCTTAGCTAAGTATAAAGAAGCCATTTTTTAAGCTCCTAACATTTTTGTACTTTACTTTTATCAAACAGCACATTTCACACATTGGACAAATATGGCAAGTTTTTGAGAAGTTGATTAGAATTTTATGTGACAAACACGTCTTAGGAAATGCAGTGTTTGAATAGATAAATGGAATAGCTAAAATGTTGGCTTCAGAGCATTTTTTAATCTGTTTTCTCAAATTGATGGATTTCAGGGTCTGATCAAGCCTAATATTTCTCCTACATTCATTTCTTGATTTCTGTTTTTCATCTTTTTTTGTTTTTGTTTTTTGCTCTCTTAAATTTTATTTGGAGTTAGGCAGTAGCTACCTGCTGTGAGTGTGTGCAATTGTATTATGTTCCTTCCAGGAAAGGGTGGCATCTTCTGAGTGCCTCATTTCCCTATCAGGGTCATAACAAATGTTCTCTCAATTCACCTCTTTCTTCCTCTTCTGCTGTAGCTAAGTCCTTCAGTTAACACTAGATTAAGATGGATAACTAGGTGCTATTACAGGAAGCAGACCATCAATCCTTCTTATTTGGAGTTGGCCCCAAGAAAATTGCTTGTGGGAGGTCTCTCAATGTGTGGGAGCTTCTAGCACCTCAAAAATCACTTCCAGAACCTTATTTAGGCACCATCTTTCACCTGGTATTTATCTACAACTGTTCCTTTCAGGAAAAGCAAGTCATTAATGAGAGGATGGGAGTGGGAAGAGCCTACAGAGAACCATATGTGGGATGCATGTGTTTGGCATTTGTTTGAACTAGAGGGAGCCAGAGACTCTAGCAAGTCTTGTGTTGGTAATTCTGTGTCTAAGATGTTCATTTATTCGTTCATTTACTCTTCTGTTTATTATAGAATGCCTACCATGGCTGAGCCACTGTGTGAACTATGCAAGATACAAATAGCAATCATTAGGTCATCCAGTTTATGTACTTTTCTCACATTAGAAACATCAATACAGAGAAACAGTACTTCTTAAAGGTAGTTTTAAATTTTTACATAATAGAATGATCTTATTTTACATGTTTCAAACACTATTTGAATACTGTTCATGTTGAATAACAAGTCGTATGTATGTACAAAAACAAAATTTGAGGTAAGGGAAACATTAGAATTCTTTTCTCTCATTCCTCTAAAATGTCCATCAATTGAAAGGCCAGTGTCTGTCTTTTTCTTTTTCTTGCTTTCTCTAGCTTTCTCTTGCTTTCTTGCTTTCCTCCTTTCTTCCCTCCCTTTCTCTTTCTTTCCTTTATTCCTTTCTTCTCTTTTTCTTTTCCTTCTCCCTTCCTCCCTCTCTTCTTTCTCCTTTCTTTTTTCCCTCTCTCTTCTTTCTTCCTTCCTCCTTCCTCTCCCCTTCCTTCTCCTCCCCCTTCCTTTCCTCTCTCCTTTCTCTTTCCCTTCCCTCCCCCTCCCCATTCCTTCCCTCCCTCCTTTCTCTTTCCCTTCCCTCCCCCTCCCCATTCCTTCCCTCCCTCCTTTCTCTTTCTCTTTCTCTCCTTCTCTTTCTCTTTCTCTTTTTCTTTCTCTTTCCCTTCCCACTCAAACTCTTGTTGAGGATTTCCTACTGGCTTTCCTAAATATTGAACCCCTGACATGCTTGATTGTAGGGGTAATGCTTGATTGCTGTTGGAGATAAGACTCAAAGAATACATCCAAATCTACTCCCACTGGTTGACAGTGGTAGATGGCTTCCACCCGTGTGTTTTGAGAATTCCTATACTCTCTTTGGTTAATAACAGTTCCCTTTATCTACTTGTCTCATTTTAAAATTGTGAATCTCAAGTTGACCTTGTAGAAGTTATAGCAAAACAATGTACATGTGAATATTTACCCCTGTGCTAATGGTCTGAGTGTTAGTGAAATTTTGGCAAGGTGGCTCTTGCTTAGAAAATCAATGGAAAGATTATTGAGGCATGTGGAAGAGCAAGGTCATGGGCTCAGAATCACTTTTTGTCTTTAATATGAAATGTCCCTTTGGACTCTGAGAAACTCAGAAAACTTGGGCCTATGGAGTTGGTTTTCTGTGTAGAGCCCAGTTTTTCCTGGGAGTTTGTAGAAAAGTTAAGAGAAACTTGCCTTTGTGTAGAGAAGGCCATGTACTAAAATAAATCTATTTGGAAACTTGGTACTGCATAGTTGTCTGGCTGCAAAAAAAAATTGTCTGTGGTACCCCATTGTTTGTTCTCATGTTGGCATATCTTTCCCCTATTATGTCTCGTTTCTTAGATACATAATAACAAGAGATAAAAATGATCCCTTTCAATCTGATTTTAATTGAATAGCAAGGCACCTGCTTTGCATGTGTTGTGTGGTGGGAAGGGGTGGGTACAAATTCTTGACTATGACTGCGGTCTCTAGTTACGTCACATTTAATAAATAAGAACAATCTGTATCCTTGGCCCCTCCTCTAGGATGGTTGGGCTGATTGAGTGGTGTTACATATTCATATTTAACTGAACACAGTTATTATAGATTTCTAAATTGAGTAATGGGAAATTTTGTGAAAGAGTTTTGAACTTGGGCAAACTAAGTCTTGATTACTCAAGATTTTTACTTTCTACTTCAGATAGTTGTATACTTTGATAACATTCAGAAATGACTTTTTTTTTGGATAAAGTACAAATACAATTTTCACAAATATAATTTCACAAACATAATTACCATTATTCTATATTTTGCAATTGTTGTGTGCCTTGCCTTTTGTGGAAAATACTGCCTTTTTTATTTTGAAAAAAATTGAAGTGAAAGGATAAGTCTCTGAAGAATATGTAAGTGTTGTAAGAAAAATCTTTCACAAGTTATTTCAAATGCCTTAATTTATTGATATTGATGCTATTATACTCCATATTGTTTTAAAGGAAAGGTTGAGAATGCTCTATGTATAAAAATGCCCCCAAATACACCATGTTTGGGGAGATTTACTATTTTATAATGCTTATTTATTTTGAGAGAGAGTGAGAGAGGGCACATGAGGGGGAGGGGCAGAGAGAAAGGGAGAGAGAATCTCAAGCAAGCTCTGCTCTGTCAGCGCAGAGCCCAAAATGGGGCTCGAATCCATGAACCACGAGATCCTGACCTAAGCCAAAATCAAACGTTGGACACTCAACCACCTGAGCCACCCAGGTGCCCCTGGGGAGATATATTTTTTTTAAATCTTGGACATGTCTATTTGACTTACACTCAACTAACTTCTATTTCTTCTTGAATGTTAATTTTAGGGTTGTCAGTGTGTTTATTTGAATTTATAGTCTGATAAAATATCAAAACTTAATTTCCCTAAATAAGTCAATTTGCTTCTGCCATTAGGTGTTTAATATTATTAATAGCCAAATTCTTAGGAATATGGATGGGCATTTTAAATAGTGTGATTTATTTGAGAAAAATGGAAAATATTTCACAGAAATTCTATAATATTCAAAAACTCAAATCTAAGTGGGAAACATTTCAGTCACTTATACATTACTCTGATTCCCAATCTCATCCATTTTTGTAATATTTGTTAGAAATTCATGCAGAGCTAAATTTTGTGGATTACATAAACTTAAGGTTATATTTAAGAGGCCAGCAAGGAATGTAATTGGGTAGATCTAGATCAGAATAATTGTTATACATGAACCTGTGTTTTTAGGTGTTTTAAAATAAAAATGAGCTCCTATTGAGTTGTATAGGAGCCTACAGATTCTAAATTGAGAAAGAAGATGTGTGACATAAACTCATGGTTATGGTTTATTTTTCCAACCATAAAGCATGAGTGGAAGAGGTTAGTTTAATACGAATACAAATTTTTCTCTTTGACTTCTACACTTGACCTTTATGGTTTAAAGGAAAATTCATAGGGAAAATGTGGAAATGACTGTAGATCTTATTGCATATATGGGGCATTGGCTATGTGCTAGGAATTAGGCAAATTACTTTTCATGTAATTTATTATATTGTCCTACATGATAGGACAATAGGATAGCCCCATTAGACATATCACAAGCCACAGAGGATAAGATGATAGCCCCGTTCTACAAATGATGAAACAGAGGCATGGTGAGGTCATATCTCTCCTACAGTGTTTTCTACTTCTGCATAGAAGCAAGTCCAGTGGTTGGAAGTAGGAAAATCCAAGTAGTGATAAAAGGACTAGTAATTGAACAAAAGGGTAAATACAAAGAGGTAATGGAATGCTGATGAATCCAGATTAGAATTTCAGTTAGTCTCAGAACAACCCTCTGTCACTTCTGCTTGATCTTGAGGCTCTTGGAAGAACCAGTGAGTGTTTTGATTTTCTTGGTCCAGTGAAGGCTTTCAGAGTTCTTAGTCATAATCTCTGAAGCCCTTTTCTATTGCTGGCCTCGAACATTGGGCTAAGGATTTACATCCTGGTGAGGTTAGAGTGTTAATTTGAGAAGTGGATATAGATATATGCCCTGCTTGTAGGGGAAGTGTGGACTCTGATACCCTGGGCAGGTATCAGAATGGATTGGCAACTTTTTATGTGTTGCTTTGTTGGCACATCTCTTCCCCAAGTATGTGTGTATAGAGTTTGGCCCTTGCTTTCTTATCTATCCTTCCCATTTACTGTTTGTTGGCTTCTCTTTGATAAGTTCAGTTTGAATTCTGAGTAAAACTGAGGTGCCTGGGTGTCTCAGTTGGTCAAGTGTCTGCCTTGAGCTCAGGTCATGATCTCACGGTTTGTGAGTTCAAGCCCTGCCTTGGGCTCTGCGCTGACAGCTCAGAGCCTGGAGCCTGCTTCAGATTCTGTGTCTCCCTTTCTCTCTGCCCCTACCCCGCCCACACTCTGTCTCTCTCAAAAATAAACATTAAAATAAATAAGTAAATCTTTGAATTCTGAGTAAAACCAAGAACAATTTTCTGGCTGCTGTTGTGTGGTAAATAATGTAGTTTTTGAGTGTTCACTGCATATTTCTGGGGCAATCTGCGGAAAGGATTCCTTTCTATATTACTATGGAAAGAGAATTGCCTACATTCTTTTGCCACAAGTAAAGAATCACTACAATGGGTTGGGCAAAATGTCCATCAAGATAACTTAAAAGCAATTTTGATATTGTGAAAGGTCCAATAAGGGTTCATCAATATACATAGCTCCACTGAATTTTATTCAAGGCAATGATTCTGACTTCTGTTATTGGTTCCTCTTTGCTTATGGCATCACTACACCTGATAAAAGGAGATGTGAACTCCTCATACAAAACTCCACCAGAATTTCCGACAGTGTAAGATGTGTGTTTTTGTTTATAACATACGTGACTTTTCTGTATAATATGTATTACATCATCACTGAGAGGGAAAGCCCTATGTATGATAAGAGTACCATGTTTATCGTGGAAAAGAGAAGAAAGGAAACCATAATTCACTGAATACTCTTTAGTAAGCTAACTATTGTGTGACATGCTTACACAGAGTTTTAGTTTTCATTTAAAAACTATTAACATGGAGCACCTGGGTGGCTCAGTTGGTTAAGTGTCCGACTCTTGGTTTCGACTCCGGTCATAATCTTGTGGGTTCATGGGTTCGAGACCCATGTTGGGCTCTGTGCTGATAGTGCTGCGGAGCCTGCTTGGGCTTCTCTGTCTCTCTCTCTCTCTCTCTCTGCTCCTCCCCACTCACACTGTCTCTGTCTCTGTCAAAATAAATAAATAATCTTATAAAAAAAACAAAAACTATTAACACATTTTAGTATCTCCATTTTATGGATACAAAATGAAGCCTACAGAGGTTAAGTATTTTCTCAAATCCCAATTTATATACTAAATGGGTGCATCAGAAAATGAACCTAGTTCCATTTGTGACAAAATTCATGATTTCCCCACTGAGTTCTACTAGTTCTGTTTTATATAATTTATTCACAAAGATTTTTCACTACTTTTTTATGCCAGACACTATGTTAAATTCTAAGGATAGATAAATGACCAGTATATAGTTTTGAAAGACAGAGGACAAAAATATAAAATACTGTGACTGTTAGAAGGGAGGAGTGCTCTTTGCTCATACTATTGTGTACAAATACAAAAGAATTTTACTGTTCAGTAAAACTTAATTGATGGCAATGCTTTGTGATGGTTTACAAACCCTTCTTGCTGCATTATTGTGTGCTTTAAGAGTATTTGATGTGGACTTCTATATATAAGGATCTAGTTTGCATTTAGAGATAATGATTTTCCAGACTGTATTTCAAAAATAGAGCTTTTAGGAGAGCTGTATTTGGACTTGCTGTAAACAGGTTTAAATTTGGGGTAGGCAGAGAGATCTCATTTTTAATGGAGGTGAGAGTGGGAGTAGAAGAACTCTAGGTACTGACTCTCTACCAGTGGTTCTCACACTTGAACATGTCTCAGAATCTTGTTAGAGGGATTGTTAAAACACAGATTTCCAGGCCCACCCATATTTCTTTTCAAAAGATCTGGGACATTGCCTGAGAATTTACATTCCTAACAAGTTCCTGGTTGATACTGATCCCACTGACCTGAGGACACACTTTGAGAAGCACTGCTCTAGGTGAAAGTATTTTCTTATTCTTTTCATGTAGAATGGGCAGAATATGGAATATTTTACATATTCCTTGGGCCAGCTTATTTTAGCAACCACCAATTACTGCTTTGGCCTTACCTTATGAGATCTGGTGGTCCACCACTGCATGCATGAGGCTCTAGAAAATCCAAAAAAGAATACCATTTATCTCTGTTTATAAAATCATTAAAAAATGTAAAGTTATTTTTGCAGATACAATTTGTGCAGAGTTTATGTATTTATTAAAATCAAATGAAACTTCAGGGACCCTTGTTGAATGAGAAAATGTTGAGTTAAGTAAGACCTTTATTCCTGTGTTTTCTCATCATTTCTAAGTGATAGCCAGTTGCACTAAAAACACTTTGAGGAAGCAGGGATATTTGGGGTGATTTGGTGCACATCTGTTGTACAATGGACATCTCATTTACTTCAAACAGAAGTGCATTCCAGAAAAAGAAACACCTCTCCACATTGTAGGGGAGCAAATTGTATTTTCTTATACCTGGCATTTAATCCAACCATCAAACCCAATGGGCATGAGTTTCTCTAACTTGAATGAAGTGATAACTAAACATTTCAACCTCAGACTTCAGTGTTTTGGTGTAACATATAAAATTCACTCAGCCGAGACCCTAATCCACAGTATTCATTATTTCCCCCCTTGATTTATGTTTAGTACTTTGTTAGAAGGTTCCCTTTTCATCTGATTCCACATGGATGCAATGTTTCCTGTCTCACAGCCAAAGTCAACCATTTAAGGCCTACAGGGGTGTTGTAGACCTATAAATTAAAGCAGAGAAAAGGCTGGATTCCAGGACCACCTGGATTGCCAGCAAGGACTCTGGAACCACAAAGGTTGGTCAATGTCCAGAAGGTCAAATGAGGAGTACAAGGGAAGAGCCTATGAAACCTGACAGTGGCAAAGCTTGTGCAGGTAACCTTCCTTATGATGGAGGCAAAAGGAGATTCATTGTAATCAGTGTAGGTTAAACAGACCTGGAATATATTAGTTATGGATCTTTAAAAAAAAAAAAGTGCTTACACTACTTGAAAAAAGAGATTACTACAACTTTGTTTCTAAAGCTTAGCAGCTGTAGGAGGCAAAGGGGGGAGTTCATAAAACCAGAAATTTTATGCAAGCTTTTCTAAATTGTTACCTGTGCTAGGCGAGATTGGAATGTTGAAGCAGTGTTATGAAAGAGAGTCCCATGTTTTTGGATTCAATCAAGTGGTTCTCTAGGTTTATACAATCATTTTCCTCTTGTGGTTTTGAAAGATTATTGATAAAGAGCTAAATTATAAAAACCCTTCTGGTTTTTTGATTATATACTTATTAGATCTTCCTAACATGTCTGAGATCTCCAGTGTGTGCTATGTGTAATAGTTTATAAACAGTCTATTGTTGATACAGAATGAGACAGCAGATGTGTTTGATAAACAACTTTAACACTTTTGAGAAAACTTTCTGCAACACAATAAAAATTACAGAAACCAGAGAACAGAACTTTTGGATTTGATTGAAGTTATGTATAGTCCACAAATAATTATCTTGAATCTGCATAATTTCACCTAAAGAAACACTTAATTTTAGAAGAGAAAATGCCTTCTCTTAATTTGTTACTACCCCTTCCTTGCTACAATCAAGAATCTTGGGATCAAAAAAGGGGAGAAAAAAAGAACTGGAATGTTTACTCTAATATGTCCAAGAATTTGTACGGTCTTACCAAAGGCAATGAAACTGTCAACATGGTTTCTTATAAGTTTATTATGCATCTACACCCTGGCATGTGTTGTACATTTGTTGGAAGAAATTTTCTAATATTCACTTCCAGGATTCTTTGGCTGTAAACAGCTGGAGAAGTCAAAACTGTATTAGCTGAACTGGACTTCTTAATTGATCAGCAGGTGTTAACAACTTAAGACTGACTTTGCTCCTCCAACTGGTCACACAGTGTTTACAGTTTTCCAGATCTTTTGTCTCTCTATTTTTCTGTTCACTTGGAAGCCTCAGAAACTCCTTTGTAAATTAAATTTTAGAATTTATGTTTAAAAGTAGAAGATGTAACAGAATATATGATTTTATTTGATGAGCACCACCAGGGTTAACCTACATTCCCTGCTCTGTGAATTTTACTTTCTCTACCTGCACTGTAGTCACTGGGGGAGTTGACATCTTCCCGGGAGATGGCAGTCTTAATGAAGATTATGAACATTTGCTAGTTTAAATATATCTCAATCTAGGCAAGAGTAGCAAGTAGGGGATCTTCCTTTCTCCCCTCAGATGTATTCATACTATTTTATCAGTACCTGCGTTTGATCTCCCTGGCCCAATACACTTAATGGACCAGGTCTCAGTTTTCATTTGGCCAATTCTGTTGACTTCATGTTGTCCTGTTCCCTACGTTGTCCCACTCTTGGTCTGTCCCTTCTTTTGGAGACATCTAAGCATTTAGGGTGCCATTTTCTCATATTGTTGGGCTGAGGAGAGAAGGCTGAAGGATAGGCATACTTTCACTTAAAGTGTGTTCTCTGTAAAACAGAAACTTGAGAAGATCGGTCCAATAGCAAGTTAAAAATAAATACTTTCAGTGGCGAGATTAGAGTATAAATATGTTGTAGTTGTCCAAAAGTATTTATTGAATGAATTTTCCTACTTGATTCTCAAGATAATTCACCTTACCTTTGTATCCAACTCCAAGATTTCAATCTATTCAGACAGGATGAGTAGAGCTATGGGTCCACCGTGTAAGTGGCTTTCAGATGGGATGAGGAATGAATTTTTCATCAGATTGCCTAACATCTTTTCTAGTGTATTTTAATGTCAGCCTGCTGATGTCTAAAAATTATGCCAATAGAGAATTTTTTAAAATTCTGGCACCCAATTCCTTTTGTTAGGAAGTCAGATATTACAGTATATTAACAAACTAGAAGCAAAACAAAATGAAACAAAAAAAACAAATGAGATCCTATAGGAATGGGTAGTAGAGAGATACTACTCTGCTGGGGTGGAGAATGTGTCAAGGGAAGTTTCTTGAAAAAGAAATGGCCAGACTGAGACCTGAAATATGAATGGGTATTAAATAAGGGACTAGAAGAAATTGTATACTGCTGAATCATAGAGGTCAAGGAGGCATGTAGTTTGAAAGGAGGCCCAAGAGGCAGGCAGAGAGCAGGGAACGTGTTCTTATAAGTCTTGTGCAGGAGTCCATTTATACTAAAGCAGATGGGAAACCATTGAAGAACTTTCAGCAAGGATGCGATATGGTTTGATTTGTATTTTGAAGCCGGAGGATGGAGGCATGCCAATGTATTGTTGCTGTCTGTTTATAAACACTTTAATGCCAATTAATTCATAACATACATGGAATTACTAAGCGGTGGCAAGTATTGGGTAATGACTGGAAAAGACACACCCAAATGGTAGACTCTGGGGTAACAGGGAGCATCATGAGATAGAAGATATGTGGAAAGAGGGAGACACAGAATGATGTATTTGGGGGGAGAGAGGAAGGAAGATAGGAAAGAAGGGAAAGAGGGAGGGAAGGGGAGAGGAAGACCAAATGAGATGCTTTCACATACGTGTGAAAACTCACTTAATTCTCACAACCATTTTAAAAAGAGAAAACTAAAATTTAGACTAATTGAGAGTCTGGGAGGTTAATTTGCCCAAGATCATATAGCAAAAGTTGGAATTTTAATTCAGATTCTCCTGCTGTATGTTCAATGCTATTTCTCATACAGCTTCTTGTCCCTAAAGGGGGAAACCCACAAGAGTTGAGCAGAAGCATAGTATATCCTAAAGTATAGCTAGAAGATAGAACTTACCCTTTGTCATAATTCTTCTAGTGAGTAACCTTTCAGCGAATAATAGGTATCCAAAATGAAATGCTTCAATCCCAGTGGGAGATCTGTATGATGCTCTGTAGTGGATGGGTGTTTGTATGATTTTCAAGATAAGAAATAATGAACATTTCACTGTTTTCTTCCAGGGATTTGCCATATAATACGTATACTCTCAGGTGCTGAACCACATGCAAATTACGTTCTTGTAAAGCAAGAAGCAAGGCTTTGTCGTTTCCAAATTTATTTAAAAACTTGATTAGTCATTATTTTCTCATTTCACAAATATTTATTGTGTCTAATAAGTTCTAGGCACTCTTCAAGGTACTGGAAAAGAACAATGAACAAAATAGAAAACATTTTTTGTTCTCATTCACTTAGTGTGTTTATGCATTTTGATTTCTAACACCTCTGTGTTAAACAATAACAAGTTTCAAAGTGGTTTAAACTTTCTACTTTTAAATTCTGAGGCCTGCATTCACCCTCCATTTCTCTTCCTTTTGCTTTAGTTTTAAAATACTGACATTGGTAAACAAATACATGCTATCTACCAATACTCTTGGGACTTTAAATATGTTTGATTCCTCCTTCACAGCCTTTATTATTCCAAAGAGAAGAGCAGTGAAGCTCATTTTTTTTGAGTAAGCATGGTATCGCCCTTAACAGATATTTGTCCTCTGATTTCATTCTTGCCCTTCCTTATATAATATTTTTCCTATACTCATATACTTTTTAGACAAATTCGAAATATTTTCCTGCCTTATGTATTTAAAAATATGTGGTATTGTGTTTACATTTGTGGCATGGATGATAGAGGATTAAAGCCAAATCTTGGAATTTGATGAAACACTTCTCTAAACCATAGGAGTTCATTTTCAGGGAGCAGATATAATAATTTCAGACATCTGTGATTTTGACAAGAAGAGGTCAAATATTCTAAAGGATACTTACTATAGCCAAAGTACTTTGAGTTAACAGAGATGGGTGTTTGTGATGGTTTCATTATCTGTGTCCTACCTAAATATCCACACTGTGGCATTTGCTTCATTGTTATCAAATTAGCCCATCACCAAATTTCTATATTCTATCCAGGAAGGAGTGTTTAGACATTGAGATAATGTTGAATTGACATATTTATCTCTGGTACCTGACTCCAAATACCTAAATAGTTTATTTGGGAGTGGGGGGGGGGATTGTATTACAGGTTTTATAGAATGAAAAGGCAGCAACCAGAAATGATCCCTTGCCTTGTATTCATTGGTCAGTTAAGTTTGTGGTACAGTGGTTCCCCCAGTTCTAGTAAGGAAGTAGGAAGCACAAAGCTAAATATTGGCTAGACTTTAGGCTGTAGGGAAAGTTCTAGATTGTTCACATTGGTTGCCAGTTGAGTCATTGGTTGACATCACAAATGGGAAGAGAAACCAGAAAGTAAGATAACCAGAGAATACATTATATTAGGAGAATGACACTTCCTTGCTCTCTATTTTTGCTGAAATATTGTGCTAATATCTTGTTGGACTGGGAACTGGAGCCATATTCGTGATTATAGACTGAGAGGAAGTACCAACCAAGCCATTTAGAATGACATCTGTGTGGAAAGCAGGGCTTAAAGAATAGTATTTGGTGAGGAGAACTGCCCATGGTAATCCTGGTAAGTCTGCATTATGTTTTTATACAAGAGTAGGAAATTTTAAAAAAAAAATTTATTTCCCAAAATGAGTACTCTCACCATTTTTATTTTTGTTTATTTTCCTATAGCAACACACTGTTCATGTTATCTGTGAGGAAAGCATGTCCTGGTGCCCAGATCTTTTTCCCGATATTATGAAGTTTAATACATTTATCAGAGTTGAGATTTTTATTCCAGGGACACATTGTTTATTTTAATAAATTGTCACAGAAGTTTATGTGCTTGCTTTCTGTAGATTAATGTGGTTTCCTAAAACTAATTCACAGCAATTCTCTTCTACACACTGGGGAAGGAGGAGGGGAAAGAATGAACATAACATTTTTTTTCTTCTTTTCTTCCTAATTTTTTTAATGTTTTTTATTTTTTTAAATTTACATCCAAATTAGTTAGCATATAGTGAAACAATGATTTCAGGAGTAGATTCCTTAGTGCCCCTACCCATTTAGCCCATCCCCGCTCCCACAACCCCTCCAGCAACCCTCAGTTTGTTCTCCATATTTATGAGTCTCTTCTGTCCCCCTCCCTGTTTTGTCCCCCTCCCTGTTTTTATGTTATTTTTGTTTCCCTTTCCTTATGTTCATCTGTTTTGTCTTTTAAAGTCCTCATATGAGTGAAGTCATAAGATTTTTGTCTTTCTCTGACTAATTTCACTTAGCATAATTGCTAAGTTCCATCCACGTAATTGCAAATGGCAAGATTTCATTCTTTTTGATTGCCGAGTGATACTCCATGGTATATATATACCACATCTTCTTTATCCATTCATCCATCGATGGCCATTTGGGCTCTTTCCATACTTTGGCTATTGTTGATAGTGCTGCTATAAACATGGGGGTGCATGTGTCCCTTCAAAACAGCACACCTGTATCCCATGGATAAATGCCTAGTAGTGCAATTGCTGGGTCGTAGGGTAGTTCTTTTTTTAGTTTTTTGAGGAACCTCCAGACTGTTTTCCAGAGTGGCTGCACCAGCTTGCATTCCCACCAGCAATGCAAAAGAGATCCTCTTTCTCTGCATCCTTGCCAACATCTGTTGTTGCCTGAGTTGTTAATGTTATTCATTCTGACAGGTGTAAGGTGGTATCTTATGGTGGTTTTGATTTGTATTTCCCTGATGATGAGTGATGTTGAGCATTTTTTCATGTGTCTGTTAGCCATGGATGTCTTCCTTGGAGAAGTGTCTATTCACATCTTCTGCCCATTTCTTCACTGGGTTATTTGTTTTTTGGGTGTTGAGTTTGATAAGTTCTTTATAGATTTTGGATACTAACCCTTTATCTGATATGTCATTTACAAATATCTTCTCCCATTCTGTCGGTTGTCTTTTAGTTTTGCTGATGATTTCCTTCACTGTGCAGAAGCTTTTTATTTTGATGAGGTCCCAGTAGTTCATTTTTGCTTCTGTTTCCCTTGCCTCTGAAGGCGTGTTGAGTAAGAAGTTGCTGCGGGCAGGATCAAAGAGGTTTTTGCCTGCTTTCTTCTCGAGGATTTTGATGGCTTCCTGTCTTACATTGAGGTCTTTCATCCATTTTGAGTTTATTTTTGTGTATGGTGTAAGCAAGTGGTCCAGGTTCATTCTTCTGCATGTCGCTGTCCAGTTTTCCCAGCACCACTTGTTGAAGAGACTGTCTTTATTCCACTGGATATTCGTTCCTGCTTTGTCAAAGATTAGTTGGCTATATGTTTGTGGGTCCATTTCTGGGTTCTCTATTCCATTGGTGTGAGAGTCTGTTCTTGTGCCAGTAGCATACTGTCTTGATGATTACAGCTTTGTAGTATAGCTTGAAGTCTGGGATTGTGATGCCTCCTGCTTTGGTTTTCTTTTTCAAGATTCCTTTGGCTATTCGGGGCCTTTTCTGGTTCCATACAAATTTTAGGATTATTTGTTCTAGCTCTGTGAAGAATGCTGGTGTTATTTTGGTAGGGATTGCATTGAATATGTAGATTGCTTTGGGTAGTATCGACATTTTAACGACATTTGTTCTTCCTATCCAGGAGCATGGAATCTTTTTCCATTTTTTTTTTGTGTCTTCTTCAATTTCTTTCATTAGCTTTCTATAGTTTTCAGTGTATAGATTTTTCACCTCTTTGGTTAGATTTATTCGTAGGTGTTTTATGGTTTTTGGTGCAACTGTAAATGAGATCAATTCCTTGATTTCTCTGTCGCTTCATTGATGGTGTATAGGAATGCAACCGATTTCTGTGCATTGATTTTATATCCTGCAACTTTGCTGAATTCATGAATCAATTCTAGCAGTTTTTTGGTGGAATCTTTTGGGTTTTCCATATAGAGTGTCATGTCATCTGTGAAGAGTGAAAGTTTGACCTCCTCCTAGCCGATTTGGATGCCTTTTATTTCTTTGTGTTGTCTGATTGCAGAGGCTAAGACTTCCAATACTAAGTTGAATAACAGTGGCGAGAATGGACATGCCTGTCGTGTTCCTGACCTTAGGGGGAAGGCACTCAATTTTTCCCCATTGAGGATGATATTAGCGTTGGGTCATTCATATATGGCTTTTATGATCTCGAGGTATGCTCTTTCTATCCCTACTTTCTTGAGGGTTTCTATCAAGAAAGGATGCTGTATTTTGTCAAATGCTTTCTCTGCATCTATTGTGAGGATCATATGGTTCTTGTCCTTTCTTTTATTGATGTGATGGATCATGTTCATTGTTTTTGTGGATATTGAACCAGCCCTGCATCCCAGGTATAAATCCTCCTTGGTCATGGTGAATAATATTTTTAATGTATTGTTGGATCCGGTTGGCTAATATCTTGTTGAAGATTTTTGCATCCATGTTCATCAGGGAGATTGGTCTGTAGTTCTCCTTTTTAGAGGGGTCTCTGTCTGGTTTTGGAATCAAGGTAATGCTGGCTTCATAGAAAGAGTTTGAAGTTTTCCTTCCATTTCTATTTTTTGGAACAGTTTCAAGAGAATAGGTGTTAACTCTTCCTTATTTTTTTTTTTCTTTTAAATTTTTTTTTCCCAACGTTTATTTATTTTTTTTTTGGGACAGAGAGAGACAGAGCATGAACGGGGGAGGGGCAGAGAGAGAGGGAGACACAGAATCGGAAACAGGCTCCAGGCTCTGAGCCATCAGCCCAGAGCCTGACGCAGGGCTCGAACTCACGGACCGCGAGATCGTGACCTGGCTGAAGTCGGACACTTAACCGACTGCGCCACCCAGGCGCCCCAACTCTTCCTTAAATGTTTGGTAGAATTCCCCTGATAAGCCATCTGGTCTTGGACTCTTGTTTTTTGGCCAATTTTTGATTACTAATTTGATTTCCTTACTGTTTATAGGTCTGTTCAAATTTTCTATTTCTTCCTGTTTCAGTTTTGGTAGTTTATATGTTTCTAGGAATTTGTCCATTTCTTCCAGATTACCCATTTTATTGGCATATAACTGCTTATAATATTCTCTTATTATTGTTTTTATTTTTGTTGTGTTGGTTGTGATCTCTCCTCTTTCATTCTTGATTTTATTTATTTGGGTCCTTTCCTTTTTCTTTTTGATCAAACTGGCTAGTGGTTTATCAATTTTGTTAATTCTTTCAAAGAACCAGCATCTGGTTTCATTGATCTGTTCTACTGGTTTTGTTTGTTTGTTTTGATAGCATTAATTTCTGCTCTAATCATTATTATTTCTTGTCTTCTGCTGTTTTTGGGTTTTATTTGCTGTTCTTTTTCCAGCTCCTTAAGGCATATGAACATAACATTTTAAGAATGGAAATTTTCAGAGATGATCAAGGTTTATCCCACAAAGACTGACTATTGACCCTTTTTAAAATTAAGAGTTGAAAAAGGAAGGAGTGGCATTTAAAGCAAATATAGTTCTCATGCTACTCCTTGATATCGAAATCCAACTGATCTCCTGTGGAATACTGTGGCTGAATTGATGGGCTTGTTGGGGCATGTCCTATCTACCTCCTGTCACTCTTGATGAGGCTGAATCTCAGAGATAATGCTGCTAGGAAGGGCCTAGCGGCTTTGTGGTCCATCACCTTCTCAGATGTGGGAATGCATCTGTGGCTGATGCAGCTGTCCCAGAAATGGGATCCCCAGGAAAACTTCTGGGGGACTATATCTAACTGATGAGCTTGGATTGTTTATATTTACCAATATGCCCAATATCCAGTGAAAAGCTCACCAGTGGGAATGAAGTTTTGTCAATGAAAGTTTCATTGGGGAGATTATTTATGGTCCATTTTCATAGCAGTGGGCAGGCAGTAAGAATATCCTAAAATCCTGTTATCACAGTAAGGATATTTGTGTGGTTTTTTAATCCTGTATTTGCATACTTAAACTATCCTCTTCAGATTTGGAATTAGCTGAAGTCACTGTTCTCAGGTTTGCTTTTTAGCAATGTCCTATTTTACATTACGTTTGAAAGTCTGTCTAGTCTTATTTCTGTCATACTATATACACCTCTATTCATTCAAGTTTTCATGAATATTTCCACGTTGTTATACTCACGGAATGTTGCCAGTTATATATTCCTTTCTTGGAGCTCATAGAAGTATTTGAAATATAGGACAAGTATTCAAGGCAAAACAACTCTACAGGGAATTATAAAAGCTACAGTATAGTATGTCATAAAATCTATAGTAAACCTATGTTTAACCTAAGCATCAGACTGCAAAGGTACTCCAAGACTTCCTGCATAAGGGCAGACTGAAAAAGAATTCATCCTCTGCCAGCTGCGTATCCTATATATTCTTTCCCAGGTAGACCTGGAGACCCTGGGGTATCCTTTTTTCTACCTTTACCTGTCAGACTCCCAGGGCTCGAGAACAGGTGTTGAATCCTGGAAAAGGACAAGAAATAGGTCAGTCCCATCTTAGATGAATTGGTTTCTATGCTTTATGCCACTCTTGTTCCTGCTTCTCTGGATATGACTATAAGACCCTTGGGTAGAGGACAGAATTAGGACAAAGAGATGACAATTACAGAAAGTTTGATTTGAATGCATATAATAATGTTTCTATTGGTTTGAATTGTCAAAAAATGGAAAAGATTGTCTTGAGAGCATGGCCTTAAATGATTGGACACCTTCACTAATGCTGGCTGACCACTTGGACAGATGGTGCTGAGAAAATTCTTATATCCACTTGAGATTTTACTAGATAACCTCAAGGGTCCTTTCCAACTCTAATATTGTGTGAGTTTATGATTCAGTTTTTGGTAATTGAAACAAGGAATTAAGGGATCTGAGATAGTTATTTTGTGAAAACTTAAAAAACTTAAAAAAAAAAACTTAAAAAAAAAAGACACTGCTCATGAATGCTTTAGGTGATCATCTATCTGGAGCAAAATATTAGAGAAAAGGATCTTATAAGCCTTCCTTAAAGAATGAATGTCTTCTGTATTTAAAGGTGATTCTTTTCGGCAATGTTTGTAACAAGGTACGTTGTCAGGAAGTCTGTTTTTCACTTATGGTCATGAACAGCTTGCTTTTTGTCTAGCGATACTAGTTCCTTTCTATAGCTGTGTGTCTTGCATTGTGGCTAACATGATCATGAAATAAACTTTTCCCTCTTTAGAAACTTCACACTACACATCCTCTGTTCAATTTTACCTAAACCACAGTGGTCCCATGGCTTCCAGCTGTAGTCTCCATTGTTAATTCATTCCAAGGAGTTTGGTTGGTCAAATAACTTAAACAGACTTCTTGATCATTCCAAACTTTGACTTCCTAGGATAATAACAGTTTTCTCCAATCTATGTTTTAATTTTTTCTGGTAGCCTTTAAAGCTACCTATATTTTTCTGATTTCCAGATAAATTAAGCATAACTTCTCACCTTTTATAGACATGTATTTTTAGGTAATTAGTATCTCCTTCATTCTGTATGAAACAAGCTCCATTCTCCTTGTGGACACCTAATGGAAAAAATTAAAGCCCAATATTTAGGCGGTTAAAATAATTGTCTTGTTCTAGTTGTGACATTAAAAAGTACATATATGAGGTGGTGCCTGAGTGGCTCAGTTTTTGAGCATCTGACTCTTGATTTGGGCTCAGTTCATGATCTCGCAGTTTGTGAGTTGGAGCCCCCCATTGGGCTCTGCACTGGTGGTACAGAGTGTGCTTGGGATTCTCTCTCTCAAAATGAATATACATTTTTTTGAAAAGTACATATATAAGATGCAAAATGAGTGCCTTATAACAAATTGAATTCTCCATCTCTTGTGCAAATGTGCTAGAGGGAACATACAATGTTAGCTATTCTGCTTACTGGTTAGTAAGCAGTTACAATATCTTTGGGGGAGTTTTTATTATTTCTTGGTGTTTTACAATGTCACCATTTTAATATTTGACTAAATGTGGGTCACATTTATTTTGCATGGTTCTCAGTGGCCTTAATAACAGAAAGCATCAGCTACTAGACATTTTATTCATTTTGCCTTATTATATCTTCTCCTCCTTTCTGTCCTCTTCCCTGGGAATTCCTATTAAGTGGATAATGTTTAGATTGAGATATCATTGTGATTTCTCTTATATTTTCAATTCCTTGCTCTTTTAATGATCCACTTTTAGAAAATCTATGCCTGTGTAATAAGTACATATGTGTATATTAATGTTTAGAAATGAGTAGTTATACAACAATATGTTAATAGTAATTAACTTTGGAATTATGGGAATGAGGAGGGAATTTCAAGTTTTACTCTATTCTCTTATCTGAAATTGGAAGAAAAATACATTTGAGTATTGTCTAACAAAAATTGAAAATATTTAAAATACACAAAAGAAATTAAAAAATCTGATTTTGTTATTAAAATAATTTGATGCAATTGTTTTAGTTGTTTAATATGACCATTTGAGAAACGTGTTTTAAAATCAGATACAATGGGTTTCTAATGTACTTGCTTTAAATTAACAATGTTTTAGTGCATGTACTTTTACAACATATTTTCTTGCAATATTACATACTCACGGCTTAGGATGGTGTTTAATGTATAATAGGTGCTCAATATATTTTTGCTGAATAAGTGGGTGAGATGTCTAGAAACTGCCCATCTCTAAATCTTAAAACATCTGGAATCTCTTGTCTTTTATTTGGAGGTCTGTTTAGAAGATTTTGTCCCAATGGAAAAATGGGCTAGGGTGCTCTGAGGGGCATGGGCATAACTGTTCCACAGTCCTTTGGTTAAAAGCTGCACCAACCCAAAACTTTGTAGCTTAACCTTAACTACCACTGATCTTGGCATCGTTGATTCTGTTCAGAACATTCATATTTTCCCAGGTATCTTCAGTTATTTCATCAGTCTGGTTTCATCTGCTGTATATCATCTAAAAAGTTCTTAATATTATTGTCTTCTAGTAAAGTATCCTTCTTGAGTGAACTCCATGAGTCATCTTGAAGGAGAAATTTCTTTAATCCTTTTGATTTGTGCTTTTAGGTTTTCCTTCTGGTTAGATGATGCCTTCTTCCATTATATCTTTGAATATTTTATTTCTTCTATATGTTGTACTCAGGAACAAAAACTAGCTACATGATTCAGCTCCACTGAGTATTTTCCATATAGACATCTATTCTTTATTTTTTTTATATAAGTGGATTTTTTTTAGTATGAAATTTATTGCTAGATTGGTTTCCATACAACACACAGTGCTCAGCCCAACAGGTGCCCTCCTCAATGCCCATCACCTACTTCCCCTCCTCCCATCCCCCATCAACCCTCAGTTTATTCTCAGTTTTTAAGAGTCTCTTATGGTTTGCCTCCCTCCGTCTCTAACTTTTCTTTTTTTCCCCTTCCCCTCCCCAATGGTCTTCTGTTAAGTTTCTCAGGATCCACATAAGAGTGAAAATATATGGTATCTGTCTTTCTCTGTATGACTTATTTCACTTAGCATAACACTCTCCAGTTCCATCCACGTTGCTACAAAAGGCCATATTTCATTCTTTCTCATTGCCAAGTAGTATTCCATTGTATGTATAAACCACAGCTTCTTTATCCATTCATCAGTAGATGGACATTTAGGATCTTTCCTTAATTTAGCTATTGTTGAAAGTGCTGCTGTAAACATTGGGGGGTACAAGTGCCCCTATGCATCAACACTCCTGTATCCTTTGTATAAATTCCTAGCAGTGCTATTGCTGGGTCATAGGGTAGATCTATTTTTAATTTTTTGAGGAACCTCCACACTGTTTTCCAGAGTGGCTGCACCAGTTTGTATTCCCACCAACAGTGTAAGAGGGTTCCCATTTCTCCACATCCTTTTCAGCATCTATAGTCTTCTGATTTGTTCATTTTAGTTACTCTGGCTGGCGTGAGGTGATATCTCAGTGTGGTTTTGATTTGTATTTCCCTGATGAGGAGTGACGTTGAGCATCTTTTCATGTGCCTGTTGGCCATCTGGATGTCTTCTTTAGAGAAGTGTCTATTCATTTCTTCTGCCCATTTCTTCACTGGATTATTTGTTTTTCGGGTGTGGAGTTTGGTGAGTTCCTTATAGATTTTGGATAGTAGCCCTTTGTCCGATATGTCATTTGCAATCTATTCCCTTTCTTTGCAGTCTGTTTTCCTCAAGACTTTGACTTTGAATCTGTGATACTCATTTTTCTGGGTTTTTTTTCCTGTTATCTTCTAAATACTTAAAAAAAAATTGCTCATGCATTGCTCCTTCACTTAACTGTTTGACATTTTAGTTTACTGTTATGTTATTTATTGCCTCTTATCTTGTTTAACAGTTCAGTGCAGTTGTGATCTAACATGTTTTCCCTTTTTCTAGGAGGAAAGATACTTCAACATAGGACCAAATGTAACTTTTACATGTTACCTACCTATCTTCTTTTTCTTTTTTTCTTTTTCCTTTTCCGATAGTTGCCACATTTTTTTTATTGTTTGTTTTGTCATTGAGGGAAGCCTTCAAAGGCTTGATACTTTCCCCAGGATCTTATGTTGCCTTTTCTTAGCTCTCTGGACTATTCCTATTGGTATGACCAACTTTGTGGGCTTGTGACAAGTGCCATAATTTCATGTTCAGGAGAGTTTAGGTTTAATGCACTACAATTGTCCTCTTGATATTCCTGATTTTGTCTGTGAATTTGTGTTGTGTAAGTGAAGTTCATTGGGACCATAAAGCACACATGAAACTTCAGCTCATGGATCTGGGCTTCCCTATCTTGGTCACCTGCTCCCTCCTCCTTGGAGAAGGTCAAGGTCAGGCCAGAGTCAGGTGGTGCATGTGGTGTGGCCTCTGGGCCTGGGGAATGGAAGTGCTTGACCCTGATCAAACTAGCAGCTTCATGTTTGGGGAGCCATTTAGCAGGATGAACTTCTTGACCTACTCTAATCCAGATACCTAGTGCATCCCCATGTGGAAATTATAGTCACTTTGAATCACTGTCTGCAATGGGTTAAGATGGCACATCTGGAAAGGGGAAGATGGACTTCTCTGTGCTAGGCTGGAGCACAGCATGTTGGTTGGGCAGTTGGCAGAGCAGGGAAATCCAGCAGTAAATAGACCATGCATGAGGAGGCATGGGGCTGAGTTCCCCAGGGGCCTTTGAGGGTCTAAGCTAGCATGGATCCTTCAGCTCCAGGAAGCATGATACTAAATACAAATAATAATAACCCATCATGATACAGTTTGAGAGAGAGCATAGAGGAATAGAAAGTGTTTTATATTTTAGTACCTCTAGTGACACTTTCCTCCTCCCTTTTGAACACAATCCCACATTTTCCTTCCGCACTGGGCTCTACAAATTATGTACCTGGCCCTGCTTGTAGGTGTTCTTTAGATCCTTCCTCCTTAGAACTCAACCTAGAGCACTGGTGATATAGGTTTAAATGATCACTAATGATCATTTATCTGCCTGAATGGATCACAGGAGTAATGTTGATATCACTGTAGTATGGACAAATTCCACTAAACTCAAGGAATTTGAATAAGCAGTGACTTAAGGAGATAGAGATGTCTTCGTGAGAAATTTGTGATTGCTCTCCATTTTTGAGATGAATTTATCATGGCAATATTAACTCAAGTTAGGGAACATTACACTGCCATTGTGGTTTTGACTGATGAGCCATGGGTATTCTTTTTCTTGATGCAGCTTTTGATACAGTTGGCCTCAAATGTGTCATTGGGTCTAAGTAGACTCTTCCTATCCTCGTCTGTCCCTTCCCTGGCCTCCAGACAACACATTTTCAGATTAGGGGCTGAGTTTCTTTCCTGTAGGAGGAACCAAAATGGCTATCCAGGAGCTGGGTCAAAGAAATCCAGGGCATTTTGGCTCTGCTTTCTCTTCTAAATATGCTTTGTGGTTCCTGCTGTTATTTATCTAGGCTTTCATCCTTACTCGCTCTAAATTGGGGCATATTACTGAGAATCAACACATTTTCTTTGACATATTTTCTGAAATGCTACATCATAGTCTTTGAGAAAGGCAATTTGGCAATTTGTGCTAGATATGGAAAACGCACTTCGAAGGGTAAAATATATAATTGACGTAATTCTTCAGTATCTCTTATGATGAAGTGTTTTTTCTTTCCCTTAAAATTTTGTTTTGGATTTTCAGTTTCTGTTAGGGGGTGTTATAAGCCTTAGTTTGTTATTGTGTTTCCTGGAAGTCCTAGCTTTATCAAGCTATGTAAAACTCTATGCACATTAAGCTGAATGGCCAAATAACACTTGAATATACCTTAATGAATTTACGTAATCTCCTATATTGGACAATAGTTCACTTATAATTTTGTGATTTCAATTAATGTAATAAACATCTTTGAGAGGATATTTTTTTTATTGCATTTCAGGTTATTTTTCAGAATCAGTCCTCCAAATTGGAAATATACACATATTTATGAAGTCCTTGGTATATATTACAAATTAGTTTACTAGAAAGGTTATACCAATTTAGATTTTTACCAGCAACCTAAAGTTTGCCCCCCTGATTAGCCTTGGGTATTATCACTGAATTGAAGACTGGTATCCTGTTTTGATTTGCATTTCTTTGACTACTAGTGAGATACAAAGTTTGTTCAAATGCTTTTTAGCTCTTATTACCTTGCAGGCTTTTATTTGAAATGAACAACAACAGAAAACTTATCTTCAGAGCTTTATAGAGTTGAGAAAACCTTAAATTGTTTGTGATTTTTACCATGAGTCTTTTGTTTAAATAGCAAAAAAAGTATCTTCATAGGGATTATTACTATTATTTTTTTGTGGTTGTCTGGAACAGTTATAGCTTATTAATTCTATTGGGGGCAAATGGCTCAGGCTAGCCAGCTGCCTAAAAGAGAGATTTAACCAAAGATAGACAAAAAAGCATGTGTAGCTTCATTTGTAACGTCATCAACTCCTGCTACTGCCCATATAGTTTCTTAGAAGTTGTTTAAGGGTTTATATTTCCCTGAAGGGGAGGAATTTACTTTTCATCAAAGCTTCATTTAGAAATTAATATTTGCTTTATGGTTTATATACATTGTCAGTTATAGCTGTTACTCAGGGTATCTTTTGAGATGGAAACTTAATTAGGTGTACATTTGTGCTGAAATGTTTAAATGAGTTAGGAATCTGTACAACAACATGCACATGATAGTTAATCAAGTGTAAAATAGGAATGTAGAAAAGTAATCTCAGTGCTATGACTGAACATATTTTCAGCTGAGCAAAGAAAATTAACCTACTTATGGCTATGGTATTATTTGCCCTGGTGATTTAATCCTACAAATATTTTACAAAATAATATAAATAGAAGCATATGTTAAGTGTGGGCAACTGTTACCATGTCACGTTCTTTAAGTAACCATGAATTGATGAATAATAGAACTTACATGTTTATAATCTCTAAAAATGTAATTCAAATATATATTTTGTTTAAACCAAGGAACTAAAAAAATCTTCTGGCAACAGTCATTTCTCTTTATTGAAGAAAATGAATTCACGTGCATAAAAAGTGTTACAAAGCCATAAATTGCTACACAAATGTTAGTTGTCACCATTACAAATGTTTAGTAAGAATTTCCAAAGAGAATGAATGTGACTCAGTAAAAACAAGTTTAGAAAGAACATTCAGTAGCTTAAAAGGATTTTCTTCACAAGAACATTCTTATCTAGAATCTTAAATACCATACTAAATTGGGGCAAAGAGTTTTTCATGATGGATAATTACAAAGCCTTGTTAAAATGCTGAGCTAATAAGTGACTTAAAAATTTCTATGCAAAAAATTATTTTGTTTGTGGGTATCTTTACTTAACAAATAACCACTGAGCTTTTCTGTGCTAGATGCTGTTCTAAGTGCTTGGGATAAGTCAATTCGTAAAAATAAAGATTCCTGTCCTAGTGTTTACATTCTGGTGAGAAGAGATAGAAAATGAACAGGAAACATGATTAATATGCCAGTTGTGATGCATGTTAGAAGATAAGTATTTTGGACAGAAGGAAAATTAGAGGTTAAGGGGATTAGGAGCCCGTGGGAGTATGGGGGTGTGAGGAAGGGAAAAGTTTTCAGTAGCCCTCATTGGGTAGGTAAGTTTTGAGCAAAGACTTTGAAAAGATGAGGGGTGAGTCGAGGTTATCGGAGGAAAGAGTATTGCAAGCAGAAGGAAGAGCCAGAGAAAAGCCCACTGTGGGAGCATGCTAGACACAGCTGGGAGGCCAGTGCCTGGAGTTATCAGAGAGGACAGTGAAAAAGCACATCAATTCAGAGAGTTAATGGGAAGGGGTGCAATCACATAGGGTCTTATCAGCTACTATAGGACTTTGGGTTTTATGCTGTGTAAGATGGGGAGCTGATGTAGAGTTTGGAACAGAGGAATGATTTAACCTGACTTGCATTTTTTTAAACGTTTGTTTATTTCTGAGGGAGAGAGAGAGAGACGGACAGACAGACAGCATGAAGAGGGGAGGAGTAGAGAGAGAGGTAGACACAGAATCTGAGGCAGGCCCCAGGCTCTGAGCTGTCAGCACAAAGCCCAACGTGGGGGTTGAATCCACGAACTGTGAGATCATGACCTGAGCTGAAGTTGGACGCTAAACTGACTGAGCCTCAGGTGCCCCTAAGCTGACTTGAATTTAAAAAAAATGTTTCTAGCTTCTGTGTTGGGATTACATTATAGATAAGGGTAAAAATTGAGGCAAGATAGGAATGAGGCTTGGGCCAGGTGGGCAGTAGTAGCCTATTCTGCATATATTTTGAAGGTAGAACCAATGAGATTTGACGGTTTGTTGCATAGGATGTGTGAAAAGTGGTTTCCAGGTTGCTAGACAGTTCTTTGTACTCTACGCTCTTTATTTGTTCTTGGTGTTGAGGCTTCTTGGCATCCTCTTTGGTTTGATGAGTCCTTTCTGGTCATCCTAGGTTCCAAAGACTCATGCTTGCCTGGTTGGTACTACTGCTCCTGCCCTCCACACTGTTCACCTCGTTCAGATGTCCAGCTCCATCATTTGAAGCCTCATCTGGCTCCCACCCTCAGTCACGCCCATAATTTGCCCTGATTCCTACTTATCTCTTAGCCATTTTGGCCTGACATCCTTATCCTTGAATCTGTTACAAGCTGTACAAGGGCTAACTATAGCTGCAATTACTAAATTATTGGTTAAGCCACAGTAAAGGGAACGGGCCATGTTATTTAGGATGAAAAAAAATTGCAACAGAATTTTCATCCTATGAATCCCTGGCTAAATAAGACCCTACCTTGGCATCACTTTAAGCTGAATAAATTGTCCTTGCAGAATAAACATATTCAAGAAGGTTTTCAATATTTATGACCTCCTTTCTCTTCTACAGCACCAAAAACCTACTCGGCTATGGAAATGATGCTGAGTCAAAATTCTTTGAGTCAAAAGCATTTTGAAATTCAATTGTCTTGTCATGTGGTTAGTGGATAATTGAGATATTTAAAGAGTTTCAAGTGAAATTACACTAATAAACTATTTATAGAAAATACCTCTGTACAACAGTGTACTGTCACCTTGTTGGAGAAGTTTGGTGTTTGCCCCATTGTTACAATTTAATGGTACAATCTCATCTGAACTCCATTTGACCTCATCTTACTTGAACTGGACTGTGTAGGAAAGCAGCAAAATACTTTTCAAATAAACATCTCCTAAAATGCATTTTAACCTTGGGTCTGGAAATCTATAAAAGAATACTTTTTTCCCCAGTCCATTGATAACATGGAGAGAATTCCTTACAGCTGAAAATTATGGTATTTAAAAGTTTCAAGATGTCTTTCCAGGTTCTGAATGGGCAGCAAGCCAGTGACTGAATGGCTGCATTTAAAAAGCCCATCTTACCTCTACTTTCTTAGGTTTTCCTATTTTTCATTTCAGCTTGCTCCCAGACAATATGTCATATGTTCCTTAAAGGTCATTCACTTTTCTATAGTGCAGATACAAAGTTCCCGTCAAAAAAATCGTCAAAAAATTAAGTAAAAGATGTAACAAATCCCAGAAAATCCTAGAGAACCTGACCATCCTTACATATATAAGCACAAACGTTTTGGCTTAGTTCCTTATAAAACTTAAGTAAATGTTTACTTAAGAATCTTAGTATAGTATCATTATTTTCAGATCCACTTCTAAACTGGTTTGTAACAAACATATTTTGTGTGTGTGTGTGGCTTGCTAAGCAGTCTTAGTGGTTTAAAGCATCTGTGTTACATGTAATTTAAATACCTTTGAATTTTCCTTCCATAAACCATTGATTGACCACATAATGGGGGACTTCCAAACCCCATTTTTTGGCCAGTGCTCCGAGTCCTATTGTGTGAACTGAAATGTGGCATATCCTATCCAGTGGAGGATTTCACTGGGTAACCACAGGAAAGACTCAATGTAAAAGCCCTGAGAATTTGGCCATGAAAGGGAGAGGTATTTGTAACATTGAACAAAAATGCTTTTTTGTTGTCTAAATAATCCTCTTCCAGTATCAATGATTTCTTACTTTACTGTCAGCCCTTGGAAAAGAAGGAAAAAAGTCTTAATTTTTGTTTCTTAGATTGCTCAAGAATTTTAATGGCTGTGAAAGAACTCGCCTCCTGCAGTCATTTGCAGTTGAAATCTATTGCAGAGGATGTGTGTATGAGCTGGCCTGGTGACCATTTATATGAAAGTTAATAAAGTCTATTAACTAGCCTTCATGGCCTTAAACAAGCAGAATCAAAGGCATTTGAAGAACACTTAAAAATGAGGAAAAATGGAATAGTAAGGAAAAATGGAATAGTAAGAACAACAGAAATAATATTGGGTACTTTGAAACAGAGGTCACCTTAATATATGGCAAAACAGGTTGAAAGTAGGGGAATGTATATCCAAAAACAAACAAACAAACAAACAAAAAAACAACAACAAAAACAACCCCAGTGCTTGTGTTGTGTTGGATTTAGTTTGTATTTACAGATAGTTACCACACCCCTGTTAGATTAACTATCTAAGGACTGGACTTGATGTCTTTTTTTTTTTTTGCAGGTCTCTTCCTTTGCTTTGGAAAGCACCTATCTCCTCATATATGCCAGTTCATTGCCCTCTTTTTAAACTTTGGCTGAATTTCCCCCTTTCTTCAATATCTCGTCAAGCTATTCTAAACCAGCACATGCTTTATTAATGTGGTACAGCATTTGTTAACCTGTCTTCTTCTCCAGGTATTATATGTTTATATAATTTAGCTCATAGACCAGGTCCACTGGGAGCAGATAGCATTTTTCTATTTCTTTTCTATAACCCAGTTCAATAATTTGCCCATAGTAGGGATATTGAAATGTGGTGTTGACTATGTTAGATAATTCAGCATGTTATTTCTCAGTGTAGCACTGTTGGCTCTTTGGAGAGGATAGATCTTTGTTTTGTGGGACTTCAACCCCTACACTCCCATACAAATCTTGGAGTAACACCCTTGGTCCCCATGCTAAATATTGGTAGCCCCTCAAGTCATCGGACAACCCATGATGCTTCCTAGGGAGTTGTTACTGCCCCAGCTGAGATTTGGTGCCTTCCTTAATGCTTGTAATAATGTGGGATTACTTTATTTATTAGTGGCTTTGTGTCCATTTCCTACACTGAAATAAAACTTAAAGAACACAGGTACGTGTTTTTTTCTCTTTCATCCATTGTACTCCCGGAGTTTAGCACAATGCCTGGCGCATTGTAAGGTGCTCAATTTATAGAATAAATGTGTGCCCAGGCCATTGGGTCTTTGTAAACTATTTCTGGCAGCAAATAATTTTAGTGACAACTTAGTAAATAGTCTGTTTATGGTCTGAGTTAAAACAGCATCCACTGGTTCCAAACCCAGGTTAGTTTAGATATTGGCAGGATGTGGTTTTCATTAAATTTTACCATTAAACTTAGTGGGAAACCTTGTAAAAGTCCGATTCTTGTATACCTGGTTTCTCTTATTATATAATAAGAAAATTAGTAACACTTGCCTTTTACCTGTGAAAATGACTGTTAGGCCAGCAGTAATAATTCTTAAGATATCAGAAAAAGAAGCATTGTGTTTGTAATAAAATCTTAAGGGGTCATTACCATTTAACAGCGTTCAGTAGTGCCATCTTTTGGTTTTGAAACAATGGAGGAGATATCAACATCACTTTTTTTAAAGTTTATATATTTTGAGAGAGAGAGTGAGAGTGGAGAATGGGCAGACAGAGAGAGAGAGAGAGAGAGAGAATCCCAAACAGGCTCTGCATTATCAGCACAGAGCCCAATGTGGGGCTTGAACTCACAAACTGTGAGATCATGACCTGAGCCGAAGTCAGATGCTCAACCAACTAAGCCACCCAGGTGCCCCATCAACATCACTTTCAAGGATCCACTGAGTGAGTTCCCTGCTAATTAAAGTCAGAGCTTACAGACGAAAAGTTATAAGTAGTATCTTAGAATCCCCAACCAGGTATAATGATGATTATCAATCTTGCACATATATTTGGTCCTTATTTTTTTCTTTGTGAGCAGTTTCTCAGATAGCTAAAAGCTATGCTGAGGAGTTAAATCCATGTATCCTTTGTTTGGTTTATCACCTCTGTCATGAAGCATAAGGAAATTCTGTCCTACGGGCACTTTTCAAAGATTTATCCAAATATCAATCTTTCTTTTGATTTTTCTGAAGCAGGCCTCAAAAACTTGCCCAAGGTCACAATTCATTCAAGATGCATTGGTCTCTTTTCGAGCATTAGTTTAATTTCCACCAGTTGTGCAGAATCTAGGAGGAGTAGCAGTGTGAGTTTCCTGGTAGCTTGGCAGTATTATTTTCAGTGTTTTATTGGGCTTACTATTTTGCTGAAGGCTTAACAGGCTCATTTTCAGATTCTTAATCAAGAACAAGTTTAATGATTGAAGGTAATTATCTCCAGATTAGAAGGGCTTTTAAAAATTTATCAGCATTCCAAAATTTAACAAATAGCTCTCTGATAATCTAATTAAAATCCCGCTTTTGCTGCCAGACTGTTTCCAGCCAGCTACTCATTCGCCTGTTCTCTCAAACCATTATGCATGTAAGCTGTTTCTGACAATGCAGACACAGAAGTTTGTCTGTGCTAATAGCCATGTTGTTCCTTGGAGGAGGACGTTCTGCGATGGTCAGGTCTGCTTTCTTAGTGATTTTTTTAAGGGATGTAATGTTAGTTTTCTCTAGTTACTAAGGGGCTATTTCTGTCATCCTGAAATAGAGAGTCCATTGGCTGTGTGATATACCTATGTATGCAGGACAGACAAACAGTTTCCAGCAGCAAGTCTGAATCAGCTGCTTTGCATCATAATAAAAGGCCTTTCACTTTCTGTTAGATTTGCACCTTAAATGGTAATTAAATTTAGGAACCATATTGTAAAGGAATTTGGTCTAGTTTAGAACTATGGAATTTTGATGGATAATTAAACACATGCAGAAAACCCCACACAGTTCATGGGAGCTGTTTATATAAGCTAGGGGCAAAATCATTTTTTCATAGTTCTGAAAATAATTTGGACTTCTCAAATAAGCCTTATTTACCCAAAGATGTACCTTAACCTGTTAGGAACTCGCTGTTTAGAAACTGTATTCTAACAATGGGATTTCTATGCCTTCAAACTACCAGACAGGTCTCAATGGTGGCTAAATGCAGACTTCAGCAGCACAACTTGTCAGGCAGTTCATGTTATTTGTTCTCATGTCTGTTGCTCCCCAGAAAGTTTTCGTTAGTCTCTTCTTGCCCTTCCTAGTTTTCCAGGGGATTCGGTGGCAGAGTGTGGAAAGTGGACGAGGCTGTGAGACAGTGTAAGGCATGGCAGGAGATTCAGACCTCGTCAGTGTACAGATTTATGTGCTTCCAATTATCAGTGTGTGGGAGTTTTGTCAAAAAAGCTGGGCTTGTGGTTCCTTTTGTTCTTTAGTGTCTATTGTGGTTTAGGTTTCAAATGGGATGCAAATGTGATTTATAGTGCGTAGCATGATGCAGTTAGAGAGGATTGGACTTTACAAGGCAATGCAGATTTGAGCAGGGAAGGGCTGCACGTGAGCAACGTGTTCTCGTGGGTGATGAAGGAACAATCCAGCATGGCTTATGTGGACACTGGGGAGTAAACAGCACGTGAAGATGACTGCCTTCCTTGCGGTCAGTTGCAGAGAGCAGAAGTAATGCCATCTCTCACAAATGGTTGAGGAGCTGTTCAGTAGCATTCCCATGACGTTGAGAAAAGAGCATCACAATAGCCATGTTTTCTGTCGGGCAGAGCTGCACACCCTCATTCTGTCAGAGACTCAGAAGTTAATTTATCATGGTTCCAGATGGCCACATGACTGCAGTATCTCGATTAGCACTTTTTGATGCCCTGTTCCCAGGGACTTTTAATGTTCTTACCAAATGGCCATGTTGTATGATTACCAAATTCTGCAGGCTGAGCATCCTGAAAGAGTAGATTCCAATGGAATCAAGTTTTCCAACTCAAAGTTCCTATAGATATTTAATGATATGAAATCAAATTATTGAAGCATAAACGAGTCATCAACAAATCTATTGTCAGCACTTTCCATGAGCCAGAAAATACACATCAATGACAAGAAAATAAAAATGCGAATTTTTCAATTAAACATGCTAATTAAATTTAAGAAGCAGCATGGACCCAGAGAGAACTGGGTTTTAGTCTTGGCTCCTTGGCTCTCATACTCTTGCAAGCCTTTTTTTTTTTTTTTTTTGACAATTCATGTATATTGTAACTTCCAGTGTTTGAAAACACATTCAACACATACTTAAAATAGTTGTTTCTTTTAAGACCGTTTTATATATTTAGGCCATCTATTTTAAAACTTTAAATGAGGGAATTGGATTAGTATTGGCTTTAGGGGAAATAGTTGGGTTTGAAATCTCATTACTGCTACTTAAACTCTGCAGTAGTCTGGAAAAATTAGTTTCTCTAGTTTTCTGTTTGACCATCTTCAAAAGAGCACCTTCTCCTTGGGACTGTTGTATGGATATTAATGTGTGTGTGTGAACTGCTTAGGAAGATCTGCCATGAAGATGAGGCCTGCCCTATTGCCCCTTCCCACTGCTAAGTTAGATGGGGCTGGAACCCTGGTGAGTAAATATTGCCTTTCCCAACACTCTAGGTCTGGATCTGGATTCTACGGATACTCAAACAGTGAGAGGGCCTTGGTCATTCTTCAGGGGAAAGCAGAGAGAACTGAATTTTTGGCTCATTCTTAGTCTAAAGACCTCAGTGCTGCATCTTTGGACTTGAGCTACAGCAAGCCAACCACTATCTGGAGGCTCTTTGTTGTCTGGAAGCCGCGGAAACAGGTCGGAAGGGAAGGGAACAAGAGCAAGGGTATTCGGGAACAATAGGGGAAAATTAACTTTCTAGAAAAGCACAGATCTAACCTAGGCAGGTCATTTTGTAGGCACCAAGCACTAAAGGGTCAAGGTATCTGACAGTTGTGGATGAAGAAGCGAGGTGTGAGTAGAGTAAGAAATCACTGTGCCTTAGTGGCGGGATGTAGACCTGGGAGGGGGAGGGGGAGGGCATGTCACCACCTGAGGCATAGGAAGAAGTACCAAAAGCAAATTTTATTTACTTTTAAACTTTGCCTCTGGTCCCCTCCTCCCTAGATATTTTTCTCAGTTCTATTGTTTTTAATTTTTCCCTGTTTGGATTAATGGGGCAGCAGAGGGACAGCCTTAGCTAGTTCTACTGTGCCCCTGAGGCAAAAAAGGGAACTTGGCTGGGTTTTAGTTTGTCTGTGGCAGCACCTCTGGATAGCTCCCTGGGACGTGGCTGGTGGATTGTCCACTGTGGAGTTCAGCTCTGGGGTTCTCTGTCCATCTGGCTTCTGCATCTGGATCTGCCACCTCTCCTTGGTGCAAAAGGCAGCCACTTTCTCCAGTTGTGTTAAAAATTGTTTTGGGGTGCCTGTGTGGCTCTGTTGAATGTCCAACTCTTGATTTGGGCTCAGTTAACAATCCCAGGGTTGTGGGATCAAGCTCCACATAGGGGTCTGTGCTGAGTATGGAGCCTACTTAAGATTCTCTCTCCCTCTCTCTCCCTCTGTCTTCCTCTTCCTCCCTCCCTCCCTTGCTCCCTCTCCCCCTCCCTCCTTCTCTGCCCCTCTCCGATGCCTGTGCATGTGCTCTCTCTCATATATAAAATAAAATAAAAATCTTTCATACCAAGTCCTGGTAAATTTCAGGAGACTTTTACTAAAGTTTTATATAAGGAGGGTGGGGATGTGGGGTAGGCAGTGGAGGTGAGCCATGTGTAGATCTGGGGCATGGTTTACAGGAAGGGATCACAGAGCAGTAGGTAGGATTTCACTGATTTGGGTTCTCCAGGAAAACAGAACCAATAGGGTAGAGATAGATGTATAAACGATTTATTGTGAGGAATTGGCTCATGCAGTTACAGAAGCTAAGTCCTGTGATTTGCCCTCTGCAGGCCGGAGACCCAAGAAAAGTAGTATAATTCCATCTGAGACTGAAGCCCTGAGAAGCAGGGGAGTGAGTGATATAAATCCCAGTCGAAGGGCAGGGGAAGACAAGATGAGATGTCTCAGCTTATTCAGTGAGGCAAGGAAAGAGACGAATTCTTCTTTCCTCTAGCTTTTGTTCTATTTAGGACCTCAATGGACTAGATGATGCCCACTCACAATGGGGAAGGCAGTCTACTCAGTCTATTGATTCAAATACTAATTTCATCCAGAAACAGTATTTGATCTAGGTACCTGTGGCCCAGTCAAGTTGATTCATAAAATTTGAGCCAATAAGATGATGAGTACAATGTTGTTGTTTCATGTATTTTTCCTTATTTTTTTCCTTCTTCCCTCTCACTTAGAATATACATTAATCTGGTATTATGTTTTGATATTTTATTGAATTCTTTCTACCAAATAAATGTTGAATTTACTGGTGAATTATTGAATTGTCTCTATCAGATAAACATTTAATTCCCTAAAAGGTAAAGGTTTTTTTTTAAGTGAAAAATTTTCCACTACTTACCCTTGTAAAAAGACAGCGAGTCTTCTTTTAATATACATACAATCTGGAATATGTCCTGTGTGATGAATATTTGGCTGTAATCATGAGTTAAATTCAACTGCTATAAAATCTACACAGAGTATATGATGAATGATAAGAATGATAGTTGATTCCCTGATGGTGTTCTCTTGAAAATATAGTTAAATGCTAGTGTGATGGAAATGTTTGTTAAAGGAGAAGATAACAAGTTAGTCTATTCCTGACTAATGATTATTATAATGAGACTTTTTTTTTTTTTTTTTAATTTTTTTTTTTCAACGTTTATTCATTTTTGGGACAGAGAGAGACAGAGCATGAACGGGGGAGGGGCAGAGAGAGAGGGAGACACAGAATCGGAAACAGGCTCCAGGCTCTGAGCCATCAGCCCAGAGCCTGATGCGGGGCTCGAACTCACAGACCGCGAGATCGTGACCTGGCTGAAGTCGGACGCCTAACCGACTGCGCCACCCAGGCGCCCCTATAATGAGACTTTTAAATGGTGACTTCGAATTTGTGTGTTACCGACTGTATGCTTTGGAATTAGTAACTGAAAGGCTTTGAAGAAAGAGAGTCACTGAAATGCAACTGAAAAGAAATGGGTAACAGTTTCATAAAAAGCATTTCCGGACATGATACTGCTCAACTCTTTCTATAGGGAAAGCTGGTAACTGAAGGTACACATGAAGAATACAACTCATTTTTCCTAATTTTCCTTCAGCTATTTTTACTCTGTTTTGTATCCATTTTTCCTTATTATAAAATAAGATTATCTTCTCATTTTAAAAACAACTCACACTGATTTTACTGAATTTAGAAAACGTGGGAGGCTTTAAAGGAAAAGATCAGTCTGTAGTCATCTTACTACCTGTATCAGTTTGTTTTTGCTTTGTAACCAACCAAATCCAAAATCTAATGGCTTAAAGGAACAATAATTTAGTTCACAATTCTGTGGGTTGGCTGAATTTCTGTTCCAAGTTGAAGTGGTCACCTGGTAGTTTCGCTGGTGGTGGCAGATCTTGGGTAACTTCCCTATAGGTAGCAGTTGACTGGCTGGTTGGTCAGCCTAGGGGACCTCAAGCTCAGATGGCTTATCTGTGTCACATGGCCTTCCACTTGCCTATGTGTTATCCGAGGCTTCTTTGCACAGTGGTCTCAGGGTTCTGGAAAGCAGCACGAAGGCAAACTCCCACATGTGAGCATTTGGTAAGCCACTACTTGCTTCATAGTAGCTGATGCCTGATTGGCCAAAGCAAGGTTTTATGGCCAGGCTGAGTCCGATGGAAGGATGCTACGCAAGAGTCGTTGATAGGAAGCCCATTTATTGTGGCCATTTTTTGCAGACAACATAAAAAAAGCCTTTTGGGTCATAATTTATATTCCGCCTCCTGTCTTGCATTTTTCACTTAGAAAAATTACGGTGTGAGAACTTACTTACTAAATTTTCTTCAGAAATGGGATTCTCAATGGCTACATAATGCTAAAATATGTGGTTGTACTATAATTTGTTTATCCAAAGGCGTATTAGAAATAGTAGGCAGCTTTTAGTTTTTGAGAGAGAGTACACATGAGTGAAGGAGGGGCAGAGGGAGAAGGAGAGAGAGAGAGAGAGAGCGAGAGAGAGAGAGAATATCTTAAGCAGGCTGCACACCTAGCACTGAGCCTGACTTGGTGCTCTGTCTCCCATCTGTAAGATCATGACCTGAGCTGAAATCAAGAGTGGGATGCCCCAGGCACCCCAGTAGGCAGCCTTTAATATTTCTCTATTCTAAAAGTACAACACATAACATTTATGATTTTTTGTGTATAATTCTGGATTGATTTATATGAATAATCCTGACGCTCTTAATAAAGATTATCAAATTGCTCCCTGGAAAAGTTGAAGTAATTACATTCTTAGCAACAGTGTTTGAGAATATCAAATTTACTACCATGTCATGGACTCAGGCTAGTATATGTTTTGATAATCTTTTTTGAGGCACCAGGGCGGTTCAGTCAGTTAAACATCCAACTCTTGGTTTCGGCTCGGGTCGTGATTTCATGGTTTGTGAGTTCAAGCCCCACATCGGCCTCTGCCTTGTCAGCACAGTGCCTGCTTTGTATTCTGTCTACCTCTCTCTCTGTCCGTCCCTCTCTCTCTCAAGATAAATAAACTTAAAAAATCTTTTTCAGTTTTATAGGCCAAAAAGGTATATTTTCAAATTTATAAATTTTATTAAATCTCAAACATTAAGAATTTTATGGTTTTTACTTTTTTTTAATGTTTGAAAGAGAGTGAGGACACATGCACACGTGAAAGGGCAGGAGTAGAGAGAGGGAGACGGGATCTGAAGCAGGCTCTGTGCTGACAGTGGACAGCCCAGTATGTGGCTCGAACTCACAAACTGTGAAATCATGACCTGAGCCGTAGTTGGATGCCTAGCCGACTGAGCCACATTTTAAATGTAAGCTAGCATTTTCTTTTGTAAGCCATTATTATTTAGGAATTTTTTCCATTAACATAAAATATTTCTTATGTTCTTAAGAGATAAAATTGGAATGGAAGATGTTTGAAAAATGGCTCTATTTACATGAGAAGTAAAAGCACATACTTTACTCTCTGTCTTTTTATCCTATAATAGTAAATGCAATTGTTGGAATTTTGAAAATATTTTATGCTCCTTGAAGATAGGTCAAATAACCATAGTTAAGAAGATTGAAATTAAATGCTAAAACACTGCAGTAGCATAAAAACAGTCTTCAAAAGTGTATTTTAGAGATGGGGAGAAAGGTCCTTTTATGTATGGGACTCAAAACCCCACTTTTTTTTAATGTTTATTTATTTTGGAGAGACAGAGACAGAGCACGAGTGGAGGAGGGGCAGAGGGAGAATCTGAAGCAGGCTCCAAGTTCTGAGCTCTCAGCACAGACTTGGGGCTTGAACCCACGAACCAGGAGATCATGACCAGAGATGAAGTCAGACATTTAACCGACTGAGCCACCCAGGCGCCCCTCAACACACTCCCTTTTAATTAAGCAATTACTTAGGAGCAACATTAGAGTGGCACCTGAAAAAAAATTTACATTTTTTTGTGTTGGAAAAAGAGAAGGTATTTTCTTCAAGCTGCTGAAATACACTGATTGTCATTCTTGTGAGCAAGAGAATGCACACTCTAGAAAATAACATAGAAAGGACAAAGGCCCAGTGGCAAACAATTTACCTCCTACATCAAATATCCCTTCTTCCATGGTCCCAGAAAGGAAAACTAAAAGTACTTCAGCCTTGGGATATGTATGGTTTTACTGTGTATATTGTATTGTTTTTTTCCTGGTGTCTTCTACTTATTAAAGAATTGTTTGGAAACCTTTAATTCACGTGCTACAACTCAAAACATATGCCACTGGAGATCGCATGCCTCCCCCTGACCCCAACAAATGTTACAGGTATTTGCAGTTTCTAGATATAACCATGTTACATTATTTTTGTTTTTTACTTTGAGGACCAAAGGATGTTTGAGAAGTGAATGTCCTATTTGTACAATGGGAATCTAGCTAGATTCTTTAGTCACAAAATGCTGACTAAAACTCTGATCAGTGCATTCTGGATACGTTTTTGTAAAGAAAACGGTATAGCTCTTTCAGAATTACTTTTTGAGTAACACAATTCTGGTAAGAAACTTAAAACTTTTTTTTTTAATGTTTTTATTTATTATTGAGAGACAGAGCACAAATTGGGGAGGGGCAGAGAGAGAGGGAGACACAGAATCTGAAGTAGCTCCAGGCTCTGAGCTGTCAGCACAGAGCCTGATGTGGAGCTTGAACTCATGAATCATGAGATCATGACCTGAGTTGAAGTCAGACACTTAGCTGACTGAGTCACCCAGGTGCCCTGAGAAACTTTAATTTTGTTATTTTTTGAACCTGATAATGTTGGTTTCACAAATGTTCCCCAAACAAAATAGCAATTAACCCCCTCTTCACAACAATAATAACAAGGAAAATGAAATATTTTTTCTTAAGGCAAAAACATTTTTTGAACTTTTGTTCTTCCCTATTTACATGTTTTATTTGTATAATGGTGCTGAAAAGTAGATTAAATAGTAATGCCTCTGAAGAGTGAGAACTATCCTTCTAAGGAAACTTAAGATAAAATTTAGTACACGAGTAACCTTGACAATATATCACACAAGTAAGGTCTAAAAAATATTACAAGTTATAATAACATGGTTTTGTCAACCCTTAAAACATTATCATTAACTTGGTGACATCTTTGTTAATATTATTGCCTTCCCTACCTCCCCGCTCCCCAGGATCATTTAATAAATTTAACTCAGTTGTTGTATCAGTTAGGGTTTAGTTCCATTAAATTTAAGAGTAACCTTAAATAGACTTGATCAAGCTAGAGAATTAGTTCTGTCTTCAGTAAGAGCAGTCTGCAGATGAGAATTGGCATGACAACTCATCAGGGTCCAAAGTATCCTCTTATCTTTCCATGTCACCTTCTTTTCCATGTGGATTCTATTCCTGAGGTTGCCTGGCAGTATAAGGTAGCTGCTGAAAGTCCATCTGTCTGCCACATGAACTTTCCACTCATCCAGCAGGAAGAAAGGCAGGTCGAAAACGGGCGTGTTTCCGTTCTTGGTTGTTCTTTAATGGAGTTTCTATAGAAAGCCATGGTAAAAACTTCTACTTAGATGTCATTGGCCAGACTATGCTTCATGGCAAGTGAGACTAGGAATATTACCACCCTGGATATGCTTCATTTCTGTTACTGATGCAAAAGTAAAGAGTAGGTATTGGATAGGCAATTAGCTATCACTGCATCTATTCTAAATTCTTGGAAGAGAAGAACATGTAATTCCAAACACATGATACCTACTCTCCATAGATTTTGTTTCTTGACAGATTGCATCAACATGCCAACACTACTACTTCGTCTAGCCACTCCAACTGTTTACCTCTTTGCAAAACTTTCTCTTTGTAATTCCTACCATTGGATGGATAGTGCTTACATGCTTTTATGGGAGGAAGATTATTCAGGAGCTCTTGGAAGTTAAGAAATGGATTTCGAGAATCTAGAATCTTTCCAATGTGAAATGTGACTTAACCAGGAAGAAAAACAAAGCAGGTAATGAGTAGATCTTCTATGAGAACAGTAGAGTAGATGATAGGGTCATAAGAGAAGGCAAGAAGAGAACTTCTATAAATAGCATTGAAGAATCTTGAAGATCAAAATGGAGACTTTTAAGGAAATGTAAACTGAGATGAAAGTAGAAGGGACTTTTATTATGAATTATAGTTTCTATATGTTTATTTTTACTTAAATCCACAATACACGCAGTTACCAAAATCATCAGTTTCAGGCAATACTTCATCAAAACCAATGAGAGAGCCTCTGTTACCTGTTGAATCTCAAGTCTATACCTAATTTTTAAGTTTTTTTTTTTTTTGGCCAAATGTCTCCTTCCCATTTCAACTATATACTTATTGCTTCAGAATATGCTCCTTAGCTACAGTTAAGTTCATGTCTTTGGGCCTATGTTGTTACTTCTTGTACATATTCTTTGTTTCTAAAATTTCTAAGTACATAAATGCTCCATAATGATCCACTTAGAAGACTTTTTATTTTCATCGTTTTTGGGATAAAAGCACTTACGTGACTCTCATACATGCTCCTTCTAGCACTTCCCGTCATGCAGCAATGGCACTCTTGAAGGTAATGCAAGTCTACATCTGCTTTGAATCTGACCCAATCAGAGGGAGCTGTGCAGAACTCAGGAATGTTATGAGGTTATCAGGCTTGGTGTAAACCCTTTTATCTACATTTCAAGCCTCTTGTTATCTGTCATATCCTTTGCAAGATGCTAAGCCACTCTCAAAACCCTCCCCAGATCTTCTCCCAGTGCTAGATCTTGTGCTAATCCTCTTCTGATTATTATTAATCTATTTACATAAAAATGTGCTGAATATAATCATACAAAAAATGGGATGTGTTACCTAGGTAACTGGCAATGGTGCATGTGTAGGATATTAACCAGATTTTTACTTGATAGATTCTCAACTGAGTTCTTGGTTCATGTCACTCTTTTTCTAAGAAAGTAGTTACTATTTAGTCTTTTTGTTACCATATCTTTTCCCCCATATTGTCTAGCTGAGCTCTGTGGGTTTCTCTGAATTCTTTGCCTTAACACATTTCCGCATCTATTAATCAACTCTGATATCACTCCCAGTGCATGACCTCCCAAGTAGCTTTCTTCTTTCTTTTCTCCTCTCCCCCCCACCCTCTTTTTCCTTTCTTTTTTTCTTTGATGCTTCTATTGTAGCTGTGTATATGGCCATGCAATTTAGGTTCTCGTCCTTGAAATATGATCAGGAATCAGGTCCTAATAAAAGAAAAACAGTTGCTAGCACCTTCTTTTCCCTTCCTGATGTTAGGAAAACAGAGATAACTAGACTCTTGAATCCAGAGTTGAAAGGTAGGTTTTGAGAATGCAAGCCATCCTGCAGCCCCAAACCATGTACCTCTGGGTTATTATATGGGAGAGATAGATTTGACCTTCTTTAAGCAATTTTTTTGTTTGTTTGGGGAGTAGGAAGGAGAAAAGGGGAAGTGGGTCTCTTTATTTTAGCAGCATTGCTTTCATTCTATTACACTGGCTTAATTTAAGCTCTGGTTACTCTAATTTCTCTTTGGCAAGTTACTTAATCTCTGAAATTTTTTACCTATAAAATAAGAATGAGAAGCCTCGTGGTTCAGTTGGTTAAGCATCCATCTGACTTTTGATTTTGGCTCAGGTCATGATCTCATGGTTCAGGAGAGAGCTGACAGCACAGTGCCTGCTTAGGATTCTCTCTCTCTCTCTCTCTCTCTCTCTCTCTCTCTCTCCCTCCCTCCCTCCCTCTCTCCCTCCCTCTCAAATAAATTCAATTCATCCATTCATTCATTCATTAAAAAACAACAAAAAATAATAATACTTCAAGGGTAGTTTTGGGAATCAAATGAAGTAACATATATAAAGGTAAAGTATTTTGGAAGAAAGATTTTAAACTCCTACAACACAAACTGGATGATCTTTCTTATTCCCAAAGTGCCCGTTCTTTGAGTAAGGAACCATAAATACTTTAGTGTTCTCAGAATAAATAGACTTGGCTGCATAGAGAATTCACGATATAGTATCACAATAAATTTTCAAAAAAGCATGGTTAATAGAAATTACTTGAAAACAAATAGTGTTGGAAGAAATGTCTGGGTGGCCTGAATCCCAGGATGAGAATCTCAAACATAAGTCCCTATCTTGGCATTTTAGAGACCTGATTCTTATTTGATTTATGGACGAAGTTATCCTTTTCTGGCTTCTTTGTCTCTAAAGTGGGAAATCTCAAGAGACTTTTGGCCCAATGAATACAAACTGATGATATGAGTTTTAACTACACAATTATTATCTATGATAACTAAAAAAATTAGAACATGTGTAAAACATATTAGAATATTTTCTGCTTTTAAGATATTCATATTACAGCCCCATTGTATAAAGAAAATTTATAGGGCTGATCATCACTTTTTTTATTAGTTCAAAGACCTACCACCACCTCATTGAATATTGGGAGACACATTTTATTTAGTGAACTTTTTTTTACTTGTGTGGTCTCTTCCTGAATGGTCTTCATTCTCACGTATTTTATTAATATTAGCAAGCATGAAAGATTTTTTCCCCTGTTTGATTTTGTACATCTATTTTTATTATGTCAAGATTCTGTTCATGCAACTAATTCTTTGTTTGCTATCATATAAAACTTTATTTTTCCTTTTGTATTCAAGACCATCTTTTTCCGGTCCCCACCCCAATTGTGCAGTCTTGGTTCTCTGTACTTCCCAATAAAAACCTCTTGCTGAAATGGTTTTTAAAAATGCTTTTGGAGAAAAAGAAGTTTTTGGAAATTTATTGTTACCAAGAAGCAATAAGTGTTACTAAGAGATAATATTTGAGTCAGTTACTCTTACACACACACACACACACACACGCACGTACACCACACATTAAAATTTAGAAACTCCACATAATCATATATCAAATCATCTATAAAATTTTAAAATCTTGGTAAATATTAATGCATATATTATACTGTGTATCCAACAGACCTTGGAATAAAACTTGTATTGCTATCTGTGTGCTAATGTTTGAAGACCTCGTAAAAGTTTATTAGAAAAATTTTAGCTTAGGGTCTTTTCTTTCAGACTTTTCTATTTTTATGGGTCACATTGTGTCCCTCTCCTCCCCAAATTCATATGCTGAACTCTTAACCTGCCGTATCTCAGAATGTGACCTTATTTGGAGATAAGTTCTTTACAGATAAAATTGAGTTAAAATAAAGTCATAAGAGTGGGCCTCTAAACCAATATGACTGGCGTTCCTTTTTTTTTTTTTTTAAGTTTATTTATTTTGAGAGAGACCGAGTGAGCAGGGGAAGAGGCAGTGAGAGAGGGAGAGAGAATCCCAAGGAGGCTTCGTCCTGTCAGCATGGAGCCCAATGGCAGGGCTTGAACTCACAAACCATGAGTTCATGACCTGAGCTAAAACCAAGAGTCAGACACTTAACCGACTGAGCCACCCAGGGGCCCTTATAGAAAGGGTAAATTTGGACACTGAACTATGCACAGGGAGGACAATGTGAAGAGACATAGGGAGAAGAGGACTATCTAGATAAGCCAAGGAGACAGGCATGGAACACATCCTTCTCACAACCCTTCTAAGGAACCATCTTCAGTGACACTTTGGTTTTGCACTTTTGGCTTCCAGAATTGAGATCAGTTTCTGGTGTTTAAGCCACGCATCTGTGGTGCTTTGTTACTGCAACCCTAGCAAGCTAATATATGGATGATCATAAAATACAGTTCTTGTTTTATAAAGAAATTATATATGTATCATTTCAGGTAATGACACCACCTTGCCTGTCCCTTAGTTGGTGGACAAAAACCTGAGAACCGTTCTTGATTTGTCCCTTTCCCTTATTCCTTATATCCAAACTATCACCAAATATTTTTTTTCCACTGTCATCACCTCTCTTCATTAGCACTGCTATTAAAAAGTCTAAACCATCACAGGGGTGCCTGGGTGGCTCAGTCAGTTAACCATCTGACTCTTGATTTTGGCTCAGGTTGTGATCTCATGGTTCATGGGATCAAGCCCCATGTTGGGCTCTGCGCTGACAGTATGAAGTCGGCTTGGGATTCTCTGTCTCCCTCTCTCTCTCTCTCTGCTCCTCCCCTGCTCATGAGTGCGTGCATGAGCTATCTCTCAGGATAAAGAAATAAACATTAAAAAAAGAAGTCTAAGCCATCACAATATTGGAAGAAATTGGAATATTGAAAGAAACTTCTCACTGGTCTACTTGCTCCCATTTTTCCTCCTCTACAATCCATTCTTCATTAACAGTTCCATTTAGAAAACGTAGACCATCTCCTGTCCCTGTCCTTCCTGGAACCCTTCTGTGGCTCTTAAAGTGCAATCTAGACTGCTTATCTGGTTCCCCAGACCTTGCATGGTCTGTGTCCTGCATTCTTCTTAAAACACAATTTAAGGAATTTCTGCTTTAGGCCTAAGGAGTAGCCAGTACCCACAAATGCCCTTGTGTTAAATGACTAGAATACTAGGTAAAATACATGGTAGAACTGTTTTAAGATGTTAGGAAATAAATAGGTAGTGAGGGACAAATGCCTGAAACAAGGGAAACAAATACACTGAACTCCGTGATCTTCTGGTTTTCTTTCTGGAGGGACTTCACAGGAACAGGAAGACAAAGAGAGTATGGTACTCTCACTGATACAGATAGATCAGAGTCCCAGGCTACAGAGGTTGTTAGAATTTGCAGGATAGGGTACTTGGGGTAAAGGAGTTTTGCTAAGAAGAATCTCCAAAATTGTGCCTAGGTAAAGCCATTGAGTTTTTGGCTGAATACTCAGCTGTGTATGCACAGAGTGAGACCCCATGAGGCCAGGCAAAGATCCAACTGTTGGGTAAAAACAACGACCAGGGAGGGGGGAGATGAATAATTTATGGAGCACGCGAGGTTGGACGATGTTCAAGTTCAGATCAGTCTTCACTGTAACTATAGAGTCCTCATTAAAGTCGGCATTCAGTAGAGTTCACAGAAAAACCACACCTAAAGAGTAGAGTTAACATAGTTTTAAACTGAAGTCTACCCTAGAGCCTCACTGACAAACTGAAAATACAATACTTGAAAGCATCAAACAGATGTGCAAGTAAATTAATAGCCTGCTGGAATAAAACTCAGCATTCTATTAAGGCACACAAAACATTCAGATGTTCAGCAGTATAGCATCCTCAACATCCCGCAACAGGGACTACTAAACATTTACAGGACATACACAAAAGATTATGACTACCGATCAGGATTAAAATAATTCAGTAAGATAGATTCAGAAATAATGACAGTGACGATAGAAAAAGACAGAGTCTTTCAAACAGCTATTATAAAATTGTTCCAGGAGTTAGGGAAAACATGGAAATTCTGAGGGAATGTATAGGTAGTCTCAAAGGAGAACTGGTGTGTATGTGTGTATGTGTGTGTATATATATATACACACATATGTATGTATATATGTGTATATATATATATATACACATATATACATATATGAAAAAGAACCAGCTGAAAATTCTAGAACTGAAAACAATATCTAAATTGAAATTTTCACTAAGCCCTGCAGAAAACACTTACTGTATAGATGGACAATAGAAACTATCCAGATTGAATGACAGAGGAAAATGGCAGAGAAAAACTTAAGAAAGTCTCAGTTCATCTATCATATGTATCGTTGTAGCAACAGAAAATAAGAGATTGTGGCAAAAGGGTTTTCCCCCCCAAGAAAATAGTAGTTAAACATTTTCCAAACTTGGGGCACCTGGGTGGCTCAGTTGGATAAGTGTCCTGACTCTTGGTTTCAACTCAGATCATGATCTGATGGTTTCTATGGTTTGTGGGTTTGAACCCCACACTGGGCTCTACATTGACAGTGCGGATCCTGTTTGGGATTCTCTCCCTCTCTCTCTCTCTGCCCCTCTCCCACTCGCTTTCTCTGTCTCTCTCAAAATAAATAAAGTTAAAAATGTATCAAAATTTGGTGAAAACTGTAAACTCCCTGATTCCAGGAGCTCAACAAATCCCACTCAGCATTAATACAAACCAAAATACAATAAGGTATAATAATCTAATAGCTGAAAATCAGTGACAAAATAAAAAAAATTACTGTTTATTTATTTATTTAAAATTTTTAATGTTTATTTTTATTTTTGAGACAGAGAGAGACGGAGCATGAATGAGGGTGGGGCAGAGAGAGAGGGAGACACAGAATCGGAAGCAGGCTCCAGGCTCCAAGCTGTCAGCACAGAGCCTGATGGGGGGCTCAAACCCACAGACCATGAGATCATGACCTGAGCCAAAGCCAGACACCCAACAGACTGAGCCACCCAGGCGCCCCAATTAATGTTTATTTTTGATGAGAGACAGAGAGAGAGAGAGAGAGAGAGAGAGAGAAAGAGAAGGAGGGAGAGAGAGGGAGAGAACAGGAGAGCGAGCACAAGAAGGGGAGGGGCAGAGAGAGGGAGACGCAGAATCTGAAACAGGCTCTAGGCTCTGAGCTGTCAGCACAGAGCCCCATGCTTGGCTCAAACTCACAAACCATGAGATTATGACCTGAGCCAAAATCAGACCCTCAACCGACTGAGGCACCCAGGCGCCCTGACAAAGAAAATTTTTAAAGCAGCCAGAGAAATATGACACATTATGTATAGTAGAGTGACAATAAAGATAACTACTAACATCTCATCAGGAACTATGCAAGTTGGAAGACAACAATGACTTGTTAAAGTCCTAAAGGGAAGAAAAAAGTCAACCTACAATTCTGCAAAAATATTTTTCAAGAATAAGAATGAAATAAAGGCATAGTCAAATATACAAAACCTCCAACGTCAACCTCTTGCATGTCTGCCCTAAAAGAAATTTTAAAGGAAGTTCTGGCACAAGGAGAACAATACCAGGTGAAGACTTGTACTGTAAGAAGGGATGAAGAGTTCCAGAAATAATCAGTATGCAGACAATAAAATAGTTTTTTGTTACTGATTTCTTTTAAGAGATAATTGATGTTTAATGCAAAACAAGAACTGTGTATTATAGGATTTATATCCTATGTAGAAGAAAAATTATAAAAACATTACCACAAAGTAGGGGGGATTGTAAATGGAAATATAGATTTATAAAATTCTTACTTTAAATGTGGGGTGATATAATTATAAATTTAAGATGCCTATTGTGAGTTTCAGCACAGCCACTAAAACAATAAAGGACAGATTAAAAAACGATAGGGGACATGAAATGGAATATAAAAATTACTTAATCTAAAAAAGCAAGAAAAGGGTACCTGGCTGGCTCAGATGGTAGAGCATGTGACTCTTGATCTCAGGGTTGTGAGTTCAAGCCCTATGTTGGACATGGAGCCTACTTAAACAAAAACCAAAACCAGAAAACAAAGTTTGTAAAGAAAGCAGGAAAAGAGGGAAAAAAGATGGAATAATAAAAAAATTATAAGGTGGTATTTAATGTTAATAACCACATTTAATGTTGATATAGTCACTATTAAAATATATTTCAGTCTGGAGAAGAAGCAAGACCTAATTACGTGCTATTTATGAGAAAAATACACATAAAGCACAGGTTAAAAGTAAGAGATTGAGAAACATACCTTGCAAATATTAATCTTATTTTTTTTTAATGTTTACTTATTTTTGAGACAGAGAGAGACAGAGCATGAACGGGGGAGGGTCAGAGAGAGGGAGACACAGAATCTGAACCAGGCTCCAGGCTCTGAGTTGTCAGCACAGGGCCCAACGCGGGGCTCGAACTCACGGACTGCAAGATCATGACCTGAGCCTAAGTCAGCCGCCCAACTGACTGAGCCACCCAGGCGCCCCGCAAATATTAATCTTAAAAATATAAGACTGATTGTATTAATTCATCCAGAAGTTAATAATCCTAAATATAGCTGCATTTAACAGAGCTTCAAAATACACAAAGGGAAGACTGAGGGAATTGAAGGGGTAAATATAAAAATTTGCAATTATAGCTGGAGATTTCAATAGTCTTCAGTTAGCAATTGATGGAACAAGTAGAAAATCAAGAAATGTAAGAAGACTTGAATAACACTATTAAATAGTGAATAAGATTTAATTCATTCATCCCAGTTGTCCTACATCAGTACAGCCATATGAATGCAGAATATGCATTTTTTTAAGGACATTCACCAATGTGTCTATAAATTTGAAAGAATGGAAATAATATAGACTATGCTCTCTGGCCACAATGATATGAAGTTATAAATTAATAGTAAGACATGAAAAAAAAATCCCCATTATTTGGAAATTAAGCAGTGTATTTCTAAATAACCTGTTGATCCACCAAAAAAGAATCTGAAAAAATGGGCAGAAGACATGAACAAAAGTTGCTCCAAAGATGATATACAGATGACCAATAGACACATGAAAAGATGCTCAACATCACTCATCATCAGGGAAATGCAAATCGAAACTACAATGAGATACCACCTTACACTGTCAGAATGGCTAAAATAAAAAACACAAGAAGTAACAAGTGTTGATAAGGATGTGGAGAAGAAGGAACCATCTTGCACTGTTGGTGGGGATGCAGACTGGTACAGGCACTGTGGAAAACAGTATGGGGTTTCCTCAAAAAAATAAAAATAAAATTGTCATATGATCCTATAATTGCATTATTGGATATTTACCCAAAGAATACAAAACAGTAATTCAAAAGAGTATGTTTATTGCAGCACTATTTGCAATAGCCAAACTATGGAGGCAGCCTGAATGTCCATTGATAGATGAATAGATAAAGAAGTGGGATGGATACACACACACACACACACACACACACACACACACACACACTGGAATAATATTCAGCCACAAAGAAGAATGAAACCTTGCCATTTGCTGCAACGTGGATGGAGCTAGAGAGTATTAGGCTAAGTGAAGTAAGTCAGAGGAAGACAAATAATATATGATCTCAGTCCTATGTGGAATTCAAAAAACAAATGAAAAAATGAGACAGAAACCAAAAAACAGACTCAACTATAGAGAACAGGTGGTTATCAAAGGGGAGGTGGGTGAGAGGATGGGTGAAACAAGTTTTGGGAATTAAGAGTACACTTATCTTGGTGAGCACATTACTCTGTGGAAAATAAAAACAGAAATGCGTTCTGTCTTCTCGGGTCCTGCTTACAGTCTAGTGGGAATATGGACTTTATTCTACTGATGACAACTGTGGTGAGTGATGCAGGAAGAGGGTAGGTAGGCAGTGCTAGGAGAGAGTGAGGGAAATGGGCTTTCCTGTGAACATAGCAAGTGAATTGAGAGCTGAAGGAAGATTGGGCATGGGTAGGGAGGAGGGGGAAGAGCATTTCATGGGGTAGCATAACAGCGGCTCTGTGGTTGGAGGGGACACACTGCACTTGGGAAAAAACAAAAACAAAAAAACATCGTGTTGGCCCATTCAGCTACACAACTCAGATCACAGGATACTTTTAAAAGCCCAAGCTTTGGTTTCCCTGAGTATGAATTGTCTGGCAAAGATAACATCTATTTTAAATTCTTTATTTTCCTTGTCTCTCCACATGTTTGTTACTGTTTTGTGAGCGTCACTTTGGGGTTTAAGGCATTTGAAATAAGTAATAACTGGGAATGATATATCTTCCTTTAAGTCCTTTGGATTGAGACTCTGGATAGTTTTATGAAATTATCAGACAATATTTTGACTTTGTTATGGAGATTATTATATAAAAAGCACCTATAAAGATAGGATATTCAAATTGTGAGAAAATTCTAGATTTAGGCATTTTTATAGTGCAAAATGGAGCAGCCCAAATTTTTATTCAATCTTTGATGTTCTTATGAGCATCTTATTTTAATATACATTTTTTTTATCGTTAGCCAGCAAATGCAGAACAGCTAAAACACAATGTTAAAGACTCAGCAGTGCATATCTGATTGAATAACCAATAAACAAAATACAGTGTTTCATTTTCCCTGAAACTGCAGGCCTCATTTCTCCAAAGACAGATTGTGGAGGCAAAACATAGGTCTGATCTTGAGAATTTTATTGTTTAATTTCTTTTTCCTGAATTTCTCTGCTGCCCTGTATATTCTTGTCACGTTCTCTCCCAAAAGTTGCTCAAAAAGTCTGGGTGAGTCTAAAGAACAAATTGTGACAGCACCTACTCTATGTTTTCTGTAAATATGAAACAGATTTGAAATGCGGGAAAACATATGAAATTCATTAATGGATTATCTGGTGCGGTGTGTAAGCAGAAGACACTAGATCTCTGTCTTTTGGCATCTAACCTGCAGACGAAGGTACTAAGGTAGCAATATCTATGACAATGGTGATCCATATTTGTTGAGCTCATAACATGCATTAGGATTTTTTAATCAGAGTTTGGGTATTACTTATATATAAAAGGTTTGATTTCTCATTAAAAAACCAGATAGTTTGGCAGCACTGGGTCTATAATAATCAGTTGGAGTAGCAGTTGTACCTTTTCTTTTTTTTTTTTTTTTAATTTTTTTTTTCAACGTTTATTTATTTTTGGGACAGAGAGAGACAGAGCATGAACGGGGGAGGGGCAGAGAGAGAGGGAGACACAGAATCGGAAACAGGCTCCAGGCTCTGAGCCATCAGCCCAGAGCCCGACGCGGGGCTCGAACTCACGGACCGCGAGATCGTGACCTGGCTGCAGTCGGACGCTTTACCGACTGCGCCACCCAGGCGCCCCTTCAGTTGTACCTTTTCAACAAGGAGTGAACTCTCCAGTTGGTCACCATCTCCCATCTGGTTTGCTTCGTTTATTTATATCACCTACTGAGCATATTAGGCATTTGAGTTTTCAGCCCCTGTATTACTCTCCTTTTGTACAAGAAAGTAGAACTGAGTATGTCAGGAACTCTGAAGAGTCTGAGGTTTCTACTTTTCTTACAAGCCAGCAAGTTAGGCTTGCTATGGTTTTATGGATGCTGGCATACCACAGGAGAATTGGGCCAGAGACAAAGGACTTTATTAATATCAGTAGCCAGATTATCAGCATTTTCTTATACCAGTTCCCTGAGCCCAAATTCCTACAGGGTGGTGGTGAACAAAATTTTACCTATGTACAGATTCTATTTTCATGAATTCCAGAGCAAGAAAATGTTCTTATGGCTAAAAGAAATTTTAGAATTTTGAATGGTTAGAATGTTAAGGGCAAAGTGAATGAAGATTTCGTTTACAGATTGGTATTTTATTAGGTATGTATCAGGGAACCATGAAATTTACGTGAATATTTTTTATCAAATTAAGTTTTAAAATTTTTAAATTTGAGATATATTTCCAGGAGAGTTGTAAAAACAATAGTTTCTGCATATATTTCACCCAGTTTCCCTTTCTGTTAACATGTTATATAACTGGAAGAACTCATCAGAGCTGAGATTAACCTTAGTGCAATACTATTAATGAAAATACAGAATTTAGTTTAGAATTTAGCTACACATTTCACCAGTTGTTTTTATTAATCTTGTTATCCTGATCCAGGATCCAATCCAGCCTCCCATGTTGCATTTAGGTGTTGTGTTTTCTTGGTTTCTTCCAATGTGTGACAGTTTCTCAGTCTGTCTATTACATAGCCTTGACACTTTGGAGAGAATTGGTCCCTTATATTATGGAACATCTCTTACTTTGGGTTTGTCTACTGTTTTGTCAAGGTTAGGTTAAGGTTATTTGTTATAGGGAAGGATACCACAGCAGTGATGTGCCCTCATTAATGCATCATATTAGGGGGCACATGATGTCACTGTGCATTGATAGTGATGTTAACCTGACCACTTGGCTAAGCTGGTATTTACCAGAATTTTCCACTATAAAGTTACTCTATTTTTCTTTGTAACTACTAAATATTTTGGGAGAGATACTTTGAGATTTTGCAACTGCCCCTTTTCTGCTTAAAGTCTACTCAATAATGTAAGCATTCATCAGTAGATCTTGCCTGCAGCAGTGGTTGTTGTGGTGTTCTATTGGTTCTTTCCTATTTCTCTCATTCCTCCTGCATTTATTGATTGATTTTTCATTAAAGAATAGTCCTTAATCTCCATTTATTTACCTACCTATTTATTTATTTCATTGTTATCTCATGTATACTTGGGCGTGGGGGAGAGTTATAATTCAGTTATAATTCAGTTTTTTATTTTGTCGCTCAACTTATTTTTGGTGTTGTCCGCTGGGGACTCTTAGAATAGCTTCTGTGCCGTTTTTGTATGTCCTCATTTTGTTTTTTGAGCACTTTCTTTCTTTCTGGAATCACAAGATGCTCCAGGCTTACGTTTCCCTTATGCCAGGCCTGCACCCTGTGTCGGGAATTAAGCGGAGCCCACGTTACGCCTCCAGATTGTTTGCTTTTCAAAACAGAGCTCACAGGAGAAAGCTATATACCTCCAACTACTTGTTGTGAGGTATAAGGCAGGACCTGAGCACTCTTCTCATTGTCCTCAATCTCTATCTTCGTCTTTACTTAGCTCCCTTTCCCTTTTTATCCTCTTTTAGTAACTAGACAGATAACTTCAAATCTTAGATTAGAGACTGAGGAAAGAGCTGTAAAAGAGATGCTGGTCTAGTATTATCTGGGATTACAGGTTTTTTTATTTATTACAATTCATTTGGGGTATCAGAACAGTAGACAGTAAGCATATAGAAACGCCACCATGCTAGAGCAGAAATATCTCTTGGTTTCAACCTGAGCAAATCAGGAAAAGGCTAGAAGCTGAGCGCTTTACCCAGTGAATCTAACTAATGACTTAAAATTGATTATTGTAGTGTATAGAGAATCGAAAAAGGCAATTCAATAGATTGTGTGTGGATGAACATTGGTCTTACCATATTTTGTCTTGTTTAAAGATGAGTAAGGAAAAAAGTTAATGTGGAATATATGAAGAAATATTGCAAAACAAAATGATATAGAATCTTTTCCAAATTGGCTGCATTATCAAAAAGAATATTACATAAAATTTTTTGGATATGAGACTTCAAATCAAGAAGCTAGTGAAAAAAAAAAAACACAACAAAAAAGCTAATGTATGGATGAAGAAAAGAATACAATCTAGAAAAAAATTTCAAATTGAAAAATCCAGAAATTCCTTATTTTGCAAAAGCAACAAGTTTAATGAAAATGAGAGAAGACATAAATACAAATAATGTCAGGAAAAAGAATGGGGACAAAATAAATATGGGTGAGACTGAAATAGTAAAGTGTTAGTAGGAAAATTTAATCGAAATGATTGATTTTATTTATTTATTATTTTTTTTTTTTTAATATTTTTTTTTTCAACGTTTATTTATTTTTGGGACAGAGAGAGACAGAGCATGAACGGGGGAGGGGCAGAGAGAGAGGGAGACACAGAATCGGAAACAGGCTCCAGGCTCTGAGCCATCAGCCCAGAGCCCGACGCGGGGCTCGAACTCCCGGACCGCGAGATCGTGACCTGGCTGAAGTCGGACGCTTAACCGACTGCGCCACCCAGGCGCCCCCGAAATGATTGATTTTAAACAAAAATGCTAAGCATCAAAATAAGAAAGAGACAATCTAAATATGACAATGAACACCTTTGAAGTAAAAAAAAAAAAAAAAGTTGTCAAAAATAGTTTCTCCAAAGGCTGCTGGTTTGGGTGGTTTGACAGATGAGTATTTCAGAGATCAGTCTTCAGAGAATAGCAATTCCCAGCTATAGAAAAAGTTTCCAGTACATAAAAGACTTTCCAATTCACGTTATAAAGGCAGCATAACCTTAATGTAAGAACGTGATAAGCATAGATCCCAAAGGCCTAACACACTTCTGAATATCAATGCAAAAATCCTAAGAAGATATTAAAAATCAGTTTCACATATGTAGTAATTATCTGCTTTATTTCAAGTATGTGGGAATGGTCCAGCATTAGAAAATGTATTTAAATAATTCATTACATAAAGAAAGGACAAAAACCCTTATGATGGCAGATGCTAAAAATGTACTTTTTAGTAGTATTCCTCACCTACTCCTAATTAAAATTTAGTAAATTGGACATAGACTTTCAATGACAGTCTATATTTTCAACATTACTCATTCCATCCAATAGTTATTTACAGATTGATTCATCTGTTAGTTACAAGTGATTGAATGTAAAGGTTTAAACCATAAAGTACCGGAAGATAATGTTAATTGTATAGTTACAGAATTTTGGAAGCATGATGTCAAAAGCAGAAACATAAAAAAAGTTTGAATGATTTGACTATGTGATGGTTAAAAAATTATTTACCACCAAATATAAAGAAACTTAATACATATATGAACAAAGGAAAAAAAATACTATGCTGGAAATAATTCTTGCAACATATGATAGCATAGCCATTAATATAAAATGATTTCTGATCAACTAATGAGTGAAAGGTGAATTCTTCAATAGCTGTATAGAAAAAAATTTATGAAAATGCATTTCACAAATGAGAGAGTCCAGTAAACATGAAAATATATTCAAATTACTAGAATTAATCTTCAAATTAGAGCCACAACGGTAAATAATTTTTTTAATTTATCAGGGCCTATCAGAAAACTTTAAAAAGCATTCCAGCGCACAGCATTAGTAAGATTGTAAGGAAATCATTTTCGTACAGTCAGATAAGTATGTTATTTGACCCAACCTTTTGAATATATTTTGACAAGTATCAAAACCTCTCCACCTGACATTCCCACTCCTAGTTTTTTCCCAAGGAAGCAATTGTACAAGTTTACAATGTTGTATAAACAAGTATATTTATTATAGTGTTATTTATGACAAAATGTGTACATATATGTGAAACTACTTAAATATATACAATATAATATCTATAAAATGATATACCAGGTAACTATAAAACTGTTTATTGATGGAAAGATATACACAGCACATGGAATGAAAATGTCAGTTTACATCACAGTAAATAGACACACACACTCTTCTCTAAATCTAAACATCAAAATATTATCAATAGTTTGGTAGCTTTATGAAGAGTTTTCTATTTATTTTGTTGTTTGCCTTTTAAGTTTTTTTTTCACTATGGGTATAATTGTGCAATAAAGGAATAACAATATAAAAATATTTTTAGTTACTGCCAAGACATATCAACAGTTGACCAAGCCTTCTAGACATGAGAAGATTTTAGACTCCTTTATTACTTTTTATTGTAATAGGTACGCTTACAATAGATTCTCATTATTTGCTGTAGTTATATATTCTATAAATTCCTTACAAATACTGAGTTAGTGAATACCAAATCAATGCTCCTAGGGGAAATACGGTTAAGTTCCTGGGAGCTTCTGGTGACAACATTTTCATCAATCAATATATATCCTTATTTTATATATGTTTCTGCTTAAAGATACCTTAGCTAATATATAGTTGATTCATTAACATTGGACTCACTGCCGAAAGCACTATAACTTACGTCTGAATGAAGCTTATCTAACACTTATTTTCACTGTTAGGCACAAAATAGCCTTTTTGTGCCTAGCAACAGTAGGCAACACTTCAGCACATGCTCAGAAGGCATTGTAAGCAACAAAATCAACAAAAATCTCAAGAACAGAAAATATCACTGAATAGACTGAAAAAGATACTTGTGAACATTTTGAGGGCTGAAACAAAGGCAGCTTTTGACCTCAGTTGGGAGTGTGCATGCAGGGTACCTCAAGTTTCTGCTGCTCAGAGTATGACCATGAATGACAGAAAGTGCTATGAACGATGGTGTTGGGGTTACAGGTACATTTTAGTGAGTTGGTAAGTTGAATAACACAATCCATGAATAACGAGAATAAACTGTATTATGAAAACTCCATGATACATCTTGTTCAGGTACTTTGGAGGGAGCCTCATCAGCAAGTAAATTATAAACTGAGGCTATTGTTGAATTAGTCTGTGTTGTCCTAAGACTTCTAATGGGCTATGCTGTTCAAGGTGTCTTTCAGTGCTGGTTGGTTGCTTTCCTAGAATTCATTCTCTGTTACTAACGGTGGTTCTCTAGAGAATCTTAAAACTTTCTGAAAAGAAAATTTAAAAGTCTTTGTGACTGAAGCCTGGAAACAACACTAAGCTTCTTTCTACACATGCATACAATTGGAAGACAAGAGTGTTAAGAATGCTTTTGAAACTCACTTAAATGCTGAAGTAGCACAGATTTTCCTACGCTGTTCACAGCCTTCAGAATGGGAAAAGAACAGCAAAAACAGTCCTTAACGAAATTTGCTTTGAATGAGTTCCTGCCTGATCAAGATTTTTAGGCATGTTTTTTTTTTTTTGAATAAAGCAACGTATATTTGAAAAAGGCTCTGAAGTTTGCTGTCCAAGAAAAGATCCACATGAAGAGAACAAAAACTAGGATGCACTTAAAGCAGTTAATCTTCCTAAGGTGGTTTTAAGGTACAGATTCCATACCGTGATACGTGAAATAAGAATATTTTATTTGGTGAGAATTCATTCTTTCTTGAGATTAATTATGAAAAGACTCCCATATATCTTCTTTTTATTAATAATGTCTATTTTTAATAACTATACTTAAATGTAAATTAATTAGAGATACACCCTGCTTCAAGAATCGACAGATTTGCTTGGCATGTTTTGATCTAATTTTGTGCCTATCATTTCCACACCACAAGACTGAAATATGATCAATATCTGTCTGAAGTTTTTCCACTCTCCAATTCTTCTTCATCCATTTGGAGTCATTTTTATTAGTGAGAAGTCAGGGTATACTCCAGAAAATGAAAACTATCTTCCCCACAAAAACAAAGAAACAAACGAATAGACAAACAACCCTTGCAGAAAATGATGTATGTACTTGCTACATTTAGGATGCCTTCAGGATGAATGTACGTGATTAACAACAAAATATGAAATCCAGTTCTTTGCCCTTTATGAAATCACTTTTGGATTTGCTTTAAAAATGTTCTTTGTTCTTTAGTCATGAACCATGAATGCCTTAGGAAGGAGAAGGTCCTGTTATTCTTTGGACTGAAAGGGCTCTCGGAGATGAGTGATAAATCATGTAGGCTACCCATGGACTGCCAGTTATTACTGAAATGTACTAAATCATGCCCTTGAGGAATGAATAATTTAGTGCTGTTTCTACAGAATTCATTGTACTTTTGTATTGGTTTCTTATAGGTTTGGGAGTTGGGCAAGCTGCTACTTTTTAATCTATAGAAGACATTAATATCTGGTTAAGAAGAATCAGCATCTTTATAGTCCTCTAGTACACTGTAATCTATTAATATTTCTGGAAATTAAACATGGTAACCTAGAAAAAAGGAGTTTGTTTAATGGTACTGCAACTTTTTAAGCCCACAGGAATGCTTTTATTTAGGACATTGGTTGTTTGTTCCTTCTTGAGTGCTTGGTCTGATGAGTTGAAAAGGTTTTCCAAAGTACTGGGAACAGATCTTAATATCAGCTTCCAAGTCTTTTCTCGAATCCCTTAACAGGGTTGCATACAAAGAATTAGGTATCCCTGGATCCCATTCATGGTCTTGCAATTGGGAGGGGATCATATGAGATGCTGTCAACACTAGCATGACCAATATATCATTGTGGAATAGGATTATGACCTTGGTAAGCTTTTCTTGGCAGCCCAACATTTTAAAATATCTGCCAGATTCCAGGTCTAATGGTGCCAAATGTTTTCATTAGGTCACCATATAACTCTGGGTGCTGTTCTTTGTATTAAGCTGCAGAAATCACATTTGGAATTACACACAGAAGGATAGAGCTGGTAGGGGCCTTAGAAATGGTCTAGTCTGGCCCTCATCTTACTGATGAGGAAGCAGAGGTCCAGGTATGGGTGAAGCCACTTACCTAAGATCACAAGAGTAGTTAGTGGCAAAGCCAGGGTTTAATAATCAATTCCTTTGAGATTTCAACTCTGTCTTATCCCGCTTTGTGTAAAAGCTATTCAACTTTGCCAAGTAGATGGAAGCAAAAGAAATGGTGAGCAGGTGGAAATAGGCCAAGTAAAGAGGCATATCTCTTTTTTTATTATTCTCACTCAGAACATAGCTTTAAAAGCATTTTTGTTGTTGTTTGTAAGCATTTTTTACAAGCCTTGGTTCACTTAAAGTCTATTGTTCAGCTCTGTTTTTCTGATTAATTTTTTTGCTGAGGGACAATTTTCATACCGTAAAATGCACAGATCTTAAGTATATACTCTGAAATTTTTATAAACATATACACTCATGTATCCACCAACCAAATCAAGATATGGAATGCTTTCAACACCACAGAAAGTTCCCTTGTGCCTTTTTGCAGTCAGCCCACATCCCCTGACCCCCGCCGGAGGCAGTCACCATTCTGACTTCTATTATCATAGATTGTTTTTTTTCTTGTTTCTGGATTTTACATAAATGAAATAGTACATCACGTACTATTCTGTGCCTGGATCTGCTTAGGAAAATGCTTTGAGATTCTTCAAGTTACAAGTTACTAACTTCAAATTAGTAGTAGTTTCCTTTCCATTTCCGTATAATTTTTTGTATGCATTATGCTGCTGTTTATCTATACTTCCGATAAACATCCGTGTTTTCAGTTTGGAGTTATGAATAAAGCTGCTATGGACAATTTTGTACAGGGCTTTTTGTTGACATATGCATTTATTGATCTTGGAATATACCTGGGAGTGGAATTTGCTGAGTCATTAAGTAGGTGATGTTTAACTTTTGTAGACACTGGTACACAGTTTTCACAAGTGGTTGTACTCCTTTACATGCCCTGTAACAATAAGTAATATTTCAGTTGCTGCACATTTTTGACCAAACTTGGTATTGTACATCTTAAGTTTGAACGTTCTGGTTGGTGTGTAATGAGATCTCATTGTGGTTTTGATTTGCATTTCCCCCATGACTGATGATATTGAACACCTTTTCATATGTTTATTGGTCATTCATTCATTCATGTTTTTTTGTGAATGTCAAGGTTTTGCCCATTTAAAACAATTAGATTTCTCTTTTTGTTATTAATTGATGAGTTCTTTGATGAGTCTATTAAAGATATTTTCCTCGGTGTGTAGCTTGCCGTTTCATTTTGTTTATAATATTTGAGGAGTAGTTTTTTTTTTTTCCCCAACGTTTATTTATTTTTGGGACAGAGAGAGACAGAGCATGAACGGGGGAGGGGCAGAGAGAGAGGGAGACACAGAATCGGAAACAGGCTCCAGGCTCTGAGCCATCAGCCCAGAGCCCGACGCGGGGCTCGAACTCCCGGACCGCGAGATCGTGACCTGGCTGAAGTCGGACGCTTAACCGACTGCGCCACCCAGGCGCCCCGAGGAGTAGTTTTAAAATTTGGTATAATTCAGTGTCTTTTTCTTTTATGGTTAGTGTTATTATTGTCTTGTCTCACATATTTTTCTCCATTCCAAGGTCATGAAAATATTTTATGGTTTGTTTTATAAACTTCACAATTTTAGCTTTTACATATAATTCTTGACTCACTATCTGAATAGAATTAGATATTGCCACTTTCTTCAATTGCTCCATGACCAGAGTGCATGACCAGTGGAGAGAACAAAATGAAAAATTTCAGATGTAACCTTGTAAAAATATAATACATCGTCATATAATTGTTCTCTGATATCCTGTATATGCACCTAGGCAGAGAAGCCTCTTTTCCTTATGTTTCTTTTGAATAACTAAGCAACCAGAGAGAAAGACCTATAATCCTCACAGCTAAGGCTTTCTCCTCTCCATAGCATGTAATGAAAGGCAGATCTTTTTCCTGCACTTGACTTAGAGCTCTGTAGTTTTGACACTAAAACTCAGGTGGGATTTCCTGATTGTTCATTTCAAACTTCTATTTGAATATGTTCTTCTAGTTTATTTGTGCCATTTAATTGCTTGTAATTGTTCTTGGTAGCCAGATGTGGTATTTCTTATTCTGCATTTACAGTTGTGAATTTAACCTGTTATCAATTGGGCAAATTTCCCTGCTGAGTATCTGGGAGGGTGTAGTAGTGAGAATAGCCTTGTAGGACTGTCCAGTTTGCCCATTTCTCCCCATCTCCACTCTGATGTTGTCTAACATCTTTCTAGTGATTCCATAAAGTATAAACTGAGTTGATTATTTTCTGTGTTTATAGTTGAACAACCAACTCTATTCCTCTTGGATTGCTCTCAAGTCTATGGATGAAACCACCATGTCCAGAATAAATTCCTTTCTGAGACCTGTCCTCTGACTGCAGTAGATATCCATGTTGGGTTCTTACAAACAAACCAATTTACTCTGCTCTTTTCACATTCCAGAGTCTCTCAACAGTATGATACCACACTGTGGTATTCAGAATCAGTCTTTTTCAACTGACATATGCTTTTAGGCATGCCTTAGCTATCACTGAGGTCTTTTTAAAAGGACATAGAGGCTCCAGTCTTTCTTTTTAATTTCTGCTCAGATCACTGTATATTGAAATCATTATTTGCTTCCATGCTCTGTATGTTCAAATGTCAATAGATTAGTAGGTAGGTATCCTGGGACCTCTCTGTATGCAAGTAATACATTTTTTTTCCCTGCAGGTATGATTTTCTTAAAATAACAATTTTTAAGTGATGAAAATAATAAATGCTTAGATATACAGTTTGGAATATATTAAAGAGAAAATTAAACATAATCCCACCTACCATCTGGAGACACCATTGCAACAGTTTGATTGCAATTCCTTTAACTCTTTATAGGGTATTTATATTCACCTGAGAAGATTGGGAATTGAGTAAAATGGGGAAGAATTCCAGAAAGAGGAACCTAGAATAAGCATATAAGAAGAAAAACGTATTAAGTAAAATGATAACCTTTTCAAATTCACTTGAAGTTTAGAATGTGCCAATGAAAGCAGGTGATCAGCTGGCCAGATTGACTGGGGGCAGAATAAGTGGGGGTTTGGGCAACAAATAAGAGGACGCCAGCCTGTACAGGAAAGGGTTTAGGGAACCAAGCCACTGTAAGCATTCAACTGCATGATGATGAGGTAGTCATAGAATGGGTTGAAGGCATACAAAGATTGGAATCAGTAAGACAAGAAACAGAATGATTACAGTTTCCTGGCACTGAGGTAGTAAGGATTGCTGAAGTGGGAGAGTGATGGAGGAGGGGAGATACAAGAGTGATTTAAGATTAGTGCTGTGTAGGGAGAAGGAAATGATGCCAAGAATTTTAACATGGTGGTTTAGGTAGCAGAAAATGGCAGTGAAGGAAGAAGAATGTTTAGGGCGAGAACATTTAGTTTAGAAATGTGCAGGGGGCTTTGGGCTTGGCACACGTGGCTGAAATTCCAGCTGCATCCCTGATCAGCTACATGACATTGAGCACATTGTATACCCTCACCAAGTCTTTCTGAACTCGCTTTCCTCATGTGTCAAAATGAGGGGACAGTACCTGTCCCAAAGAATGGTCCTGAGGAGATTATGATTTAGAATATATAAATGTACTAAGTACTTTCCGGGTTGAGGTATAGTGGAAAAATACATAGTCCAGCACATAATTCTCTATTACCGGCATTTTACAAGAGGTCAGAACTGGGTGATAAGCAGTTCAGTGAGCTGTTATTGTCCTGTGAGTAAGGTTGCCAGAAGGGAGGGCTGGGTGGGAGGTTGGGCAAAATGGGTGAAGAGGAGAGGGAGATACAGGCTTCCACTTAATGAATAAGTCATGGGAATAAAAAGCAGAGAGCATAAGGAATACAGTCGATGATACTGTAACAGTGATGTAAAGGGGCCGATGGTGGCTTCGCTTGTGGTCAACACAGCCTAGTGTGTAAATTTGTCAAGTCACTAAGTTGTACACCTGAAACTGAAGTAGCACCATGTGTCACCTGTACTCAAAAATAAATATGCATCAATAAATTTGTTACACGTCAAAAAATATTTAACTCTGAATCTCTCAACTTTAGTTACTGTAAATGGAGTTAAAGTGAACATCTTTGCATGCATAGCATTTTCTGTTAATTTAACTCCGCACTTATCTCCAATACTTATTAGAAGACAAAAAACCCCAACATGGCAAATATTTGGTCAGATTTATGGAGTTTCCTTTCCTGAAAAAACTAGCATTTGATTTCCTCACACATTCCAAAATTGTGCGTAGGCTCCGACTATACTAACTAAATGAGAAGCTGAAATCCTAAAATGTTCATCTTCCAACTTTTTCCAGCCTGTGGTCTGTCTTGGGATCAGCAATAATTGCCTGGACAGCTAAAATGGCTTCATTAATTTTTGTTTGTGTTCTGTGTTCTTTATGCAATGATGGAAGAAATGCATCTCCTGTGTCAAAATCTAACTGTGCTTTTCTAAACTGAAAAACTACATCTGATATAAACACTCCTAATGTAAAATGCAAACTGCATTAGGGATTTCCGCATAATAATCAGGGCAACAAAACTGAAATTTAGCCAATATTATACCAGCTTCAAAATCAGGAGTATTTACATTTAAATTTATTTTTTTAAGCTGCATTGTCAACATTTTTTTTTTTTATATTCTCACATGCCAAAAATTTGTATTTTTTTTTTTTTTAGCACTGTGGCCATATTCACAATTTACGGCTAATCCAGAGGGCCAGCCAATTTCACTTTATTGATTTGGAATCTCAAAAGAAAAGTTAACATCTTGGAGATACTTTTCGAAGAACTTTCCAGTTCTGTTGTAGATGCATTTCATATTACTTCTGTTTTCAGTCTTGTGCCTGATGTTCTGATCTGTAAGACAAACAATAACAATTTCTAGTTTCTGTTTCATTTTTGCAGTTGAATCGATCAGGGTTCTGACATACACAAAATGCTTCATGATATATTGTGGCCCCCGTATGCTGGCCCATGTCCGTCTCCTCCATATTGTCCCACTTTTTGCTGCCAGAGTCTGTTGACTTGATTTTTAAAACACTTCAGTGGTGTGAGCCAAATCCACCTAATTTTCTGCATCATGTTGTGCTTTGCATGGAGTGGATTCTTGGTAGATAATAGTAATAATAATAATATCACATTAAGAAATTGGTACTTTGTAAAACACTTTACTGAGTACTTTATTAATTTCTTCATAAGAACTTTATGACGTTAGTCCTATTCTTCAGTGCATTTGCTTTATTCACATTGTACATTTGTTATATATTAGTACTATTATTATCTCTGTTCTTTCTGAGAAAACTGAGATTTTAGAGGAGGTACTGTGCTTATTCAAGTTTCTGTATCAGTAAGTGGCAGATATAAGAAGGGAGCCAGGGTGTCTGGTTCTGAACCATCTTACTATTTGGCTTATTATTATATGGATTATAATAAATATACTGTATTGACAGAATGTACATAATAAATGCACTATGCATATATCATAAATATCAAAAATAAATTATACATGCATGTAGACACCCTAAATATACTATATATTTTTACTTTTTTTAATGTTTATTTTTTTTGAAAGACAGAGCATGAGTGGGGGAGGGGCAGAGAGAGAGGGAGACAGGATCCCAAGCAGGCTTCAGGCTCTGAGCTGTCCACACAGAGGCCCATGCGGGGCTCGAACTTACAAACTGTCAGATCATGACCTGAACAGAAGTTGGATGCTTAACTGACTGAGCCACCCAGGTGCTCCCATAAATATACTATATTAACGGAAAACTAAATTGTCTTCCAACAATCTGCAAAAGGTCAAAACTTCCATTAGAGCTCTATTGCCTGTAGCAAACATTTTCATGCCCAAAAGCTAATCAATAACATAGCTTTGAGGACCTTTATAATATTCAGTGTCAATTTTTCAGAATCCATGTCAATTGCTTTATTTTTGAACATTGTTTTAATGAAACACACACATACACATACTTCACAACATCTTTTGAACTTGGTTTAGTAAAAGTGAGTTCACTTTCATTTGAAATTCCATATTGTCTAGACTTATTAAAACAGACAACAGTTATTATATCATGTGATATTATTAAAACATGAGTATTCGGTGCTATTTTATTAATACACGTACTTTATCAGTTGTTAACTTTCAGAACTTGCAATAAAGCTGTTCAAAATTTGTCTTTTAGAAAAATCCTAATTGGCTTATTATATACTTCTTAACTTGGAGCTTTTATCTAGGTCTGTTTATGTTATCATTGTTCATAGCCTTAGACATTCTAACTAGGATGTAACTGCTTTGCAGATGGCCTCATCGTTACAGTGGTCCCACCATCGATTACAGTAATTTAGGATCTGTCAGAGGGTTACTGAATGAACCCCTCCCTCTTGGAGTATTTATGACCTACCAGGTTAACTGTCCCATTTCTGAGACACCAAATAAGATTATAGACATTTGTTTTGTGACAAGTCTGTGATCGTTTGCAGGCACGCTTTGCAATATTTCTTTCCTGAGTTAGAAGACATTTTACTTAGTTATTTTAAAAGATCAGCTTTAAGATTAACAATTAGACAGCAAAATTATTCTAGAAATATATTGAAAACATACTTGTATGTGTGTATCAGGATTTGACTATACTCCCTTTTAAAGTCAGCAAACACTTCCCTAATAGATTAACCCAATTAAGATCAATTTGGTTAAAATGATCTATTTACGTTGGCAATATTCTCTAAAATTATCTCACTGCATAAGTCCTATGTCCATATAGATTTCAACATATTTTTATGTAAAGTATCTAATATTTTCCAAATTCTGAAAACTCCAAACCTATTAATGTTTTTCAGTGCAATTATTGGATTTTTGATTTGTTACATCGTTGAAATCAGTCATATCAAAGGTTTCTTCCTTTTCTAGTCATCTTAGATTTGTATAAGTAGGTATTAGCAGTCTTGTATTATAAACTGCTAATCTTTTCATGAACAATTCTTAGTTTTGTGGGAAGTCTATAATGGTAACCTGTTTTTTTTTTTGAGAGAGAGAGAGAATGGGGTGGGGGGAAGAGAGAGAATCCCACACAGGCTCTGTGCTGTCAGCATGGAGCTTAATGTGGGGCTGGATTTCACAAATCTTGAGATCATCACCTGAGCCAAGATCAAGAGTCAGATGTTTAACTGACTGAGCCACTTGTGTGCCCCAGTAGTCTGAGACTTTTAAAGTGAGTGTATGTTAGCTACTTCCCCACCACTCTCCCAAGAGGTTTAATGAACACAGGTTTCAGACAAAAATCTGCAACAGATGCACACATTTATTAAACTAACAATTATTAGTAAGCAAACAAAAGATAGCTTACCCAATCTATTCTGTAAAGCTGATGAAATTCCAGATTTCTATTCTATTTAGAACTCTACCTACTATCTTCCTTGAAAGATCACTTGAGGGAGACACAACAGCATTTTAGAGGAGGAACTCTGCTACCCTGAGGCCAACAAAAATCCTCTGAAATTAACAGCTAAATATAGGACGATTTAAGGATTAAACCTCAAGCACCATCCCTGAGGTGAAAGGGGACAGACTTTGCGAGAGTTATTGATTCTGTTCATGAAAGCACTGGGGGAGACCGCTGTAAAATAGTTTTACCCAATTCACTCTACTTTTGATTTCACCAGTGAAAGCTAGTGTGTAATTTATTCTCCTAATGAGGAAGCCATTAGTTTAACCAGTAAAAACATATTTTTGACATGTGGTATGCAAATTGATGAAGTTGCGTTATCAAGCAAGATAAGAAAAGGAAAAGCATGTGTAGAAGGACTTTGGACTTTTAATGTGATAAAAACTCTTTGGAGTTTGGATTTTTAAACAGGGCAAATGACTACCCCTAGAATTAAAGTTTAATTAGCATATAGTATTTTGTGTGTGTGCGTGCACACACACACACACACACACACACACATAATCACACCGGTTAGGGTGAGATATTTACATGTAATTTATTGAGATAACAAAAGCTTAGATTAGGAGAAAGCTAAGAAAATTATTGGAGTTCAAAATCTCTCTTTTAGAAAACTCCTAAATGGCTTATACTTCTTGACCTTAGAGCTTTTATCTAGGTGTTCAAAATTCCTTTCTCCAAATTCTACATGAGGCTTTAAATTTGATTAAGAACATGTCATGTGTTGTAAAAATAGAATCTTTCTTCAGTGTGAAATGTGGTTAGTGCCTTATTTCTAGAGGCAGCTTTTTACCTTCCAACTTCCCAATCTTACCATACCAATATCAAGGCACTTTTGCTCTCATTGCGAGAACTCTATGTGGTTCTCACTTGTTGGTGTCACTGGGTATTCCAAGGAGGCTCTGAGATTGGAGTTAGGAGTGCGAAGTTTTATTGGGCACTAACACCCGTGAAAGGAAAAGAAATGGAAGGAGGAGCGTGGGAGGAGCTATCAGATTGCAGTGCCAATCTGATAGCCCAGTGAGGAGCCTAGAGTCAAGATGGTCCATGGAGGAGTCTGCTATGTGTAGAAGTAGTGAGGCCCTTGTATCATGACTTCTGCATTGGGTGGGGCCATCCCAAGAAGAATGTGCTGTCATTCCATTGCTTTGCTCAATCATTGACTAAGAACTACTATGAAATTAGTATAATCAGGGCTAGCAATTGAGGCAGATGCTAGCAAAGCTAACAGCTGGAGGCTGTCAGCTAGCCACACTCCTCACTTCTGGGCAGCGAGTCCTTCCTTAAAGAAGGTTCCAAGTGTTGGATCTCTGTCCACAGTGCCTGGTTTGATCCTCTTCTCTGTATAGCTTTGGGAAGCAGCTTTCTCAGGCCTCTGGTGGGCCTTACTTCCTAAGGGAAAACTTAGAAGAGAGAGGTTAATCCTTTATTACATGGTGTAGTGATGTCTTGTGGGCAGGAAAGGCAATTCTATATTAGTAACAGGTGATTATTCCAATGAGCACGAACCAGTGACTCTTTTAGAACAGAAGGGATCAAATGTAGTTAATTTGCCACCAAGTGTTAGGATTCTTCTAGGAATAGTGCCATAGCAGGGGTTCATATTGATTGTGTTGCTAGGAGGTTGGACATTCTGAAGTGGTAGTAGCTAGATCAACCTTGATAAGAAGCAGTCATTGTCATTGGGCACATTCATAGCCTCCATCTCTGTTGCTGAACAGGTGGTTTATGTGTTCATTGTGTCACTACTGGGTGGTTGCAGATAAAGGCTGTCTAATATCGAATGGTCAAGACAGTTTGTCTATGAGTGTTTAATGCCTTTTCTGTGATGAGTAGTTTCTGGTTGGCATTAATGTGTAATACAAATATCTTTTGCCTCTGTGCCCATTTTCCATGTGCTTATCTATTTGCCTCTACTCCAGACCTTCTCATTTTCCCATCTTTTTCCTTCCAGGCTCCTGACCAGCTACTGACCTTGTATCTGTGTATATTTCAACCCTATGCTGTCTGATAAGGTAGCCACGAGTCACATATCACTGTTGAGCTCTTGAAATGTGACTGTCCAAAATGACTGTATTCTAAATGCAAAATACAAACCAGATATAGAAAATTTAATGTGAAAAATGTAAAATATCAAGTAAATTTAAAATATTATGTGTTAAATACTAACATGTTAGCTATATTGGGTTAAAGAAATACTTTTTAAACATGGCTACTAGAAAACATAAAAGTATATAGGTGGCTTCTATTTGTAGCTCACATTACATTTTTACTGGATAATACCATTCCATATAAAGTAGATAACCAGGTTTACCACCCAAAACTTTGCCCTTTGGAGGATTTTCCCCTTGCCACTGTCTTTTAATACCTCTCCTGAATGGGATTGCGATGCAGCTTCTAAAAATTTTTGGTTTTCACCTAATTACCAGGCATATCAATCCGTAATTCACTTTGATCTTCTTCATGGTCCTTTAGTTGATTAGTAGTTCTCGTTGTCCATCATTGTGAACTGAGACAGAGAGGTATGGGTGTAGCTGTGATGGGTGATACAAGAGTCTGGACTGCCTGCTCCCGCAGCTTACTTGTGCCCTGTTGGCCTGCCCATGCTTGGTCCTGGATGTATCATTTCCATGTTATGATGGATTATTCTTGGCCTGCCTGACTTTATCACTGGGCAAGTCCAACAGGACAGTTCCAGATGCATGTCACTTGGTGTCCATATGTTCTAGCATTCCATCATTACCAGGGCCCGGTAGCATGCCAGAGGCTGTTTTTCTACCAGCGTGTAACTCTCCACTGCAGATGTCATGGCCTTGCTCCAAAACCATGGAGCATGGTTTGTGATTCTCTCACTAGGGCTTGCCATAAAATCCACACTGATTTTTTTTCCCCCAATGCTGATGCCTCCAGCACCACAGGGTCTGCTGGGTAGTCTAAGGGGCAGGGCGCTTTCATTGCAGTCTGGACTTTCTGCAGAGCTCTTTCCTCCTACAGGCCCTATTCAAAGCTAGTGGCCTTCCACAGCACCCATATACGGGCTGGAGCAGGATTTCTAAGTGTGGAATGTGTTGCCTCCAGAACAGAGGACTACCAGACCTCGTGCTTCCTTCTTCATGGCAGGGGGTGCAGGCTGAAACAGTTTTGTCTTTTACTTTGGAAGGGATGTCATAGCACCCCTGACCAGTGGTCCCCTAAAAAGTTATTGAAATGACAGAGGCCTAGGTCTGCAGTTTATTCCTACTATAATCCCTTTACAAGAACACCTTATAGTTTGCATCTTTCATGGTTTATGTTCTCGTATTTAGTTAAAAAAAAAAAAGAATGAGGAAAAATATGTATCCTTTAACTCAAAAGTTAAAATTCTCTGTTGACTGAAAATCATGACTTAGTGTTTGGTCTGTGGTATAAATGCTTCAAAATGTGAAAATATTGATGAATATTGCCTTTGGTGTTGAGAGGCATCAGAGAAAGAAAACTTTTTTCTAGATATTTTTTTAAAATTGTGTAAGACTAGATTTGCCATATATTTCTAAATAAACCTTTATTCTTTTGCTTTTAATAAAATCTAAGTTACCACCTTATTTTCTGAAGGCTTATTCCATGAATTATTAAATGTACTTAGTAATAAATATGCTAAAGCTTTCAGCTGTCTAAGATAATTGTGTTATTTACTATTTTTCTTACATAACCCATTTTTAGTTTTTACCACAAAGTTTTAGAAAATAGCAGTAAGAAAATGCCAGTTTTCCTGAAATCCAGCCTAGCCCTAAGAATATACGTATATAAAAGTGCCACAGTTTATGAAAATAGAAAATTCAGTCAATTTGCTTCTGTTGGATCTCATGAAAACACTTTCCCCTGTTGAAGCATTTGAATAGTGAAGACACTGATTTTCATTTAAAATGTATTTGTATGTACTTTGACTACAACTCACTGCAAAGCCAGAATTTAAACCAGATGTTAATGAATAGGAATATAGATCACAGGGAGGATATTGCTCAAACCAGAATTTGGTGGCCATTCTTACTTCTTCTATTTGCTAAATAGTTTTTATGACTCCAAGTATGTTGTAATTGCTTAATATACTTTTTTCAGATAAAGTGATCCAAGGGAAAAGTAATATATGTTTTGAGAACTAAGTGACAATACTGGCCCCATATTCCTCACTGTTTCAGAGCTGCATTGATTGCATTTTGGGGAGAAATTTTTCAGAGTAAGAACTTTAGATTATATATTTTTATTTAACGATTTGGTTAGTTACTGTTCATATAACTTTGAACAAGATACTTAAACTCTCTGTGCATCGGTTTATTCATCTAGAACCGTGAAAATTCTGCCTACTTGGCACAATTAAATGTAAGAAAATATGTGAAATCTGGCACAATGTCTGGCACTTTGTATCAACTCAATAAAGTTGATCTCTTTTCTCCTTCCATTTAAGCAAAACAGAAAGTTATTGGCAAAAGAAGTCTTATTTAGATCCATTAGAGAGTGATATTTTTACATTCAAACTTTCATGGTTTAGCAGTTTCATCTTAATTTTGATAGATATTACCATATATATGTGTATGTGTGTATTTCTGATTTAATAGTAGCATAATATGTTATATTTTTCTAGGAGGTTGGGGCAGGTAAATGAACAAGGAAATCATACAAATATGTACCTTCTGTAATTGCTTATAAAGGAAGAGTTTCAAAAATGTCTTTGAGCAAGTGAAACATCACTGGAATCTTTGTTGAGATGGAGACTTTCCTTAACTCTTCCCTTCTTCAACAAATACTAATTGAGTACCTACTGTGTAATAAGTCAAAGACTCAGTGGTGAAATATGGCCCTTGTTGCTCTAATGGAATTTATTTGGCTAATATCTCTCTCACTATTAAGATAATCATAAAGTTAAATGTATAATTGCAACTGTGAAGAGTACCATTAATGGCAAATGTGTGGTGCTTTGAGTGCAAGTAATAGAAGGTTTGACCTAGTTCAAAAGATGAGGAAAGTGAAGAAGGTGATGATTGAGCTGATAAATGAAACTCACTAGTATTTTTGTTTTTAGATAAATAGAGGTGGAAATAGAATTCCAGTAGGGAGTACAGCATGCACCAAGTCCTTAATGTGAGAGTCCATGTGACACATAAATGGGAGCTAAAATGTACTTGTGTGGCCAGAATATAGAGAGGAAGAAAAAGAGAATGAAGCTTCAGAAGTAGTCATCCCCCTAGGCAATGCTAGGAATGTTTATCCTTATAAATGCAATAGCAAGCAATTAAAATAATTCAAGCAAATGAGGGACTGAACATGGAGTAGATAGCCATCAAATTATCATTTTTATTTACACTTCCCTCTGGATGGGCTGGTTTATGTAAACCAGCCAGTTGTTTATTTCAGCAGAGCACAGGTGGTTATCAGGGAAGTCAAACTACGTTGATGGGAGTTGGAGGGAAGTGGATAAAAAAAGAGAGGTTGATGCTAACGGAGAGCTATTTAAGGGGTTAAAATGATCAGGTCTGTGGTATGTGGGGAGAGGGAAAGGAATCCAGGATCACTTTTAGGTTTTTGAATGGGAAAACATTCACTTGATGTAGGATTTGTCCTCTTTATTTAAGGGTAGTCTAATGTCTTGAATCATGACTCACCCAATGCAGAAATTTATTAATCACTCTCAAATCATGGGATTTCCTGTGTTGATGATGCATTTGAATTTTTTTTCCAGGTGAATAGATATATATTTAAGTTTATTTATTTATTTTGAGAGAGAGCATGCACCCCAGCAGGGGAGGGGCAGAGAGAGAGGGAGAGAGAGAATCCCAAGTAGTCTTGACATTATCAGCACAGAGCCTGATGCAGGGCTCGATGCCATGAACTGTGAGATCCGTGACCTGAGCCAAGTCGAGTTTGATGCTTAACCAAGTGAGCCACACAGGCACCTCTATTTATATATTTTTTATTTTAAATTACTCATTGCCAGGTTCTGTAAGTATCAGCCTGTTTAACTTTGGGAGTACTAGATAATTAATACTAAAGCTATTGTTTCTTATATTCTGTACAATTGTGGCTGTTTCAGAATGTGATTGCAAAATGAAAACTGTTTGCTGTGAAGATCACTAAAAAATTAAATGTAATTATAAAAGCAAAATATTTATTGATGGCATCTTCTCCCTTACCTTAATCCTAGAAAATTAGCTTTTCTTAAAAAAAATTCATTGCGAAAATGTTCATATCATTTCTTGATGATGATATGATTTTGATTTTGAGACCAATGATGATTTTATGATTTTGAGAGATTTTTTTGAAACACGGTCCAAGAGCATTTGCTGTGGTCTCTGTTAACTCAGTACTACTTTCAAGAAAAAAACCTAAAAGCTGTTCTGGTTAGACAATTAAGTGGTGGCATTTGGCATTTTGGAAAGAAAACACCAGGAAGAGTTAAACTTTAATGCAAAGATTTGAGTTGTTGCACATAGACTCAACTAATCAGAATGGCTAGGAAATTAGATATCTAGGTTATTAGATATCATGGTAATTTTCTGATTAAAGAAAGATTTTTTTAAAGCATTTATTGCTGTAAATCTTAAGATATAAAAATCTATTTTGGGGGGGATGCCTGGGTGGCTCAGTTGGTTAAGCGTCCAACTTTGGCTCAGTTCATGATCTCACGGTTCATGGATTCGAGCCCCACGTTGGCCTCTGTGCTGACAGCTCAGAGCCTGGAGCCTGCTTCAGATTCTGTGTCTCCTTCTTTCTCTCTGCCCCTCCCCTACTCATTTGCTGTCACTCTGTCTCTCAAAAATAAATAAATGTTAAATTTTTTTTTAATCAAATTTTTTTGGCCTTACTGAATAGAGCACAATGACCTTGAACTAAATTTTTCTCAACCGTACCAAATCCAGGATCATTGCTGCAAATTTCAGGTATCATTGTATATTGTGATACTATGGATGTGGAAGTCATAAAAGCTTGATGCAAAACTGCATTGACTTCAGGATATACAGGGGAAGTTATGTGTAAAAAGCCCCCAAACCAAAGCAAAACAAAAAGCCCAATCAGATACCAGCTTATTTTCTTTTTGTATGTCTCCATGACCTAAATGAGGAGAGAAAAAAATGTGGCAAATTGAAGATTCTGTTTAGTTAAGTGAGACATTCCCCTTTCTTATTTTCCTAGTTAATTGAGATATAGTTGACAGATGACAGTCTGTAAGTTTAAGGTGTACAATGTGATGATATGTGTATAAGTGAGACTTACATCTAATTTTGGAAATGATGAATTTCAATACAGACTATGCAGCACCTCCCAATAGCTAAAGTATTTGTAATCTCACATGAGTGGTTATTCATTATGTGAATGGCACCAAAGATGTTGCTTTCATATTTGCATTCTTAGATTGGGATTGATCTACAAGTTACAATAATAATTTATTCAATGGACACTAGTTTAGAGCTCACCTTTCAGAATAGTGAAAGATTTCTTTTTGCAAGTTGATGCCACACCCAGCTTAAATACTTCAAATCTTGTCAAATCACATACTTCCCTGCCCAGATCTCTGTCTCCCAGAATGTCTGTACTCAGATCCTTTAAAATGAAACTTCCATGTTGGCTATCATATTGCTTTGATAATGGCTCGAAGGCAGTAATAGTTTTCTCTTTTAAACGCCTACAGATATTTGAAATCAAAAGCTCACCTTTTCATAGATAGGAATTAGTTCATAGATTCAAAGCTTCTTAACTCAGCTACATACCTGACAAATATTTATTGAATGCCTACCATATACCAAACATTCTTTTGGATTAGTTATGATCTATTGTGCTTAAATATTACATTTTAATGTTAAACATCTGTTTAATATAATTAATATGCTACATATTTATTAAATAATATAGTATTTAATATATATTTCTTTATATTCATACATATCAATTGAATAATAATATGCATATATTAATGAAATGTAGATTAAGTCAATATGGATGGTACTTATATACATTGCTGTAGCAGTAGAAAAATGTCCTTTTGGCTCTTCACTTCAGGACTCATTAATTCCTTTGGCACTATAAAGCACTTTATTCCTATCCCCGTTTCAAATAAAATCATGTCAAGGTTAGAGGTACAGGTTGGAGTTGGAGGTTGGGGGCCAGAAAAGGGAAAGAAAAGATTAGAAGAATTAGGGCTATAAATTCTGGGGGAAACCATTTTTGTTCCAGTGGCTTTTTAGCCTCGAGGTTCAATGTAGGAAACAACTCCACATGGGGCAAATTTCCTTTATATGGTACATGGGGGGTTAAAGGTAATTATGGATAATTCTGTCAAATATGAACCAAATATTTCACTATTTGGACATGGTACATCTCCTCCAATATGCTATAGGATTAGCAGAAGTGGTTGATGACACAACACAGATCACTTAGGAATCTTCTAAGTGAACAGAGAACCCTTGCCTCTAAAACTTAGTGGGTGCTCTAGAATGAATTGTAAATTAGCTTATAAACCCTTCACATACTACATTTTCTTCCCCTTGGTACCAGCAATGTATCTGGTACAATCTTGCATTCAAGTATTCCAAAAGAGTAAATAGCTTCCTTTTATTAAAATACCATGGATAGTCCATATATACGATTTCCCTCCTTAAGGAAAGCTGATTTTTTTTCACAGCCAGTTTATGTTCAGGAAATAGGTGAGGAATAAGAAAACAAAAAAAAATTGTATACCTACTGCCGGAGGCATATATTTTGTTGGCATAAGTTTTTGTACATATAAATGATTGGAGTCATTTAAAATATTATGTAATATGTGTATTTATCCTATGTGTTGTTAGTATTTATTATTGGACGCTTTTATTACTCTTTAAGATTAAATGTATTAACTTTAAGATAAAATTTCCTAAATTCACCATTTCTTCAAAGTTTTAAAAACTAGCCTTCAAAATTTATAAAATGCATGTACCCATATGTACCTAAGAAACTCTTGAACCAGGGGCACCTGGGTGGCTGAGTCCATTAAACGTCCAACTTCGACTCAGGTCATGATCTCATGGTTCATGGGTTCAAGCCCTGCATCAGGCTCTGTGCTGACAGCTCAGAGCCTGGAGCCTGCTTCGGATTCTGTGTCTCCTTTTCTCTCTGCCCCTTCCCGGCTCAAGCACTGTGTCTCTCTGTCTCTCAAAAATAAATAAATGTTAAAAAAATTAAATTATTGAACCAATCTATTTTTAACCATGTGGTGTGAAAGTGTTGCCTTTGGGTGAAACTATTCTTGTCAATTTTGAGGCCACAGAGTAAAATTTATCCTTATTAGCTGATGAAATCAGTTGAAGTTGGAAAACTTAGAGGCTCTAAGCAATCCCTGGTATTACCAGACCCACACCATAAACGTCTGTAAGGGCAGCTACTTCTCCATGATGTTACCATGTGTCGCCTTCAAGCAAGATGTGGAATTTGGTTCTTGTTCCTTTGTAGTTTATCAGAAATCGTATGGTGGGTTAGTCTTCTCCAATACAGGTAGTATTCGGGTGTTATGGAGGCTACCGAAGGAGGATGATTCAAGCTGTCCTTGCCTCCTCCTCTTATACTGGTCTACCCTGTGTGTGTTTCCTTCCCTACCCCCTTTTGGCTATTCATTCTGGATCCACCTTTCATGAATAGAATAAAGGCAGTACGACTTGTGAGTTCAGTTAAACCTTTCTTTCTCCTTATTGCATCTCCCTTACCACAGCACAAACTATGCGCACTGTATCTATTCAGGTAAACTAGACTATTCTGTAGTAGCAAACGCACACCCACACCTCAGTAGCTTTAAACAACAGAAATTATTTTTCTCTTATGCTACAGGTACATCATGGGTTGGCTGGAGATTCTGGTCCATATTATTCTCACTTGGATTCCAGGCTGAGAGGACAGCACCGTCTGGAAGCTCACCAGTTTCTCTGGCAGAGGAAAGCAAGAGCATGGTGAGTAAGGTACTAGGTGTTTTGTTCTGTTTTGTTTTGCTTTTACTCTACAGCAGATTGGCCTTTGTTGCTTTTCATTTGCTCAAGTAAGTCAAGTGGTCACACAGAACTACAGGGGAGCAGAAAATTGCAATCGTGTCATGTTTCTGGAGGGAGAACCATAGATGTTTGGCGAGCAGCACTGATAGCTACCTCAATCCCCCTTTACCCTCCCAATACCCCACATGGAAGTATATGTATGTAATAAAGGGTTTGAAACTTAAAAAGATCATGTGGCTTTAGTCTATGTGAGGAGAGTAACAAGTAATACACCGAAATAGACATTTGTCTTTTTAATCAATAAAACAGCGATAGCAGTTTCTTAGCCATCCCACGTATTCCATTATTTGGACAATATTCTGGAAGCTTTTAGAATCAGAAGGCAGATTTTGTTGACTAGTAATTTTTGAGGAGTTAACATACAATAACTTTTTGGAGAGAACATATGTGAAGTTTGACCCTGGATGATATTCAGCCTGCATTAGGATATGTTAGTATCTTGGAGTGGTGTCTTAATATACTCCCTGTATGGGGCTTTCCTCCAGTAGCATAACCCATGGCTCTGCTCTGGAGGAAGATTTCCATCATTGAAAAATCAGTAGTTGATACACAAATAACCTCAGCTTTGAGAGAGAAATTTACCTGAATACTATACTGGAGAGGTAATTACAAATACTTTTGGTGGTTTCTTTACTTAATATTTTCTAATCAGTGCAATGGGGAATGGATTATTTGTTTGTTTCCAGCTTGGCATTTAGGTCCTTATTCCGATGGACAACTCTACATCCTTTAACACTCTCGACCATTCCCACTGTCTTGAAACATGTCCTCTCCTGGGTTCCACAGTACTCTCACTAATCGTTCTTAAGTTCTTCCATTTACTTCTCTTCCTCTCCTTGCCCCTCACTGTTTGCCTTCCATTACCTTCCCTTTACTTCCAAAATCTCCAAGTCTTTTCCCTCCTCAGTTGTTTGTTTCATGGCAGCTGCTTTACTTCAGACATTAAGTAGCCCACTGGGACAATAATTCACCTACCTCTTAAGTCTATTGTGAGTCTCTGTCCATACTGCTGTTTGTCACTTTCTAGGGAGAATCTTTTAATGGTCAAATATAAACTATTAGTATAATCACCAAAAATATTCAAAAAGTGGGTCACTTCTATTATTCCAGTTTAACTTTCTGTTACTCTCATCAAAGTCAAGTCTGCAATCACAGAATTGTACCAGATTCTTTTCAAGGTTTTAATGAATGAGCAGGGAACAGTGAAAAGGCACAGATTTTGGGGGTCAGATATGCCTAGATCTGAATTCTGCATTTGACAATTATGAACTATTTGGCCTTGATCAATTTATCTACCTTTCTGAACTTATGTTTTATCCTCGATTCAATGGGAATAATAGCCATGACTCGCATAATTGTTTTGAGTGTCAGGCTTGATATATGCAAAATACTTATCACAGTAACTGGAGCACAGTAGAGTTTACAGAATTGATAATTATTATCATCATTGTTATTGTTGTATCTTTGTATAGACAGTGTTGTGTAGACATGACACTTGTAACCTTATCTACATGGCAAAGTCCTGTTCCTACTTTAGAACTATACAGGCCTCAATGTGTATCACCTTCAGTTTGCCTTTCTGGAAAAATTGCCTTGCTCCTTAGTGCTTTACTCTGGAACACAATGTGAGTAGTTCTTGTATAGGAGATGCTAGTGACTGAATCAGGGATGAAATAACCCCCTGAACAGTCCATCTTAAGACTAGCTGTTGGCTATGAAATAGACATGTGTCAAGGGTTTTGTCTAATACTCTGGCATATCCTCTAGGATCTGATCTAGAAAATATGGATAGGACTAACCATCAGTACTAAATGATTAACCTGTACTAAGAGAACTGTCAGTATGGAGAGGGCCATGGAGCAGGAAGACAAAGCAAAAAGTCTTCAGACTATGTGTCTCTTAGAAAAGAACAGTGAAGGTAGTTGGTACCTGGGGACTTTTGGATCCATGGGATTTTCTAGTTGTAATTCTAGTTAACGTGCATCCACACAAAATAAGTCCTTTGGGCAATGCATGCTGAGTCTCTGTTCCTTGTAGTCAACACAAAGATGTACCACATATGTTATCTTTTAGAAGATTTAGAAGGTGCCTGACCCTTCCTAGGAGTAGCTTCTTTGAGATCCCAGAATATTTTGTACATACATCTTTTATGGAATATATTCCAATAAGTTTTATTATTTTCCCAACATAATGATAATTTCTGTCTTTATAGTTTTAGCACACATAATCTACTCTCTGGGATATGTTAGATGATCAGCAAGTACTAATTTATGAATAATGAATGAATAAATAAAGGAATTCTTGCCTGTCTTTCCCACAGAACTCAGAAAAGCACATAACTTACAGGTTAAGTTACTTAAAAATAATGTACTCATATTTTTTTTTTTTAATTTTTTTTTCAACGTTTATTTATTTTTGGGACAGAGAGAGACAGAGCATGAACGGGGGAGGGTCAGAGAGAGAGGGAGACACAGAATCGGAAACAGGCTCCAGGCTCCGAGCCATCAGCCCAGAGCCCGATGCGGGGCTCGAACTCCCGGACCGCGAGATCGTGACCTGGCTGAAGTCGGACGCTTAACCGACTGCGCCACCCAGGCGCCCCAATGTACTCATATTTTAAAATTAAGAGTGATTACTTTAGCTTCTTTTCAGAATAAATGACATTATGACATTAGTTCATTTTGTTTAGGTAAAAGAAAAGAAAGGTGGAAAAGTAGTCACAGATTTCCTTTATTGTTCTTTCTAACTTGAAATACACATGGGCATTATGTAATGTGTTCCTCTTACATCTTGTGAAAATGGAGGATTGTGAACCGCACCGAAGAGCAAAACTTTGGTTAAACTTTGTTAAGTGAATTGCATAATTAAATTCTGCATCCTAACACTCCATGAATTTATAGGGCCTATTGTGTAATTAGTTTACAAAAGGAAGAGCATTGGAGTTATTTACGACAGATGTTCACCTAACTTAAAACAGGAAGAGTATATTTACTTCTATGTAGTTACTACAATGTAATTAAAACCATAAAACCACCTTATCTGAATTTCAAAGCGAGGGAATGATTTTTCTTTCCTTGGTCTTACTGACTGCATTATTTTTCACTGATCATGCAAGGATCATAGGAGAGGGCTGCAGGTTGACCATTATAGGCTTGCCAGATATTTTAGTAAGGTTTTGCTTATTCTTCTTCTCCACTTTTCTGCGGAGTGATAACTTTCTGAAAAATTGTATGTTTGTTGGCAGAAACAAACCTAGCATATGGCTGATGACAAAAATCACTTTCATGGCTCTGTTCTAGGAGTAGTTTGGGAAGGAAATGAGGATGTTCAATAAGCAGATGCTAAAAAAAAGATCTGAGTTTTAAGTATGGGTAGATAGTACGTAAACCACTGCTATCTTCCAGACAGTGGAGAAGCAGAAATATCACTGGTCTCTAAGCTTCAGGTAGCCCTTCTAGCGACTCTCCGTACATTTTTAGACTATGGATGTGAAGCACCAACAGTGTGACTTTTGTCATGTACCATGAGTGATAGAGATGGTCTTTGGCTGCTCACCCTCCGTGGCCAATCTGCTGAGGGAAAGTATTTTCAGGAAATAGTATTTGGATTTTCAGAACACATGAACTGTCTTTTTATGTAAGGCATGGGGAAATATGTCCAGATGTCAAATTTGTGCTCCAATCAATGTAGCTCATTCCACACATTTGCTTGTTATGGGAGAGTTCTGATTCCTCCACAATGGCTCACTTGGATCAGGGCAATATTATTTAGGGATTTGACAACACGTGCAAACTGTTTTTGAATTAATTTTCAAAGTCTCTTGTGACTGGTGTCAAACTGGCAACAGTATTCTTTCGTACATATAGGCTCAAGGACTAGGGTTTGAGGGTTGTTAATCTTAAAAATTTCCTCTCCAATGACTCCCTTTTACCTTTCAGAAAACGTTAAGTATGGTGGGCATCAGAATGTTAGTTAAAATAAAGAGAGGGATATAGAGTTTGGGGTTATAAGGTTGACTTTTGACTCTGAAAAGAACTTTTAACAGCAACATAATTACAGAGTAAGGCTAAATTAGAATTTGTCTCATTCAAGGTCTCCAAAGACTCACAGAACGAATAGGAAACTTTTTACATGAAAATATGGCACTTATTATAGAATGTATCATTTATACCACAAATATCATTACATAGCTACATTATACAAAAAAGATAAACTAGGTAAAATGGAGACATAATATTTGCTGTTGTTTTAACATTTCTTTTTAAAAATATTTATAAAATTGAACTACAGAAGACAAAAAACATTTCACAGCTTAAATTTGCTCCTTGTCACCCTGAAGACCTCATCAAACACCCTCATATCTTCCGCCTTGGGTTGAATACAATATAAAGATAAAGAAAACCAGCACTTTCTTTCTTTTTCTTCTTTTTTCTTTTTCTTTTTTTTTAAGTAGGCTCCACGGTGGGGCTTGAACTCACAACTTGAGATCAAGACCTGGGCTGAGATCAAGAGTCACACGCTTAACTGTCTGAGCCATGCAGGCACCTGAAATAGAGCCCTTTCCAGCCGAAAGTTTTGGGGTTGTAGCTAGTGGCTTCATGAAGCTTTATAGCCCAGTGTCGGAGAGAGTCTTCTCTTCTTATTAGAAGCCTATAACTAACTTCGCAGAATAGTGGGAACAGCCAGAAAGATGGTATTCAGGTAGTAAGGTGTCTTCTGTATGTTGGCATTTCATTTTAGTGACAGATTTTTTATAGATGCCTTCACAGAGATGACGGATTTCAGGTGGGAATCCTTTAGAAACTCTTTTAAGATCCTTTACTTAAAAAAAAAAAATGAAACAATTTTGATTAAAGATAAAAAGAGGTTTATATTTTGTTATAGGAAGCCAGTATCCAAATATATTTGTGGGAATCTATGGTCCAAGTGTGGGCTCTAAAATTCAGCTTCCTTTCCGGAAGTATCTTCAATAAACTAATTCATTTGGTACAATTTGTAATTTTCTGTTAATTTTATTCTGATAATTATCAAATCACCACCAAGTTTACGTGTGAAGGAAATGGTTTAGGTTCCTCTTATCAAAGGAATAAGTAACCACTGTCAGTGACAGTTTGTTTTATTATAAGCCCCTTAAACTCTTTCACTCATGTTTTTGTAACACATTTTAGCTTATTGCTTTGATTGTATATATGAAGGCAAATGAGAATCTGGTCAGGGGAACTTTTATTAACTGTCAGAGAGGTTTTTTTTTTTTTATTTTAAAGACTTGAAAAATATTTAATTCAGGGTGGTAGCCATAGGGATGCCATTTTGCTATTGGGTTGGTATTGCCTAACCAAACATATACAACTGTTTCTTGCCAAAATGTTTGTGTATAATCATGTAGTTTACTGAAATATCTTATTAGTTTTTCATTTTCTTTGACGTAATAAGACTTAAGGCCAAGCATAGCTCTATAAAATTAGGTTTTATTATCTACATGTTTGTTAAGTCTAAATTCCTTTCCTTAATATTGCTTAAGTACAGTTAGGTTTTTGAGGTTTACATTCCTTTTTTAAATAGGCATGGTCATGGGGTTTATGTTTTTCCAAACAAAAGAGCAATAGTGATGATCCACATTTTAAAAACACCCAAATTAATTATAGATTTTGCTAATAACTCCTAATATCTTTAATAGTAAGCCTACATTATAGTTGAAAATCTGAGGTTTACAGATCAAATCTATATCCTGTGAGATACAAGAGAAGGGTGCTGGTTTCCGGACATGTTGATATTTAGTTATAGATGAAAAGCTTAGTTCTAATCTATAATCTTTCTGGTTCATTTGGTTGCCCTGCTTTCTTACCACCATCTTATTTCTATCAGATATTTAATCTATGTTCAAGAGAGATTTGGGTCAGTGTCAATCTTGATTTCTAGAAGATGTTTGTATGTATTAAGAAATGGTGTGCTCATATATGCTAGAGCCACACAATTTTTAATATTTAGAAAAGTATTTACTTAATTAAATTTTTATGCTTTTATAATGGGGTAGGTGCTACTTAGGTGGTAGAGATGCTTGGATAGATAAAAAAAAGTTTTCTGATTTTAAGAAAATCATAGTCTGAGATAGATCTATAAAATACTAATTGTAGTACCCAAGCATGAAGGGCTATAAGAGATACATAAATTTCCCCCCCCCTTTAAAAATTTTTTTTTTAACGTTCATTTATTATTGAGAGACAGAGAGAGACAGAGTGTGAGCAGGGGAGGGGCAGAGAGAGGGGGAGACACAGAATCCGAAGCAGGCTCCAGGCTCTGAACTGTCAGCACAGAGCCTGACATGGGACTCGAACTCACAAACCGCGAGATCATGACCTGAGCCAAAATCAGACGCTTAACTGACTGAGCCACCCAGGAGCCCCTGCCCCCACCTTTTTGGTGGTGAAATGATTGAATGCTGATAATTTTCTGAGTCAACCAAATAGATAATTACAGAACACAGAAAAAGATGAGAAAAATTTGCTTGTGAAAGTTGATGAAAGTTTTACAGATAATATATACTTCTTAAGTAATTATCTGTGTAATTCTTCTTTTTACTGTTCTCAACTAAAATAGGTTCATTCTTATGGAAGTACCACTTTACTAACTGTAGCTTTATAATATGTTTCTTTAAAATTTCTTTTTAAAATTAAAGATTTCAATACCTGCTAAGACAAGTTCCTTTAAACTTTCTTTTTAAAATAAAAGATTCATGGTTAGTCTTGTTCAGTGTTCTTTCAGAAGAATTTTAGAATTATTTTGTCAAGTTCTGCTTCTCCCCAACACTTCAAAAAATCCCACTGATATTTTGTTTGGAATAGATTGTTATAATTTTATTTTAAAAAGGTACTCTTTCCTTCATTGCTCTAAGAACATAACACATATTTCTACTTGAAAATTTTGTAGAATTATTTCCTTTTTCTTATTTCTAAGTAAGCAATTTCTTTTCTTTAAAAAATGTTTGTTTAATTTTTTTGGGGGGGGGGAGAGAGAGAGAGAGTGACCAAGCAAGCACGGGGGAGGGGCAGGGAGAGAGGGAGACAGAGAATCCCAGGCAGGCTCTATGCTGTCAGTGTAGAGCCAGATGTGGAGCTCAAACTCATGAACTGTGAGATCATGACCTGAACAGAAGTCAAGAGTTAAGACACTTAACTGAGCCACGCAGGGGTCCTCTAAGTAGACAATTTCTAAATATTTTATGTTTGATTTAAAGTGTAAAGTGAGTCATTCCCATATATTACCTGTTGTCATTACTGATAAATAATCTTTGTATTCTTTTTCAAGAATTTAATCTTATATCCAGCCACTTTGTTGAGTTTTCTTCTTAATTATAATAGATTTCGAGCAGATTTTCTTGGCTTTTCTAGACATACAAACATATCAGTTTCAGATAATTATAAAAACTTATCTTTTGGGGCGCCTGGGTGGCTCAGTCGGTTAAGCGTCCGACTTCGGCTCAGGTCATAATCTCACGGTGCATGAGTTTGAGCCCCGCGTCGGGCTCTGTGCTGACAGCTTGGAGCCTGCTTCAGGTTCTGTGTCTCCCTCTCTCTCTACCCCTCCCCCGCTCACACTCTGTCTCTATCAAAATAATGAATAAATGTTAAAATTAAAAAAAAAACTTATCTTTTATTTCAATATTTACACCTCATATGTGTCTACTGTCTTATTACCTTGGCTGTATATCCCAGACCAATAGTAAATTATTTTGTTTTTAATTTTTGATTGATTTGGCACCAGGAAGTTTATGTTCTATGGAAAGGTTCTAGAATGCAGTTAGTCTCGTTTCCAGTGAATTATGATTTGATTAAACTGAAATTGAGGTTACTCATTTTCAAAATTTCATGTGAATATGTGATTATTTCTTATTTATTAGGCTGTGAGCTAAGGGAGTACCAACATGTAAGGGCCAGTAATACTTTTATATAAAAGACTTGAGTTAAAGGATTTTTAAACATAAAAGATTGACTTATATGATTAAGTATGAATTAATAAAAATGCTTCATATCTATATAGCCCTTCCAATTTTTTTTTTTTTTGAGAGAGAGAGAGAGAGAGAGAGAGAGAGCGTGGGGAAGGAGCAGAAGGAGAGGGAGAGAAAGAATCCCCAAGCAGGCTCCTTCAGCGCTGTCAGCACAGACCCCAGTGTGGGGCTTGATCTCACTACCATGAGATCACGACCTGAGCAGAAATCAAGAGTCAGATGCTTAACTGACTGAGCCACCCAGGTGCTGTGGCTTTTCCAAGTTAAAGAGGATTTCTTACACACAGCCTCATTTTATTGTCAGAACAATTCTAATACATGTGAAGAATGTTATTATGTTTGTTATATAAATAAAAACTGTAAGGTTCAGGGCAGTTAGGGATGGAATTGACTAAATAATTCTCATTATTCTGTGACTTAGCAAAAGTCCTCTGGCCTTAAGTGATAGTCCTTGGTCTGAAAACTGCAGTCTTTCTGAATCTTCAACAATTATCCTTCTATCCATGTTATTGGATAAATTTATTATTAATTTTTTTTAATGTTTGTTTATTTTTGAGAGACAAAGACGGAGCATGAATGGGGTAGGAGCAGGGAGACAGGGAGACACAGAATCCAAAGCCAGCTCCAAGCTCCCAGCTGTCAGCACAGGACCTGATGCGGGGCCTGAACCCCCAAACCGTGAGATCACGACCTGAGCTGAAGTCGGACACTTAACTGACTGAGCCACCCAGGTGCCCCATTATTGGCCAAAGTTAATGTTTGAAATAGGTCACAAATCTTTTAAGACCCAAGCATCAGGCATATTCAGTCATTGGATACTTATCGAAAACTTAAAATTTGCCATGTCCCAGAGATACAGAAAAGCATCAGACATGGCCTCAGCCTCTTGGAACTCATGGTCTAATGAAGAAGTGAAACATGTAAACCAGTGATTGTAATAAAATCAAGTAATTAGGAAAAGGAATTTTGGAAAGACTATATACCCCAGAGGCTCATAAAGACTTCAGAGAGGAGTTGATTTCTGAACAGAGTCTTGAAGGAGCAATGGGGGGTTTCCATACAAGCAAAAAGAAAGAGAGGCACATTACTGAAATGTGAAATGGAATGTGCATGAGTGTGGGGCAGTGGCTGTAGACTGAGACCAAGGAGAGCTATTGTCAACTAAGGTAAGATTCAAATTCTTCAGGGCCTTTTATAGGTAGTGGATAAGCTTGCATTTTCTCCTGATACTGATAGCAAGCCAAGAAAGCTTTTGGATAAGGAAAAGACAGGATCAGTTTTGCAGGTGGGAACGATAACTCTGGTATGAGATACACGTTGAGTAGGTGAGAGTGATGTGCAGAGAAGATAGAGAGCTCTTAAGACATGACTGCAATACAACCTGAAGCAGAGACAATGAGATTTTGAACCCAAAGATGTTACGAAAGGCATATTCAGACCACATTTCTAAGTGAAATTTGATTTATTGGATACAGAGGAGGAGGAAGATTATGCTGACATTTCCAGCCATTGGGTATGTGGTTTTGTCCTTAATGGAGCTACAGAAAAGGTGAATTATTGGTGTTAGCAGATTCCGGAAACATAAGAATTAGTAGTTTCTAGAGAAAAATGAAAGCTTCATTTTGTGACACACTTTGAAGTACCTGTGTTTTCTCATGCAGAGTTCAGTAGTGAGTTGAGAATATGTTTAGATACAGAAACTGATTAGCAAATGGTAACACTAATAATTATGTAAAGAAAAATGGAGAATAAAAATCAAGCAAACAAGTGAGAAAGAATGGATTAAGAAATAAGAAATAGCGAATCAGGTCAGAGTAACCAAAGGAGGAGAGAATTTTAAGAAGGGAGATATTTGGTGAATTCAACATTAATTCCTATTTTTTTAATGTCTATTTTTGAGAGAGAGAGAGAGAGAGAACAGGGGAGGGGCAGAGAGAGAGAGGGAGACAGAGGATCTGTAGTGGGCTCCGTGCTGACCGCAGAGAGCCCAATATGGGGCACTAACTCACAAACTGAGAGATTGTGACCTGAGCTGAAGTTGGATGCTTCATCAACTGAGCCACTCAGGCACCTCCCCGACTTTTTAAAAGTATCTGAGCAAAGTGAAGACTAGAATGAGGCTTCTCTAATGTAATCATCTCTATATCAAACCAACAGTGAACAGACTTCACGCTCGGGGGAAATAATTGACTTAGTTCTCTAAATCAAGAATCACAAAGGAAGCAGCAGAATACACATTCTTCTCCAGTGCACATGGAACAGTCTCCAAAATAGATCACATACTGGGACACAAGTCAACCCTCAACAAGTACAGAAAGATCGAAGTCATACTGTGCATATTTTCAGACCACAATGCTATGAAACTCGAAATCAACCACAAGAAAAAATTTGGAAAGATAGTAAATACTTGGAGACTAAAGAACATCCTACTAAAGATTGAATGGGCTAACCAAGAAGTTAAAGAGGAAATTAAAAAGTACCTGGAAGCCAATGAAAATGACAACACTACAGCCCAAGACCTCTGGAACGCAGCACAGGCGGTCATAAGAGGAAAGTATATAGCAATCCAGGCCTTCCTAAAGAAGAAAGGAAGGTCTCAGATACACAACCTAACCTTACACCTTAAGGAGCTGGAAAAAGAACAGCATATAAAACCCCAAACCAGCAGAAGACAGGAAATAATAAATATTAGAGCAGAAATCAATGCTACTGAAACAAACGAACAAACAAAAAACCAAAAACAAACAAACAAACAAACAAACAAAAACCCAGTAGAAAAGATCAGTGAAACCAGAAGCCAGTTCTTTAAAAGAATTAACAAAATTGATAAACCACTAGCCAGTTTGATCAAAAAGAAAAAGGAAAGGACCCAAATAAGTAAAGTCAAGAGTGAAAGAGGACAGATCACAACCAACACAGCAGAAATAAGAACAATAATAAGAGAATATTATGAGCAAGTATAGGCTAATAAAATGGGCAATCTGGAAGAAATGGACAAATTCCTAGACACATATAAACTACCAAAACTGAAACAGGAAGAAATAGAAAATTTGAACAGACCTATAACCAGTAAGGAAATCAAATTAGTAATCAAAACTGCCAAAAAACAAGAGTCCAGTGCCAGATGGCTTACCAGGGGAATTCTACCAAACATTTAAGGAAGAGTTAACACCTATTCTCTTGAAACTGTTCCAAAAAATAGAAATGGAAGGAAAACTTCCAAACTCTTTCTATGAAGCCAGCATTACCTTGATTCCAAAACCAGACAGAGACCCCTCTAAAAAGGAGAACTATAGACCAGTTTCCCTGATGAACATGAATGCAAAAATCCTCAACAAGATATTCGCCAACTGGATCCAACAATACATTAAAAAAATTATTCATCATGACCAAGTGGGATTTATACCTGGGATGCAGGGCTTGTTCAATATCCACAAAACAATGAACGTGATCCATCACATCAATAAAAGAAGGGGGGGGGCCGCCTGGGTGGCTCAGTCGGTTAAGCGTCCAACTTCAGCTCAGGTCACGATCTCACGGTCCGTGAGTTCGAGCCCCGCGTCGGGCTCTGGGCTGGTGGCTCGGAGCCTGGGGCCTGCTTCCGATTCTGTGTCTCCCTCTCTCTCTGCCCCTCCCCCATTCATGCTCTGTCTCTCTCTGTCTCAAAAATAGATGAACATTAAAAAACAAATTTTAAAAAAAGAAAGGGCAAGAACATGATCCTCTCAATAGATGCAGAGAAAGCATTTGACAAAATACAGCATCCTTTCTTGATAAAAACCCTCAAGAAAGTAGGAATAGAAGGATCATACCTCGATATCATAAAAGCCATATATGAATGACCCAACACTAATATCATCCTCAATGGGGAAAAACTGAGAGCTTTCCCCCTAAGGTCAGGGACAAGACAGGGATGTCCACTCTCGCCACTGTTATTCAACTTAGTATTGGAAGTCTTAGCCTCAGCAATCAGACAACACAAAGGAAAGGCATCCAAATTGGCCAGGAGGAGGTGAAACTTTCATTCTTCACAGATGATGTGATACTTATATGGAAAATCCAAAAGATTCCACCCAGAAACTGCTAGAACTGATCTATGAATTCAGCAAAGTGGCAGGATATAAAATCAATGCACAGAAATCGGTTGTATTCCTATACACCAGCAATGAAGTCACAGAAAGAGAAATCAAGGAATCGATCCCTTTTACAATTGCACCAAAAACCATAAAATACCTAGGAATAAATCTTACCAAAGAGGTGAAAAATCTACACACTGAAAACTACAGAAAGCCTAAGAAAGAAATTGAAGAAGACACACAAAAATTGAAAAATATTCCATGCTCTGGGATAGGAAGAATACTGTTAAAATGTCAATACTACCCAAAGCAACCTACATATTCAATGCAATACCTATCAAAATAACACCAGCATTCTTCACAGAGCTAAAACAGACAGTCCTAAAATTTGCATGGAACCAGAAAAGACCCCGAATAGCCAAAGCAGTCTTGAAAAAGAAAACTGAAGCTGGAGGCATCACACTCCTGGACTTCAAGATGTATTACAAAGCTGTAATCATCAAGACAGTATGGTACTGGCATAAAAACACTCAGATCAATGGAACAGAATAGAGAACCCAGAAATGGACCGACAAATGTATGGCCAACTAATCTTTGACAAAACAGGAAAGAATATCCAATGGAATAAAGACAGTCTCCTCAGCAAGTGGTGCTGGGAAAACTGGACAGTGACATGCAGAAAAATGAACCTGGACCACTTTCTTATACCATACACAAAAGTAAAATCAAAATGGATGTAAGACCCAAATATAAAACAGGAAGTCATCAAAATCCTCGAGGAGAGAGCAAGCCAAAACCTCTTTGACCTTTGCCACAGCAACTTCTTACTCAAACGTCTCCAGAGGCAAGGGAAACAAAAGCAAAAATGAACTATTGGGACCTCATCAAAATAAAAAGCTTCTGCACAGTGAAGGAAACAATCAGCAAAACTAAAAGATAATCAATAGAATGGGAGAAGATATTTGCGAACAACATGTCAGATAAAGGTTGAGTATTCAAAATCTATAAAGAACTTATCAAACTCAATACCCAAAAAATAAATAATCCAGTGAAGAAATGGGCAAAAGACATGAATAGACACTTCTCCGAAGAAGACATACAGATGGCCAACCGACACATGAAAAAATGTTCAACATCACTCATCATCAGGGAAATACAAATCAAAACCACAATGAAATACCACCTCACACCTTTCAGAATGGCTAACATTCACAACTCAGGCAACAACAGATGTCGGTGAGGATGCGGAGAAAAAGGATCCCTTCTGCACTGTGGGTGGGAATGCAAACTGGTGCAGCCACTCTGGAAAACAGTCTGGAGGTTTCTCAGAAAATTAAAAATAGAACTACCCTATGACCCAGCAATTGTGCTACTAGGTATTTATCCAAGGGACACAGGTGTGCTGTTTCAAAGGGGTACATGCACCCCAATGTTTATAGCAACACTATCAACTATAGCCAAAGTATGGAAAGAGCCCAAATGTCCATCGATGGATGAATGGATAAAGAAGATGTTTGTGTGTGTGTGTGTGCGAGCACACACGTGTGTGTGCATGTATATGTATACACACACACACAGTGGAGTATTAGTTGTCAATCAAAAAAAATGAAATCTTGCCATTTGCAACTACATGGATGGAATTAGAGGGTATTATGGTAAGCAAAATTAGCCAGAGAAAGACAAATACCATATGACTTCACTTACATGAGGACTTTAAGATACAAAATAGATGAAGAGAATGGAAGGGAAGCAAAAGTAATATAAAAACAGGGAGGAGGACAAAACATAAGAGACTCTTAAATATGGAGAACACACAGAGGGTTACTGGAGGGCTTGTGGGAGGGGGGATGGGCTAAATGGGTAAGGGGCACTAGGGAATCTACTCCTGAAAGCATTGTTGCTCTATAAGCTGACCAACTTTGATGTAAATTTAAAAAAATAAATTAAATAAAAATTAAAAAAAAAAGATTCACAGAGGGATGGCTTATGTGCTAAATTTTGTTACTACCCTGGCTTCCTTCTAAGATTCCCTTTGCATTTTCCAAAGAGAAGTTGGCAACTACAAATCCCAGAACCTCTTCTTCCTAGGGGTTTGGGTTAGAATGTGCAAATGGGAAGCACTCAGGTGAGATTAGGAGGATGGAAAAAAGGAGAGACTGTTTTTCCCCTAGAGGAAATTCTAGTCATAAACATAGAAAAAGAAAATTTCAGTAAGTAAAATGTGTTTTTGGATGAAAACACAATATCATAAGGACATAAAATATTCAGAATAGGTTTTATGTAATAAAATATCTTAGGTATATTTGGGGCAGGAGAAAGATAATTTGATAAAGTGATGATAGTGTGGAAAAAAAAATTAAGAATAGTCAACAGAGAGGGGTGCTTGGGTGGCTCAGTCAGTTAAGCGTCTGACTCTTGGTTTTGGCTCAGGCCACGATCTCGCAGTTCATGGGACTGAGCCCCACCTTGGGCTCTGCACTGACAGCTCAGAGCCTGCTTGGGATTCTCTCTCTCTCCATCTCTCTCTTCCCCTCACTCACACTCTCTCTCTCAAATAAGTAAACTTAGAATAGTCAGCAGAGAATTAGAAGAAAAATGAGGGAAAACTTGGTGTATGAGATGACAAAGAATACTTAGGAAAATACTTCTATCTGTTGTTTTATAATAGGGTAACATTTATCAAAAAATAATCTAATAAATTGTCCCTAGACAGACTCAGATATATTTAGTAAATTATAATGTTAAATTGACGGTATTCCAGATCAGTGGAGCAGGAATAATTATCCTGTAAATAGTGCTGGGACATTTGATAACCACACAAAGTGATATGAAATCTCTCCCTCGTACTATATGCCAGAATAATTAGACATGAGTTGAAGAAATGAATAGAAAATATGAAAAAAATTAAATGATGAGAAGATAATCTAAATGAAAATTTTAAAAATGTTGGAGGTCGAAGGCCCTTTTTAGCATAAAAACAAAAGGTAGTGGCTATTGTTTATTCCAAGTATTTCTTTGCTGCAAGTATTGTTCTCTACATGTAAAAATTTATTTAATCCTCACAGGAACCCTGCAGAGGAGGGGGAAGGGAGGCAGCAGTGATTACTGTAAACAAGTGAAAATGTATGTGACAGCCAGTGCAGAATTTGTAATATTTGTGGAAAGGAGATAATGTATTTAATAAATAAATGGCACTTTTGAGTTTATAAGAAATAGATGAACACACCATTTGTAAAGTGGGCAAAGAATTACACAAGCCAGCAATTCTTTCTTTTAATGTTTATTTTTGAGAGAGGGAGGGAGAGAGAGAGAGAGAGCGAGGGAAGGAGGGGGAGAGAGAGAATCGCAAGCAGGCTCTGCACTGACAGATGTGGGTTCAAACTCAGGAACTGGGAGATCATAACCTGAGCCAGAATCAAGAGTCTGAGCCACCCAGCCACCCCCAAACTGGCAATTCTAAAAAGGAGAAATTCAAATGGCATTTGATACCGCAGAAACCTGGTCGATCTCATATGGGAGAAACTGTTTTGGTTGCCTTCATTCCTATTCTCAAACTCCCCTCAGAGTTTTCTTCCAGCAGTGTTTGAATTATGTACAGTTAACTGGAACAGTGATGGATGGGCATCTTTCTTAAGCCAGACCAACCAAGGTCCTTTACCCATAAATTTATGTGTAGGCAAGACTTACCTAAAGCTTTCATAATAGACATACCAATAAATCTACAACTAAAATTTTTCTTCTAAGCAAATAGTGTTACACATAAGAATACATTTAAAATTGAAATGATGGAAAAATGTTGAGAAATAGACCATTGATTAAAGAAAGTATGGTCCCTTGAAATAAGATTTCTGTGGAGTCTTTATAATGTACATTTTGGAATAGGGACCAAAAATCCAATGCCTATATATATCAGGCAGGAAATATGTATGAGTGAAATAATTTGAGTGCAAGTATATATGCATATAGTATATGAATTGTGAGGACCAGCATCAGCTAGAATGTTTGTGTTCTATCTAAAGAGTAAGTAGCTATACAGTTCGAGTTATTTTTGTCCCCCAAGGATGCAGACTGAGTGTGGCTTGGTCTTTTGATTTTCCAAGACATGAAAATTTAAATTCATTTCAAATGTGAAAATATTTATGGCAAGTAGATCCAAATGGTATGTTATATTCATCAAAGAGGTCAACAGTTTGCAATTTCTGTTTAGAAAAAGACTCACTTTTGGAGCACCTGGGTGGCTCAGTTGGTTAAGTGTCCAACTTCGGCTCAGGTCATGATGTCATGGTTCATGAGTTCAAGCCACGTGTCAGGCTCTGTCCTGACAGTTCAGAGCCTGGAGCCTGATTCGGATTTTGTGTGTATGTCTCTCTCTTCCCCTCCCCCGCTCCCACTCTGTCTCTGTCTCTCAAAAATAAACATTAAAATAAATAAATAAAAAAAAGAAAAATATTCACTTTAATAGTTGTGTGTTCAGTACATTTACTATCTGTTCCTAAGTTTGAGAAAGCTATTTAAAATTAGTATTGGGTGCCTGGGTCGCTCAGCTGGGTTAAGCATCTGACTTCAGCTCAAGTCACGATCTCACGGTTTGTGAGTTTGAGCCCCGTATTGGGCTTGCTGCTGTCAACACAGAGCCCATTTCACATCCTGTCTCCCTCTCTCTGCCTCTCCCCTGCTCACGCTCTCTCTCTCAAAAATGAACAAACATGTATAAAGAAATAGCATCAAAAGGGATTTCTCACAAATTCAGGAATAAAGCAAGATATCTGCTCACTAAGTTGTTGTTCTGGAGATTCTAGCCAAAACGACATTCAAAAACGAAAGCAATAAATAACATAAGCAAAAGAACAATACATATTGAAAAGTCAGTCAATATTCTTCCTTTTTACAGATGTTGTAACCCAGTGATTCACTTTTCAAGAGTTATTCTTGAAGACATAGTGGGTTAATTATACAAAAACATATATTCAAGAAACTTAATTAGATATACTAGAGGAAATAGAAATAATACAAATACATAACAATGATGCATAGTTTAAATATTTGATACATTACATTAAAATACAATATAGATGTTTATGTGTATATCTTAAAAATAATGAATATAACATTTTAAAGTAAAAGTTGTTTTATAAATATTATAATATACATCAAGCTTTTAAATTGCTTATTTCTAGTGGCGGGATTTGAATCTTCTTTATTTTTCTGATATATTTTCTACAACGAGCAGGTACTCCCTATATTGTTAGACAATGACACTTTACATTCTATTTTTAAGTTGTAGGTTTTACTACTTTAATAGTTACAAAAAGATTTAACAAAGTAGATATAATTTTGCTAAAGAAACAGTGTCCCACCTATTTCGTATACCATAATTATCAAATCACTGAGTAATGTTTTGAAGGACAAGATGCTTAAGCATGTCAGATAACTCAGAGAAGTCCGGAAAGATAAATACTGAGGAGTGTTTGTGGGATTTGGTAATTAGTAGGTCAATCATGGTGACCTTTGCAACTCCACATTAAAAAGGGGGAAAGTTGGTTCCTAAAATCAAAGAGATGTCATTTTCTCTTGTCTAAAGCAATTTGTTCAGTTTTAATGCTGCTTGATAATGTGAAGGGTGTTGAGAATTGGTTTTATCCCTTAACCTAAATTAAATGTAATCAATCACATAATAAAAGTTTGAAAGAACTTATTTTATCAAGTCAATTTATAGGAGATACTGATTATAGTCCTTTAATGAATAATACTTGATCAAAAAGCATGTTAAAATTAAATATCTTAAATGTTCATTAATGTATTGTTTCATTTATTCATTCAACAAATAAATATTAAAAGGCTACCATGCGCCAGGAATTGTTTTTGGTGTTCTGGGATTACATCTGAGAACAAAACAAAGAGAATGTACTTCTGGAGTTTTTATGTTAGTAAGGAAAAGACAGACAATAAACAAAAAAGGTAAAACATTCAGTGGGCTACTCGTGAGTGTTCTTGAGAACAATAAATCATGAAGAAGGGCGGATTGTCCAGGATGGGGGCTGAATATTAAATAGGGTGATCATGATGTGCCATGCTGAAAAGGGACCTTTGAGCAAAGGCCCAGTAGAGATAAGGGCAGACCTTGTGAAGATTGTAGCTTTCCTCTTGATGTCGTGAGAAGTCACTGAAGGGTTTCAAGCAGAAGAATGGTTGTCACTTCTGACCTAGGTTTGCAAAGGGCTCACTCCCAAAGCCATGTTGAGAAAGAGCCTGCAGGAGCACGCAGAATATTCTTCATTTCCCCTCTAGATTCATTCTCAGGCCTTCCCTGCCCTATGTCTCTGTGCCTGTGGGTGTGTGCAGAGGGCGACCTTTGTAGGAGACCTGTGGGAGGATGGGAGAGCGGTTTGGGTATTTCTCTCTTCTGCCCTCTCTGCCAAATGATGGTTTTGGTAGCGTCCATTTTGTCAGAGCTCATGTCATTTAAAAATTTAAGTAACATAGGCTTCTAAAGACTTACTGATGTCTCATGTTTGATTATATTAAGGTCCAAGTCCTCTTGGTATTATTTGCAATCAGATTTTTACATGTGCTTGTTAAAAGCTGTCCCTCAATTCATTTCTTCTTTTATAGAGCTGCACACCCCTGGCTGTGCAATAGGTCTGTTTTCTAGTGCAGTTTCTTTGGCTAGATCTCTTGTTGGTCACATGCTTGGTGGTAGCAGAGGAAAGCCAGGGCTCTGTCCTTGCCATTTTGGGAGGTCTGCACAGCAGTACATCATGGCACTCCGCCCACGTCTTTACCCATAAGAGAAATACACGCAAATAATAAGAAACAGCTGCTTCTTTCCTACACTGCCCCACTGCAGTATTTAGCCTGTAACTCCTGCTCATGGGTCTTATGTTCCACACTAAAACTTGGGGAAAGACTGCTGGTGGGTCAAACTGAGTATGTTCATTTCCCTTTTTTACTGTAGGGAAGAAAACAGTATTTTCCCTGTTTAGGCAAGTTTTTCTGTGGCTTAAATTTACTGGTGGCCTTTAAATAAGACCAGTTTCAGAGTTAACCTTTCTTCTCCCCATCTGGGCTCAGTTATCATTCAGGTTCTTTTTTTTTTTTTTTTTTTTTTTTTTTTTTCAAATTGGTTTTCTCATTCTTGGTCTGCGGCTGACTTCCCTCTGGGAGGTTGGCAATACCGCCCAGTAACTGGAGTGAGCGCCTGATTAAAGATTGTAGCTAATGACATTTGGGATGGACACAATGTTGTTATGCTTTCATGTGTCTCTTTTTTTCTTCTAATAGTTTCTTATTAGTTAAAACCTTAAGTAATGCATGTGAGTTTCTTGGAAATGTTAAAACATTTCTTTTTATCTGCTATACTTTAATGCCAGATTGTGTGTAGGCTAGTGACCTAGAAAAGCCATTTCCTGATATATGGTGTGTAATTTAGCCAAACTGGTTTGATTACATTACTGGGTATGATTTAGGCCCATGGAAGAGTCAACCAGCAATTTGATTGAAGCCACACTCTGCCTTGTCATCCAAAGATCAGAACAGAAGCCTTAATTAGGCTGGTTGATTAAGCAAAAATCTTAACTTTAGTTGGTTACCTGGAGGACCATATCACAGGAGTAAATATGGACTTGAGTATTACTTTTTAAAAACCAGAATAACAATAAGAGGGGAATACCTGTATCTTCTTTCTTATTTTTTCAATTAGCTTTGCAACGGCACAGCATCCATCCACTTTGGATCAAATGATAGACTGTTACTGAATCATTTTTATTTTTTTAAATGTTTACTTATTTTGAGGGAGAGAGAGCACAAGCAGGGGAGGGGTGGAGAGAGAGAGGAAGACAGAGAATCCCTAAGCAGGCTCTGTGCTGTCAGTGGAGAGCCTGACATGGGGCTTGAACTCAAGAACTGTGAGATCATGACCTGAGCTGAAATCAAGAGTCAGAAACTTAACCAACTGAGCCACTCAGGTGCCCCTTGAATCATTTTTAGAGTCAGAAGAAACTGAATTCATTTGAGTCATGAAAAAGGGATTGTGCTGTTTACTCTTGGTGCTTGAGGCATTGGGCCGATATTGGAAGTCAACTTTCAGAGATTAGAAAGGGGACCAGAATAAATAAATGAGAGTTCATTCTAGTAATATCTTTGGGAGAGTAATATTTTCTGCTAATAATTTACTTGCTAAAGAGTTGAAATGATCTAGACTACAAAAATGTCTCTTAATAAATAAAATAATTTGAGAAATGCTATTCATTTCACCATCAGAAGACATGGACTAGAAAACCTTTTAAAGTAGTTATTCTGTATACTACTTGCTTCATCTACTCCCACTGGTTTGGCTTTGCCTCCTTGAGCTCTTTAGGAATGACATCTGCCAGCCTGACGTGGACAACACTTTTTGGATTTACCTGTGCAGATCTTCATTGGAGACATAGCTGAAGTGTGATCTTTATGTTGGCCACTTATTAAGAAAAAAACCAGATTATTTTTCATATGACATGGAAGTGGAGAAGTTACACCAACTGTTACCTTTTAGTCAGTCTTTATTCTGACTTATTATTAAGAAGGCTTAATTCTAATTAAAATTTTTATTTTTGACAAAAGTAGGATCTTCTTTAAAATTTTTTTAAAATATTTATTTTTGAGAGAGAGAGAGAGAAAGAGAGAGAGAGAAAGACAGAGCGCAAGCAAGTGGAGGATGGGCAGAGAGAGGGAGACACAGAATCCAAAGCAGGTTCCAGGCTCTGAGCTGTCAGCACAGAGCCCGACGCGGGGCTTGAACTCACGAACCATGAGATCATGACCCGAGCCAAAGTTGGACCCTCAACCGACTGAGCCACCCAGGAGCCCCAAAAGTAGGTTCTTTTCTACTTGCAACAGCTTTTTGTGATGCTTTACTTGAGCTTTTTTGTTTGGTTTGGGTTTTGATAGGAGGAGAGAACACTGGGAAAATACAATCTTTGTGTTAACATCTTCCTGAAAGTGTCCATGTTTTGGTAGATGAGCACCAGAAGACCCTAAAAGATAAAATATCTGATTTGTTCTCAGAGAGAAAAAAGGATGTCAGATGTGTTAGCAGGATATATTCCACAAACCTTTATGGATATTATATTGAACGTATTATTAAATTAATGGGATGTATTAGGCTGCCCTGTAAATAGCTCTGTGCTTGGGATTAGACCTATGTTGTGGCCCTAGTTTGCTACTCATAATCTAGGCTGATCACCTCACCTCTTTGCAAGTAAAATGACTTGAACCTAATAGAATCTACCACCTCCCACCTAACTTACCTAACTTACTTGGGGAGCCACACTGAATAAGATCCCTTAGAACAAGAGTCTTCACCAAGCTACTTAGAAAATGCAAGAATAGATGGTCACTCCGTTTCACTTTAACGTTTATGGTTTCATGTTTTTATATAACAGCTAAAGTAAAAAATTTAATATTATTTCACTGCAGGCACCTTTACTATTTATAAAACTTCTCTAGATGGATATAGGAAAAGGGATTTCAGGAATGGGCTTTTGGCTAACCAAGATTGGAAGAGTCAACATCCTTCTATTTATCTGTGTTTCCTGAATCTTAAAGATATTAAATAATATTATTACCAATTAGAGAATTATTTTTGAATCAGAGAGTAATTAAGGCTTAATATTATCTTATTTGACCAACCACTGGGCAGTCCTTTTCTGTAAGAAGAGAACAAGAGTTCTAACTCTTTTTGAATGCTATTCTAGAGTGTTTTAGATATTTAACTAAGCCCCAAACTACCAAAATTTTTTAGGAATCCCTGGGTTTCCTCTCTTAGCATCTGTTTACTCTGGGAAGATCGATATTATATGATGGATTTTCTTTTTAATCCATGCTAAAGTCATCATGAGAAGTGGGCCATTGTAAAAACTTTTTTAAAAGGAGATGATGTGACTGGTCTAATAAGGTGAGTGGGTGGAGGAAGGAGCTTAGTAATACTGACCATAATTCAGTTAGGTTTGTAATCAAGACTAAATGGAGATCAAAAAGGAGGAAATGGGGATTTAGTCTTCACACAAAGAAAATGTTCCAAAAACAAGGAATAACTGGATGAAATTGAATAGGCTACAGAAAGAGGGGTAAGGAAATGGTACGAGCGGACACAGATGGAAAAGAAAGGAATTGTAAGAAATAAATGACTGGCTTTCTGTTTGAGGGATGTACTTTCTATCTAGTTTTAAGTGGAATTTTAGAAAAACTCAAGTATTGTGTGTAGAAACACGTAACAAGTTCAGTAAGAGGTTAAAACCATTAAAAGAAAAAGCTAAGAACTAGCAAGAGCTACTTTTTCCCTCCTTTTCCCCCCTCCTCCTGGAGCCCTCGGCTCCAAATAATTGAACAGTTCCAAGTTCAGTTTGGAATAATTGCCTCTCATCTTCTCTAAATGAATAAAGAGACATCTTATTAGTCAACCATGCTTCTGAACTTTCAGAATATAATGTTTTGTATTATTATTTCAACTTCACAGATAAATTAATTATGTAAATATGATGGTGCTTTTCTTTATTTTTAGATTTTCCTTTTTTGACTACGGCAGACATTTCAAAACAGTCCTTAAAGGTGTGTAAGTCCTTCAAGACTCCTTTTAGGAGTCTCCCCACAGCACAGTACTTTTGATTGCCCACTGTATTTTTACCAACAGTAAAATCGAAAGACTTTTACATTGAGCGCTTACGAACTTACCACATAGTCTGTCATTAATGTTTTACTATACTTTTGTAACACAAATGTATCCATCTCTGTACCTTTTCATCTAACTTATGTTGGATGCATTTCAAAGTGAATTGCACATATATTTCCTCATAAATATTCTAGCATTCTTAACTAGAGTTTGATACTTCATAGTAATAGACTTATTCGTAGCAGACTTTACTAGCTTTTACTTTTGACGAATAATTTATATACAGTGAAATACACTATTATTAGTGTATGTTTGCTGGGGTTTCACAAATGCACATGCATTTTATAATCCAAATCCATTTCCAGACACAGAATATTATCATCAGCCAGAAATTTTCCTCACGGCAGTCTCTAGTCAATCTTCACTCCCACCTTAGAGGCAGCCACTGACATTCTTTCTGCCATTCTAATTTTGTGATTCTATAATTTCCATGTAAATGGAATCAAATGGAATGTTGTCTTTTATATACGACTTTCTTTCTCTTTCTATCAGCGTGGTGTATTTTAGTTTAATCCATCAGCATTTGTTCTTTTTTTTTTTTTTTTTACTGCTCAAGATACCATTTTTTGTTTTGTTTTGTTTTTTAATCCATTCTTGTGTTGGTGGACACACAGCTTTTTGCTATTTTGGGCCATTATTAACAAAGCTTCTGTATTTTAAATTTTTTGGTGAATTTATGTTTTCATTTCCTTTAGGTAAATACCTAGGAATGGAATTGCTGTATCATTGGGTTTTATGAGAAACTGTCATACCTTATCCAGAGTGGTTGTACTGTTTGCTAATGCCTCCAGAAGATACTTGAGCAGCCCGGGTACTCCGATGACAACACCTGCTGGTGTTAGAGCCTTTCATTTTAATCACTCTCCTAAGTGTGTGGTGCTATTTTTATTTTAATTAGCATATTCGTAATGACTGACAATGTTGAGCAGTTTTTCATGGGCTTGTTGGCCATTTTTTTGTTGTTGTTATTTTGAGTTGTGTGTTTATTTTTGAGCTGGAAGAGTTAGGTAACGATACTGTAGATAGTGCTTTGTCAGGTATTTTCTTCTAATTTGTGGTTCACTTACACATTTCCTTAACAATATATTCTAATGAGGAGTCATTTGATTTTTTTATCTCATTTTATTTTCTTAAGTTTATTTGTTTAGAGAGAGAGAGAGACAGTGTATGCTTGCAGGGAAGGGGCAGAGAGAGAATCCCAAGCAGGCTCAGGCTGTGAGGACAGAGCCCAATGTGGGGCTCTATCTCACGAACCATGAGATCATGACCCGAGCCGAAATCCAGAGTCAGATGCTTAACCTGCTGAGCCACCCAGACACCCCAATAAGTAGTCATTTTAAAATATAAAGTCAAGTTTATTGTTTTTTGTTTTTTGTTTTTACATAAAGGGTTCTTGTTTTCTATGGCCTAGAAACTTGTAGACCAAGCCCCAGCTCACAGGAGAGTCTCTTACGTTTCTTTCTAAAAGCTTTATGGTTTTAGCTTTTATGTTTGGGTTTAGGATCCATCTTGAATTAATTTTTGTGTTTGGAGACACAGGGCCTCCATTATATTTAATATTTTCATACTGATTTAGGCTCAAAATTGATGATTGTGTACTATATCGTATGCTAACAATTTCACTGTTTCTTCCTCAGTAACCTAATGTATTTTCTCCAACAGTTACCATCTCCTTTCGGGTTCGACCTCCTATGACTTGGGAGATCAGGTGCTATTGCTTGGGATAATCATTTATTCATCCCACAAACATATATGGAGTACTACTCTGCAGTGTATTGTGACAAATGCTATGGATAAGAAAAGGAAAAATACCTTGTGCTTGCCTCAAGGGGACACGCCTAAGTGGAGAGGCAATTGGACAAAGATTGAAAACAGATGATAAAGATGCAGAGACCCGTGGGGGCACAATGGGGAACACCTAATACAGAGTTCTGGGATCAGGAGATTTCTTTATTAAAAGAGGTGATTTTAGAGCTTTGGCCAAAAAAAAAAAAAAAAAGGTGTGATTTAATCGTGCAGAAAGGGTTAGCAAGACTCCTGCTCTCAAGACCTAATTGCTGAGTAAGCATAAATAAGATAAAGCCATATCACTATGAGATAAAGCACCTAGAACTATAAAAAATAGAACATTTAAAGAAGTTGAGACTTCAGAATGGAAAAAAAAAATTATCTTCCACAGTACACGGTGTATATGTGAAGGACTTCATCAGGGAGGTAGCATGTGAGCTGGGTCATGGGGTTGTTTTGGAGATTAAATGAATTAATAAATGCACAGTGCTTAGGGCAATATCTCATGTTGTAAGTGTTGATAATCATTACATTATTATTATTGAAAGATATATAGGACTTGAACATTTACAGTGATGAAAAACATTTTATGTACATGACAAAATTTTAAGCTGTTTGTTTATAAGGTGTATGGAGTGAAAACTGAGCTTAGAGACTAAAAGTTCAAGAAATGTTCAGAAATTGGAAAACAGTTCACATTCACTAGGTTTCAATAATGTTGGACAGGTATGATAGGCACAACAGAGGAAGAGTTTTGGAAAGCAAGTTAAGCATTAGTATTTTCTTTTGGTTGTAATTGAAGCCATTGTTGGCTTTCTTCCCTCCTTCCTTCCCTCCTTCCTTCCTCCCCTCTTCCCTCCCCCCCTCCTCCCCCCTTCCCTTTTCTTCCTTTCCCTTTCCTGCCCTCTTTTTCCACAGACAGAAAAGCAAAAGCTGTACATCTTTGTGCAAAATCTAGGGGTAGGGAATGGCAGGAGCTAGACAGAGACGTTAAGAAGTGATCACATGGACAGAAGAAGAACATGTTGTCCAAAGTAGTTAGGCAACAATCCTTGATATCACTGAGAGGGTGAGAAAGATGGAAATTAGATTTAGCAGTTTGTACTAAAGTGATCTTTGAAAGAGTAGTTTCACAGATTGATGAAGGCTGAAGCCAGATTTTAAGGGATTAACAATGGCTTTGTATTACAAGTATTACAAGTACAGTGTATTTAGAAAAAGTTGATCATTGAAGGTAAAAGTAAGGAGTGATTTGATGATAATAGCTTGAAAAGGTAGCAGACCTGGGCTTAGAATTTTTAGGCCTACCACTATTTTCAGATTGAGCCAGGAGGAGAGAGGTAAAAGATAAGCATGAGCACACATGAGTGATGAGATTGTGTTGAAAATACATCATTGAAAGTATAATGATTTTTTTTTTCTGGGAAAAATGTCTAGAGGAGACAGGAAGAAAAGAGAATAAAGGTGTGCGTGTAAGAGTTGGCACTGAGGAGACATTTTGTTCTCCAACGGGTAGAAGGAGGTAAGGACAATAAGTGAAGACAAAGTAATAATAAAGAAATGTTTGTGGAGGGGAAGGGATTTGAAGAAATTCATGCAGCCATCTTATCAGAAAGTGGGAGGCAAGGCCATCCAGAAGGCACAAGTGTAGTAGAGCTGAGGAGATTGAAATTGCTTTGAAATTAATTCTGTGGTAAGTGTGTTAGGAAGGTTCATTAGCTTTCTATTGCTATGTAACAGTTACCACAAGCCAGGAAGAGAGCTCTCAGCAGGAACCTTGATCTTGAACTTCTGGCTTTCAAAACTGTAGGAAATAAATTTCTGTTGTTTCAGTCACCCAAGTCTATATTATAGTATCCTAAAAAGACCAATACAATGGGAGTCAGATTTCTCACTCTGGGAGTAGGGGTTACAAATATGGAAGGGAAAAAAAGCTGGCATTAATCCTGGGGTATTGGACTGGAGTTGGAGATGTGGTGTGTCATATAGAGATGGATAGAAAAATAGGTATAAATGTAGATGGATATTCTTACATATATTCCTCAAATTATGTCTACTGGGAGGCTCGAGTGGTGAAATACCAATAGTCATGAGTATACAGATACTAGTTTCTAAATATAATTCTTACCTATAATGAACAAAGGCTTCTTGGAGAAATGCTTGCTTCCAGGGCTGGGGGAAGCAAAGTACAAGATTAACATGGAAAATCTTATGTCAAAAAGTGAGGAATTGCTCAGAAAATGATATAGACAGAAGCAGTGTAAAGAAGCCCCCATGAGCCAAATATCGGAATGACGTGAGGATCGAAAGAATGCTAGTAATGGACTATAATCCACGGAATAAAATAGGAAGCCATTTGTCTATATAAATCGAAATAAACAAATGCATAAATAAATGGGGAGAAGAGAAAACTCTTTGTTACAATGGAACGTCCACTAATAAATGTAGGTGGAATGATGGAATTAAGAATCATCATTTGGCAACCATCATACTGACAGTTCAGTTACAAAATATCAACAGATGCTAAAACTAGTGGGTGAAAAGTTGACGAGGAATGTAATATTGACTTAGCCTCAACGATTTGTTTATTACAAAGGGGAAAAGCTTTAGAGTGGAGAGACTTGTGGAACACCACCTCTGTCAAGGGGCAAATCGAACCAATGTGCCATCTAGTAGGATGATAAGGAGCATACTGCATCACTTCTGTACTGTTACTGCCCAAAACTTGTAACCTGGAAACATCAGACAAACCCAAAACTTGGGGCATTCTACAAAATGATTACTTTTAATTTTTGAAAGTGTCAAGGTCATAAATATCAAGGAGAGTCAAGTACTTCAATTAAAAGAGAAAAAAAAGACATTGCTAGATGCAGTGTATGGCCCCGGGTTGGATAATGTTCCCATAGAGAATGTTATTAAGGCAATTGCTGAAATCTTAATGGGGTCTGTGGATTATAGCAATGTATTAATTGTATCAATGATGTAATGTATCAATGTATCAATACATTTCCTGATTTTTAAGGTCCTATTGTGTTCATGTAGGCAAGCGCTCTGTTTGTGAGAACTGCACACTAAAGTATTCTAGAGTTATGCGGCCATGATGTTTCCAGCTTACTCTCAAATCACTCAGAAAAAAATGTTCTTGGACTGTAGTTCCCACTTTTCTGTGAAAATTTTAAAATATTAAAAAAAAAAGTACATAAAACCCTGGGCATATTCTTAACGAATGCATGTAGTGGAAGAGGAAAAATTTCCTGAGAAAATTCTAATCAAAAGAAATCTGATGTAGCAACATTTCTGTTCTATAATACAGACAAAATCTTACCAGGGATAAGGCAGACCACAATATAATGCTAAAAGACAGCATTCACAAGGACTCCCTAACAATTCTGAAGGTACGTGTGTCTGAAAACACAACTATCAAGTACACATGACTAGTATCACAAAGAGAAATTTTTGCTCTCTCAGTTATAGTGGAATATTAAGTATACACTTTGTGTTTCAGAGAGCAAAAGACAATACAGATTTGAACTATACAATTAGCTGAATTTAATGGATATTTATTTTAATTTTTAATATTTATTTTTGAGAGAGAGAGAGAGAGAGAGAGTGAGTGTGTGTGTGTGTGTGTGTGTGTGTGTGTGTGTGTGTGTGTGTGTGAGTGTGTGTGTGAGAGAGAGAGCAGGCGAGGGGCAGAGAGAGGAGACACAGAATCTGAAGCAGGCTCCAGGCTCTGAGCTGTCAGCACAGAGCCCGATGTGGGGTTTGAACTCAAGCGCTGTGAGATCATGACCTGAGCCAAAGTCAGGTGCTTAACTGACTGAGCCACCCAGGTGCCCCTAATTTTAATGGATATTTACAATGAACATTTGTAGAAGTCTGAACTTTCAAGTTAGAGAATTTACATTATTTCAAACATATATGGAAACTTTAAAAAAAATTGACACTTTGTACAAAAGCTGCAAAATGGGCTCAATAATCACAAATAAAAGTATTATATTGATCACGTTTTGTAACAGTGCTATATAAAATGGAATTAATAACCAAACCAGTAATATAATCTCCAATAGACACAGTTTTAAATACTTCATCTTTCAGTGGATATTTAGAAGGGAACAGCAGTGTCAAAATCTATAGGATGTAACTGAGAGTGCTTACAGATTAATTTATAGCTTCAAAAAGCATACATTAAGAAGAAAACATTTCAAAATTTAATAGCTATTCTTGAATTTAAGAACTAAGAAATATCTAATAGAGTAAGCCCCAATTAATCAAAATAATGAAAATTATAGACCTATGTTAGTGAAATACAAAGCACCAAAAATAACAGAATAATCAAGAGGTAGTTCTTTAAATTTATTGGTAAAATATATTTGCTATACAAGAATGATGAAGAAATAAAGAAAAAAAACCCCTAAGCATTGTTAGGAATGAAAAGAGGAAAATTCCAGACCAAAGAGACTGAACAAATAAGTTAATTCTGTGGAAAACCTTACAGAAAATTTTACTAAAACAGGCAATTCACTAAGCAATACATAATGTTCTAACGTAACGAATACAACCCCATTAAAGTAATCAAATCAGTAGTTTTCAAACCTGTTATCAAAAACTATCTACCCAGGGTGTTTTAGACATACATAGGTGAGATAGTCCCTTGTCTCTGTTCCAGAGAATGGAAAAGCAGAGGGAAGCTCTCTAGCTCATTTTCTGTGGCTATAGTACATACTTGTCAAAAGATTCCTCGTTTTTCCCTTCACCCCTTGCCCAAGCTCACATCTCTGTCTTTTAATTTATAATCCGTGTCCTAAAGCCTGAATTCTCATATTAAAAATGACCTGGCAAGTTGCAATTTTCTTTCCAGCGAAGCAACATTAATTGAGTGATCTGCTGTATCGCAGGCCCTGTGATAGTCTTTGGAATGAAAAGACATCTACAAAGCAGATTGGCTGCTAGCTAGTTGCAGTGAAAGCCTCAGTCTTGGGTGAAAATACAGTTGACAACTCACAAACTCCGAAATCATGAAGTCATCTCTGTGTGTTCCTTCTTGCCTTTTCCCAAATATTTTGGACTCTTTTGTAGACATAGCTTTAAACACAAAACAAATGACAAAGACCCATGAGATAAACAGTGGCAAACTTACTGCAGCTGTGTAGCGTGAAGCAGCAACGTAATCCAGTGAAAAAGCATGATTATAATTTAAGTGACCAGGTTTATACATGCAGTTTTGCTACTGAGTTACCTGAGGCAAATCACTTGGCCTCTCTGTGCTTCAGTGTAAACAGAGCTGTTACTACTTCTCCTTTTGGTTTTGCAGTAAAATTAGATAATTGATTTGAAATCCTTTTGCAGAGTGTAATATAGAGTGAGGTTACCATTATCATCTTCAGCATCACTAATGTACATTGTGTATATCATTAATGTGCATTGGGTATATTATATATGTACATAACATTGTATACATATATAGTATGTAACAGTATATAACATTGTATTTAAGCAGAGGATATTTCTACTTTAAAAATGAATTTGGGGACAGGTTTTGCATGCAAGATGGGCATAACTTTGCAAGGAAAAGAATTTTGGGGGGAAGTATCATATCTTTTCCAGTTTGCTTGTTTTATGGTCTATAATGCAAAACATGGGTGGCCTTCGAACGTTTAACTGCAATTAACATAGATTGTGACCCAATAAACACACACTCATATATCTGTATCTATCCCTATACCTATATATATATAGGTATGTATATGTATATATATATATATATATATATATATATATATATATATATATATATGTATTTGTCAGTACTTCATATGATGTATAAATAAAAGGTCTCCTAAAACAGTATTTACCTTTTCTATAGTGGGTGCAGTCTGGTATTTTCTGTTCTACTTTACTATATTCCATTTAATTCCATTTCATTTGTAAAAGCTACATTTCACAACCTTAGCATGAAAACTGGTGTTTAAATATATCATTTCTCATATCCATATCTTTTTTGAAGACAACTCCAATGAAAACAACCTATTAATGCTAATGGGATGGGGCCAAGCAAAAGCCAAATATTTCTTCTGTTGGATTCCAGAACAACAAGTACTAAAAATTTATGTTCTGTAGTTGAAGAGTTCTGATTGTGCTGCATCCAGACTTTTAAAATTGCAGAACAGAAAGTTGGTTAAAAAAAAAAAGCCACTAGACCTTCCCGTTTCCTTCCAGTGACCTTTAGTAGGAAGAATGACGGAAGGGAATTCTTAAGGATAGGCTCTCAAGTAGGATGGGAGGAGGTTCTACTCTGTTATATTTTAGAGTGTGAGCTTATTAAGTCCAGCTGAGATTTTTGGACTATCATCTCTGTCTTTTTTAAAAAAAAGGGAAATTACCAGCAAAAATTACAAGTAGGCAATTCAAAGCTGGGATACTTCCACATTTTTTCTCAGTCACCTTAATCATTAGTATATACAAGTGGTGAAACCCATAATCGTTCATAATAGCACAAAATATTAACTTTTTATAAAGTGAGAGGCCTTCATTTGCTTACATAGAATTAACTTTTTTATTGTAGATTAAATTTTGAAAGTAATTTTAACATATATTGAGCCAGAAAGCAGTAAAATCTGCTTTTTAAAAATCTTGAGGAACCCCAGTATAATTATACAAAATTATCAAATAATTGAAATGAGAGGTACTTACCCTTCTCTCTTAGAAAAAAAAAAGGCCTTTATAAAATGCCTTAGAAGACTTGCTTGGAGAATTTTTGGGAGATCATGATAATGCACAATTATTTTCCTTTTTCTGTGCTAAATACCATGCTTTTTATTTTGCCCATGGTTTTCTTCTGGCAACCGTCTCATGCCATAGGTAACAGGTGGGAAAGCCTTGGCTTTGATAATCAGGGGTCGGTCTGTGATGCAAATGCTAGCCTGCCTCTCTGAAACCTGAGCCCTTGACTTCAGGGTACACCTGTTTTTTCAGAAACACGGGCAGTAGGGTAGCAAGTGAGTCCCAAATACGGTCGCAGACATTTCCCCTGAGTCGTAGACCCGCAGCAGATGAGCAGGCATCTACTTCGACGTGTCCTGAACTGCACACCTCATCTTCTCATACGTGCTCACCCCCACCCTTCCGAAAGTGAGTCTGACCCCCTGGCAATCAATCTCCTGTTTCTTCTTCTGCATGAACAGCCTCCCTCAGTGGACCTAAGCCAGCAACCTGCGAGACCCCCTTGATCTTCTTCTCTCTACCACCATAGTCATTTCACTCACACCCAATTGTCCACTGAATCATACTGGCCACCTTGGTCGTCCTGCACTCCTTCCACTTTTCTCAAGACTAGCTGTCATTACCTGGTCAAACGGGTGAGTTCTCATCAGTGTGTTCCTGGCTGTTGTTATGTCCGTCTCACTTATTTCTGGTTCCAGGTCTCCTCTGCTCGTATCTATTGTCTACACAGCAGCTAGAGTAATTGTTAGATCTTTCACATTGTCTCTCCTCATCACATCTTTCTTGCTTAAAATCCTTCTGTGGCTCTCCGTTTTCCGAAAAAAAGCCTGTGATCCTCAGCCTGACACGCAAAGCCACTTACTGTAACCTCATCTCTCTCCATTCCCTCACCCCTCTCTGTACCTAGCCTTTCTAAATTACTACCAATTCCTTGAGCAGCTACACTCCCAACTCCAAACTTTTGCTTCTAACTCAGCTTCGAATGCCGTTCTCCAACCCTCTGCTTTAGGGACTCCTTGCAAGTCCTCTTAAGGTCTTGGGCATAGATATAGAAAAGCAATTCTCATATGCATTATCACCTCCCATCTTCCTTACCTGCCTTAGACCAGGACCTCCTATAGGGAAAACTCTATTTCTTACTCATCTTTGCATCTCTGGGGCTCAGTATAATACTTGGCACATAAAAGAGGCAAATAAATATGTTGTGTGAAGCATATAATGCAGGATGTTATTCATGTTGTGAGCTTCTTCAATACACTAAAAAGTAATGAATGGCTTGAAGAGAGATTAACTTCCAAAACATGTCTAATGTACTTCTAGGACTTTGGATTCAATGAAAATCCCTTATTTTCAAAAGTAAACTTTCTATCCTGCGAAGGGAGATTTGATTTAAAGCTAGAATAATTATCATTAATTAACCTTGTTTTGAGAAATAGGTGGTAAGAGAAGAAAGGCCAAAGGAAAAAGAAACACATTGGACGTTCACGTTCATATCAAGAAAGAAAGGAATCTTTATAGAAGGAGTCTGGCAAGATCTCCACCTAGAGAGGCAGGAAGTAGTAGAACAAACACAAATCAGGAGCTCACAGGACATGAATTAAACTGCGTGTCAGGTGCAGCTGGCTGTAACTCTCATCAGTAACCTGGGAATGAAAAAGCTGCCCGTCTAGCTTCACATGAGGCTGGGATAAGGGGATGAGAAAAATTACACGAGGCCGTTTTGTACCCTACACAGTGCTATCACATATAAGATGTGACCATTAGGTTAAAAGATACATTCTTTAGTGGAGCTTTCCTGAACGCTCCCCAGGAATACAGTGTCCCTGGGATAGAATTTCTCATTATGTGTCATCTATACCTCTCTCCACTGCAGTGTTAGCTCTCCAGGCATAGGGACGGCACCTTACACCTTCATAGCCCCAGTGACCCTTGTGCTATCTGGGATACAGTGAGTGCTACATATGTGTTTGCTGAATGATTTATCAAAATTCCCGTGAGGTGATTGAAGAGCAGTCATGACAGGTAATCCTTATGGAGGAAAACTTGGGCATGCGTTTGGTATTTGGTAGGCCTACAGATATTTTGACTTTTTTTTTTTGTTAAAAAATTTTTTTAATGTTTATTTTTAACAGAGAGAGAGAGAGAGAGAGAGACAGACAGAGCATGAGTGGGGAGGGGCAGAGAAAGAGGGAGACACAGAATCCAAAGCAGGCTCCAGACTCAGCTGTCAGCACAGAGCCCGACACGGGGCTTGAACTCACAGACCGCGAGATCATGACCTGAGCCGAAGTTGGATGCTTAACCGACTGAGCCACCCAGGCACTCCAGTTTCTTTTTTTTTTTAACCTTTATTTATTTTGAGAGGGAGAGAGAGCATGCACAAGTGGGGGGAGAGGCAGAGAGAGAGGAGAGAGAGAATCCCAAGCAGGCTCCGTGCCCACAGCAAAGAGCCTAACGTATGTGACCTGAGCCGAAACTCAGAGTTGGACACTTAATCAACAGAGCCACCCAAGCGCTCCTTGACTGTTTTAATTAACAACATTTCGGAGAACTAAAAGGAGAGGAAGACAAATAGTTAAGGGGTAATCAAACTAATGAAAAAACATAAAGTTACTCCAAAGAATTCCCTTTTTTCTGCCTTCAGAACCTGATTATTTATTTTAATGTTTACCATCGCTTCATCCCCTTTACAATGAAATAGCTCATACTTGTTTTTAAACTAAGCTTTTTTTAGGGAAAATTTTATGTTTTACAGAAACATTGCAAGGATGGAGTCCAAAGAGATTTCATATATACCTCACCCTAGATTATGCTTCCCTAATGTTAACATCTGACATAACCAGTTTATTTTTTATTTAAAATGAAGTAGAAGGTAATTTCAGCAACTCTTCGGTGGGAGTGTCTGAAGAATTATATGATACCCACTGGAAGTTATAGAAGAGAACATTTTAGTTGCAGTGCCAGACTTAGGAATCACTGAGTCAGTCGTAGGCAATTACCCACATAGAAACATCTGAACTTAGAACTTTGTAGAAAAATAACAAGTCTGAAAGTAACATCTATGGATATGTTTGCTTGATTCAAAGCTATTCTCATAATAATGGATATAAGAGATATTACTCTTGAGAAAATGCTAAAGAAAATCTGATAATTCTATTCACTATACTTAAGAGAAGCATGGAAGCAATCGTCTCTATATCTCTATATCCATACACATTTAACTAAAGATCATGATTAAAATGAAAACATGTTGAAACATACAGGCTTATCAATAGGAAAATGTAGAAGTTCACACAGTGGCGATTTGTAAGAGCATTCATTTTTTTTTTTTAATTTATTTTATAATATATGAAATTTATTGTCAAATTGGTTTCCATAAAACACCCAGTGCTCATCCCAAAAGGTGCCCTCCTCAATACCCATCACCCACCCTCTCCTCCCTCCCTCCCACCCCCCATCAACCCTCAGTTTGTTCTCAGTTTTTAACAGTCTCTTATGCTTTGGCTCTCTCCCACTCTAACCTCTTTTTTTTTTTTTTTTTTCTTTTTTCCTCCCCCTCCCCCATGGATTCCTGTTGAGTTTCTCAGGATCCACATAAGAGTGAAACCATATGGTATCTGTCTTTCTCTGTATGGCTTATTTCACTTAGCATCACACTCTCCAGTTCCATCCACGTTGCTACAAAAGGCCATATTTCATTTTTTCTCATTGCCACGTAGTATTCCATTGTGTATATAAACCACAATTTCTTTATCCATTCATCAGTTGATGGACATTTAGGCTCTTTCCATAATTTGGCTATTGTTGAGAGTGCTGCTATGAACATTGGGGTACAAGTGCCCCTATGCATCAGTACTCCTGTATCCCTTGGATAAATTCCCAGCAGTGCTATTGCTGGGTCATAGGGTAGGTCTATTTTTAATTTTCTGAGGAACCTCCACACTGCTTTCCAGAGCGGCTGCACCAATTTGCATTCCCACCAACAGTGCAAGAGGGTTCCCGTTTCTCCACATCCTCGCCAGCATCTATAGTCTCCTGATTTGTTCATTTTGGCCACTCTGACTGGCGTGAGGTGATACCTGAGTGTGGTTTTGATTTGTATTTCCCTGATAAGGAGCGACATTGAGCATCTTTTCATGTGCCTGTTGGCCATCCGGATGTCTTCTTTAGAGAAGTGTCTATTCATGTTTTCTGCCCATTTCTTCACTGGGTTATTTGTTTTTCGGGTGTGGAGTTTGGTGAGCTCTTTATAGATTCTGGATACTAGCCCTTTGTCCGATATGTCATTTGCAAATATCTTTTCCCATTCCGTTGGTTGCCTTTTAGTTTTGTTGGTTGTTTCCTTTGCTGTGCAGAAGCTTTTTATCTTCATAAGGTCCCAGTAATTCACTTTTGCTTTTAATTCCCTTGCCTTTGGGGATGTGTCGAGTAAGAGATTGCTACGGCTGAGGTCAGAAAGGTCTTTTCCTGCTTTCTCCTCTAAGGTTTTGATGGTTTCCTGTCTCACATTCAGGTCCTTTATCCATTTTGAGTTTATTTTTGTGAATGGTGTGAGAGAGTGGTCTAGTTTCAACCTTCTGCATGTTGCTGTCCAGTTCTCCCAGCACCATTTGTTAAAGAGGCTGTCTTTTTTCCATTGGATGTTCTTTCCTGCTTTGTCAAAGATGAGTTGGCCGTACGTTTGTGGGTCTAGTTCTGGGGTTTCTATTCTATTCCATTGGTCTATGTGTCTGTTTTTGTGCCAATACCATGCTGTCTTGATAATGACAGCTTTGTAGTAGAGGCTAAAGTCTGGGATTGTGATGCCTCCTGCTTTGGTCTTCTTCTTCAAAATTCCTTTGGCTATTCGGGGCCTTTTGTGGTTCCATATGAATTTTAGGATTGCTTGTTCTAGTTTCGAGAAGAATGCTGGTGCAATTTTGATTGGGATTGCATTGAATGTGTAGATAGCTTTGGGTAGTATTGACATTTTGACAATATTTATTTTTCCAATCCATGAGCAGGGAATGTCTTTCCATTTCTTTAAATCTTCTTCAATTTCCTTCGTAAGCTTTCTATAGTTTTCAGCATACAGATCCTTTACATCTTTGGTTAGATTTATTCCTAGGTATTTTATGCTTCTTGGTGCAATTGTGAATGGGATCAGTTTCTTTATTTGTCTTTCTGTTGCTTCATTGTTAGTGTATAAGAATGCAACTGATTTCTGTACATTGATTTTGTATCCTGCGACTTTGCTGAATTCATGTATCAATTCTAGCAGACTTTTGGTGGAGTCTATTGGATTTTCCATGTATAATATCATGTCATCTGCAAAAAGCGAAAGCTTGACTTCATCTTTGCCAATTTTGATGCCTTTGATTTCCTTTTGTTGTCTGATTGCTGATGCTAGAACTTCCAGCACTATGTTAAACAACAGCGGTGAGAGTGGGCATCCCTGTCGTGTTCCTGATCTCAGGGAAAAAGCTCTCAGTTTTTCCCCGTTGAGGATGATGTTAGCTGTGGGCTTTTCATAAATGGCTTTTATGATCTTTAAGTATGTTCCTTCTATCCCGACTTTCTCAAGGGTTTTTATTAAGAAAGGGTGCTGGATTTTGTCAAAGGCCTTTTCTGCATCGATTGACAGGATCATATGGTTCTTCTCTTTTTTTTTGTTAATGTGATGTATCACGTTGATTGATTTGCGAATGTTGAACCAGCCCTGCATCCCAGGAATGAATCCCACTTGATCATGGTGAATAATTCTTTTTATATGCCGTTGAATTCAATTTGCTAGTATCTTATTGAGAATTTTTGCATCCATATTCATCAGGGATATTGGCCGGTAGTTCTCTTTTTTTACTGGGTCTCTGTCTGGTTTAGGAATCAAAGTAATACTGGCTTCATAGAATGAGTCTGGAAGTTTTCCTTCCCTTTCTATTTCTTGGAATAGCTTGAGAAGGATAGGTATTATCTCTGCTTTAAACGTCTGGTAGAACTCCCCTGGGAAGCCATCTGGTCCTGGACTCTTATTTGTTGGGAGATTTTTGATAACCGATTCAATTTCTTCGCTGGTTATGGGTCTGTTCAAGCTTTCTATTTCCTCCTGATTGAGTTTTGGAAGAGTGTGGGTGTTCAGGAATTTGTCCATTTCTTCCAGGTTGTCCAATTTGTTGGCATATAATTTTTCATAGTATTCCCTGATAATTGTTTGTATCTCTGAGGGATTGGTTGTAATAATTCCATTTTCATTCATGATTTTATCTATTTGGGTCATCTCCCTTTTCTTTTTGAGAAGCCTGGCTAGAGGTTTGTCAATTTTGTTTATTTTTTCAAAAAACCAACTCTTGGTTTCGTTGATCTGCTCTACAGTTTTTTTAGACTCTATATTGTTTATTTCTGCTCTGATCTTTATTATTTCTCTTCTTCTGCTGGGTTTAGGCTGCCTTTGCTGCTCTGCTTCTATTTCCTTTAGGTGTGCTGTTAGATTTTGTATTTGGGATTTTTCTTGTTTCTTGAGATAGGCCTGGATTGCAATGTATTTTCCTCTCAGGACTGCCTTCGCCGCGTCCCAAAGCGTTTGGATTGTTGTATTTTCATTTTCGTTTGTTTCCATATATTTTTTAATTTCTTCTCTAATTGCCTGGTTGACCCACTCATTCGTTAGTAGGGTGTTCTTTAACCTCCATGCTTTTGGAGGTTTTCCAGACTTTTTTCTGTGGTTGATTTCAAGCTTCATAGCATTATGGTCTGAAAGTATGCATGGTATAATTTCAATTCTGGTAAACTTATGGAGGGCTGTTTTGTGACCCAGTATATGATCTATCTTGGAGAATGTTCCATGTGCACTCGAGAAGAAAGTATATTCTGTTGCTTTGGGATGCAGAGTTCTAAATATATCTGTCAAGTCCATCTGATCCAATGTCTCATTCAGGGCCCTTGTTTCTTTATTGACCGTGTGTCTAGATGATGTATCCATTTCTGTAAGTGGCGTGTTAAAGTCCCCTGCAATTACCACATTCTTATCAATAAGGTTGCTTATGTTTGTGAGTAGTTGTTTTATATATTTGGGGGCTCCGGTATTCGGCGCATAGACATTTATAATTGTTAGCTCTTCCTGATGGATAGACCCTGTAACTATTATATAATGTCCTTCTTCATCTCTTGTTACAGCCTTTAATTTAAAGTCTAGTTTGTCTGATATAAGTATGGCTACTCCAGCTTTCTTTTGGCTTCCAGTAGCATGATAAATAGTTCTCCATCCCCTCACTCTCAATCTAAAGGTGTCCTCAGGTCTAAAATGAGTCTCTTGTAGACAGCCAATAGATGGGTCTTGTTTTTTTATCCATTCTGATACCCTATGTCTTTTGGTTGGCGCATTTAATCCATTTACATTCAGTGTTATTATAGAAAGATACGGGTTTAGAGTCATTGTGATGTCTGTATGTTTTATGCTTGTAGTGATGTCTCTGGTATTTTGTCTCACAGGGTCCCCCTTAGGATCTCTTGTAGGGCTGGTTTAGTGGTGACAAATTCCTTCAGTTTTTGTTTGTTTGGGAAGACCTTTATCTCTCCTTCTATTCTAAATGACAGACTTGCTGGATAAGGGATTCTCGGCTGCATATTTTTTCTGTCTAGCACACTGAAAATCTCGTGCCAATTCTTTCTGGCCTGCCAAGTTTCAAAAGAGAGATCCGTCACGAGTCTTATAGGTCTCCCTTTATATGTGAGGGCACGTTTACCCCTTGCTGCTTTCAGAATTTTCTCTTTATCCTTGTATTTTGCCAGTTTCACTATGATATGTCGTGCAGAAGATCGATTCAAGTTCCGTCTGAAGGGAGTTCTCTGTGCCTCTTGGATTTCAATGCCTTTTTCCTTCCCCAGTTCAGGGAAGTTCTCAGCTATTATTTCTTCAAGTACCCCTTCAGCACCTTTCCCTCTCTCTTCCTCCTCTGGGATACCAATTATGCGTATATTATTTCTTTTTAGTGTATCACTTAGTTCTCTAATTTTCCCCTCATACTCCTGGATTTTTTTATCTCTCTTTCTCTCAGCTTCCTCTTTTTCCATAACTTTATCTTCTAGTTCACCTATTCTCTCCTCTGCCTCTTCGATCCGAGCTGTGGTGGTTTCCATTTTGTTTTGCATTTCATTTAAAGCGTTTTTCAGCTCCTCGTGACTGTTCCTTAGTCCCTTGATCTCTGTAGCAAGGGATTCTCTGCTGTCCTGTATACTGTTTTCAAGCCCGGCGATTAATTTTATGACTATTATTCTAAATTCACTTTCTGTTATATTATTTAAATCCTTTTTGATCAGCTCATTAGCTGTTGTTATTTCCTGGAGATTCTTCTGAGGGGAATTCTTCCGCTTGGTCATTTTGGATAGTCCCTGGCGTGGTGAGGACCTGCAGGGCACTTCCCCTGTGCTGTGGTGTATAACTGGAGTTGGTGGGCGGGGCCGCAGTCCGGCCTGATGTCTGCCCCCAGCCCACCGCTGGGGCCACAGTCAAACTGGTGTGTGCTTTCTCTTCCCCTCTCCTAGGGGCGGGATTCACTGTGGGGTGGCGTGGCCCGTCTGGGCTACTTGCACACTGCCAGGCTTGTGATGCTGGGGATCTGGCGTATTAGCTGGGGTGGGTAGGCAAGGTGCACAGGGGCAGGAGGGGCAGGCTTAGCTCGCTTCTCCTTAGGTGATCCACTTCAGGAGGGGCCCTGTGGCAGCGGGAGGGAGTCAGATCCGCTGCCGGAGGTTTGGCTCCGCAGAAGCACAGAGTTGGGTGTTTGCGCGGAGCAAGCAAGTTCCCTGGCAGGAACTGGTTCTCTTTGGGATTTTGGCTGAGGGATGGGCGGGGGAGATGGCGCTGGTGAGCGCCTTTGTTCCCCACCAAACTGAGCTCTGTTGTCCGGGGGCTCAGCAGCTCTCCCTCCCTTTGTCCTCCAGCCTTCCCGCTTTCCAAGCAGAGCTGTTAACTTATGACCTCCCAGACGCTAAGTCGCGCTTGCTGTCGGAACACAGTCCGTCAGGCCCCTCCGCTTTTGCCAGCCAGACTCAGGAGCTCTGCTTGGCCGGCGAGCCGCCCCTCCACCCCGGCTCCCTCCCGCCAGTCCGTGGAGCATGCACCGCCTCGCCGCCCTTCCTACCCTCTTCCGTGGGCCTCTCGTCTGCGCTTGGCTCCAGAGACTCCGTTCTGCTAATCCTCTGGCGGTTTTCTGGGTTATTTAGGCAGGTGTAGGTGGAATCTAATTGATCAGCAGGATGCGCGGTGAGCCCAGCGTCCTCCTACGCCCGCATTCATTTTATTTTGGCTGAGGATGTGTAGATCTGTACTTCTATTATGGCACTGCTAATTTCCTTGAGATATAATCATTTGGGTTTATTATAAACTTAAGTATTATCTGGCTTCCTTGCAATACGTGATGTAAAACAATGAATTATCCAAGCAAGAGTCAGTATGTATAAGTAGTAATTTACAGTATATAAAGATAGTAAAATATTTCATATGAGAGAAGTACATAGGGCTATGTGAACAGATTTTTGCTGATTTTTTTTCCTTTTAATACACTCTACATATATTCTTTTCCTTTTACTACATTCTTGCTGCATTATACAAGGTATATAATATTACCTATGGGTCTAATACTTAAATATTTTAGGTTAGGCTGCTTCTGGACTCAAGACATATAATTTAATAAAGAAGACCTGCTGAATGTATTCAAGTTCCATGGTGCTTTGCCTTTCATTCTGATACACTTAAAAATATAAAGACGTCAGGTGATGTATTGAATGAACTAAGGTTTTCAAGTGGATGTCAGTATGTGTCACAGGCCTGAGGACAGTATCAGTTGTGTTTTGTACCAAGATATACATCTGCTACTCAAGGGACAGCGGCTGCTTGCCCTGGATTCACTGTATGATCTTGAGTGAGTCACCTCACATTCTTGAACCTCAGTCAACCCATTTGGAGAATTAGGTGAAAGCTAAGCCTTAGTGAGAAACAGATGCTACATCTGAGATGAGTTTTCTTGTGTAAACAAGTAATTCCAAAGTTTAATTCCAAAGAAAGTCACTGTGTGGATGGCCATGATACATCTGAGGTAGACAGTTGGGTTAAGGCTTTGGAGTAAATGTTTCTGAATAGAATTATAGCATCATAATTTTACATTTGGGTTTCTTAAAATCGTTTTATCTATTTTTTATTCCATACTATTTTAAATATACACTCTTGTGATTTTTATGTAAAATTTAATGCTTTTGGAGCACTTTTATATGGTAAATTATATATACTTCTAACAGGTCAATTAAGTTGTCAGGGTAGGGAGAAATATAACTCAAAATAGTCCAGTTATTACCTAGTGAAAGTTAAGACCTCTTCTCTTTGGGATAAAAGTTAACAGTCAAGGGATTTAAAGACATGTGGTTTTAAAGACAACAGCTAAGTTTGCATTTTGGTTTAATTCCCAGTAGGTTACTTGTCATTTTAGTAAATTCTTACATTCTAAAACACTTTGCTAAAAAGGAGATAGATAACTTAATAAATTGAAAAGAATTCCTCAAAGGAAAGAAAAGTCCTCCAGAGAAATGCTAGTCTAAGTTGTTCGATTGCTTTCTGTCCTCCACAACTGCTGCTTTTGCTGATTGAAATAGCAATGAACATCAAAGTAAGATCTGTGGTTCCAGAAACTCTCCAAGCTTGCTGTAGCTCTAAACTTATATTTCCTGTGTTGACCTCATGTATTGCTGTCATCGGTGCACATTTCAAAGCTTCAGGTTAAATGTGCTGTGGTTTCCTATTGCATAACTTTTTGTATTTTAAAGTGGGAATAAGCAACATGTGAATCAGCAAGCTAATGGATACTGTTGAGAATTCAGTGTTGGCTAGTTTACGATTCTCTGGTTTGTTTTTTGGCGGCTATGGTGTTCTTGCATTTGACATTAGCTAAGGGAGCAGTAGCTTGGCCTTTAAGTGGAAAACAATCCAGGAATTTCAGAGGAGAGGAACTAAGCAACAAGAGGCCTGGAGCTATTATCTTCTAAAGAGAGATGAAAGGCCTTCCTGTCCCTGTGCTTTTCCCTGTTGCCTGCACAGAACTCTTTTGACTTCAGCGTGAGAAGGAGCTATCTGTAGTAGAATTTGGCCATGGGTTTCTTTAGTAGCTAAGTCTAATTGAGTGAGACACAGAACAACTGTTGGCTAGAGTATGATTGTCCATGGAAGACCAAGAACGTGATAGGCATACATCTAAGCAGTTAGGGCAGGGGAAATGAGAAAAACACTATATTCAGACTTAGTATGTAGAGAAAATTTCTCATTGGAAACATCCAGTTCACTAAATACCCTGGAAAGCAGTCTAGATGAAAGTAGTGAAAGATTCATTATTTTGACATTTAAAAGTATTTTGAACGAGGGGCCTCTGAGTGGTTCAGTCGGTTGAGTGCCTGCCTCTTCATTTCAGCTCAGGTCATGATCTCTCATTCATGAGATCAAGCCCCCCATTGGGCTCTGTGCTGACAGCACAGAGCCACCTTGGGATTCTCTCTCTCCTTCTTTCTGCCCCTCCCCTGTGCTTTTTCCCTCTCCATAAAAATAAATAAGTAAACATTAAACATTTTTTAAAAAGTATTTTGAATGAGTTCTCATCATGAGTAATCTTATACCTCCTTTCGGGAAGTTGAATTACAAATATTTTTTGCTCTAAAGTTCTTACGTGAGTGGTGTGAGACCTAAATGCAAAAATATAATAATTATGTATCTTGTTCTTCATATATATACATATGTATAAAAATGTTCACATATGTGTATATGTGTATGTATTACACCCTCAAACATACACATAGTGTCTTCCCAGGCTCTTAGGCAAGAGTATTATTTTAAGGCATACCAAGGAAGAACAGCTTTTGCTCCATAAAAGGCCAGTTGCTTTTGCAGGAACTGGAACTCTGACCTTCTTGAATTCTAGAGCTGAAAGTGAGATTGATGAACATAAAGTAGGGTACATCCATGGGAGCTTGTTTGAACTAGACCTATATGGAAATAATTTGTTCTGTTTTCATCTGGTACAGAGTTCAGATCCTATCATTGTTTTGTGTGGTAAGCATGTTTAAGGAATAAGGGAGTTATGCAACAGTAAGAAAAGTTGGGGAGGATAAATGGATGTGCTCATCTTGGCTCTGAAGGGTTAAAAGGTGTGAATCAGTAGTATTAAATTTCCATTACTCCACTCCAGTGAATAAAATTGCTCTTCTGAGGCCACCTTCAGTGGGATTGATTTTTATACTTGATCACCATGAAAGCTGAAGAGTGCAAAAAGTTTGTAGAATATATGATTCACAAGGTTTGTTCATGAATTATATTTTACAAAAACAAGTCTTTAGTAAACAAGATGTTTATTCATCTATCTCTTGTTTTAAGAGAGGCTGCAAAAAATATCTAAATTTCTACTGGAATTCTTGGCAGAAGCTTAAGATAGTTTCATGTAAGATTTGGAAACATGCCTCCTTAGTTGTATATCTATTTTTGAAGAAAAACTTTTCTGCCTACATGAAGCTCTAAAGTCAACATTGGTATGTATATTATTTATGCTCGGATGTTCAGAGTATATACAAAACTGAATGTGTAAACTAGAATACATTTTAATTTGATAAAATGCCAATCACAAAGGGGTTGTTGACCTTAAAATAATCAATGAGTTTAATCTGTAAAATGTGACTGAGAAACTCTCTTTTTGTTGTGGTGTGCAATAGCTAAATAGTTGTCTATTTCCAAGTTCTAATATTTTCAACATTGATTTTCATCCTCAGAAACTTTTCTCTGTGGGCGCCTGTGAGGCTCAGTTGTTAAGCATCTGACTTTGGCTCAGGTCATGATCTCACAGTTCGTGAGTTCGGGTCTCACGTCAGATGAGCTCGAGCCCTGCTCCAGGTGAGCTTGTGGCCTGCTTCAGGTGAACATAAGCCCCATTTTGGGTAAGACATAAGTCTCTCGAAAGAAAGGAAGGAAGGAAGGAAGGAAGGAAGGAAGGAAGGAAGGAAGGAAGAAGGAAGGAAGGAGGGAAGGAAAGAAGGAAAGAAAGAAAAGTAAGGCTTACTATTATCTATTTTTACTATTTCAATGATATTATTAATGTTACAATTAAAAAAAATTAATGTTTATTTTTGAGAGACAGAGACAGAGCATGAGCGAGGAAAGGGCAGAGAGAGAGGGAGACACAGAATCTGAAGCAGGCTCCAGGCTCTGAGCTGTCGGCACAGAGCCCGATGCAGGGTTTCAGCTCACGAACTTTATGAGTTGAAGCCTAACTGACTGAGCCACCAAGGCGCCTCTACTAGTTTTCATTAGAATGGGGAATAACGTGTATATCTGAATTGATTTATCTGCTATTTTAAAAACATGCCAGGTTAAAACAAGCCTAAAATAATGGTTATGAATAGGAATGGGAGAAAACGTTGTGGAGCTGAGGGAAGGGAAAGAGATATAAGCAACATTCTCTGGATACATATTGCTCTGTGGATTGCCTTGGAATCATGTAAATATTTTATTATGAAAAAATTAAATGAAAATAATCCTTGGCAATTGAAGGTACGATGAAATTAATGAACTTACTCTGTATCCAGTTGGCACCCAATCTCACAAAGTGGGACTGCTTCATATATCTTAAAAACACATAATTGGACTGCACATATCTAATGTTACTCTATTGCAAAACGATTTGCAAAGTTCTTCTAAAAGCTCTTCTCACTAATAGCATTGTGTTGTTTGTAGAAGCTGTGCCTAAACACAAAATATTTAGTAACAAACAGACGCAGGACAAAAATAATATTTATTTGGCTCAGAAGTCTGCAGAGTTCACCTGATATGTTCTGGCTGGTTCACGAGTATGTGATCAGTTTTAGATTGGCTAGATGGTTCTGTTGATCTTGGTGGGCTCAATCTGGGAGTTGACTGTTGACTAATCTGGAATGACTTGGCCGAGACAGACAACAGGGTCAGTATGGCCCTATTCTCATGCTTTTCAAGTCTTTTGGCTCCTGGTAGCTCCAGCAGTCTGGCCCAGGCATGTTCTTACAGCAATCAGAGAAGTGTATGAGAGAAAGCAGAAACATGCAAGAATTTTTTCCAGCCTCTCTTTGTTTTATGGTTGTTGAGATTCTGTTGGCCATTGAAAGTCATTGGATGGACCCAGAGTGAGACTGAAAAAAACACTACAAGTTTTACCCAGCAAAGTGTATCGATATGAGAGATGGTGAAGAATTGGGCTGTAAATGACAGCAATGTACCACAGTAGTGTTGTTCTGAGATTGTTGTGTATGTGATGTAGGATAAAACAAAGATGTTTTATGTTTATGTAATCTAGAGTTTTTAGCATGTGAGAAAGGAGAAATAGATATAATATCAAAGAGATTAATAACTGTTGTCCTCAATTTGAATTTGAAGTACAAGTGTAAACTTGAAATGTATTTTAGCTTCAAAACAAACACCAAACCTAGCCCTGTTCCCAAAAAATGTCTACAAAGAATGACCAACTTCTGAGCACCACTAGCATCCATAGGTGGTCTTTACATAACATTTTTTTTTTCAGTAAAATAAACCAGGATTCCTTGCATGAATGACTGATTCCAGGAAATGTACAAGATGAGCCTAGAACATGTCACCTCAAATAGTAGGAAAGTTATCAAAGACTACTGGGCCCACATAAAAAAAAAGACAATGTGAAGAGGTGCCCTGTCAAAGTTGGAAGATTTTGAGCATAAGAATAGTGATTCCAAACATAATAATGCTTAAACCTACAGAGTGCTTCCTGAGAGAAATTAAAACAAAAACAACACACGCGAAGTATTCTTGATTAAAAAAACAGGACAGCAGGGGCGCCTGGGTGGCTCAGTTGGTTAAGCGTCCGACTTGGCTCAGGTCATGATCTTGCGGTTTGTGAGTTTGAGCCCCACGTTGGGCTCTGTGCTGACAGCTCAGAACCTGGAGCCTGCTTCTGATTCTGTGTCTCCCTCTCTCTCTGCCCCTCCCCTGTTCACGCTCTGTCTCTCAATAATAAATAAACGTTAAAAAAAATTAAAAAACAAAAAACCAGGACAGGGAAAAATATGAAACAATACCACAGGAATGCAGGCAGCAAAATCCACACTGGGAGATATTATAGGACCAAGAAGTTGGTTTCTTCAAACAAATGCACTGGAAGGAAAAGAGCAAGAGGTAAAGACTTGTAGATGAGAGAGATTTGAAGGACATACCCAACAGTTGAACTATATGGGTCTTACTAAGATCCAGATTTACACAACATATGAAAAATTATAAGAAACCAGGAGAAATTTGAACACCTACTAGATATTTGCTGATTTTTTAGTATTAGTATTTAGTATTGCTAATTTTTTAAAGCAGTGTAATGGTATCTTGGTTGTTAAAAACAAAACTTATGTTCAAGATATATGTGCAGTATACATAGAATATATGGAATGATGTGACGTTGAAGGTTTCCTTCGTAATAGTCCGGGGTTGGGGGAGTGAAGCAGGATGGGGCTGGACCACGATCGATAGGCTGTGGGTTGACAATTCTTGAAGTTAGGTGATGGACACATGGGGATTCGTTATACTCTTTTCTCTATTCTTGTTGTATGTGTAAATACTTTCTTATTAAAAGATTTTTAAAAGCCTCTTCCATTATAATGTTTTCCAAAGATGTAGGATTATGGAATAGTTAAAAATAGTCTGCTTATGATTGAGAATTTGAGCTCCGCTAACAAACTGCATAGGCTTGAATCCTGTTTCCTTCACTTACTACCTGAGAGAGCATGTGCAAGTCACCTAACTTCTCAGTGCCTCAATTTACTCATCTGTGAAAGTAAATTGTTAATAGTATGTACTTCATAGAGTTGTTATGAGAATTGTAAATTAAAATATGTGAAGTGATCAAAACCATTTGGGGCACATAGTAATCACTCAATCTGTGTATTATTGATAATAAGGTGGTAGCAACCCATCCTATCACTCATGAAGTGAATTTCTATTCTTTCTCATGTTCTTTCACACCCCGGGTGTCTCTTTACCATAATACTATTTTACCACAATACACTTTTTGCATAAACCGAGTTAGTCTTTTGGTCCTCTTTTTTTTTTTTTTTTTTTTTTTTTTTAAGTAGAATGCAGTCCTACATACTCTAAACCTGGTGTTGCTGTGTTTATAAATTGTTGCAGGAAATATATCACATTTTAACCTGCATGTAGTTACCTTTTGTACCTATCTTATTTTTCTTAGATTTTAGACTCCTTGAAGGTGGGCAAGGTGTTTAATACATTGCTGAGTTTTGAACAGTGACTGGGTACCAGGCAAGTATCAATTAAAAATTCTAAATGTGAAAACATAAAAATTAAATTAAAATAAAAATTTTAAATATAATTGGGAAGGTCTTTTTGTAATGAGGTTATTTAACAGTCTTAAACTTATTGCACAAGTAATTCAACAATATTCTCATTGTGACTAAATATATAAAACAGCAAGAGCAAGTCTTCTCTTGCTTCTATCTCTACTCCGACTCCTTCCCTCCAAGATAACTGATACTACAGATTTACACCCCCCCTTATCTGTGTATTCTCATGCACATATTTGTGACAGTATATCAATTAAAACTAAAGTATTGAGTGATTACCACGTGCCCCCCTGGTGTTGATTACATATTTTAATTTATAATTCTCATAACAACTCCATGAAGTACATACCATTAACAATTGACTTTCACAGAGGAGTAAATCATCTTATTAACATGAATTTATTTGCATAAAAGTTAGAACGATGTCACCTTGTCTTGGACCTTGCTAAGGAAAACTAGTACTGAATAGGTCCTATGGAAACTCTCTTCGAGAGGGGCCCGGGCATGAGTCCTAATGGTCGTACTGCAGGACGCTGCAGTCTTCATATTACTTGCTACATTTTATTGGGAGGGAGTGAAAGTTTCAGAACTGACTGTACCTGTTGGGATGATCACATTTAAATGAAAAAACAGGGGTCTGTTTCCACCAGGATACCGTTCCAGTCTGTGGACCTGGGCACGTGTATAAACTCTTGCCTGCCGCGGCAGGGAAGCAGCCTCACCCCTCGGTTGCTGTTCCTGCCCAGTGCCTGTGTGGAGGCTCGTTAATCCCCGAAAGACTGTTTCAGCATCTCAAAAAGTGGTAATGATGTTAGTCCCTACCTCACTGGAATTGATGTGCAGGTTATAGGACATAATGCATGCAAAGAGTTAAGCCTAGTGGAGAGGGCACCTAAAGTGTGTAAAAATTGCCCACTTAAATTAAGTTTAATATGTGACTCTGCTTCCTAGAATAGTTCTTTGAGGACAGCGTCAGTATCACATATACTGCCATGTGTGTGGTACCCCACTCCACAAGGCTGTGCATTGAGTTCATTTTTCTGTATACTTTTTAGGAAAGTACTATGGCTCCAAGAAATCACACACACCCTCATGGAGGAATTCTACACACAAAACCTATACTGCAGGAAGAACTGGGCCATGGGATTTCTGTTGTCCTCCCATGTTAAGACACTGCAGGGTTCAACTGCAAAGCATGATCCTCTCCTGAGTGGAGACTTTGTTGAAAGGGTTTCTGTTGCATTAGATGAGAGACTGAAATTAAGGGAAATCTAACATACACCAAGGGACCATTTTCCCTGAAGAATAATAAAGGTCGAGTAAAAGAATTGTGTTAAATATATGCTTGCTTTTATCTACTTCCTCAGCAACTGTCTTATTTGAGATGAAAGGTAGGGGTTTTCTTTAGAAACATGAAGTGTCAGGCATTAACGGGGTTTTTATTATTTATATTCTGAGCTTCATTATGGTTGATGCTGTCTCATTTTTTCCATTATAAACCCCTTCTTCTCAAGGGGCTGTAACTCCCCCAATAAAAAGAATGGCTTCAGGCAAGGACTGGAAGCATTTGCTCTCAGCTTAGGAGGACTTTTGTTTTTCCAGGTCTTGAAAATGAAAATCCATTAAATTCTTTTTAAATTATGGGAGTGTTAAAGAGAAAAAAAAACACCCCAGAAATTACTGCTTTCATATGTGTCTCTTTACTACCTGGGCTCAGAATTGTTTTTGAACAGCTGCAGGCCCCCTCTGATTATATTAACAGTCCCTCCTTTATTATCTGCGATAATTCAGTAATGTCCATATGGACCCTGTCCACTGGCTTCCTCAGAGATGCTTGCTGGAGGTGGTTTGTTGAGTAGCTTGAAGGGATCATTTCTCTTTCTCTGATAGATGGCCTGGGTCTCCCAGAAGAGAGTGTTTCACTCAGCACATGGTCACCTTCCCTTAGGGAAACAAAACAGTGAGTTGCCATCCTGTGGGCAGTGCACTGCTGGTGGACATGTTACTCTGAAGACGACAGTGTGTTAGAAACAACTTAAAAATGTCCCTCCCTATTTTGCTCCCAGAGAAGTTCTGATCTAGAGACTATCATGGACTCAGGTTGTGGGCTACAGATAAATTCAGGCTGAAGGTGAGGCCCTGGAGGTACATTTCAGAGACTCTCTAGAAGCCTGAGGTCTAACCATGGCATGAGTTTGAGACTCTGGTTATGCCAGAGTGGTCCTGGGCTTTAGGATATGACTGAGGATGACCTCTGTAGGTGAGTTATACGTGAGGGTTATTAATAGCATCATTAATATTCATTTCTTCGTCTGCTTTCCAGCCAGTACTATGTCATAATGAGTATTTTAAAAACAAGATTTCCAGTAGTTCAGTGCTTCTGGAATACACACACATACACCCCCCCCCCCACAGTAGCCCATTAAATTTTCTGTAGCTACTTTTGTCCTAAAATGGCTTAAAAGAGAGACAAACATCTATAGAATGTGATACATTCTGGAATGTTCTGGAAAGATTACTTTTTGGAATAGATTAGGGACAGAATTATAAAGCAGTGACAATAAATAGTGTTGTCAAAGTTGTTCATATAGGCAAAAAAAATTAGATTCCTATGTCACATCATACAAAGGAAGATATAGGTCTTTTTTTTTCCTAAAAGTTTTTAGAAGCAAATATAGGGGAGGGTATTTTAAAGAATGCATAAGGCTCCAAAATCATTATGCAAAATGCCAAATTTGACTGTATCCAAGTAGGCAAATCCGAAAAAAAACCCCACAAACCTCATGAAGGTATTATTTTTCTGAATTATTTGAAATGCATATAGCCAACAAGATTTTATTACCTAGGATATGTCAATAATTCCTACAAATCAACACAAAAATAACAAATCAACTGAACAAATATGCAAAAGATATAATAGGCAATTCATAGGAGAAGAAGAAGCAATAAACTTAAAGAACTAATGTGCTACTTCACAAATAGAGTATACATAAAAACAAAAGAGATACCATTCTAAAACTATTATGTCATCAACAATTAAAATTTTAAAAAAGTGTTTATTTTTGAGATAGAATGTGAGCAGGAGAGAGGCAGAGAGAGAGGAAGACACAGAATCTGAAGCAGACTCCAGGCTCTGAGCTGTCAGCATAGAGCCTGACATGGGGCTCAGATCCACAAACTGCGAGATCATGACTTGAGCTGAAGTCAAATGCTTAACCTAGACTGAGCCACCCAGGCACCCCAAAAATTAAATTTTTTTTAACCAGATATCAGTGACAATGGGAGCAATGGGAACTGTCATATGCTACTAATTGGTAGAAAACCATTTGGAGAGATTTTGACAATGTCCATTGATATTGAAAATGTGCATGTCCTTTGAAACCCACACGTTTCACTTCTTAGGTGCTCTTGAGAAACTCTTGCACTTATGTATAAGGAGACGTAGACAGGAATGTTTATTGCAACAATGCTTGTATTGGCGAACAGCTGAAATCAACCTAATAGTTCATTCATTGTTTTAAAATTTTATCCATATTGATACTTATTTTTTGTAACTATTATAGAATATTCCACAGTATGCATATTTGTCCATTAATTAATTAATTTGTCCATTCTTGATCTTTGAATATGATCAAGATCACAGGAATCACTGTTGTTTTACCATTATTGCTTAAAAATAAAGGATTTGAGAAAAGTAAGAAATAATGTTAAGATTTGATAAAGCTGGATAATGGGGTGTAGAATGAGAAACTTCTTGAGGGTTTCCCTTTCCTGAGATCTTAGTTGTCCAATATCATTCAAACTGTACCCTCTTCTCAGAAGTCTAACCCATTTAACTCTGACTCTTGCATAACTTTGTCTGACTTAGTAAATCTCCAAATATACTGCGTCAATTTGCAAATACTGTATCAATTTGTACTTGGTGATTTGTTACTTTCTGGTAAGTCTCCTGGTAAAAGAATAGTAGAATTAAAAAAACCTACTTTTTGCTGTTGAAATAACGATGAGATTGAGACCCAGAATATTTTCATGCAGCTGTGCATTGGCCATCAAGCTAGATAGTAACTATTTTCAGAATGAGGATATTGCTGTTGTTTTTTTCTTTCCTTTATATTCTAGGCTTCTCATGCTTTCCACAGTGTTGTGCACATTACGTAACAAAAATGGTCGACTAGGTGGCTACAGAAGACCAGTTCTGAGAGGTGAAAGCTTAGGCGCGAGAGCAGGGTGCTACAAGAGGAAAACCCCAAGTCAAGCATAATGTCGTAGGATTGGGGAAAGGGGGAGAGGTGTATGAAGAAGGAAGAATCATGGAATAGAACTGTGGTCTGAAGCTTAAAGTATTTTAGGAAAACCAGATGGGAGACTGTTAAGAGAGACTTTCTGTAATATTAGCTCTGCATTTTCTGCCATCCATTCAGCCCTTGATTAATCATTAAGCAAAATGGGCAGATATACCGAGGGAAGAAGGACACTAGAGTCTCTCACCACCTCACCTATTATGCCTTTAACTCTTTCCCTGCTTCTCTTGAGTTTAGTTCATTTTTTTGTTAACTTTATTTGCCATATTTTGTTTTCGTCTGTTATTACTAAACATTTTCTTTGTCATAGTGAGTGACTAAAATTTGGGGTTCAAGCTGTTATCAGATACCACATTTGTTTCTATCTTCTGGCGTGAGAGTTTCACTTCTATCCAATGGAAACATAGCTGCTGAGTCTGGTTAGCATTTAACTTACCAGCTGATTGGGTGTATGATCCTAAGCACTTCATTTTCTCAGCCATGGCTGAGGGGGCACCATTGTTGACTACTGAGGGCATCAGTTGGTCTTAATAGAGCCTTGTATTAATTAATTCATCTCAGGTGTTTTGAAAACCACCTACGTGCCAGGAAACTCTGCTGGCACTGGAAATACATGTTGTAAAAGACTCAATCTTTCTCCTGTCCAAATTTATAATAGCCTAAAGGCTGATAAGAGGAGTCATAATACGATGTATTCAGATTGCTGTAGTCTCTTTCGTCAGTACTCAGTCATGGATCCGACTGTGTGTGGTAGCAACATGGACCCAAATGTCTTCTTCCCATCAGACAGAGTTGATACTACAGCAACTCAGAAAGTGAAACTTAAAGAAAACAATTTTTATTGAGAAAAAAGCAAAACCTGTAATCTACACCAGGCCACAGTTATTTACAAACATATATATTTCAACTTTTCTGTTTGGAACGGCAGCTCTCAAACCATAATTGTCTAATTCCATCTTCTGTCATGTGTGCATCCTCCTTGCAACCGAGGGTAATTATCTCTGAGTACATGAACCTAAAATCTGGACTAGGAGTGACTAAAACCACTCTGGAAGTGCTGAAGCCACAATACAAGAAGGAATGAGCACAATACCAGTGTGGGCTGTGAGGCATAAACACCAGGATCAGAATAGAAACATGAATCAGTGGCTGTAAACAAGCTCTGTTTTAACTTTGTTACAACTGATGGAAGTCAATTAATTCTCATTTAATCTAATTGTTTGAAAGAACCGTTTAGAATTTTCTGTCTTTAAGGTAGGCCTGGTTTGTGACGGAGGTGGGAGGCAGAGGAGAGGCATATTTTTTGGGTTTCTTGGGAACCAAAATCTTTATTTTTTAATAATAAACCCTTCATCCAAATATGCAAAATTTTGGGACGTAATAAAAGGTCAGTCTAATCTTTAAGTCATCCCAAATACTTTTCATTTATCAGGAGAGGTCAAAGTAAGTATGGTCCTTGCTGAGTGAGGAAAATGGGGCTCAGAGATGTTCTGTGACTTACCTAAGATTGCTCAGCTTTTTAGTGATAGAGTGGGGAATGAGCCTTGAGTTTTTCAGATGTGACTGAGGAACACCATGTCAAGAGACCTGGGGCCTGGAGGGGGGCTCTGGGCCATTCACACCTTAGAATCAGTTAGGGACCAGTTATAAATAAAGCCAACAGCAAAAAAAAAAAACAAAACTGATGTAGGTAATTTAATACAGAAAATTAGCTACAGGTTAGAAGAGCTTGAAAGAGCAACCTGAGGAAGTTGAGGAAACTCCCAAGATAAGCACCTGCAGCAATCCACCCTTACCCAAAGGGCTGGAGGGGAAATAGATGGAGGAGCTGAGGCCATGTGATGGGAATGGGAGCTTTGTTAGGAGGGGGCCTTTAGTGGGGGACAGAAAATAGGACTACTGAAGATGTTTCTGGGAGGCAGAGTAGGGGGATATCAGATTTTCCATCCAGTAGCCTACAAGACGAGCCTAGGGGTGCGCCAATCTATTAGATTCTCTATCTGGTAGCCTACAAGACGAGCCCAGTGATACACCAATCTGCAAGAAAGTGGGAAACAGCGGGAGTCCATCCTCCTTGGGACACAACAGAGCATGAAGAGATTAAGGGCTGGGTCTGAGGAAAGTGACCAGCATGCCTTTTTCCAATAGAGTATTCCTGTGTTTAATCTCATACATGTGCTCTGTATCTCAAGGATGTTTTATTGAAGAAGGGATTCTGTATTCCAAAAGACAAAAGTTTAAAATTCATGATACAAGACCAACTCATTTTTAAGAAAATACCCTACATCTCTAGTATAGCATTTCTATGTACAAAGTACTTTTGGTTATGTTCCTTCTTAAGATGATGAAATTGTTGATGAATTTTAAATGAAGAAATTGAAGATCAGAGTATTAATAGACTTTCTCTGTGAGACATTGGTCTAGAAGATTCAGGAGCCAGGACCAGAAATCTGAGTGTTGGGTTTCAAATTTGCTAAAGCCACCATTTCTAAATTGTGTACAAAGGCATTTTGGAGTGCTGCAGCAGATTTATAGGGACATAGCTGAATATTTTAAATTTTCAAGAAAAATACAGTAACCTCTTTTGGACACTACATGAACTAATAGTTTAAACATTAGATTGCTGTGTTCTATTTTTTCATGTCATGTTTTTGTGAGGCTGGGTTTTCTATGGTAAAAAGCAAGGACCAAGTGAAAACCATTTTGAAACAGGACATGGAGGTAGCTGTGTTCCTTTTGATTGCAAGGTTTGAGATATTGTACTCAGTGCTCAATAGGCACTGAATTGTTAGGCTATAAGTACTTACAAATGGTTAGACCCTAACTATTGAATAAATAGAACTGTTAGGTACTTACAAAGGGTTAGACCCTAACTGTTGAATAAACAGAACTGTTAGGTATTTCTTTCAGCTTAGGATGTGCTGTGAAATAATTACTGTGATATTAAGAACACTGTAAACTGAGAAAACCTCTCTGCCTTGGTGACATTACCCTATTAGTATCCAAAGGCAGTGACATTAATAAATTGAGATTATGGGTTTGAGACTCTTGGTGGTGGGGAGAACTCACAATTGCCTGGATTGTTCTTCCAGAATCCCACAGCCTTATGACCACCATTTGTTTGCTTTTATACAAAGGGTAACATGGGCTATAGTAGAGTTTAGCAATTGAAAGCCAAGGTCATCCTTATAAGGAAAAAAAAAAGCTATGTGTGTCCTTAGTTCTTAACTTGTACCTCAAATCAATGAGTGGAAATTCTGGAAGATAACTTGCTGGTTTATCAAACCCTCAAAGACCACATGCAAGACCAGTATGGCACATCATTTCTAAACCTTCTGTCAGCACATGCTCTTAACTCAACCAGTCTTTGCTGTGTGCTCACTTGGGAAGCTTAACTGTGGCAGTTAGGTGGCCATTTCTTTAATTGTTACTCAGATAATAGTTTTTTCCCCCTTCCAGAATGTAATTCTTGCAATGATTTTTATGTCTTGAATACTTCATCCTTATCTCTCTGTACAGACCTCTAAACTGTGCCTTATAATGAAAATTACACTTGGACAATACATTCTCCAAGAACCATAGACATCTTAAAAGGTCAAAGAAAATAGGGATTGAAATTTGTAAGTGATGTTATTTAAAACAAAAATGAGTGAAACTGACATCTTGTGACATTATAGAGTGGCGGGAAATTTTGTACCTTGGGAACTAGAGAAATGAAAATCTCAAGATCAAAAGATGAGGGATGGAAATCTGAAAGAATTCAATATTCTACAAATTATGAAAAAGTTCTCTTGTGGTGAGTTAGGATGGAACTAGAGTTCCTAATAATTGCAGTGAAAAGACTTGCTTCCAGATTTTTACATGTACAGTATAGGTACTAAGAAAGTGTGAAAACATTCTCATCCCTGGTTATTAATCAGAATCACTGATGGAATTAAAAAAAAATCAGAGATCAGGGTTCTGTACGAGATCCGCTGAATCCCCTGAGCTAAAGGTCTTGAATCCATATTTTAAAAGAATAATTGATATACAGCTACTGAATTAAAGGATTATTGGATTAGATGCACTCTGGTTTGGAACTGCAGCCCAGTAGCATTAGTATCATCTGGGGAAATGCAGAATCCTGGGTCCCATCCCCTAGAACTTCTACATCAGAATCTGTAGCTGAGCAAGATTCCTAGTGATTTGTTTTCAAGTTCCTGAAGTACTGGTCTCAGGGAGACAAACCATACTGGGATTCATGGTATGTGTATGCCATAGATCTGTTCCTTACCAGCTTGTACAAGTCATTTATCCTCTGCGAGTCTATTTCTCCAGCTAAAGGAACAGATGTAATTATACCTACCCAACTTAGCCTAGGACTGTTGTCAGGCTATGAGATGGAATACGGAAAATATGTGGAAGTACTTCAAAAGATTAAAAGTGCACTGTTTATATAAATTGATACTCTAATGTGGTCAATAGAACCACAGAGTTGTAGAGCTACTTGGCTCTTCAATTTATTCCACCTCTATATTTTGAGCCACATCCTTGATTACTTCATGGCTAACCCCCACTCACATTCATTTAGCCTCCTACTAAAAATGCCCAAAGGTAACATTACTTTCTTCTTACATTTTTAAGTCGTAGGGAAGTATGAAATTCAAGCAAAAGAATAGCTCATTTGGTATCCATGGAGTGTCTGGTAATATACTGCATGTATGAATATAACTCCACACGTGGAACTTTGCAAATTAAGTATTTCAGTAAAGCTTCCTTGACATTAGGAGTTCTGTAGTCTCTCGTGGCTTGGATAATTAATGGCTGATTCATGGTTTCTTGATGAATGGGTCATCTTCTTGTGACAAGTTGCTCTGTGCCATTAGGAGATTTTAGTGCTGGAGCTCTGTCATTTGTGTCTGGGAAAATAACTAGAAGAGTATAATCTTCAGAACTTGTCTGGGCCCTGTTCTCCAGCCTTCTTTGCTTCCGTTGTGACACCTGATGCTGTTTGGAATCTCCTGACTTTTTGTGCCACATTTTTTTTTATCCCCAGCTCCTCCCAACTTCTTCCTACCCTTGCCTGCAAAACACATCTATAAGATGTCCTTTGCTGTGAGGCTTAGCACTCCCTAAATACAAGCCTAGATTCATCTCTAACTCCACTCCTCACTTCTGACTAGTGAGCCAGCTGTAACCCCAAGACTCCCTTCTGCCTCTTGTATCGTGTCTGTGTGTGGGTAAGAGTATCTTTCTGCTGGTAGTTGATGTTCTGAAGTATGTTTCTTGGTACCTGCTGTGCTGGATGCTAATTCTAATAAAGCTCTTTTTGTTTCTTTTTTCTCTTTCCTCTCTGTTTCTCTCTCTCTCTCTCTCTGATTTTTTTTTGTTTTTGTTTTATTTCGTTTTTGCTTTGCATTTCCCCCAGTTGTATAGTACATTCATTGCTCCACATTAACTCAGTGTGTCCTTTCTGCTGTTTCTCCCCTCTTTCAGCTCATTTCCTTCTAAGTCCTATTTTAATTTTAATTTTAATTTTAATTTTAATTTTAATTTATTTTTTATTCTACAGGGCTCAGTTACCATCTTTTGCAGTTAGATTCATTGTGTTTCCCTTCAGGCTAATGTCTATCTTTAATTTAAGGCTGTGTTTTTTTCTGGCCATCTTGTCCTACGGGCAGACATTAGGCAAACAAAGTATCTGACCTCACTATTCGTGTATTTCTCACCATCATTTCCTGGATGGTGGGGGACATGGTTTGACTCCATTAGGGAACATTGTTATTCTCGAAGGTCTAGAAGAATGAGTGTAACTAGAAAGTCAGTAATGAGGAAATAAAACCAAACCATGCTAAATGATGTTTCCTTTGAAGATTTCTTGTCAAGAAAGTTGGTCACCCAATAGGACTTTGAGAAACTGCAGAAATGTTGTGTGTTTATACCTCTGTATGGTCTCTGTTACACATAGGATACACATGTGTCGTTTTTAGCAGAGGTTTCATTTATATATGTACAAACTCAGATTATAGTTTACAAATACCACTTTTTACTTATGTAGTCACGGACTGATAGTAACCAACAATGTCAGCTTACAACTCAAATGATAACAAATTATTATTTATATCGTTTGAGTTAAACTTCTACTGGAAAAATTTCATGAGGTCCTTCTTTTACGTTATTCTCTGTTGTCTTAGTGTTCAGAGAGAGTAGAAAATCTAAGCAGCAATCATGATAAGTATCAATTACTGAAAGATTTGAGAATTGAAATACAAATAAATGAATAAAAGGCAGGTACATGCCCAGAATCCCACAGGGTTTTGATCACTTGCATTTGCATTTTATTTTAAACTGTGAGTATCATCAGAGAAATACAAATCAAAGCCACACTGAGATACCAGCTCACACCAGTCAGAGTGGCTAAAGTGAACAAATCAGGGGACTATAGATGCTGGAGAGGATGTGGAGAAACGGGAACCCTCTTGCACTGTTGGTGGGAATGCAAATTGGTGCAGCCGCTCTGGAAACCAGTGTGGAGGTTCCTAAAAAAATTAAAAATAGAACTACCCTATGACCCAGCAATAGCACTTCTAGGAATTTACCCAAGGGATACAGGAGTGCTAATGCATAGGGGCACATGTAACCCAATGTTTATAGTAGCACTTTCAGCAATAGCCAAATCATGGAGAGAGCCTAAATGTCCATTGACTGATGAATGGATAAAGAAGATGTGGTTTATATGCATAATGCAATACTACTTGGCAATGAGAAAGAATGAAGTCTTGTCATTTGCAGCAATATGGATGGAACTGGAAGGTATTATGCTAAGTGAAATAAGTCAGCCAGAGAAGGACATATATCATGTGTTTTCACTCATATGTGGATCTTGAAAACTTAACAGACGACCATGGGGGAAGGGAGGAGGAAAAATACAAACAGAGAGGGAGGGAGGCAAACCACAAGAGACTCTTAAAAACAGAGAACAAACTGAAGGTGGATGAGGGGAGTGGGGGAGAGGGAAAATAGGTGATGGGCATTGAGGAGGGCACTTGCTGGGATGAGCACTGGGTGTTGTATGTAAGCCAATTTGACAATAAATTATATTTAAAAATAAATAAAGTGTGAGTAGCTTTCGTGCAGATATTTCCCAGAAACATTTTAATACTAAAAATGTGCCAACGACTCATACTCTGAAATTCTGTCTATGACCTTGCAGTCCATCTTTCATGTGTATGGGGATTTTTTCCTTTCTGTCGTGTTTCCCTCTTCCTCCTCCTTCTCTCCTCCTCCTTTCTCTTCTTCTTCTTCACCCTCCCCCTTTCATTTCCTCTGTCCCTGTCCCTCTCCTCCTCTGGCCTAGATTGGTGTATCTCATCTCAACAATCTCTATCTCCTGGTATTCACATCCTGGTATAGTTTCCTCCCATGTGAAACAGAGATACCTTGTGTAACCTATAGGATATTGTGGAAATGATGGAATGTGACTTCTGAAGCTAGGTGATAACACATTGTGGCTTCCTCTTGCTTTCTTGCTTTATATAACTTTTTTAAAATGTTTTTTTGTTTATTTTTGAGAGAGAGAGAGAGAGAGAGCACAAGTGAAGGGGGGCAGAGAGAGAAGGGGACAGAGGGTCTGAAGCAGGCTCTGAGATGACAGCAGTGAGCCTGATGTGGGGCTTGAACTCACAAGAGATCATGACCTGAGCCCAAGTTGAACTCTTAACCAACTGAGCCACCCAGGTGCCCCTTATATGACTTTCTTTTGGCAACTCCAGCTGCCATTCTGTAAGGACACTCAAGAAGACTATGGAAAAACCTATGTGCAAGAACCTGATGCTTCCTGCCAACAACCAGTGGGGAACTGAAGCCCCTTGCCCATAAGCATGAAAGAGTGAGCACTTTTGGAAGCAGATTCCCTAGCCCCAGCCAGGCACTCAGATGACTGCAGCCCTTGCTGTCACCTTGCCTGCAATCTCATGAGAGAACCTGAGCCAGAACCACTCAGTGAAGCCACTCCTGAATTTCTGGACCATCAAAACTGTAAGAAAATAAATGTCTATTGTTTAAAGCAGCCAAGTTTTGGAGTCATTCATTATATAGCAATATATAACTAATGCATACATACCCTACCACCGATGGGAAGATCTCTGATCCAAAGAATATTAAACTAATATAAGTCCCAAATCAACCTGCTAAAGAAATTAAGTTGTTTATATTTTTATGTGTCTTCAATAAAATCACTTTTTCTTCATTTTATATTTAAAGATAATTTAAAACTAAATGATAATACTATAAATTGAAGAGGGAAAGAATTTCAAAATCGTAAATACAGAGGCTATTTGAACGCTTTAAATAATAATAGTTATTCTACCTCTAAATAACCGGAAATTAATCATCTTCATTCAGGTTGACAATTTTTATATATATTAAAGAAACTAGAATAACATAACTAAGTGCCACTTGCCAATATTTTCCAGTTCTGCGTAAAGTTAACTGAACATATAAAACATATTTTCTCCTGCTGTTGACTTTTTATTGTCCTGGGCCTGTAGTAAATGCAAGGCTGCTAAGCTTAAGGGTATAATTTTGTGCAGGAAACCACAATAAGGTCTGGGAATAATTGCCACAAAGACTAAGATTAAAAGATAAAGTTAGCAAAAATCTTTTGACATTTCTATCAAAGTCTGTTCTCTAGAAGAAAAATTGCAATTATTTCTTCAGTGATGAAACTAATATTAGAAGAAATGCTGTTGTAGACTTCATTTTGTTGTATAGTCCAGCAACTTTTCTACCTTTATATCTGTTCTTACTTTAGAAAAAAAATAGCATATTAAATATTTTCTGAGCCAAACCATTTAATTTTAAATGGAGTAGCCCTATCCCTAAGAGAGAAGAAATTAAAATTTCCAGTTTTCTGTAACTTGAAATATTTCTATCATGCCTGTCTCTTCACCCTGGTCCTCCCACAAAATCAGTCACCTCATTCCATTTTTCTTGATAACTTACGGGAAGTAAAATAAATTTGGTTCAAATAGTGTGTTGTTATTATGGAAGGATTCTGGTTGTTTCCCGGGGTGCCACACAGTGGCCCTAAGGCGGTCCTGCATTAGTTTTGTGACCCTCAACCTCCCTAAAGTGAGGTCCATGGGGTCTAGAGACAGCATATAGAGCCCAAGAATACATCTTTTTGCATTTTATTTTAGAATGCTGAAGTTAGTATGAGGATTTTTTATAATGTACCTAAAAGTGGTCTGTAGTTCTCAACTCAGCTGTGTTGGAGATCTTTGAAGAATTACACTATGGTCCTTACCCCATCTGTATCTTAGTATAACCCCCCAGTCGAAGTGTGGGATGTACTCTTCTCACACTCTCATAGACCGCGTGCTCCTCACACCCTACATGCCTGGTCTTGGGACAGTTCACCAGATCATCATCAGCGCTTTTATTTCGAGGTTTTATTAAAAAGATCTCAGAGAGGGAAGATCCAAAGACAGCTCCTCTGGCTAATTTCTTACCAGAAAACCTTCCGAATATGGCCTAACATGTTAACGTGAGAGAAATAGGAGTGAAGAAAGTCTGATTTCACGATAAAAACAAAGCATTTTTCTTTTCCCCAAATATTTATTGGGCATGTTATAGTCATGGAGCTCATGCCACATGCAGAGAAGGCATTTTAAGACTTATTTTAAGTAAACATTTCAAGTCTCTGAATATAGACATAAATGGTAAATAAGAATGCAGGCTCTTAAGGTATTTATTTTTTTCCAGAGGAGCCCTCAGACTTTATTGTGAAATTATTACTGGAAAGATATGCTGTTCATATGCAAAGTCAATGACCAAAGTCCAAATTATTGGGAGGCTCTGATTTGTGTGGTTTCCATTTCAACATGTGAATCCGTGGTTACTTGAGTAGGACCTACAAGTAAATGATGACTTGGTCACCATCTTGAAAATCCACTTTCCTTGTTCTGACTTTGTCCAGAATGACGTTGGTGTTGAATAGAGAAGTGGCAAACAGCAATTTCAGCTGGTCGAAATCCAAAACTCTGTTTTCCACAGACACATAAAATTAGTTTAGTGTAGCCAACATGCTGGTCTGTACTGCGGTCTGGGTGTGCAGTGTCGGCTTCTGTTACTACATCCCGTCTGCAAACCAGGTGCACAAAACATCATAAGGAAGTGAAGTCTGGTTGCTGGTAATTAATGGAGTTATTTGGTGAATGAAAGTCAAAGCAGTAGCAATATATTATGGTGGAGAGTGTTAGAGAAGTTTTCCTGAAGCTAGACTAGAATCTTGAAAACGAAAGCTTCTAATCTCAGTGAACTGGGGACATTCTTGCACATTAAAATTCGATGTCTGATTGTCAACCCTTGCTTAAAGAAGAGGGGAGGGGGAAAATAAGACTTTTATGGGGTGGATAAAATGTTCCCTATAAAGTAAGTATGGCAAAGCTACTCATTGTGATGAACTGTGAAAATAATGGCTCACTAAACATCTTACGGTGCTTAGGGGCTAAATTTAAGGCTGTGTCACATCTTGCTTCTCAAACTGTGTGTCTGTGGCTAAGCATGGTTTGTGATTGGTGCTGGGATATGGGTTTTATTCTCCCATATTTTAAATTATTTTCTCTAGATAATCATGATTTAAACGATATTTAATGATGGAAATGTCACTGCTTGAAAAAACGGAAAGGAGTAGAAGTCACAGAAGACAGATAATCATGACTTATGTTGCATAACTATGAATAAAATTTTAAATTATACAAAGGGAAACATCCTACAAACTGAGAATTTTGGGGAGGTTTATAGATTATATGTTCATATGATAACTCTAAGCTTCTTGTGTCAAAGGAAATTAAGGGATAATGATTGCATTAATGCAAGAAAGGTACCCTCTTTGCATCCAAAGTCAATTGCTAAAGAGGAAATAAAAGCAAAAGCAAAGTAACAACATTTTTGCCTATGAGAAAAGTGTCATCTTTTTCTGTATGTTAAATATGGTATCAAATTTCCCGCTGTTTTAGATAGACATCAATCAATTAATAAGTACCTGTCTGTCACTACTACGTCTTCAACATTGGACCAGACTGAGCTCCTGTGATTTGTAATGGAATCATCTGGGCAGTTTGTAAATGCAGATGGTGCTGGGGCACCAGAAACTTGCTTCTAATCCAGTTTGAGGTTCATCATTCTCAAAGTGTTCTCCTAAAAAAGTGAAACACCTAAGTCTCTCTGCAGAGGTGGGAGATTATGTATAGTTCAGGAGACTAAACCTTTACACCGAAAATAAAAGCAAGTAGTTGATGACAATTGTGATTCTCCTCAGACAACAAATATTACCTCCTATGTTTGCACTGGAGCAGTAGGTGGATGATTAAAATTCAGTTGATCAGTTAGAAATGACTTCACTTGCCTAGACTAATGATGCTCCACTTTTCTTGGTGGTAGGCTCTTTTTGAATTTGATGGCGATTTGACACTTCTGCCAAAGAATATGTTTTCAATTATGTATGTAATTAAAAAATGAGAAAAAAGAATCCAACTACATACCTTCAAATAATGATACATATGAAGTATATGTAACCAAAATAGTATAAATATCCACTTTTAACCATGTTTTCTTAGAGGAAGTGGGGGCACAGTTCTTTGGTTTCACTGATGGATGACAATTGCAGCCAAAAACACTGATGAAACTACCCATGGGAAGTGTTTAGAAAACAAGAACTGAAGAAGAACGACACTGAAAGACACAAATAGGGGAGAATGAAAAGCTGATGAAGGAGAATAAGAAGCAATAGCCAAAGAGAAGAGATGCCAAAAGAGTATCATGACAAGGATAGGGGGAATGGGTTACCAAGGACTGAGTAATATTGCTAAGTGTTAATTGAGGTCAGGTAAGATAAGGAGGGCAGACTATGGCTATCTAAAAGGAGTAGAAGTAGTTTTCAGGACTTCAGGAAGTCATGGATCTATAAGACTAGAGATTATGGCTTTTCGTTTTTGGTTTTTGTGTGTGTGGATTTTGAGCTTCTCTGGGATAATAACAAGGCTCAGTATGTAAGAGGAGACTAATCCAGGAGTGATTTGTCCCAAGTGAGTGAGGTTTTGGGCGGTGATAGGTGATGGTACTAAGTAAAAGTGGCAGATTGGTTCTGGCATGAGGTGCCCAAACCAGAGGTGCCACGGGTATGCTCTCACATTTTACATCATAGAAAAATGCTATTAAGTGAATATGCCATGTAACATTTATCAGAAAGAAAATTGTAAATAGAGTATTTCACATTATCTGTTATTAAGCGACTTACATGGTGACATAATTTAGAAAGGTTTTAAGATATAAAAATCTAAGAAAGTGGCTGTTAATACTGAATAAACATTATACTCATTTGGGGGAGTTAAAAAAAAAACTAATTCCTGGCAACAACCCAATCCCTAGGTTGTTTTCACTTTGTTGATGATTTGCTTTTGCTATATTAATAGAAATTCTTAATTTTAATGTAATCTAATCAACGTATTTTTTGTCATCAGTTTTTTCTTGTGCCTAATTTAATACATTCTGTCCTTCCTCAAGGTCATGGGCATTCTACCTTGGTTTCTTAAATTTTAAAGTTTTCCTTCCACATGTCTTTAATCCATTAGAAATGTTTATAAATAGCATAAGGTACTAATTAAATTTTAATTTTCCTTTGTGGTCTTACTGGTGATCCCAGACTTTTTTTTTTTTTTAAAGGCTCAGCCTTTCTTGAGGGAGTTATAATTCATTTCTCTCATTTGTCTCATATTCTCATATCCTTAGATGTATGGGTTTGTTTCTGGCCTTCCAATTTAGTGACATTAGTCAATTTGGCTATCCCATTTCCATGCCATACTGTCTTAATTATTACAGCTTTACAATAAACATTGATGTTTCATGAGGGCTTATCACACCATCTTCTTATCCTTCTTCAGCAATACTTTGATTATTTTTGTTTTTCCACATAAACTTAGAATGAGCTTATCAAATTCCTTGTAAAACCCTTTTATAATTCAAGTTAAAATTAAATAAATCCAAAAGTCAATTTGAGAAGTGACATCTTTAAAATATTGAGGACTCCTACTTATGGTGCAGATGGTTTACTCGAAATTCCTGATTTTAAGGTACTTTCAGTGGAGTGGAATTGATACACCAAACATTCAAGAAAGAAATACCAATTCTACACAAACTTTTCCAGACCACAGAAGAAGAGTAATAACTTCTAGATTCATTTTATGAAGTCAGAACCTTCTAACAAAACCAAAGACATTACAAGAAGAGAAAACCATAGACTGGTATTTCTCATGAGGATAGATACAAAAATCCTCAGTAAGATATAATCAAATTAAAATCAGTAATTTTAGGAAAATGTTAATACACCAAGGTTGAGTGGGATTTATCCTGGAGAAGCAGGGCTAGTTCAGCACTCAAAATCAATGCAATCAACATGTCAATAATTAAAGAAGAAAGTCCATATGATCATATTTATACAAAAGAAACAGTTGACAAAATTCAACGTCCATTCATGATAAAACTCTTGACAAACTAGAAATAAATGTTTATTTTCTCAACCCAGTGAAGGGATCTACTCCCCTCCCATCCCTCACCCTCCAAATAGAATTAACATAATACTTCTTTGTGAAAGGCTGAATTCTTTAACCCTTAAGATTGGGAAAGGGGGAAGTATGCTCCCTCTCATCTCACTACTATTTGACACTTTGCTGGAGGCCATAACCAGTGCAATAAATAGATGCCATAGAGATTGGAGAGAAAGGAATAAAACTTACTGTATTAATAGATGAGATGATTGTCTATGAAGAGTATGCACAGAACCTACAAAAAAGTTATTAGACTTAAAAATTGACTTTAGCAAGGTCAGAGGATACAAGGTCAAAATATAAAAAGAATTTGTATTGCTATATACTGGTAATGAGCAATTTGAAATTGAACCAAAATCTAGAGAGGAATTTAATGACTGGTCACTTATTAATTTAGTAAAGTTAGCTTATTTTTCTATGTATAGGATCTCATTAAGAAGCTTGGTCAGGATTTGACTTGGATTTTCAGAGCCCTTCAAAGAAAATAATTTATACAGTGGTTGGGACTTCCCATGGTTCAACTCACTCTTGGTGTTATTTCAAATCTCCGATGATACAGTCACAACTCCGCATTTGTTATATCCAACACAGATTGACAAGAACTGTTGTTTTCAACAATAGATCTGAAATAGATTTGGCTGAGTTCAAATAATTTGTGGACAGAAAAAGGCATGTGATCTGCATCATGGCATCTCATCACCCAAAAACATATGCTTAATAAGTTATAAGGAAGGGACAAAAATGAAAAGATTTCCTGAACAGGAAGCCTGTTGGTGACAGTTGAAAAGACCTTCAAATATCTTGGAACCCAGCATGTCACTGTGCATTTCAAAAAAAATGTCTGTCTTTCTGAATTGCCTACAGGATGAACCTGTTAATAGGTAATAACTTGCAAGTGAAGCAAAATGTGGTCTGGTGATAGTTCAGCTTTTATTTACTTTTAACTTAAATGTTAAATTTTCTTCAAATCATTGACTTGAAACATGGTAGGTTCCTATCTCTTTAATATAGATTTTTCAGCCTGGGCTTTACAGGGCACCTTATATAATATGACAGTGCTATGTTCATAAGCTGCCAAGGTGTTTCTTCCTAGCTCCCTTGATGATAGATGTACCATTATATGTGCCTCCACCAGAGCTATAAGGCATTGAAAATTTTTTTTCTGCCACATGTCTGCAAGGCCCTCAAAAGAGGAAATAATTATTTTCAGGCCACCTCCATGAACTAAGTAAAAACATCTGGTATTTCTACATCAGTATAATGTAGACACACTAAAAGCGACCCATTTGATGGTTAAATAGTTATTTTAGAGGGCCATTATATATTCCATAATGATATGATTTTTAGTTTTCCCTAAATATTTCTCTATATACATTATTCATTTGTTCAAATATTTGTCTCAAATATTCTTCAAAGCTAGTGCATGTTAGACACTGAACCAAGATGCTTAGCTGCATAGGAAGCAAAGTGATATAAGATTATATGGAATTATTTCTAAGAACTAGTCAGCCCAGAGAAATAAAATCTTCAGTCAGAGGCAGTAAAATACTCCAATTAGTTCCCTTTTTTTTTTAATTTTTTTTAATGTTTATTATTTTTGAGAGAGGGAGAGAGAGAGAGACCAAGCAGGGAAGGGGCAGAGAGAGAGGGAGACACAGAATCCGAAGCAGGCTCCAGGCTCTGAGCTGTCAGCACAGAGCCCGATGCGGGGCTGGAACTCACAGACCGTGAGATCATGACCTGAGCCATAGTCGGCCACCCAACTGACTGAGCCACCCAGGCGCCCCCAATTAGTTCTCTATACACACAAGTAAGCTTACCTTTTCAATCTGCTGAGAGGGTACCTATACAGAAGACAGTGTCGCATGGCCTGTCACCGTTCTATGGCTTTGAATGTCATGCACGATTTTTTTCCCCACTTTTTTCTTTCAGATAAGAATGCCAAATTAAATATGTAAAGCTTTTAAAATATGAAATGTTGCCAAGAAGATTAAAGGATATGTTACTTCCTGCTGTCCTGTCAAAATAACTTTAAAATGTACTTGAGCTGGAAGAAAGTGAGATTGATTTTAAAGGCGGTTGCCCTCCAGAGGGGTAGCATCATTCAGAAACAAGAGAAAGTGAGAATTCAGTAAGTGAAGTCTAAGAACTTTTTGTCAGCAATGGTTGGTGTTCATGTCCTTGAATTCTGTTTACTCAAAGGAAAAAACAGGGTCAAAAAGCCCAGAAACATTTTGTGGGCAGCTTGTATAGTTCAAAACCAGTTTATTTGCTTTGGTGGCTAATTCTTTGTAAGCAGATTCTCCTGTTTTTCCAGCCACAGTAGCCACACCATTGCTCAGAGAACACTTTCTGTATTATAATATTAATAACTAAGAGTGAAATGTTACCACAAATGTGGAGAGGAGAGGGAAAAACTTAAAACAAACATACTTCTTTTATATGAATGATGCCATTGGAAAAAGAATTTTATAAAATCGGAGGCAAGACTTAGGGCACATAAATGGCATCTATTAGTTTTTACAAGTTTGTTTTGAACTCACAATTTAAGTTTGGGGGTCTAGTTAGCAGAGTGCCTTATTAAAAACCTGCAATCTGGTGATCCTGATTCAGATAAAACCAATAGAAATACAGGTAAGTTCTTATGTGTTTTTACAGATGAATTTAAGTATTTGAACCATTTAGCAGATTTAAATGAAAATATCACTTTGATACTAGACTTTAGACTGAAAGGTCTTACTTGGCCAAAGGGGATGTATCTAAACCCCCCAAAGCCTTGTGATAGCCATGGGAAGATATTCTTGTTGAGTTCTTTGCATCTTTAGTAAAACAGCGTTTGAATCCTCTCGAGTTGTACCTTAGATTTCCCATAACACAATACCAATTTTGCATTTATTAAAACACAGAATATGAGGTCACTATATCAAATTGTATGGTTTCATTGATACTGAGAAGAAATTTTGGGACGTTAGAAACATCTTACCAAAGAATATGTAAGCTCAGGGGCTCCTGGGTGGCTCAGTTGGTTGGGCGACCGACTTCAGCTCAGGTTATGATCTCACAGTTTGTGAGTTCGAGCCCCGCATTGGGCTCTGTGGTGACAGCTCAGAGCCCGGAGCCTGCTTCCGATTCTGTGTCTCCCTCTCTCTGGCCCTCCCCTGCTCACGTTCTGTGTCTCTCTGTCTCTCAATAATAAGTAAATGTTAAAAAATTAAAAAAAAGAAGATGTAAGCTTGGGTAATTATTAATATCTTTCACCTCATGCCAGAGGATATGCCAGGGAATCAGAGGAGGAGGAATAGCAAAGAGACAAATGGAAGAAGCAGGCCACTATGGGGTAATCAGTATGGTGGAGTTTGGATTTCAGAAGTACAAGTTGTAGTACAGTGTATTCAGCTCAGTGAAGTGTGGATCCCGGGAGTACAAGCTCTTGGTTTGGAAGCTATTCTATGTCCATGAACATAGAATCCTCAGATATAACATTAGACATTACATATTATATAACCTAACTTGCAAGATCATGGGAAGCCAAAGAATATTGCCTGATCCTAAGCTTAGAACACAGTTAGTCCCCAATAATATCTGGCTTCTCTGCTTCCTACTGTTGCATTTATTATTCAGAATGGGATTTCTATTTTAAGCATACTGGATTTTGAAGTCCTTGAGGAATGAACCGTGTCTCATTCGTATTTATACTCTCTGTGATAATGGAATTCAAAAATATTAAATGGAAACAATTGAATTTTTGTGTATAGGAAGTCCATGAGGGGAAATATTTCAAGAATAAGCATGTTAAATGTTACCTAAGCATTATTGATAGCACAACAGTAGGAGTACTGCTGGTAGAAAAAGAAATGGTTTTCAAATGTGGTGAAGGATTTCAAAGTCAGTGAAATATGGTCGAGGCGAGTTCTTTATCAATCACGACAGATGTTCATTAGTTCTTAGTTAACAACTCTGTAAGAACTAAAGATGCACTTGATTGTTGAGATCCTGTTTGCTCCGAGGAGGAAGTGCTTTTCGTGTGTGCCAACTCTAATGAACTCTCCTTTTTTCACGTGCTGTCACATTCACAATCAAGATGATGGTCAGAAACAGTCCAGACTATAAAGTTCATGTGTACCAGGCAGTGTCTTAGACCCTGAGGATGGAGCTGATAAGACAGCCAAGGTCCCTGTTGCCAATGTCATTTACATTCTAGTTAGGATGTCAACATTAGGCTGAGACCTGATTCACTTTTTAATTTTCCGTTTCACATGTATAAATTTTGTCTCCATTCCTCTTGTTCCCAGCAGGACCGATAGTTCCATTTAAATAAATTGTCAGGGCACTCGGTGACTCAGTTGGTTAAGCGTCGACTTAGGCTCAGGTCATGATCTCATGGTTTGTGAGTTGGAGCCCCACACTGAGCTCTGTGCTGCCAGTGCGAAGCCTGCTTGGGATTCTCTCTCTCCCTCTGCTCCTCCCCGACTCGCTCTCAAAATAAATAAATAAACTTAAAAAAAATTGTCATGCACTTCTTTCATAGCATTACCCTTGCTGGGGTTAAATGTCTAAAAAGCAAAACAAAACAAAAAGTAGTGGCTGGGATGAGACCGTAGGTTCTCAATTTGCTGCTCTCAGTCCTACCAATCTTTGTGTCACTTCGATCAATTTCAGGAAACAGAAATGGGTTATTTAGACATATTCTTAAATAGGAATGGTTGGAGAAACTCTTAAAAGAGAAGTGCTTAATCATCAGACAAAAATGCTTACTGTCAAATCCACAGTAGGGGCTCCATTGACACTTCCCCCAATAGCAAGTTGTCTTCATTATCCGTCAGAGGTGCACTGTACTGTATTCACCGCATAGTGCAGCGTGAGACAGGTCACGAGAAAAATAACATGTTGGAATTCTAACTAGTGAATGGAATTGATGAGGTGAAATTCCACACCTAAGGGTCCTAATTATTCTATAAGCTATTGAGATGCAGCTGAATCATTTTTTCCCCTGGGATTCGCACGCCCAAGTTATAACGGGATGGCTTATAGTTAGGTTTCTGAACTCATTTATAGACCACTCATCTGTGCTGAGAGTGCTGTCCAATACAAACACAAAAACACAAAATTATTTGCTAACCACCAGAGTTTTTTGGTAACTTGAAATAATAAAATTCATAATTCCTTACAGAATTGGAAAAACACCAGCATAATAAAATCTTAAAAATCCAAGAAATATTTAAAAGTAATTAAATTACTTCAGCAGGAATTATTATAGAACATGCAGAAGATTAGGTTTCTCCAACTAATAGGATTTGCTTCTGTATGCATGTGTGTGCAAGTTGCTTTAATTCACACGCACACAAAGGAAGGTCACATGATGAAGTAACAAAACACTTTCTTTAACAAGATGTATTGACCTAACATGAGAAACTACAAAGGATATTGTTTCTTCTTCAGTATCTGTACGCATTAAGTGTTAAATAAATCCATATCTAACTTTAATTAGTAATATTTAGTAATTTGGGGTGAAATATAAAACATTAAAAAATGGAAAACTTGGCTGGAATCAGACTAAAAAGATTGTTTTATTATATTTAACATAAGGAAGATATCAAATAGACTAGTATTTTGAAAAGAGGATATGAGGATGGTCAATTTGAAGAACGTTCAATGCAATACATCCCCACCTCACATTAAGTACTCCAGGCTAGGGAGAGCTATATATCTACTCTCTGTTTCCTTCTAATGTCTCTTTACTCGTGGGATAACGTACCGTGTTTTGAAAATACCTAAGTTATTCACCATGGAAGGAGCTTGGCGGCGGGTGTGGGGGCTGAGGGTAAACCTTGATGTTCTTGAAACAGAAATGAAATGCTAGTTCACCTCCTTATATGGAATGACTAGTGTCTTAGAGAAAGCAACCTCAATAATTCCTGGAAGTAACAGGAAGATCTCTGCAAAAGGAGGGCAGGCGATAAAGAACCCAGATGTTTTCTAGCCTTCCTTATGATCTAGGGGAAGAATTTGAATGTTGAGAGTAAGAGGATGGAAATTGAAACGTTTTTGTCTCCAGTGTGCAGAACTGATCTTTACTGTCTAGAAAAATGCTTAGAGAATAAAGTTGAAAAAAATGTACATACAAACCCTTCCAAAATAGTGTATTTCTAATATTAAATGCTATAGTCATAAATGTATAATAATGTCTAAAACCTGGGAAATGGCACACTATTTCAAGAGGAAGCAAATAGAAAACCAAAACAAAATGGGAAGTTCTAAGAAATAACCTTATGCTCTGCATTTTATGGAGGGGAAGGGCTCACCTCTGGCCTCAGAAGGAAAGCTTCATTTTCTTATATAGAATGATATGATCATACTTGCATAAGTAAAAATACTTAATTTGGTGTCTACATGATTCTGTTGACTTGATTCTTTTATTTCTTTTCTGGAAATTATTTATTTTTATTACCTTTATTGGAATGGTGAATTAAACATTCTTTCTTTCTTATTTAAACTATATATATTAAGTGTGGCAGAAAATCCCAGATGGGATTAACTCAAATAGTTAATATATATTTATAAAAATAGCCATCCAAAAAACATATATAAAATTTATAGTGGCAAAAATACAACCGCTCACAAATGTTAAAGGTGTAAGAACAAACAAAAGATTCCAATGACTGTACCATTAATTTTATTGTAACATATGTCTTTAATAAGAAAAATATCCATTAGGTTCTTGGACTGTGTGGATATTATAAAAATATATAAGGATTATTTGAAAAATATTACTTTAAAATAATAGCTTTCTACATGATTTTTCTCTGTTCAAAGAATAATGAGGAAAGGTGATAAAGTAAAATATAATTGTGTGAAAAAGGGAAGGAGGAAATGATTGTAAGCATCTGCCACAGTGGGTTAATGTCAATATTGAAAATATAAATTTTTGATACATAGAGTCTAAGGAAACCGTGGACCCAGAAATTGATGGAAGAATTAATAACAGAAAGAACTGCATATTTAAAAACCTTGAGGCACAAAGGTCAGGCACATTCAGAAACCTGAAATAAGTTCTCCATGGCTGGAACCTATGTTTAACTTAACAAAACATTAGCGGCGCTTCTATAGTGGATATTGAGCCAGCAATTACAACTGATCTGTGGTCATGATTTTTAAATATTCCTGTGATCTGTAACTACAGATCTGTTAAATAATGGTTAGTAAATCTAATTTTAAACTGCCTATCAAACAGTTTGGGAAATTTAAGGGCAAGCCAATGTTATCTGAGCATTACTCTAATTAGAAGCAAATATTCTTGTAGATCCAGTGCAAATGATAAGAAAAATTAGAGTTAAATAAGAAACATACCATTCTGCTTTGTTTCTACAGAACCGACCACAACTCTAAAAGATATATAGCGACATTTTCCATTGTTTTCAAAATCCTTGGTACCCTCATAAAAACAGCAGGATCTTACTATGCCACTATTCATGATTTGATAGAATTCACGTAGTGCTATTTGATTATTCTTCATTAATTTAAGAAACCATTACTGGGGACATACCTTATGCCAAGAATGACCTATAAACATATGAAATACTCATCTTTATTAATAACTTTTATTTTCATGGTTATTAATGGTAGCAGTGAGGTTACCATTTCACACCACCAGGTCACTAAACTATTTTTTTAGAGTTCTAAAAATACAATGTGTTGGTAAGGATTGGTTGGGATGGGAACGTCATGGAAGTGTAACTATTACCATTGCTGTGAAAAACCCATTTCATATTACCGTGTAAAGTAATAAATGCGCACATACCAGCAATTTCGCTACTAGGTGTGTGCACATCCTTGAAGATGTGTTACACCAGCAAAAACTAAAAAAAATCATCAAAACCTAGGTTCTTTTTTTCTTTTCTTTTTTTTTTTTTAATTTATTTTATTTTTGGGACAGAGAGAGACAGAGCATGAACGGGGGAGGGGCAGAGAGAGAGGGAGACACAGAATCGGAAACAGGCTCCAGGCTCTGAGCCATCAGCCCAGAGCCTGACGCGGGGCTAGAACTCACGGACCGCGAGATCGTGACCTGGCTGAAGTCGGAAGCTCAACCGACTGCGCCACCCAGGCGCCCCAAAACCTAGGTTCTTTAATACTAGAATGATTAGTTACATCTTTATAAAACGGCAAAAAAATATGAACTAACTACAGCCAATTTTCCAACGTGGATGAGTCTCAAACCCAAATTTGGGTAAAATAACAAAATACAACAGGGGCGCCTGGGTGGCTCAGTCGGTTAAGCGGCCGACTTCGGCTCAGGTCATGATCTCGCGGTCCGTGAGTTCGAGCCCCGCATCGGGCTCTGTGCTGACAGCTCAGAGCCTGGAGCCTGTTTCAGATTCTGTGTCTCCCTCTCTCTGACCCTCTCCCATTCATGCTCTCTCTCTGTCTCAAAAATAAATAAACGTTAAAAAAAATAACAAAATACATACAGTTGGTTTCTTTCACATGAAGTTCAAAAGTAAGTTAAACTAAATAGTAAGTTGCTTAGGAGTATATCCATATGTGATAAAGCTGCGATGGAAAAGCAGATATTGATTATCCCAACACCCTTTTCCCTTGGTACCCTTCTCCTCACCTTAATGGTACTGTTCATTTGGCTTTGTGCTTCTCCTCTTTCTCTTCACCTAAAATCACCTGTTAAAATCTTACCCTGTTTTGAACGGCCTAATTTGAATACTTTTTCTCCATGACCCAGCATTTGCCCAGTCTTTTCTATAGTATGTATTTATTATATTGTCGCATTATATTTTGTGCGAGATTATTTATCTACTTGTCCATGATTCCTTTTGTGTTGCTGCCATCTCAGACAGAGATAATTAGTCCTTGATTTTTTACAACCTCACAGCCTTTAGCAAAGTGCCTAGAATATGTACAAGTACTCACATTTTTTAAATGGAATTGTATTTTAACTGAAATTCACTTTATTATAAAACTCTTAAAGCCGTATAATGAGGTTATGTAAAGGAAGAACACTTTGTTTGCTCTGTATCTTCAAATTTTAAACAAAATATAAAGAGGAGGATTGTTTTAGGGGCAAAGCTATGAAAATGGAATTAGGAAAAAGAATTCACAGTGTGTGGGTCTGTATATGTATGCACATGTTTGTGCATAGGCACAGATATTTCACATTTGTTGAGTAATATATATAATTTTCAATATAAAATCATAACAATAGAAACATTTCTAAGCCTTTATTTTCAAATTACTCTTACCACATAATGAGTGTGTATTTTTTAGAAAAGCTTTACTTTCAAGTTCATTGATAAAATTTTACTTTGGAGAAGTAGATCGTTTATATTTTCAACAACTACACGCAGTATTACTGTGTCAGATGGGGTTGCTCGGTTACTTTTTTTTTTTTAACGTTTATTTATTTTTGAGACAGAGAGAGACAGAGCATGAACAGGGGAGGGTCAGAGAAAGAGGGAGACACAGAATCGGAAACAGGCTCCAGGCTCTGAGCTGTCAGCACAGAACCTGACGCGGGGCTCGAACCCACGGACCGCTAGATCATGACCTGAGCCGAAGTCGGACGCTTAACCGACTGAGCCACCCAGGCGCCCCACTCTGTTACTGTTTTGAACTTTGTGATGAAGCTAAAGCTTATTCTTGGAATAGAAGTGCCAATTCTAGTATTATAGCTGTTTTCTTGTGCTTCTATTAATGTTATCTTTATTCTGAATATTTATAGAAATGTTTTAAAGTCATTTAAAACATAAAACAGTTGTCCATCTCATTATCTTGTTAGGGCCAGTTGAATTAAAACTGGCTCTTACAGGGGCGCCTGGGTGGCTCAGTCGGTTAAGCGTCCGACTTTGGCTCAGGTCATGATCTCGCGGTCTGTAAGTTCGAGCCCTGCGTTGGGCTCTGTGCTGACAGCCTGGAGCCTATTTCAGATTCTGTGTCTCCCTGTCTCTCTCTCTGACCCTCCCCCGTTCATGCTCTGTCTCTCTCTATCTCAAAAGTAAATAAACATTAAAAAAATCCCAAAAACCCCCCAAAAAACTGGCTCTTACAGGGGCGCCTGGATGGCTCAGTCAGTTAAGCCTTTGACATCAGCTCAGGTCATGATCTCAGTCTGTGAGTTTGAGCCCCGCGTCAGTGTTCTGCTGTCCGTGCAGAGCCCACTTTGGACTCTCTGCCTCCCTCTCGTTCTGCATCTCCTCTGCTCTTGTGCTTTCTCAAACAAACAAACAAAAACAAAAACAAAATTTAAAAAACCTGGCTCGTATAACCTAATAAATCTACTTTGCTGGCCACACGTCAATTCCCTTATACACTAACCTGCCAAAAGCAAACAAATCTTGAGGGCCTCACTGTCCCTCTTCCTCTTCCCTTAGGACATCTCACCTAGTGAGTGATCGTGGCTCTTGGACAAAAGGACTACAGGAGGTCAACAGTGTCCATGCATCTGTTAGACTTTAAGAGAGTATAGTTTCTGTTTTACTTTTTCACTTAAACTATACAAGAAAAATTTTCATGTATGACACAGATAATTTTGTGGCTTCTTCATTCCACTTTTGAAATCCTATGAATTAATAATCTATTGATTATCGATGCAGCATGAAGAGATGAAGAATTAACAAAGAAACTTTTACAGTGTCATGGCATACATATGATTTTCCTCTCCACTGTATCCCTGGTTGAGGACTATGGTATTAGGTCACAGTGGTCACTTACTTGGATAGGGAGAAAAAGAAAATTCTAACTGAGTGAGTATAGATGTGAAGACAATTGGCCATCCAGAATTTGAGACCATCAAATAACAGGAATTCCCCAAACAGGATATTCTTTTTCTGTGTTTCTTCAACTCTGCCTCTTCTTTTACTTTTTAAATCATAAGCTTTAAAAAAAAAGCTATAAAATTGTATTTAGGCTGTAATTCCGGCTCATGAGAAGAAATATCCATATGGAAAGAGATGGGAGGAAAAACAACAGGAAAATTAAAGTGATCAGTCATGGAATTGTGAATTTCATTTTTTTTAGTGATTTTTTTGTCATTACTCTGAAGCCAGGCTACCTGAAGTCTTGTCTCTTCCATCGCTTAACTTCTTAGGGTCTCTGTTTCATCATCTCCGAAATGAGTGGGTTGAACTGGTTGATCTCTAAGTCCCTTCCAATACTAATGTTATATCAGGTATCTGAAAAATTTAGGAGGCAAGTCAGTTTTTTATTTGAAACAAATATCAGTAAGAATCTTTAAGGCTTTCTTCTTAGAATTCAATTGGTTCTGCATTTATTGAACATTTTCTGTAACCCAGGAGCTGCCCTAGGAGCTCTGCATGCACTGTTTCAGGTTTTTATACTAACCTTTGAGGGGAGAATTCTAATCCCTATTTTATCGTAAGTAAAGTTCCTTTAAATTTGGCTAAATGACTAAGCCAGAATTTGAATGCAGGTTATGTCAGACTCCAATATTTTTTTAAAAAACGTTCATTATTTATTTTTGAGAGAGAGAGAGAGAGACAGAGTACAAGCAGGGGAGGGACAAAGAGAGAGGGAGACACAGAATCCGAAGCAGGCTCCAGGCTCTGAGCTGTCAGCACAGAGCCTGACGCAGGGCTCGAACCCACGAACCGTGAGAGTATGACCTGAGCCGAAGTCAGACGCTTAACCAACTGAGCCACCCAGGTGCCCCTGTCAGACACCAATATTAATATTCTCTCCACCATACTAAGATTGTTGAGGCTAGTTCTTTAACAAGCCTATGAAATGGTTTATGACAAAACGTGTTGTTACTTTACCTTGGGCATGTAGGAGGGCAATAATGAGAAGGGGCAAGAAATGCTAATGATTATCATCATGGTACAGTATACTTTCATATTACTGAAGGGAGTGGAAGGTAGTTCTTTCTCGAACTTGGTAAGTTTGATTTTAGGCTAAACTGCATAACAACTACATGTAAAATATCTTCTACAAGTGTTTATTTTTTATTTTCCTCTATCTTTGAAAACTGTTGTGTATGAATGTGTGCACTATCATATATATTTATTGAACCTGTAATTCTACATAGGTGACAACAAATCTGTTGCATATTTCATGCTCAATTAAAAAGAACTCTTACAACTCTTCCACCTATTATGGAAAGATCGACATCTGTCCCCCATTTAATTAGGTCCATCCTGATTATGTTAAATGTGTTCTGGCTCCCGTTAAGAAAATTATCTAAATATACATGAAGGAGAACCTAGTTAAAAGTGAACTGTCAGCAAGAAACAGGAGGGATTTAAACAAAGAAACTCCCAAGTAGAGCTTAACCAAACATTTATCTCAAACTTGAGTGATCAGACTGAATAATAACCCTTCCCCTTCTTCTTTCATAATTGATCCACACCAAAATGCAAATGCAACTTGACGCCAATAGTTTTGGAAGCTTCAAGAGTTTGGTTAATTTTTCCTTCCTGTTACTTTTCACTTTAGAACACCTTTTGGCTTCTGGGATCTGACTGCAGCCAGGAGAGGAAATGCCAAAATACTTTGGGGAAAGGCTTATTCTTGGGGTAATTTAGACCTGATTTGAGGAAGCCAACTTCTGCTATAAATTTTGCATTAAAAAACTTCTGTCTATGAAATTTCTAGTGGGTTGGACAGATGGAAGAATTTCAGATAATAAAATTTAGATAATAATGTAGAAGTAGAGAATTGTCAGAATTCATGGAAGAGATTGATTGAAACTTTGGATCCTGAGGCTTGGGTTCTATTCTTTGTTTTGCCAATAATTCTGTGATTGTCTTCAAACTTGTTCTCTGAATTCCTACCTTAAAAAATATGCAGCAGTAAGATCTCCCCATGCTTGATCACTAGGGATATACAAGCATCCTAAGGGGGTGAAAATTCCTTCTATCATTTACTTACTCATTTGCTCAACAAATATTTCCTTGCTAACTACCTGTCAGGAAATAGTCTAAGTTCTGGGGATATAATAGTGAACAGAAAGAATCAGTTCTTTTGGACCTTAAATGCCAGCGGAGAATACACCAATACTCGGTACGTTGGATTGTATTAAGTGCCATGCATAAAAATGAATCCATGTACAAAAATATTTTATGCAGAATAGTTAAGAAAGGCCTTTATGAAAAGTGATCTTTAGGCAGAGACCTGATTGAAATGGGCGAGGAAGCCATTGGGTGCCCTGGGGGGAAGAGTCTCACAAAGGAGGACCAGCAAGCACAAAGCTCCTGAGGTGCCCTCATACCTGTGTATTTGAGAAGCAGTGAGAACAGTGTGTTGGAGATGAGTGAACACGGAGGAAAATAGTAAAAGGCATGTTCAGAGCGTTAGCAAGAAAGAACTCTCCAGTTACTGAGTCTGGAGCACAGGCTGGCATGTGAAAGAACCAGTAATAAGCAGGTTCATTCATTGACACGGTTGCTGTTCTACCATAAATGCGTAGTGCCGCTGGAAGGGCTCTGCCACATGAGTTTAGAATTTCAGACTCTTCCCTTTGCCAGATTTGTCAGAACATTGGCAGGGATGCAGTGAAAAAGGAGGAAACCTAAATACACAAGAAGAGGTGGAAAGCTTGCTGAAACAAGAGAAGCAGATAATTGAGAGAAAAAAAAAATTCCCCTAATTAGGCTATGCATTTGTAACAATTCAGGCAGCATCCCAAAATGATGCCTCCTTTTTCTCTTTTCCTTCCCTCCCCTCTTCTTGCTTTTACTTTCAAAAGGTTACATGCTTTATGATTTCATTATATAACATTCTTGAAATGACAAAACTGTAGAAATAGAAAACAGATTAATGGTTGCCAGATGTTAAGAGCAAGGGAGTGAGAGGGAATTAGGTGTGGCTATAAAAGGGCAATATAAGGGGTGCTCGTGGTAATGAAAATGTTCTATATGGGGGCGTCTGGGTGGCAGTGTTGGATAAGCGTCTGACTCTTAATTTCAGCTCAGGTCATGATCTTGCAGTTCATGAGTTCGAGCCCCATGTCGGGCTCTAGGCTGACAATGCGGAGCCTGCTTGGAATTCTTTCTCTCCCTCTCTCTCTCCCACTCCTCAGTGGCTCAAGCTTGCACTCTCTCTCAAAGTAAATACATAAACTTAAAAAAATGTTCAATATGTTGACTCTTCCTCCCAGTATCCTGGTTGTGCTATTGTAGTAGTTTCACAAGATGTTACCATTGAGGGGAATTAGCTAAAGGATTCAAAATCTTGATCTATTATTTTTTTCAACAGTATGTCAAATCTGTAAGTATCTCCAAGTATAAGAGTTTAAAAAATAACGACCATCATGATGCTAGAGGGCAACTTGAGGCAACTGAACTCTCTCACTCACATCACAGTTCCTCTGGCATCTTTCTACTAAGGCTGTCTTGGCACTCTACAGTCTATGGCGTGTTTATCCCTTAGTGTACTAAAGCACATGTATCCCTTGGTGCAAAAAAGCAACATTATCGATAATTTAAATTCACTGGTACTCTCCTAGGCAAGCAGGCTGTGATGTGGCCAGTTGAGAGCAGAACCAGCTACTCAGATGAAGCAAAACAATTTGCAGAGGAGTAAGATGAGTTGATTTAAAAACTCATGTAAAATCAAAAGGACTGTGGAGCATTTTGGAACATTTTTGATGAAGATGCTGGGTAGATTGTTCTTCTTTTTCCCTCTCTGTTTGACAAGACCCCTGCAGTACCTACGATTTTCCATTTTACCAAATCTTCTCCAGCACTTAGTGTTGTCAGAATTTCTAATTTTTCCTAATTTGATGGATGTGAAGTGATCTCTTTATTTTAGTAGAGGTTTGTAGTTCTCGATATGTTCTGCATATTAATCTTTCGTAGTGTTATGAGCTGCAAATATTATTTCCCATCTGAACTTTATATGAAAAAGTTTTTTACTGCAAGATCCCATGGTTCTTAAAATTTTGTTAAAACTGGCCTGAAATTATCTGGCATTATATATATATTTTTAATTTTTTAACATTTATTCATTTTTGAGAGAGAGAGCGTGAGCAGGGGAGGGACAGAGAGAGAGAGGGAAACACAGAATCCGAAGGAGACTCTGGGCTCTGAGTTGTCAGCACAGAGCCCGACACAGGGCTCGAACCCACAAACCGTGAGATCATGACCTGAACCGAAGTCGGACACTTAACCGACTGAGCCACCCAGGTGCTCCGCTATCTGGCATTATAAACTCATCACTAAAATTGTGTGTTGCAGCTGCAGGCATCTAAGCTTTAACAGAGGAAACCAAATAGTCAAAAAATAGAACCACACACATATTTGAATTTGATTTATGAGTAAAATGACTATATGTCCCAGTTTGCATGGGACAATTTTTGCTTATGCTTGTCTGAGCATAATTATTAACAATCACCCCTTTAATTTCAAAAGCATTTTGCTTTCTATGAACAAAAATATATGCTTATCCTATACATATGCTAAGGTTGGACCTAAAAGGAAGTAGGGAAACCATTGGCTGTCTATGTTGAAAAGAATAAACTTGTATCCACATCCCACACTATAACAAAAATAAATTTCACATGAATTGAAAATCAAAATAGGAAAGAAAATTTCAGAACTTTTAGAAAAAATCTTGTAAGAAAAATTTTATAACATTAAGATGGGGAAGAATTCCTTTAAAATGACATGAAAACACAAACCATGTTAAAATTAAATTTTTTCTCCTTTGGAGAGCAACTTGACAATATATGGGAAAGTTCAAAGGTGATAAAACCCTAGAGTCCATCTCTAATGGCACACTGAAGAGGCCTTTTGACTTTGTACCCCAAGGGACTTGCATGAGATGTTTTACTGCATCGCTGGCTTTAAAAATTTAGAAACAAACTAGATGTGCATCCATTTGAAGATAGATGAATAAATGAATAATGTTATTTTCTTAAGATGGAATGCCATGTAGCAATTAAATATGCCAAGTTAAGACTTGCACTAAATCATAGAGAGATGGATGTTGGCGTTTCTTTCCAGATTGATGGAGCCACCTGTTTTCTTGTGTTTTGCATAACCAAGTCTGCTGAAGACAGCAATTATGAGCATAAAGACCTCATTATTTTTGTGAAAGTGGAAAAAGAGGAATACTATATACCTTTATATTTTAAGATTTATTAACAAACTCAATATTTTTTTAAGAACCCAACATATTGTATTTTGTGTTTTAGCTGCCCAGGGAGATCTTAGATATAATGAGGAGTGAAGTTTTTAAAAGGTTCAAGGATACATTTTGGAACTTAAACACTTCCCGGGGCGCCTGGGTGGCGCAGTCGGTTAAGCGTCCGACTTCAGCCAGGTCACGATCTCGCGGTCCGTGGGTTCGAGCCCCGCGTCAGGCTCTGGGCTGATGGCTCAGAGCCTGGAGCCCGTTTCCGATTCTGTGTCTCCCTCTCTCTCTGCCCCTCCCCCGTTCATGCTCTGTCTCTCTCTGTCCCAAAAATAAATAAACGTTGAAAAAAAAATTTAAAAAAAGAACTTAAACACTTCCCAAATTGTTGTCCTATCCTACATTAAACTTATACGTGTTAATACAAATATACTAGTTCATATAATACTTTAGAACCTCCAGAAAAGAAACATTGCACATGTAAGGCGAATTAAATATATTTTATGTTGTCTTGGATCAAATTGTTATACCATATAACTATCTCTAAAATTTGTTTTAATCTAAGTTTGTTCTCACATCAGAAGGCTGTGTATTCCCTATATTCCATTTCCGACTTGAGTTGTTGAAATATTTTTTTAATCCATTAAAGTAATAAATCCACTAAATTAATATTTACCCTTGTCTCATGGAAGTTTGGGTATCTATCTCTATTGGGCTTGAAGAATGTTTCTGCTTTTCATCTTTGGTTTCACTATTGGCCACCATTTCACCACAGGATTAAAACTGTGTATCAAGAGGCTACAGGGATATCAGTCCTAAAAACAAATCACTTGCTCCCTGAAACTTGCAGGTTTTGGTTAATGTTGAGGAACCAGTCCAAGGACTGAGACTCAGGGATCTGGTCATAAATAGTATCCAAGGTGGAAGGCAGCATGTTCTTGTTCTTTGGTCCGCTCTCATTTTGCTTCTTCATCTCTGAGCTGAACATCTGTCTCCTAAATCCTATTTCTTTTTGCCTCTTGTCATGCCTCACAAATGGTAAAGTAGTTAACAGGAGGGTGTTAAGGCAGAGATGATGGTGATAAGGGTTTAGTCGAGTGATTAGGAACCTTTTTCTGTCTGCTTTATATTTTAATGAGAACCTGGATCTTGTTGATACTGCCCTGTTTGAGAATTCTTTAATTTCTTTCAAAAGTCTTTCATAGAAATAATCGTGTTTTGTGTTCTTTCTTCAGAGGCATCTAGAGTATGCTCACCAGAATATAAACTGGCAAATACCAGCATCATATAACAATGTGGAGGCCCTCTGACTTGTGAGAAACACTGTACCTCATTTCTTTGACTGGCCTTTGCTATGTGGTAATTGTTAGGGAAACATCTGGTTACTGTCACATATTTTAGTATCCGATCTCATTGCGTGACATTTTGTTCTGTGACATTTAGTTCCCGCTTAGGACTTGGAATTGAAAACCTAAAATTAAGTTCCATTTCCAACATAATAATAGGGAATTGTCCTGGATAATGATGTCTGAGGCTCTCGGTAATGGAATTTCAACATAGCACATTGGGAAAAAAAAAATAATAGCAAATTGTTATCAGTGATTTTCTTTAGAAAAATACAAATACTTAGGTTCCAGAAACTGTTTGGAGGGGCTGCTCTGGAACTTTTTGTAGTTTTGAGAATAGCATCCTTGGCTTTCTGGACTCCTGGTAAACTGAAATGAACCCTCTTACAGTGAAGTTCATATACCTACACATGTCTCATTTTATACTGACTTTTTTTTCCTGTAAAGAAACATTTGGGAATATTCCTTTTAAAATGTCTTGAGTATACTTTTGGGGCACCGGGTAGTTCAGTTGGTTAAGCATCTGACTTCGGCTCAGGTCATGATCTCCTGATTCGTGGGTTCAAGCCCCATGTGGGGCTCTGTGCTGACAGCTTGGAGCCTGGAGCCTGCTTCCGATTCTGTGTCTCTGTCTCTACTCTCCTCCCACCCTTGCCCTGCTCACGTTCTGTCTGTCTGTCTGTCTCTCTCTAAATAAACATTAAAAAAAGATGAAAACGCCTGAGTATACTTTTTTAATCCTTAGGTTTTCCACAATAGAACCGCATCTACCATAACCTCTCTGCGGGTTCTGTCAAAAAATAAAAAGGAAAGACTTTTAGACAATTGCCATTTTGCCCTTGTATGGTTTTGCGCTTAGCTTATTCCCCATTGACCTCTAGTTCATATCCTGCAACTGGATTGGCAAACCCATTCCCAATCTCTTATGCTACTGGCTCTCTCCATGCTAGTCCTAAACATTGCTGCTTCCCGCATCAATTTATTCCTAGGAAGTGTTGTGCATCCTTAGGTTTCTCTGGTGGACTTATTAAACTCACATGTTGTTTAAGTTAAAACTGAGGCAACCATCGTTCAGAAGAAGGGGTAGTCATTTTGCCACAGTTTTGTCAAATAGTCCCTACCTGAAAAACAAACAAACTACGCTTACAGGCTGTCTTCGATCTAGTTCCAAGAGAAACGGATTCTGTGATGGAGGTTTGCATGTAGGAAGTTTATGGGGGAGTGCTCTTGGAACGAACACCTGTGAGAGGTGAAGTAAACAGCTGTAGGCAGAGCGAAAAAAGTTGATCTGAGATGAAGTCACAAGAGATGTCTCAGCTGACCCCACGGGGATGACCTGTCAAATAAGGGATGAGCTTTATTCCCAACTAGCAAGGGGGCAAGGCTTTAATACCTGCATTGATGTGACTGCCACAGCAGGCGGCAGGGGGAGCATGCAACTTGCCTTTAGCACCCAGGGAATGAGTGCCTCGGTCCTGCAAAGAGCATTTGGGCAGTGTACCTCCCATTAGTATTCGGGATGCTAAAAGCTGCGAAACAAAGGTGGTAGAGAGGCATACCTTCCCTCATTTCCCAAACTATTTGCAAAAGGATTAAAAATGTGACAGAAGGTAGATGGCCGTACAGTGGAGAATATGAAAAATAATCTTGGTGTGTTGTTTTGTATTTACTATTTACTGTGGGCGGAATAGTTGTCACTTTCACTTTCTGTGAAAGTGAGGTTTGTATTAGTTGGGAGGGAGAGGGAGGCTGAAATAGTGCTAAAACATTGCTAAACGAAAACCTCTATAATTTCTCTAGAAACCCTTGCGCTCATAGTGTTTATTCTTCCTTCCAAGTGAATATTTTAAAACGTCGATCCCTCTTGCTCTCAAACCAAACCTTCCACAATGTCACCTCTATATCTGAAGAAAGCTATGTCCATGCTTACGTTCTTTTCATATTATCTGTGCCTCCTTTGCTCCAGTGCCTCAGAAAGCCCGTTTTATTCAGGTGAGAAAATCGTACTTCAAAACCACAGTACTTCCTCACAAGCTGGCCCAGAGCCCAGTAACCAACAGTGCTAGAGAAGCTGATTTTAATATACAGTGATGATCTACTCAATGGTCAGAAAAAGATTTGAAGAAAGGAAGAATCATAAGTTAAACCTGGAATCTGTGTGTTGAAGTAACCTCCTGAGTAAGGTAGAGATTTTGACCCAGTCATTATTTTAGCACTTTGGGACACGTTTCATAAATATTAACAAATTGACCAACGAGAGGGCAAAAAACCAACATGTATTGAGTACTTATTGCTTACCAGTCATTACACAAAACAGTTAACAAATATGATCTTTCCCAACATTAGGAATTATTCAAGTTTTTTTTGTTCATTCATTTTTATCTTAAATGGGGTAACTTTTTTAAGTTTACACTACTACAGAATGGCAGAGCTAAGATTAAAAATTGTATCTCTGGAGCACCTGGGTGGCTCAGTCAGTTAAGCATCTGATTTTGGCTCAGGTCATGACCTTGCAATCCGTGAGTTCAAGTCCCACGTCGGGTTCTGTGCTGACAGCTCAGAGCCTGGAGCTTGCTTCAGATTCTGTGTCTCCCTCTCTCTCTCTGTCCCTTCCCCACTCAGGCTTGCTCACTTGCGCATGTTCTCTCTCTCTCTCTCTCTCTCTCTCTCTCTCTCTCTCAAAAATAAATAAACATTAAAAAAAATTCTGTCTCTCTGATTCAAAGTATATATATTATTCCTCTCAAAAAAGCACCCATAAGAGGAGATGTGTCACTAAAGGAAACACCTTCATTATCCTTAGACGTACATTGAAAAAAAACAACAACCTTGGACTGTAAATGGTGTGGTTCTCTATTTATTTATTTATTTGTTTGGCAAAGTTCTCATCTAATGGAAGGAAGAGTGATTTTGGCATCAGGATACCTGCATTCATTACCTAGCACGGAGCTCTGGTAAGGAAAATGAACCTCAGTCTTATCCTTTATAAAATTAGGGGGAAGAGCCGAATGACGGAGCTCAACCTTTCAGCTAATTTACTGCATTTGATATAGGAGACAAATCTTGGACAAACCTTCCGGTGATGGTATTATGTTGTGTCCCGGAACCAACCTGTGATATTTTGAATGTTGAGTTTTCTTGTGGTTAAATGCAGTACTGACTCAGCATTGGATTATCCTGGAGTTATTTTATTTGCCTAGCAGATGTCTGTTTTGTTGAAGGCCTGCTAGCTTCTTGCTTATTTGATTACTAGTTGTACAAAAGAAGATGGAAGTTCAGATGGGAAATGATCAAAGGAGGAGGAATAAACAAATTAGGAGAAACGGTTTGGCAAATGCGACTATATTTACAGAAGATCCTTGTAGTTTTTGAGTACATAACACAAGCATTTCATTGTTTTATACATTTTTGGTTCTGGATGGATTTACTAAAGTTTTTGAAGATGGCCCTTATTAGCCATCCATCTTATGGTTGCTCAACAGTAGGATCATAGAAACAAGTTCAGTAATGTATTCGGACTCAAAAGCTAATTGTGTAATTCTACTGGGGAAGTTAAGACTAAAAAGATAAAAGCTAGGATTGTAAATGAGTGTGAGCACAGGTGCCCATCTTTGGTATGAACTACTATGGGTGGGTTGGAACAGAAAGTCCCCGGCATCAAATCAGTGCTTTGAAAAGGAGGTAGGAGCTGAGAACATTTGATTTCTAGGATGAAGAATATTATAAATATGGTCTCCTAGTATTCTCTGAAGTGAGCAATATTCATTAGACGTATAAATTTTAATATATTAGCCAATTCCATTATGTTATCGTCACGTCTTCGTTGTAGTCTATTGTAAATATTTTGCATAAAATAATGGAGATGCTAATTCATAAAATTGTCAGAAATTAGTGGAGGCTACCATATGTAGATTTATATTTGTACGTACTAATTTGATTGTTTTTTGTTGTTCCTCTAGTAAACAAGGAAGGTCAAGATTTAAAAAAATTAGAACTCCCCAAAGTATGTCTGTTTCCCACTAAATTTTCTGGTTACATCAAATTCATCTAACTACCATTTTGAGATTTGGGTCAAGTGTAGTTTTTTGAATCTATCATATTTGGGGTCATTGAGAAACCACACAATTTGTGGGGAAAGTATGACATGATTGTGGGGACACTCCAAAAATCTATGGCATAAGTATAGATTTATTGAGCAAAACTGTACATTGGACTTCTCAGGGACATGGCTTAGGAGTGTGTTACAGGTTGTTTGATATGACGGTTGATGTCAAACAATTCTATGTACTGACATGAAAACATTATGATTCCCATTGTGTCAAACATCCTCCTAACTGATTTCTGTGGGTCTTAAGTTATGGACTCTGTATTAGTTTCTTAGAGCTACCATAACAAAGTATTATAAACTTGGTGGATTAAACAACAGTATTTCATTGTCTCACTTGGCTGAATGCTAGAAGTCTGAAATCAAGGTATTGGGAGGGTTGGTTCCTTCTAAGGCCTGTGAGAGTGGAGAGCTTTTGGTGGTTTACTGGCAATTGTTGGTGTTGCCTGGCTTATAGACTCATCACCCAGTCCCTGTCTTTGCATTTGTATGGTGTTCTCCCTGAGTGCATGTCTGTGTCCAAGTTTCCTGTTTTTATCAGGACACAAGTCATGCTAGGTTAGAGGTCCACTCTAGTTTTGGTGATTCATGACTTACATTTAACACCCAGTGCTCAACACAGGTGCCCTCCTTAGTACCCATCACCCATTTATTTAATAGGACTATATCCTAAAATTTTGGCAGTTAGGACTACAGCCCCTAGTAGGTCCTATGTTTAAATTGTTTTTCTTTTTATTCTTAAAAGTAGAGATGAGTAATTTAAATGATTAGGAACCGCTAATTTTTATCACTAGGGAATATTTATAACCATAGAGAGAAATAGGAATAATAATGACCAGAAAGGAGAATGTAACAATTCCAAGCACTCAATATTAGAGGCCTCCAACAATCCTACTGACATTATCATTGTGGAGTCTTTACTTGTTTGAAGCAGCTGAAGGTAGGTATAGGTGTAAATAAAGTCTGTCTTTTCTTGTGAGTCTAATAAGGAAGTCGATTTCACATAGCTATTTGATATCACCTGGAGTTAAAAATGAGGAAAGAGAGAAAATGTTGCAGTTGAAATGTGGGGATTTGAGTGTTTCTTAGGAGATTTTAGAGGATGGAATGCAAAACTTCCCTGGGGTAGGATGAGAAGGAACATTATGTAATCGGACTTAAAAAATATTATTAAATATTACTAAATTTCATTTGTTTCCTGCATGAAGATACAGTGCATTTTACATTTAATATCAATTTATTAGGAAAGTAAATAAGATATTATTTGCATCTTTGCTTATTTGCAATACCATTTTTCAGTGCTTTGTTAGTTGCAAAGCTCCCTAAATACAGATTTTTTTTCTCATATCAGTTTTACAGATATTGGCTGAAATACTATTAGTGTCTGAATATATTGATCATGTCACTGAAAAAAATGGATATTGAAAAGTCTGGTGTTTAAATAGCAGATGTTAAAACATTTTTAATGTTGAATTGATAAGTGACCTCTCACCTGAATGTCTGCTGTAACCATAAAGGGCAGTCTTTGTTGTTGTTTTGTTTTTAAAATAATACCTATGAAACACTGATTTTAATTTACTGCTCCTTGAAAGACCTAGGAATCTTTGCATTGTCAGCAGCTTAAATTGAGCACAGAAATGATAACTAATTTAGAAAATTGTAAGATTATTTAGTCATTTAGGATGTATATAAGGTAATTAAAAACAAACCCTTAGGAGGGTTAAGACCTGACTGTAGTTGGTTACTCTGTAGCTGGGGTCACTGCCTAAGTTGTACGAAGGCATATGTTCAATTTACAGTTGTAATGAGGAACATGGGATGTTTTGATTCTTCATTTGCCTGTGCTCATCTCTAGAGGATGCAATGGCCTGTATTAAAAAATGAATATAGGCTCTTTTATGGGGGATAATAAAAATGTGTAAGATAATACGTGCCACATGCATATATGGTTGACATATGGCTTTTCTCTTTGAGTATGGAATTGTTGCCCTTAGCTGCTATCACGGAGCAGCCACATGGGAATATTCATTAATAGCCACTTAGGAATGAGACCAGTTCCTTTGATCTCATTAGTTTGATCATGATTATTCCATTTTAATGAATACATAGTGTTTATAAAGGTGTTTTTCAGTAGATTAGTCCCTTGCAAGGACATTCTGTGTTTTATTCTAATCAGCAAAAGAGAGAAATGCATGTTATAAGGTTTTCTTTTGGCTCATAGTGAATGTATAAAAGACGTAGTAAAAGATATAAAGCAGGTTTTTTTATTTTTCTCTCCTTTTTATTCCATATTTTAAATAACGAATGGCATTTGAGTTGCAAATTTTTTCTACATGTTGATAGACTTGAAAATACTGGGATATACTCTTGAGTTAAATAACTTTTCTTGTTATTATGATAGAGGCTGGTATTGAGTAGAAGAATTACCTTTTGACTTAGTGAAAACTTTCACTCATCTGTTATTATTCCGTAAAGTTTACAGAATTACAGTGATCCTGGCTACATTCAGGGTCCTTCTCTTGGCTTTAGAACAAAGCAAAACAAATATAATCTTTCCATTATAAAAGATGCATAAAAGAAAAACAATCTTGAGATGTCTCTGATTTGAACAAATTAGATGAAGGCTAATTAGAATTAGTGAAAAATATAAGATTAAAAGATCTATGTTTTAAAAAGAGATACATGATTAGGTCAGTGGTCTCACTGATATAACTAAGAACCGTTTTGGGTTTTGCACCTGTCCAGCACTCTGCCCTTTCCTTGGTACACTGTTCTTCATTACTTCCAGTTGTGGGCAGAAGCTGCACCTTGCAGCTCTGTGGTCATGTGCTTGACACTTGGCCAGTCCCCATGCCAGACTGTTTGCTCTAGAGGTTGTGATGCTCTCCACACCTGGCCAGTAACAGTCACACCTAGTATATTTGCACTTGGAGATCTTGAGAAAAAGAGATTTGCGGTTTCAGAGTTGGAAGGATGGAAATCAGTGGCAAGCAGTAAGTAGCCCAGCAAAAAAAAGCCAGTCTGAGGTAAGAGGAAATGAGTGCCTGTGAGGAGGCAGAGCTTAGTTGCCTCATATCCCAGTTCCAGTGGAACTCAGACTTGTCCTTTTCTTTCCAGTACGCTTCCAAAATACTCCTCTTTTTTCCTTACTGCTTTAAGTTGGAAAAGTTCTGTCAAGTGAAATAGACAAGAATTCTTATTCAACGTGGTATTTGTTTGCATGTAAATGGGTTACTTCTAATGCACGAGGTATTGTAAGTATTTCATGGTTTCCTACAGTTAACTTTTTTAAGCAAAGTTTGGAACAGCTAATGCCTTCACTGATAAGGAAAGGGTAAATTTTATTTTTGCTGAATAATCATAAATCCTGAATGAACAATGTCCAAATTATTGGAACTGTGCAGTATTCATGCTGACCAATTTAGATAGTGTCCATAACTTTTCTTGGGTCCTGGACACACCTTGCATAATTATATGCTTTTCTGTCTCTACTTCTCAAATCAAATTCATTGGCCTATTCTCTCCCCTTGAAATCAGATTTTGCAGCCTCCTGGCTTTCCTCCAAAAGTCTTTCATTGTTTCACAAGCCATCCTTGTTTTCAATTCATCCTTCTTTATCCACTGTGTAAATTAGGTGGACCTGAATACTCAGGAAAAATCCAAAGCATTTGGTTGTTATTAGAGTAAGGATAGCTGACTCACACATGTAAAACATTAAAGAAAACTTACAAATGTTTGAGTGATGTTTTTCTTTTGTTGTTGTTTGGGACTGTGGGGCATTTAACCACATCCTGCCATGCATAGAACACTAGAGCCTCTCTTTCTATTCCCAGGTATAGTTAGGTATAGGCTAATAAAACAAACAAGGACAATATTTCTGTTTTCTTTTCCCAGCATTTTTATTGATTTACTTAAATGTAACATACTATACACTGTTCAGCCTTTTGGGAGGTAGGAGGAGGAAGGGATTCTATATCTTTATGAGGAGTCTTCTCCGAACCAACACTCAGATGGGGACATACATTTGTGGCTGACACACTTTGACATCATGGCCAGGGGCCACACTTCCCACAGAGGCTGAGCTCCCCAAATGATGATGATTTCTTTTTAACATATAATATTCCAGACTGGAACTGCTTTTTCTTCAGTAGCACAATCCAGCTGCAGAGGGGACCAGAATTCTGTCTCAATTATCAAGCAAAGATGCCATTTTTAAATGCAGGAGAATCTCCTTACTCCTTACCATACTGTTTCTGTTCTTATCTGTGTGTCTGTGTGTGTGTGTGTGTGTGTGTGTGTGTGTGTGTGTGTGTGTGTTGGGGGGGAGGTGAGGGATATGTTTTCTATTTTTGGCTTCTGCAAGCTTTGATACATTTTGCTAGAAGCTGTTTTAGTGTTTCGAGTGCAATAATGATGCCTGTTTACACATAGTCTCCTTGGTAATCTAAATGGCCGTGTGAAATACGAATCCAGTTTGTGTCCTGTTTGCTGTTAGTGTAGTCATCTAATACTGTATTTGTCTTACCAAACGTTTAATTTTGGTTTTGGGTGGTCTGCGTTCATGTGTCAGGTGCAATTATTATTTTAAAATAAAAGAACAAAGATAATCTAGTTCTGATAGCAATACATTACATTACAACTCTCAGACTCAGTTACCAATTATATTTTAACATACAGATTCCCACCACAAAAATTAAACATTTTTTAGAATCTGATTTGTCAAGAAGCAAGTTGGAAGCCAAATGCTATGAAATGCAACTTTAGCCATAAGCCAAAACACTCTGCCTCAAATGCATATCTTTTGAAATTCCAACTTTTTTAAGGAATGAAAAAAATAAAGACCTGTAATGGAATAACTTTATGGGAAAATGTCTTAATAAAACTGATTCTTAAGTAACAGATTAACTGGACGTGCTGGTTAAGTATCGACACAATGAAGTTATAAGAGAGGATCACAAAACACCAGCCTTTCTAGAGGTTAAACTTTAGTAAAAAGACATTTAGTGAGTCTTTCCCTTGTACCAAAATACTGTGTCTGAACAATAAAAATAAACAGACCTTTTCAAAACAAGAAATATGAAGATAACACCGCAGCATCAATATAATCTTATAGTTATGATTTAAAGTATTTAAAACAAATAGTATTTTTCTACACTTTTCTTTTAAAAATCACTACAGACACTGCAAATAAGGCTTATGTGTTTATTTAGTGGAATACAATGTGACGATGACTGGTATATTCCTATGTATTGTTTTCTATGCCTGCTCTAACAAAATGAATTTTGATATGGTTACATTATGGAATCTTCCAAAGCTCTTTAAATTTACAGAAAATAAGTTTTATTTGGTTTTGTAATGACTAGGCCACACAGCTGGAACAGGTTTCCGTATGTGATTAGACATATACCAGGATATATTTGCTCAGTTTAAGCCCCTGGAAGGGTTGCACTTCCAATTCCTTTGGGGGAGGTGTGCTATGTGGGACTTACAAAGGGTTCTTATATATGCAGACAGCCTCTTCATCACTTACTACTGTGAGACATGGCAAAAAATCATTAGCAAATAATGAGGCTAGGCTACTAAAATTTACTTCACAATTTTCCTTCTTTTTGTATTGGAGACCCATTGATATACTGAGAGAAAAGAATTTGGCGTTCTGGTCTATTTTTAATGAAAGGAAGCCTTAGGAGTGATAGCTCTTTCTAAATGACGGCAGATATGTCTCATCAAGCCATGCCCCAGCACTGTCATATTTACTGTTGATTCTTCTTGTTGCAGAAGTGATATTAAGTTAACTGATACTACATGGGGCTCTCACCCTCCTTCCCTAGCTCCTCTCCTAGTCTTAAGTGTTTGCCAAGTTTTAAAAACACTTTGTCATGAACATGCATGGGGTGTGCTGAAGAAAAAGAAAAGGTAAATCAGAGGGCAGCTGCTGTGGATACTCTTTAAAACCCCAAAAGATATTTAACATCCTATTAAATAAATAACTTAGAAAGAAATAGAAAGGGATGAAGGCAGAATGCACAAGCATACCATACTATTTGTTTTGTTAGAACAGTTTTACGCTAACATGTTTACATTTTTAAATCTTATCCAATTCTTCCGTGATGCCACGCCCAAAGCTCCTTTGGTTGTGCATATGATATGACCCAAGTGCTTTCCAGTAAATGCTTGCATGTCCTACTGCTCATTGAATCACTAGGCTTGAATGAGCAATGAAAGTTTTTGATACGAGTTCGTATTCCATAAATAACTTTCCCGAAGATCATTCAACAGATTGTTCCATGTCCTTTAAGTTCTATCTCAGAGGTTCAAAAACAAGAACATAAACAAAAACGTAACCAAAAACCCAGCCACAGTGTTGTTCACTTAGGAATAACTTCCATCCCATTTAATCTGCCTATTATCTCGATTATAAGGCATGACACAGAACTAATTAAAAGAACATCATATGTCAGCAGTGAGTACAAAACCTCCAAAGACTTCCTTTCTTGCAAGCAGGCAGACGTCTGCAATGTGTCTTTGCCTTTTGAGCTACTGTCTTCATGAAGAATACCGACTAGTCCTGGCGAAAGGGCCTTTAGTTCTGCTGTGTCCACAAACATTCCTTCCTCTATGAGTGGACCACCATTGGAAGAAAATGAGCTGAGGTGTTTTTCCTTCGTGTTTTCTGTCCTCTCCTGGGAGCTCCTTTTCCATTCAGTGCCACATACATTTGCCTCCCATTGTGCTGCCAGTTGAAGGATGCATACGTATTGTATCCGTTTTCCTCTATCCTCTCCTTCAGCTTACAGTCATTGTTAAATTCTTTCTGCAAGTGAAAAACAGAATCTTTTATTTCTGTGATGATGATACTTCATTCCATTTGGCACAAACCATCCGGAGAACTCCAGTTCAAGAGCTTTCTTTGCTGTTACCATTTGTACCTAAGTTGTGCACTTAAGGCACATTATCAACAACAGAAGAGTAAAACTCAACCACAAAGCAGATTCTGTGTTTGAAGGCTCATGATTCATTTTAATTGATCATCATAAACGTTTTAGGGTCCCTTTAAAAAGCTAGTGTGTTTTGAATATGACATGGTTTAAGTGCCTAGAATGATTGTCGAGAGCAAAGATTCTACTACTGGTGGTATTTGTGAAGAGCCAATGACAAACAATAGTGTTACAATCCTGTTTTCAGAGTAAGGACCATGGGGTCTCATCGGAAAAATAGAATTACAGAAAATCCTGTGTTTCTCAAGTTTGCAGACTTTGCCTGTAAATCCATAATAAATAAATCCACGTTGGTAAGAAAACAGATCTTACAGGAAAATCATAATAGTTCTAGATAATCAAGAGGCCAGGGAGGGGTGGAGGGATGCCTTCCTTTCTTAAAAATACTAGATTTCTCCATAACCTGGAATTTTAACAGATTTTACTCTGAGCTCTAGGAATGATTGAAAATTAGGACATGAAATGCCTTGCTTTGTGAATTACCATATCAAAGAAATTACAAACATGGTGACTGATCACTGTGTATAGTGTATAAACCTGAGACTTTGACCCTCAGAGATTCCACTCAGTTGTCACAGTCCTTTGGCCTTGTTACAGGTGACCATGTGTTTTTAAGGGGTCTTTGGGACAAGAATTGATTTTCCTTCATTCCATAGATCCAGTGTCTCACTCTGGAGTTACTGATGTAGAGGAGGTACCTCACTAATCTCAAAACTCTGGCTTTGGAAATGTCCCTCTTCCCTTACACCCACACTAAAGCAGGTAAGAAGCTAAAGAATTGGAGCTTTTGCTCTTCTGGTTCTACCTTTTCCAATCCAAGCCAAGGGTATTATAGGCATCTTTCACTGGCCTCTACTGGGCAGTTCAAACAGTTTTTCTCACCTCGGGATTAAAAAAAAAAAGTTACTAAATTCTCAACTCCTGAACGTGTGTATGTTTAAATATTCAGGTTTCTGTGAACTAGATCCTAATTTTGAACATTATCAGAACCATCACAAACAGGTATATATTATGTTCATGTTTCTAGTTTAAGCTTTGTTTCCTGGAATTTCTTTATCCAATGTGCTTCTCTTCTATAACGTGATATTGAAGTGTAACATTCAAATGGTTCATTTGGTTGAAAGTAAGAGGAAAATCGGTAAATTATTTAAGGTAAATATTTTAATGTGACAAAAATTCTGCATTAGAAAGGAATTTAAGTCCTTCCTATGTTTTTTTTTCCCATTTATTCATCTTAGTTTGTCTAAAGCTATGTGGCTTTCAAAGCAGAGATGATTTTTTAACATAGTTACATTCATTCTAATAAAGGGGGCGCAGTTTAGAGACTGTGGGAGGACTGAGGTTTTTGGGATGACTTTATTTTTTTATTTTTATTTTTTAAAGTTTATTTATTCCTTTTGAGAGAGACAGAGACAGTGCAAGTCGGGGAGGGGCAGAGAGAGATGGAGAGACAGAGAATCCGAAGCAGGCTTCATGTCATCATCGCAGAGCCCAACGCGGGGCTCAAACCCATGAAGCCGCGAAATTATGACCTGAGCCGAAATCAAGAGTTGGGTGCACTTAGCTGACTGAACCACCCAGGTGCCCTGAGATGACTTCATATTCGCAACAGAGCTGTATATAGAAAAGAGCAGTGGATGTGTAGTTATTTTGTCTCCCCAATATAAATTTATAGAGCAATGTCTCTTAAAGTGAGGTATACCTGTGGCAGACTCCTAATCTCAAGTGTTTTTTAATATTTACACTTTAGCTCAAATATATCAGAATCTCTGGAGGAGGGACCTAGGAATCTATGTGTTTACAGCATTTAGGCGAATCATCAGTATTAAAGTTTAAAAAAAAAAAGTCTAGGCTAGAGCAAGATCTCAAAAGTAGGGTTTTGGTAGTTTAGAGAAAGGTTTTAAATTTCCTCAGGATGCCTCATGAATTTCTTTGGTCCTTAAATCAGGCTGGATGAGAGCCTGTTTTATTTAAACACCATTTTCTAGTTAACCTAATTCTGTCAGTCATGTGGAAACCAAGAATACATAGATGCATTATTCAGAGAAGGAATAATGAAAATAGAAGAGAGACATACATTTCCCAAAAGGGAACAGAGGAAAATATTCAATACAGAATACAATAAAGAGCTGGTTTAGTTAATCACGCTGAGTGTTGGCCTAATATTTTCAAGAAGGTTTCTGGCATCAATGGAGATCACCTGAAAAAAGATGACAAGAATTTATAAGCATTGCCACTGATATACAGAATTATATTAGGTATGTCCTCTTGAATTTTGATGGCATACCCTTCAGTGCAAAATTCCTAGTCCTAGTCCACCCTGAGAGGGACATTCAGTTTGAGTAGATTTTTCATTTAATTTGAAGCCATCATATTTTACTCTTCCTGGTGGTAATGCAAAATTGCAAACCAAATGCACTGTGGTTAGAAAATGGACTTCTTTCTGAAATGGGCTGAAAGTGGAGAGTACAGCCTACGATGGGATGAGCTGCTAGGAGAGGTGGTTAGGTTTATGCATTTATGACTTTGTGCTCTGGATGGACTGCATGCTGAGGGTATAGTGCAGGACAAGGCAGACCCTGCCCAATTGAAGTTTACAATAAATTGGGGGAAGATAGTAAATACTAAACACAGTAATGAGAGATTTTTCCGATGAATCCTATTGCAGATAAGTAAAAGGGGGTGCTATGCTAGAAAGTGGGCATCTACTTTAGATACAGAGATGGGACAAAATAATTCACACATCTTAGAGTTCAAGAAGCATCATAGGCACAGTACATGAGCTGTGTTGGGACAGAAGAAAAAAGTGGGGAAATGAGAGAAGTAGTAAATATTTTGATGACACTGTTCATTTAAGAATTATCCATTTCTTGGGGCGCCTGGGTGGCGCAGTCGGTTAAGCGTCCGACTTCAGCCAGGTCACTATCTCGCGGTCCGTGAGTTCGAGCCCCGCATCGGGCTCTGGACTGATGGCTCAGAGCCTGGAGCCTGTTTCCGACTCTGTGTCTCCCTCTTTCTCTGCCCCTCCCCTGTTCATGCTCCGTCTCTCTCTGTCCCAAAAATAAATAAACGTTGAAAAAAAAAATTAAAAAAAAAAAAAAGAATTATCCATTTCTTGAGGTGCCTGGATGGTTCAGTCGGTTAAGTGTCTGACTCTTGATTTCAGCTAGGTCATGATCTCACAGTGTGTGGGATTGAGCCCTGCATCAGGCTCTGCACTGGGAGTGGAATCTGCTTGAGACTCTCTCTCTCTCCCTCTTCCTTTTCCCGTCCTCTGCTTGTGCTCTCTCTCTCTCTCTCTCAAAAGAAAGGAAGGAAGGAAAGAAAAGAAAGGAAGGAAAGAAAAAGAAATGCAAATTCCTAGAACTTACCACAGCTTTAGTGTATCAAAAAAATCTAGAAATGTGATTTAATCTTCCCGGTGATTGTGATGCATACTGAAGTTTGGGACCTGCTGGCTCTACGCAGCCACTACCATCATCCTTATGCTAACCAACAAAATAAGGTTATTTACACATTTTGAAGTGATAGTCCTTAATACTTGCTATGAAACACCAGAGATATATGTACTCAAAGCATTGGCTGGATTCCAGCTCCATCATTGAATTAATGATTGTCGCCCACATAAATAAAAATATGGAGTTGATTGGCACACAAATGGTAAATTTCTTAATCTGCCTCCCCATCTCATATTTTAAAAGAATACAAAATACCAGCCCTAAAACACAGTATATGATTTCCTCCTTAATTTAAGATCTTTGTTTTCAATGATTCTTCTCCAAGTTGTCTGCAGCACCCGTGCCAATCTGACCAGATGCTTCCGTGAGAGTCTGACCCTTTAACAGTTCAGAGCATAGACTGACGAATGCCAGTAACAGCTTGTGTGGTAGACTGATGGGTGAACAACAGAGGAAATTACAGAGTTGCAAGAGCCGCTTTGCCAGCCCTTGAAACTCTGGTGACCAGCCCACTGTGGCTCTATTTACTAGCAATAGAATGATAACAAAGCTCTTCAATGTCTGAGGGAAACATTCCAAAACTCTGGTAATGATTTACTACAGCGGACTTGGAAAATTAAAGCAGAATACTTACTGAGCCATAGAGTTTCCCCTTCTTGTTCATGGCTAAATAATAGTTGCTGTTAATGGCTTTGACGGCAACAACTCCGATTTCCACTGAAGTTATCTCCAGGATACCTAAACCATACAATGGAAAAAACAAACACACAAAAAACAACAATAGCTAAACTTAAAGAGTCGCATAAATTTAGGTGAAAGAAAATCAGAAGACCTACTGAGTTTTAATTTCTGATCATTCTAAAATTAGTAGATTTAAAAAACTGGGGAAAAAAACCCCAAACCTCTTTCAATGTGCCTAAAAACTGAGGAGTTATATTGAAAAAACAGTAAGTCTTTAAAAGAATTCCCCTATTTTTATTCTGAGCATACAAGGAAAAATGTTGTTTTAATTAAAATACTTCCTTTGCTAACTCTACATTTTCAACCCCATAAATATTGAAACAACTCTATCGTAGCCTAGATTTCACAAAAAACTTATCAGAACACACATCTGTACTATGGTATTAAATTAAATCCATAGCATATGTCAATAATATGTCAGATTTACCTCAATCTGTAAAAACAGTGGTAAACTATTTCTCCATTGTAGGATACTCAGATAAACTAAATCTCTTGGCTACACTTAACTGATAAATTCAGTTTGGGAAAATGTGTTGACATTCTGAGATACAGAAAGACTGATCCCAACATCCACATTATCTGTAAAATAGCAAAATCACTACTCTGAGTTGGGAGAATATCCAATATTCATCAGCATTTTTAAAGGCTTTTTCCCCCCTAAAAAGAATGGAACGCTGAAGGTTTTTGTAACTGATAGACAAGAGAACTTTTGTCCTTATACACATATTTTGGTTGGTGCATCTAAAGGTAATTTTCTCTGAAAAGTATGTAGGTAACTAAAGGGAGAGCATTTGATATTTTACCCCAAATCTATTTTAGGTTAAGAAACCCTCAGGTGCTAAGACTACTTCTTATTCTAGAACTCGGAAAAGCTTTCTCAGGTGAATAGCAAAGGCTTCTGGATCCAGAGTGTCTGGGTTTGAATCTGGCTTTACATTTACTGGTGAATGACCACAGGAGAAATCACTGAACTGCTTGTGTTTACATTTCATTTGTAAAATGGGCAGCACGATAGTACCCCCTTCCTAGTCGTGTTGTGAGGAATAAATGAGCTGGTACGTATAAAATAATTAGAACTTGCCTACAGCTAGAGCTTTAGTGCCTCCTTAAATATTATTAAAGAAAATAAATTTCCTCTCACACTTAATAGATTTTGGAACTCCTCCTTCACCAAACTGTGTAAATCCCGGACAGAACATACAAATTCCCATTGGCTTAGCCCATAAAATCTGAAAGGTGATTACACGTTATCGTTTATTATGTATCAACTGTCATAAGAAATGCCGTTCTAAATGTGCTCAACAAATTGGGTGTTTATATATATATACCTTCCCGTAGGGAAAGAGTGGCTTGTTCTTAAGACATGAATACCTTCTTTCCTCCTCATCCGTCCTAGGTGGACCAGCCATGTGGAGACCAATAGAAATGTTTGAGTTCCCCCACTGCAAAGTTGACAAAACCAGAGAGCTAGACTATATGCCATGAATGAATCATTCTTTCCATGTATCTTGTAGGAAGCCTCTGACCTAACACAACACACTCCCTCAATAATAGGGTGAAATAAATCTCAGTTGGCAAGCTCAAACCAAGGATAGGTTACAAAGGGTGAAGGAGACCGTATCTGTATTTTTAGTATCCTGTTTCCTTATGCAGCTAGTTGCCCTCAAGGTACAAACAAATACACTCACTTATTTGCATATTTTAAAACAGTTTCTTATAGTTTATTTCTTTAATTCTCACAACAGTCCTCTAAGATGGGCATTGCTCTTAATTACAGATGAAAAAAACCAGAGGATATGAGATTATATAACTGATACAAGATGATGAGGTGACACAAGTCAGTAATGATGGATCCAATACCTAAGCTTCTGGCTTTCAAACTATTTCTCTCCATCTCTGACTACTTGTCTCTTCATCATATCTCCCCTCTCTTTCCCATTGTCTCAAGGGAATCCTGTTGGAAAACCATCTGACAAAATGACTCATCAAGATAATAGTCTTTAATAGGCATGCCACAGAGGAAAATGTCTAAGTATCAGGGAAGGGAATCTAATATACTTTACGTCACAAGCAGAAGATACAAAGTGAGGCAGGAGGTTGAATTCTGGGGCAAAATATTTAGGCCAGTATTTACTTTGCCTAAGAAACAAGTAAGCACTGTCAGTAAATTGCAAGATGTTCCCTATATATGCTTTTGTAACTAGAAATTGTTAGAATGAAAGATTGAAGCAAAGAGTAAAGTGGGATTTTTGCAGGTGAACAAGATGTAGTGGGGTTAATCTATAGTAACAGACTGAGTTGACAAAAGGAGAAACGTGAGACAAATGTTACCAAATCCTTGACCAATCACTTCTGAGCATGCACTGCACATGATATATCATATTTAGCTTGGAAACCCCTGGGTTTTTCTGCTTTGCACAAAATGGAATCTCGATATTGAAAGAATCCATTCAGTCAATGAACCATTTTCCCCACTCTGTAACCAGTTAAGACTAGTGTGAAAAGGTTCACTATGCTTCAAAATACAAAGTGGGGAGAACTAGATGATTTAAGGGTCTTTCAAATTCTGAAAAAGAACTTTTATGGTATAACATATGCCAGCAAATTATAATCTGATAATTTTGTGGTAATGAACAATGACTGTCTTTACTGTAAACATCTGTTAATACGAAAGTGACTTTCTGAGGGGCTCAAGTCTAGAGGACTTGTCCATTTTTCATAAAAAATCTCTCCAGTGTTCTATGTTCTTTGGTGAGAATGATCAAGTCTTCCAATAAAAAGTATTTTTGCGGGGCACCTGGGTGGCTCAGTCAGTTAAGCAGCAGACTTTGGCTCAGGTCATGATCTCATGGTTCACGGGTCTGAGCCCTGCGTTGGGCTCTGTGCTGACAGCTCAGGGCCTGGATCCTTCTTCGGATTCTGTGTCTCCCTCTCTCTGTGCCCCTCCCCTGCTCATACTCTGTCTCTCTGTCTCTCTCTCAAAAATAAATAAACACTAAAAAGAAAAAAAAAGAAACTTAAAAAAAAAAGTATTTTTGCAAAGGAGAACCAGAATTTTGCTTTATGGTTGTTAGACTAATAACAGTGTATTTTGGTTCAAAATTCAATGCCAATTAAAGGATGACCTCCTAAGGGAAAGTAAGTGAAAGACATACAAATTTTTCTGTATTTCTTACAACTTATATGAGCATACAATTATCTCAAAAGTTATAAAGTACTGTTTTGTTACTCAGAGAAACTAACACCTAAAAATCATATCATCCAATGAAAGGGAACACAAATTATATTTCCCATTCATATATGTCAGCTGTTTTTTTTAAATTTAAAGACATATTCTTGTAGTGAAATTTGTTGTAACAACATCAGTTTTGATGTCTCTTAAAAGATGAATATCCCAAGTGGTTTTCTAAATCTGTTTAAGAGCTTTGGGACAGTTTAATTCAGACACATAGGAAGACCTATGAGGAGAAGGGCACTCTTGTAGGAAATGGGAACATAAAGTCAAATGAATCAATCAAAATCTAAAATCCCTCCTCCTCAATCAAAATCTGTGCTCTACTGGGAGTAAAAGACAAATACACAGAGAATTACAATAAAACATATTAAGTGATAGTGAGAGCTAAGATGGAAGACAAAAGAGGCAAAAATAAACGTGGCTCATATTGGCTGTGGCTCCAAGGCAGACTTCCTCTTTGGAGATGAGACTTGAACTGAGTTTTGAAGGTTGCACAAGAGGCATTCAGGGGAAAGGTGGGAAGACATGAACAAAAGCATTCATTAAGGTGAAAACAGTATGGTGTTTTCCAGAAAAATCATAAGTTTGATTTACCAACTAGAGAACAAGGAGCAAGGCAGAAAGTCATAAGAAGTGAGATTAGGGAGTTAATAAGGCTCAAGGTATCAACCATGCTGTATTCTGGAAAATAGGAAGTATTTTATATAAAAATATATTACTTAAAAACCATATTAGAAAAAGCTGGTATTTGGCAAATTCAAATTCATGTAAGTAAATAATAGCAATCTGTAAAGTTTATTTTGAATTATCCTTAAAATCCTACATGATGAAGTTTGATTATTGACATTACAAGTGATTGTGACATAAATCAGCTCCTGTTTATGAGCAGATTCTACCAAAGAATGGAACATCACCATAGTAATGGGGAGGATTTTGCAAACTGATGAAGTCCAAATGGAAATAACCTAGAAGTCACAATTTTCATGTAAATCATCTTTTCTTTTAACTTGCCAAGGCATGAGTTATGTTTTGATGAATCATTGGGTAGTTAATCTGAGGAGGGCCATTCACAAGTTTCTCTTCCAGTTTATGCTTTTCATCCTTCTCCAGAAGAGAAGCATCTGATTTTCTCCCCAGCAATCAGGTTGGACCAAGAATACTTCTCTTTTGGGGCTATTAGAATAAACAAGCTATTGGCCATCATGGTAACTTTCTCCTTAAACATTTTTTTTTAAAGTAAGAGGCAACTTTAAAAAGTAGGAGAAAGTAAAAGGCAAGTAAAACTTTAATAAAATTGGTACAGACAAGGGGAAAACTAGATATAAAAATAAATGCAAAATTCCATTATTCTCTCCTAAATAAACAGAACATGAATATATAAAGGAATCCTAGAGATTATTTGAGTAAATTAATTTGGCTAATACCTATTAAGCAACACTGTGTAGGATTTATGTTATCTCTTACTATGGAGGAGGCAAAGACAAGACACAATCTTTACCATCAAGGAGTTTTAAACCTGGGTAGAATAAGGACACAAATAATTAAAGTAATTACAATACAAGGAGAATGTTTTAAGTGCTATATGAGAGAGAAAATACATTGTCATGATTTTAAATAATAAAATGTTGTCCTGAAGAAGATGGTTGATGTTTTGGGTGAATCTTTCAGGGATAGGATTTTAGTAGGTAAGAATTTGAAAAGTCGAGGAGAATAATCTGTGTGGAGAAAAGTGAATGAGTAAAGAAAGGCATGGGGGAGGGAGAGGGATTCAGTGTGTATTTGAGCTATGGTTGACTCTCTCCACCAATTGTACTTTGTGGGGACCACTCTCGATACAAGTATAGATTGTATTTTATTGAGTAGCAGTGGTGCTCTCCTGGGTGAAGAATGTACTTTTGAAAAACTTTGTTGTGAAACTTGGAAGCAGCTCCATAAATGTCAGAGCCTCACGAATCCAGAATCTGTCACATCTGTTACTTCGCTCCGAACATTTTACTCAAAATTATAATGTTTGATAGTTTTAGACAATGTACTGAAACATATTATAATTAGTATAGTGTAGTAAACAAATCCTAACTTCTCTAAACTAAATCTCTTTCTCATGATTGTTGTCAAGTGTCCCAAATAATATAATATAATATAATATAATATAATATAATATAATATATCCTAATTATAGTTTCTAATTATATCCTAATATAAAAAGGCCTGTACTCCCGACTCTGACTTTCTGGAGTTCTTATCACATTTACCCTATACACCTCAGAGATTGTGTGGCCATACTCTAGAGTATGGGGCTAAATGGCTCCATCTGCGGTCTTGAGAATCACCTGTGAGTCGTATCTCCGTAGTGCATCTTTCTCAAAGAACCATAGAAATCGCAGTGATGTTCATTTTTTTTTTTTTTTTAATTAGAACAGGGCATACATACATGGTTCATAATATGAGCTCAATATATTTTTATTGAATGAATCATAATGAATCAATGAGTGGGCAGTCCAGCAACTAGCTGAATAAAGGAAAACTCAGCATTCATTAAATACAGAATTTTTTTCTTTCGATAGTATAGTAAAATTTGTAAATCCTTGAGATAAATTAATAACTCTACATCCAAATAAAGTGAAAATGAAAGTAAAAGGAAATGCCAAAATGTGTATACTTCAAAGGAAAAGTCAGTGGATTGCAAAATATAAATATTTGTTATTTATAGGCAATTATTACAAATCTGAAACTCCCTTAAACCTTCTTAATATATGTATGGCTCTTCAACTATTCATTATTAAAATTGTGAGAAAAGGGGTGTCAGACATGGATCAGAAAGGCTATCTAGAGCATGAGGTCTCAAGGCAGCTTTCTTGGTTAAGAAAAGCGCCGGTTGGGGTAAGTTGAATTGGAAGAGAGTAATAGTATAAAAATCAAGAACTAATACAGAATGACTGTCTTGTATCATATACTTTTAATATTCATATCTCAGTCTCACAAAACGTATCAGCTAAGCATTATTTTCTATACATGTTGAAATTGGGCCTTGGAGAAATTAAATCAATTGGTGAACACACACTCACCTGGGGTAGGGTAGGTTCAATGTTTGGAGCCAAGGCCCATTCTCTTTCCACTAAATCAGGTTTTGTTGAATAAAGTTAAAAATAGCAAAATAAAAAAGGCAGTAATAAAGACTGTTTTATCTGTTTTGAATACTTTTCTCCATATTCTAGCAGACACTTGAGTTTTAGATTTCAAAAGGTATTTTAGAGACGCATACCGATTAGTTAACACAAAGAGATTAATTTTTATATAGATTGATTTTTCTAGGTAATTAAAGTTTTATAGCTTTTTAGATTTTATTAAAAAATAATTTGGCACCTTCATCTTCAAGTTCATTCACTTTTTTGTTCATATGTGGAGATTACTAATCAAAATTTAATGTTTTTCTTGATGACATTATCTCTAATGACTTTCTCTGCTGTGAAAGTAGGATGCTCTAAGGAGCTTATGAGTACCTCCATTAAAATAAGCTGATAAATTAATATGAGGTCTGGTTAGAATTGAGTCAAAATTATGAGCAGGTTTTGATGGTGTTTTTTTTCTGAGTACAGGATATGAGGTTTTGTGTAGAAATCCTAGAATCTCTTTTTGATACATTCTTTCTTACATTCCAGAGAGTGAAGTTCTACACAAATGTGCAAAATTCTGGGGAAACATGATAATATTTAGGCTTATATTTAGAACAAATTATGTTAGTTTTATCTTTTATATTTATGATAAAACAAATATAATTTTCTTATGTTATAAAAATTGTGATAATTTGCAAACAATCTAATGGGGTATAATTTTGCTTCATAATTACCAAGGTTGCAAAAATTATACAGCAATTATTATTTCAACTGGTAGTTCATTTACACTCTTTAATTTCTTGAAAACATGATTCCACTCATGGTTTTTGACAGTGAAATGCTACTTTACATCTAGGAAGTCCAATAGATTCTAGGCTCATAAGATTATGTCCAGAAAAAATACATAGCAGTTTTCAAAGCTAAATAGTTTCCATTGTAATAATTAAAAAATATTTCAAATAATGTTTTCATTTCTCTTTAATGTGAAAGTTAAATTAATTGAAACCTCAACACATTATGTAACTGCTGCTCCCACAGAGCACAAAGGATCTTCCCTGAACACTTTGCAAAGAGACTTGACCACACTTAAGCCTGCCTTCCACCTGCAATAGGCTCTGTCCCTAAAGGTGACCTCAGGTCCTATGCTGAGTCTTTACTTAAGAAAACACAATTCTATCCAGCTTCAAATCATACATTGTCCAAACCTACCTTCCCAGACTATTTTCAGTTATTCTCTACTTATTCCCTTCCATAATTTTTCACTTCCATGTAGACTCTTCTCTTTTTTCTCACCTTCTCCAGTCTCATAATCCTTTGTTCTCCCTTAGAACCTCATTCATCTTTGGCTTAGTTGGAGTTGAGCTCAGTTAATATTGTAATCTCTCTCCCTTACTACAGTAGTCTGAATAAAATCTGTCTTATCACCTTTAACAGCATTTGATGCTGTTTGTTTGCTTCAATTACATGAGCTCAAAAAGTTTCACAGAAATTATGAGTAGGAAACTGTCACCAAATTCATGGGTAGCATATGCCCTGCAAAATAGTCTATAAGTGGTGAATGCAAAAAGGAAGAAGAGAATGTGTTTTTGAAGACTGGGAAAGGAGAGCACATAGCTGAGGGGTATGGCTCTTATCTTAAGTAGCCCTGTTTGGAATTGCATATTTACTTGATTCAACAATATCAAAAAGTGCATCTAGACTCTAGCTTAACTGTCTTGAAAGAATGTCAAAATGTTTCTAATGCTGTAAATTGAGAGTAACTGGACAGCAACATTTGTGATACTACTTTTATTTTTTGTATTGCCTACTTATATTCCCATTTCATTTCTCTCCACCCTGCCTTCCACCATCTGTCTGTCTGTCTCTCAATCACACACACACACACACACACACATACACACAATGAGGCAGCCAGTAATTTCAGACACACATACACACAAAATTTTAAAGGGAACATCAAAGTCATATTTTATGTGATGAAATTAATGGAAGAAGTATAAATGAGAGGGAAATGGCTCTAAAAGAGCAGAAGAACTTGGCTTAGCATCTCAGCTTTGTTACTTAACCATCAAAATGACTTTGAATAAGTGATTTATAATTCCTGAGTCTTGGTTTCCTCATTTGCAAACTGGGGCTAATTGCATACAGTTCATAGGATTGCATGGAATCTGGAGAAGTGGGTATTGAATAGGTATTTACTATCTGCTGAAGTTGGCTCGTTTTTTTATATCAGCTGTTCTCAAACTTAAGCATGCATCAGAATTATCTGGAAGGTTTGTTTAAACACAGATTGCTGGGCTTTTTAATTTACTAGATCTGGGGAGGCGCCCGAGAATTTGAATTTCCTAGGGAATGGCTGAATCTGTTGGTGCAAGGACCACACACTGTTCCATACGCTACAATTCAGAAATGGAGCAGGTTTTTGACATAAAAAAAGCATTGACAGAAACAGAGAAACAGAACCACAAACAGGAATAGACACACATAATGTTAGCAGCCTAACATCAATGAAAAAATTTTAAAGAATGTGGAAAGAAGTACTAGGTTTTTCTTTTGTGTATTTTTAAAATGTTTATTTATTTATTTTGAGAGAGAGAGAGAGAGAGAGAATATCTTAAGCAGGCTCCACCCTCAGCGTGGAGCCAGATGCAGGGCTTGATCCCACGACCCTGGAATCATGTCCTGAGCCAGAATCCAGAGTCTGAGACTCAGCCAACTAAGCCACCCAGGCACCCCTCTTTTGTGTATTTTTGATACGTGTGGGACTCAACATCTGCATGACTATAGCCATGTGGATTTGGTATTTGTGTACAAATATACCTTATCGTTGTCTATAGGTAATTTTTTTTTTTTAATTTTTTTTTTCAATGTTTATTTATTTTTGGGACAGAGAGAGACAGAGCATGAACGGGGGAGGGGCAGAGAGAGAGGGAGACACAGAATCGGAAACAGGCTCCAGGCTCTGAGCCATCAGCCCAGAGCCCGACGCGGGGCTCGAACTCACGGACCGCGAGATCGTGACCTGGCTGAAGTCGGACGCTTAACCGACTGCGCCACCCAGGCGCCCCATCTATAGGTAATTTTTTTTAGAGATTTGCAAGAAGATTATCATAATCATCATTTTCTTACCCTGAATAAGAGTGTGGAAATGTTGGTTGAAACTTAAGTGCCTTCAGTTACTCCTTTAAGTATTTTACATGCATTCTCATAGGGCCACTTGTGTCCCCATTCTAAAAATTAAGGGACCATGTGACCCCTTTATTGTTATGCTTATGCCCAAGAAATTGCTACAAATCAGTAGAGAGTCACTTGATCTGTTATCCTCCACCCAGAGTTAAAGGCATATACTTGCTCTGGAATGACCTCCCCACTTTTAAAAAGAGGACACCAGAGTGGGCTAATCATTAGCCTAGTTCTGGGCCACCCTGTGCTATTTTAGACTCCAGATGTCCTTTCAGCATAATGCAACCGAAATGATTTAGTTTCTCTATCATCCACAGTTCTTTGAGATACCGTGACATGAATTTAGAACTGCAGACATAAACAGGACCCGCATTAGCAGAAAATTCTCTATATAAGAGGATACATATTTTTCATAATTTGTTAAAGACCAGAATGACCTTTGACATTTTTAACTGGTGCTTCAAGGACAAATGTATTCATTAGCTTGGCCTTATTGATGAACACAGTGGCACATTCTAAATCATTTCTCAATTTAAGGCTATATTCAATTGAACAGTATTATAGTTTAGCCATTGTCATTGACCTACCATTAAAAGTACCAGAAACTAACAACACAATTTTAGGGACAATACTCCCAATTGTAAATTAATTGTTAAAGTGTGCTAAAGAATAATTTTCTGCTGCATTTTTAACTGCAAATTAAATGTGACTCTGGAGTGTTCCCGATTGATCATCAGTCAACAAATACTTGCAGGTGGTCATTTAAGGTCTCTTCATGGCACTGTGCTAGATCAATAGATTTAATAATACAACGATTTTTCTTTTTTATTTCCCTCTCCAAAGATTGCTTTTTGTCCATTTAACCTTATTGAATTATGTCAGGAAATAATTATTTATCAGCATTTTAGGCAAGTGTTATTTCACACTCATCTTAGTGCAAGTCTTAGTCAACTTGTCTGAATAAAACATGCTGAAAATTTAGTATTTAAGACTAGAAGATAGGTTACAACTACTATGTACCTGAGTTCTTACACATAAAATATTTCTGGGATCCAGATTATAGAAAAAAAGAGATGAAGAGAAAACCAAAACTGAAAAGTTGATAGAGGAGAAACACTGCAAGAAATAGAATGAATGCACTGACTTGACCTAAATCACGCTAACTGCAAATGTTTCACTTTACTCAAAATTTTATCCAAAATTGTGAAAACCTTTAAAATTTTGGGGAAACATTATATGCAGAGAAAAGTTGTCTTAACTTCTTTGTAGGATACATTAGTTACGCTGGATGAAATGCGACAATATTATATTTTGAAGAAATGTTTCCATTTATGTTTATTTATCAAAATCTGAAAACATCCCCCCCAGAAGACTCAATTAATATTATTTAATTCATATAATCAATTGTAAGAAGGAATTTGAATTCACTTGCTCAATTCAGACTAGTGTATATAGTATTGTCAAATAATGATTAAATTCACCTGAAATATGATAATTTATAATAATTTATGATAATTAAAATTTCAGTGTATAGATATGGGATAGGGAAAACAGAAGCTAAAAACTTGAAAATAATTTGTCAAACTGCCATTGAAATGGCAAAATACATTTCTAGGCAAAGTGGTTGGCTTTTTAGCAAGTCAGGTTAGTAAATTAATTGAAATATCTATAAAAATCAAGTAGCATTCAATAGTTTCATACTATTTGATTTCTATTGCAAATGTTTCCTCCTCTCCTACTAATTCTAGATAGCCAAAAGAAAACTCTGATTATAATATAATTTAATTTAGTACAAACATTGAAATATTTCAGTGGAGATTATTCTTGGGTAAGATTCAAAGTAAACCCTGTTTGTTTTCGTATAAGAATCTTTACAAATGATGTCCAAAGAGATGTCAAATCTAGTGTCATAATTTAATTTTAGGAGGAGCTATATTTAAAGTCTCCTTATTTTACCAAAACAGACCCAGAAATCCAGGACCATAATACAGGATACATTTTTGGTCAGTGTTATTAAATAGATATATGAATAGAAACATGCACGACTGTCTTATACAAACAAACTGGTTAAAATACAATCATAAAAATTAAAAAAAAACTAAGCAAATAAATAAATAAAAATAGACATGCTCTGAGAAAGCTCAAAAAGCTTGATTAAACTATGGCAGACCATAGAAATGGGGCTGAGGAATAAAACTCTATTAAGCAGTGTTTATTTATGGACAGGTTACAGCTACTCTGTAGCTGAACTTAATTCTTGATGCACTGATAAAAGAACTAGGCCAATTTTCTTATCAAGGAGAAATGGTTCAGTATGCCTATTGCAACTTCTTTCAAAACTCTGATCGTGGATCATTTGGCAGAAGTGAGAACTACAGTGAAGAACAATGAGAATGAATTTGGTTGGAGGTAGAGTCTCAATTTTCCCTTAGTTTATTGAAAGCATGACTCTTTTGTTTGTTGTATGGGCCACATCTGTACTACCAGCACCTTGCCCATAGCAGATGCCCAATATAGAATCATGGAACAAATTAATTTATCTGAATAAATTAATGTGCAAAGTACCTGTTTCAACTTCGGCCTACTTACTTTCCTCTGGAAAGAGGAAAAGAGAGAAAGCTATTGGCAGATATCCCTTTTTAATTTGGGGTGCCAGGCGACCCTGGGTACTTGGGTAAAATCAGAAGCCAGTTCATTTTCACCTTCTATGGCAGATAGGAATGTAGAGGAGCACAACATTGTCCCCCTCCACTGGCCCAATTTTTCTTCTGGGTCTCTGACCCAGAGACTGATCCCTCACATTAATCTTGGGTATATATATTCAACTCAAAGTTATGAGTCGTTACCTCGAGGGACTGATTACCTTATGTAATCCTATGAAAACATTAAAAGATACTGGATGTTTACTGTGTATGAAAGCCACCTACCGAGCATGAAAAGAGCCACCGTAACTTGCATGGTATTGGAAGAGAAAGAATAAAATGAAGTCCCAAACCTAAGTATAGAATTATTCTGCTCAATCTTTTCCTCCTAAATTCTACTCGCTTCTTCCACAACAAAAGTCAAAGACCACTTTATTCCTTCTCCTTACATAGGTGTGCAGTCATAAGAACCTATTTGAAAAGCTTTAAAAAAGTCCCCTAACCTTGAAGTCTAGTATCTCAGTCCACACCACTCCAGTGGACTCAGTCCACACCAAAGGCCTGTCCTTTGCCTCAGAAACTTGGTCAAGAATGTTAAGGTAATGAAGTCTGCTGCCAGTGTCCAAATACAAACAATTACTTGTTGACTCTGAAACCCCAATGGGTGTTTTCACCTTGAGTGCTTAACAACTTTCTGACATGGTGGGAGATCCTGTCTTTATTCCTCTAGCCTACAAACAGCCTTCTCATCCCTCTTTGCTTTCTCAGTCAACACTTTAAGTCTGGAGAGGATGACAGAGTCTTTTCTTTATGTTGAGACTTAAAAGCTCCTAGAAGAGCACAGCCATTTCACGCCCTTCCCCATTCATCATCATCAACTCCGCTTTTTACTATTTTTCTAACCTGCCATTCAACAAAAACAGCCGCTAATAATTATGTTTGTGGTACTAGGCTATGTGATCTAATTGCACAGACTTGTGGCACATGTCTTGTCCAGTTACACAAACTTGATTTCCAAAAAGAGAGCTTCTGAGACATTTTCTTAGCTGTCTGCCCACTCACAAACTTCAAGTGATATGGACACCATCCTGTGAAATGCCTGTACCTGACCATTGTTTTCATTTTTTTTCCCTTTCAACTTCATTCAGCTCTTCCAGAAATACTGGCATCCCTAGAGAGTGAGGAGTGTACTACCTACTGGAATCTGATTGTTTTCTTTTTTCAGTTGCCCTTGCTCGCTAATTACTGTGTAAGGTAATTGTGTTGGAAAGTCAGAGGTATTTTTGACTTTTAAATTGAAGCAAAGTATTGACACACGAAGTCTTTAAGTAAACAGAATTTTTTGACCAATTTATTAGAGGCAGAAAAACATATAGTTATTTTCTTTGCAAGATACTTTCTCAGATTCTTCATACTTCCCTTAATTCTTACCATAGCCTGACAGTCTTACCTATGTTCATAAATACTTTTAAAAAGATTAAGGAGAAAACTATATAAGGAAAGTTATCTCATGTAGATCCCTATCCAGAATAACTTGTTGATATATGATATATTTGAAGAGTTGATATTACAAATGAAGATTTTGCTCTTACTTTTAGCAAACAGGTACATTTCATTGATTTTTTTTTTTTTTGACTTCACCAAATCTAGTTTTTATGATGTCTGTTGAAGCAGATCTTGTCCTAATAGTTGGGCATATTTTGATAGTAGGCTTTTAACCTGACACCACTCTCTTCTTCATCAACACCTCCAACCTCAACCAGCACCCATATTGCCACGATAACTTAAGTGAAAAATACCACGGAATGAGCATATATTCAATATCAAAAACATTTGTTTTGACATCGATGGCTCAGACCTTCTAAGTAGTCCTGGCAAAATTACCTTCTAGGCTCCAACAGAAAACAGCTGTTGTAGGTGGCAAACTCTTGTCAGCCCTTCAGAATGGCTAACTGGCAAGATCTTGTTCCAATTCATCTTTAGCCTCTGCTGAATCTGGACAAACAACTGTGAATTTGTGCCAAATTCCTCTTCCTGAAATAGGCAGCCTGGCTTCCCACGGAGACATAGAGTTTTTAGAGCCTTAGTGTCCCCAGGGTATCTGCTAGTACAAAGCTGGTCTAGGATAAGCCACATTAATAGCAGTTTCCTCTTGTCATTCTTAAGCTGTCTTTTTATATTTATGAGCTCATCCGTATGAATTAAATGTTTTGCATATATTTTTGCTACTTCAATAGCTGATACGTACTCAAAAACTGCAAGTTCTTTAATCCTTCAGTGAATAGCTTTTCAACATTTCCAAAAGTATTTGATTTTCAAAAGAAAGTTGACTAAAAAGGCATTATAAACAAGGTGCAAGGAGACAGGTGTAGTTGATAACTGCTCTTTCTCAACATATGGCTTATGTTACAACTGAACAGGTCCTCAGCTTTTATCTGTGGGAGCTGTGAGGGTGACTGCTTATAAAGTCTCATTGTCTAATTAATCCTTACTTAAAACTCACCTAAGTAAGTCTAACATGGACAGGAAGTTGGTTTCTGTTAGCTGTTCCACCTTTCACCCTACACACATCTGGGAAATATTCAGTTTAAGATCAGATCCAAGCCTTTTGGCATTAACCACCTCTAAACATTAAGATATCACCAGCAATTTGCCTCTGCTTCAGAAAATTAAAAGCATATTTGAGATATAAACATGAATATGCCACTAATATTACTGGCAACAATTGAGAGCTATTCTTTTTATTATAGTGGGGAAAAAAAAGAAAGAATATTCTCAGATGAAATACATAGCGTAACTCCAAATGGTAATATTCTCCTAAAATAACTGCATATACATTTGTATATAAATGCTAAAAATAAAGTTTATTAAATGCTACTGTTTTTCTTTATGGTCATACTGTTTTTATAGTAGGGGAAACACCCTATAAAAGTAGTTAGCGATTTAAATTGTTTACAGGTTAGGGATTGTTTATTTGCTCAATTGATTAGATATTGTCATTTTTTTGCTAAACTGTTGTCTATTCAGTTTAAAATAGAAACAACTGCTTGGATCTTTTATTCAGACTGATTGAATCATAGCAGTTATATTTTGCATTCATATTCTGATAATTAAAAATGATCTTGTGGGGCGCCTGGGTGACTCAGTCGGTTAAGTGTCTGACTGTTGGTTTCTGCTCAGGTCATGATCTCTTGGTTCATGAGTTTGAGGCTTACATCAGGCTCTGTGCTGACAGTGCAGAGCCTGCTTGGGATTCTCTCTCTCCTTCTCTCTCTCCGCCACTCCGTGTTCACTTGTTCTGTCTCTCTCTCGGTGTCTCTGTCAAATAAATAAACTTAAAAATTAAAAAAATTAAAAAAAAAGATTTTGTGGCTAACACTATAAACGGTTACAACCGGTAAAATTATTACCATTGGTTATGACATCATTTGCACAGGATAAAGGTTAAAAGAGAGGTGGTACATGGGAAGTAACTTGGAAAAATTTATTTGGGAGCTGGATTGAAATTTTTTGTCAACATAGAAATTAAGCAAGATTAGATACTTCTTTAAGAAACATATGCACTAATTTTGGAGCTTCTTTGTTGCTGGGGTCTCCCCACTCAGATGTTGTTTCACCATATTTTTTTTTTTTATCTTGGAGGTTTGCTCAATAACAGAGACTCGAGGAATCTGCTTGCATTATAGCCATCAATATCCAAATGCTTATGTCTGCTAACTTTTTTTTAATATGAAATTTATTGTCAAATTTGTTTCCATACAACACCCAGTGCTCATCCCAACAGGTGCCCTCCTCAATACCCATCACCCACTTTCCCCTCCTTTCCACCCCCAGTTTATTCTCAGTTTTTAAGAGTCTCTCATGGTTTGCCTCCTTCCCTCTCTGTAACTTTTTTTTCTCCCTTCCCCTCCCCCATGGTCTTCTGTTAAGTTTCTCAGGATCCACCTAAGAGTGAAAACATATGCTATCTGTCTTTCTCTGTATGACTTATTTCACTTAGCATAACACTCTCCAGTTCCATTCACTTTGCTACAAAAGGCCATATTTCATTCTTTCTCATTGCCAAGTAGTAGTCCATTCTATATATATAAACCACAACTTCTTTATCCATTCATCAGTTGATGGACATTTAGGCTCTTTCTATAATTTGGCTATTGTTGAAAGTGCTGCTATAAACATTGGGGGTACAAGTGCCCCTATGCATCAGCACTCCTGTATCCCTTGGGTAAATTCCTAGTGGTGCTATTTCTGGGTCATAGGATAGATCTATTTTTAATTTTTTGAGGAACTTCCACACTGCTTTCCAGAGCGGAACTCTGTTTTGAGGAACCTCCACACTGTTTTCCAGAGTGGCTGCATCAGTTTGCATTCCCACCAACAGTGCAAGAGAGTTCCTGTTTCTCCACATCCCTCCCAGCATCTATAGTCTCCTGATTTGTTCATTTTAGCCACTCTGACTGGCATGAGGTGATATCTCAGTGTGGTTTGGATTTGTATTTCCCTGATGAGGAGTGATGTTGAGCATCTTTTCATTGCCTATTGGCCATCTGGATGTCTTCTTCAGAGAAGTGTCTATTCATGTCTTCTGCCCATTTCTTCACCGGATTATTTGTTTTTTGGGTGTGGAGTTTGGTGAGTTCTTTATATATTTTGGATACTAGCCCTTTGTCTGATATGTCATAAAGTCAATACTACCCAAAGCAATCTACACTTTCAGTGCAATCCCAACCAAAATTGCACCAGCATTCTTCTCAAAGCTAGAACAAGCAATCCTAAAATTTATATGGAACCACAAAAGACCCGTAATAGCCAAAGTAGTAGTATTGAAGAAGAAGACCAAAGCAGGAGGCATCACAATCCCAGACTTTAGCCTCTACTACAAAGCTGTAATCATCAAGACAGCATGGTATTGGCACAAAAACAGACATATAGACCAATGGAATAGAACAGAGACTCCAGAATTGGACCCACAAAAGTATGGCCAACTAATCTTTGACAAAGCAGGAAAGAATATCCAATGGAAAAAAAGACAAGTCTCTTTAACAAATGGTGCTGAGAGAACTGGACAGCAACATGCAGAAGAATGAAACTAGACCACTTTCTTACACCATTCACAAAAATAAATTCAAAATGGATGAAGGACCCGAACGTGAGACAAGAAACCATCAAAACCCTAGAGGAGAAAACAGGGAAAAACCTCTCTGACCTCAGCCTCAGCAATTTCTTACTTGAGACATCTCCAAAGGCAAGGAATTAAAAGCAAAAATGAACTATTGGGACCTCATGAAGATAAAAAGCTTCTGCACTGCAAAGGAAACAATCAACAAAACTAAAAGGCAACCAATGGAATGTGTCTGCTAACTTTACATAACTTTAGCTTTTCTTAAATAATTGCATTGATAAGAGAAAAGGGAAGAGGGAATTGAAAATGTAGCTTTGTTCCTTTAATTGGAGACTCCAAATTTTTTCTCTTGCGATTTCCATGTTTGGTTCAATGTTTTCTAAAAAAGCACTGACATTTAAAACATTCTTTAAAAGGTCATTTTGAAGACATGTGAGCAAGTTGTACTGAGGGTGTTGTATGTGCAATTAGGATTCCTTTCTCTGTAAAGCCTCGCCAGCATCTTAGATGAATGAGGATCTACCAGTTCAGTTTTCATCATCTTCTGTATCTTTGGGTCTGACACAATGTTGTTGATCCCATTTTGCATGCAAAAAACCATATGGGACTGAGAATTAAAAACAGTTACCAGCCAAGCTATTATAACACACAAAACCAAAGACCACCAAGAGCAGAAACCATGCTAGCATCATGCTAAAAGGAATGTGAAACAGTGCCATGAATATTATGGTTACTCAATACCTAATGATTGGTTGATATTTACATGTGGACACTTTGGGTCTGGAGCTGCAGACATCTACTTTGTTTCTGATGGGAGTGCAGTTGCATGTAAATAGCTGAAGGGAAACACACACACACACACACACACACACACACACACACACACACGCTTCCCTTTCTATCTTCCCTCTTAAGAAACAAGAACTAATAGTGTTAAACCCACCATATGTGTAAAGCATAAAAATGAACTCCATTTTACCATGGAACACTATAGAGATATGTTTAGTGTTTTGTTAAAAACTTTTTACTCTTGGTAGGGAGTCTGTTGATAGTAGTTCCAGCTTTGGCTTGGCAGATAGTGAGTATATGAATTTGGAAGAGCCATTTAACCTCTCAGAGTCTCCTTCATCATCTGTAAAGTAAAGAGGTTGCCCCAGAGGTGATTATCAAAGTCTTTTCCAGCTTTATAATTCTGTGATCTTTGAACAAGAGCCAAAAATACAATTTAGGATTTGGCACCTGACTTTATACTATGCTAGTGCCATGGAACTGCTTTTTTCATTAATCTCACATGTTGAATTTCTCTCTCTAACCTGGTTTGACTTTGTGGTTTTTTCCTTTAAAGGAACTAAGTATACTATCCCTGTGGCAACTGCAGGTGATTCTTAAAAGAACGTTTAATCATACTTGGGAAATAAATGTGGTGCTCAGTGGTGCACACGTCCTACTGCCCTCTAGTGGGTGAAACCATATCTTCCCTAGATCCCCCCCAAAATAGGTTAAGGTAAGGCTTCTCAAACTAATCACATGAGGTGGGGGTCTCAGCTTCTGCATTACAAATTCCCAGGTGATTTCATTGCTTCTGGTCCTAGAACCAGCAAGAGTTTGACTAGCAAGAGTTTAAATGATTATAGTGTTCTTTGGCACAAAATTGGTCCAAGTAAGGAAGGAAACCCATTCAGCATGTGCTGAGAAATAAGTTTCTAGTTAGTAAAAGATGAAAAGGAAGGAGAAAAAAAGGAGGAGGAGGGAGAAGTATAAGAAGAGAAGCAGGAGAAGGAGGAGGAGAGGGAAAAAAGTGCACCAGATTGAAAGGACTCATTTGGCAAAGCCACATTGCTCTCGTTCAGTGGCTATCTCTAGAAAGTTTCTAAGTCTAGGCTTCATATGACAGTATATGCATTTGGACTTAGGGCCCCTCTAATGTTGTATTGTATTTTAGTAAATTTTAATTAACAGGCCTACCAAAAAATTAGAACTAATTGAACCTAAATATAGAAAACAATTCTATAATTATGGACAAACACATTGGAATCAGTCTAGACAGAAAATATTCTCCATATTTGTGTAATTTATTGCAGAAGGAAGCTGTGTTGATGGGAACAATGAGTACATATGTCCAGATGCACTCAACTCTTGGCATCGTGGGATTTCTTTTCAGACAGAAGAGCAGTCTAAGTTTAGCAGCAAAACATTATATCTGTTCAAAGCACTGTGCTGGGTGTAGACCTACCCAAGGAAGACAACAGTGGTATTTTGTCATTTCACAGAGGGGAAGAGAGAAAATTAACATTAACTATGATAAAGTGTAATGAAGCTTGTAGGAGATTAATAATCACTCCAGTGTGTGGGATATCACCATGTACTTGACCCTAGGCTAAGCACACTGTGGTCCTCACCTTGATGGCCCCATTATATGCATATGGAAGCTGAAGTTGAAAAAGCTCAGAGTTAAGATCCCATCTCTTATGAGACATCAGATGTGTAGGCTCTTAACTGCTGGATTATGTTGCATTTCATTGGTTTTCAAAATGTTAAATCCAGTTGACTAACAGATGAAGTGAATCCTTTTCCTGTGTGTGATTTGTTTCCATATTCTCAGTAACCACTTCTGTAGTGCATTGGAGGGAGATGATGCTGAGACTGCCAGTTTGAATAATAAATGATGTGTGTCTGGATCCCACTATCTCTACATTTGTATTTTATGTGCGGGGAGTTGACTGTAGGAAGAGGGAGGAGCTGGCAGGAGGAGAGAAGGCAGAGCCTGACCCTCTCATCTGTTTTTAGATCTGGCTTCCTTCTCCTTCATGAGAGCATTCATTCTCTTCCACTACCTCTTCTGGGCCTCACTCTCTTTTCAGAAGCAAATGGTCTCATGGTACAAAAAGGTGATTATCACTTCTTTTGCTCCTACAGCTAGCAAGGGCACCACTCCCTCACACTAAGTGTTTCTCCAAATTTATCTTCCTAGCATTATGCTTCCAGTAAGCCTTGGTCTTGAAACTTTGTGATGCCCCATATCATGATTCTGAATGAGGATACAAGCTCCCTATCATCATGTCCATTATTCTAGGCCTTCTATCTTCTCCCATTTTGCCATATTATCCCTGCACTCTAGAATGAGAATTCCTTTGAAAAATACTGCTTCTTCTAGCCCTTTCCTTAAGTGTGTTTTGAAGATTCCTAGGCATCTTCTGCAAAGATTTCTTGAAACCCAGTACCAACATAAATTTTCTCCCAATTCACTGAAAAGAAATGCTTGCCACATTCTCATCCCAGCTACGAAGGGGAATATAGTCACTTCACACAAAAACTACATTCAGAAATGCCTTAGAAGCTTATCAGTAGTAATGCTTATAGAGGTAATATTAAAGAATATCAGTAATTTGGATTGGACAGACTAGATGTACACAGTAGTTAAAGGAATTATCTCACTTTATACAGTAGTGGTTAGTCCATGTTTTTTCAACCCCAACTTAATGTTCTTTCTACTAGCTCTAGAAAAATGATGCTATGCAAAGTAGCTTCTACCTGAGATGGTTAATGACAGGAGAACAAGAAAGCTGATGTCTAAGAGGTTCAGGCATCTGGAAAACAAATTTACTGGTCATGAATCAACCTCAGGAAAGCTCAGTGGAAATTGATCATAAATGCTGAGGGGAAATAACTGAGTGTAAGAAAATGTCTCTCTCTTCCTAGTCATTCTCATTTGAACGTTTTCCCTGGTAATGTTATATGATTTTTTAAAGATCTGCTATTGCATGTAGCCTAATCTCTTTTTACATAGTGCCAGACTCAGAATTTAGCTTCAACATGAAGAAGGGTGAATAACAGCAAGAGAATAAGTTAAAGATTGGAATAGATTGTATTTTTCTAACTACCAGGCAGAAGGACTTATGCCTGCAGGCGGGAATATGTGGGTCACAAAAAAACAATGATCATCCACAATGGTTGCTCACCAAGAGACACTCATGCATCGTCATGAGAATGACATATTCCACCTTACCTTAAGCAAACACTGATATATTGGAAAAGTCTCCAGATTTCTTTTTGTATCAAGAAATGTTGATAATTTTGATAATTGAAAATCTCCAGTTTGGGCTGTACCTTCAGTCGTGTTCACAGCTAATTTTCTGCTTAGTATATATCTTGGTATATAATAAAAAACCTTTCATATTAAGTACACTTTAGCAAAAGAAAATTTAAACAGAAGTCTTCTTGGGAATTCTCCTGGGTGGAAACATTCAGATTTTATGATCCCAAAGCTCCATGCCAAATACAACTTTTGGCATGCTAAATTATATGCTGATTTACAACTTGAGCATCATTAATGGAAATCAATGTACTCTTTAATACATGGAAGCTAATCATGGAAAACAAATCCTTTGTACAGATTCAGAGTAGTTAAACTATATGCCCAGACTTTGCCTATATATCAAGCTTTAATTTACTGTTTTCCTCCCTGTTAACTGTACATGTTGGAAAAATCCAGATTGTAAAAATGGAAAAAATAATTCTGTAAACAAACTGTACAATATACTATATTACATATGCACACCCAATTTAATAACCCCTATAGCTTTATATTCTTGAATATTAAAAATATCAATATAATTAGTGAATGTTAATAACGATAATGACTTGAACACCAGGGGTGACCTTCAAATATCCTTATAACCTATGTTCTTCATCACCTGACTCAAAGTGAGAAAAGAATCTATTTTAAGATAGAATACCACGTTTACTACTTCTACTATTATAACAGTTTCTCCAATCCTAACAATGGATCTAATGGTTGTTATTATGAATGTTATTTAATTTTCAAAACCAGGTAATCCCATGCTATATTAATGATCCCATTTTGCTTTTGAGAAGAAAAAGCATACAACTGACCCTGAAATATGATAAAGATAACACAAAGAGAAAGCTCCGTTGCATCTTAAATAAAATACTAATTAATCAAATTCGTTAATACACTATAGAAAGATGACATTATGATCAAGTGAGATTTATCCAGCAGTTCAAACATAGTTTAATACCAGGTAACTACACCCTCTGCCACAACCAGTATTTAATATTAACCAAGAAGTTCAGGTCAATGAAATACAACGTTAAATAGAAATTAGAAGGATAAGTGTTGAAAAGAGGAAGCCGTACTATCATTACCTTTGGGTGATAGGATTATCTAACTACAACATCAAAATAATCTACTGGAAACCTTAACAGTTCTTTAAGTTGGTTCAATACAAAGATATTTAAAATTAATAGTTTTTCTATATGCTAACTACTATTTGGAAATAATCCCTGTGGGGCGCCTGGGTAGATCAGTCGGTTAAGCATCCCGACTCTTGATCTCAGCTCAGGTCATGGTCTCATGGTTTGTGAGTTTGAGCCCTGCACTGGGCTCTGTGCTGGCAGCACAGGGCCTGCTTGTATTCTCTCTCTCTCGCTTCTCTTTCTGCCCCTCCCTCGCTCACATGTGTGCTCTTGCTGTCTCTCCCACAATAAATAAAAACGTTAAAAAAATCTTTTAAAAAATCCCTTTATAAATCATAAGAAATAAAAAATAAGAAATAATCAGGAACAAAATACGCATGGCCTATGGGAAAAACTTATGCAATGTTGAGATATAAAAGAAGGGGAGTATAAAGAATTATGAATATTATAAGCATTTCAGTTTTTCATTTATTATGTGCTTGATTCAATTTTAATGTTTTCACTTGGTAAAGGGGTCTTATCTTTCATTGAGAAAAATAGTTAAGAATAGCAAAATTTCACCTTTAAAAATACATAATCTTGAGGCACACATTTTCTACCTGATCATAAAATGTGTTATACAGGTATAAGAATTTCAACAATGCGACAGTGGCACAAAGACTGATGGGTGGAATAGACAGCTGGGACACTGGTTATCCTACATATAAACATTTCCTTCAAGCAGAGGGAGTGTGGACTTCTGTTAGACATAAGACATGACCTTTTATCACTTCTCGGCTGGCTCATGCAGATGTCCTTTCTAGCCTAACTCTTCGAATTGCTCATCGTCCTCCTGCCCTCAACTGCTTGCATGCCTTCGAGGCACTTCAGGGACCTTCTCAGCTTGAATATTTCTGAATTTGTGGCTGCACAGTATCTTTAAAAAATTGTGTAGTGGAATGAAAAACGTTGAAGGATATGGATTCTGTTCTTACAGTTACGATTTTTAAAACTGTAGTGAAATTAAACTTACCAGAAAGTCAAAGCCATGGGCTTGAAAATAGCCTGCTAGTAAAACTGTTGCCCTGTTTGTTACAAAAACAAAGAATATATTTTACCACATTCTGGTATTCTTCATTATAGTTTCATTGAGCAGGTAATTTGTAATTTTTAAGAGCGTTAGTTTTTTATACTTATGAGTCTTGAATCCTGCAACACACTAAACTTGTCTATTCTCACTAGATGCTTAAAAGCCTAAGGTATGCTATTTATGGCCCATTCCTTGAACAATTATGATGGAAGGTAAAAAATTTGTGTTATTATTGACTCCATATACAATTTCAATTATTATTTTTTCTTTGCTTAATTTTACCTTTGTTTTATCCTTTTCTTTACATGCTGTCTTAATTTAGAGTTAAACACAATGTAAAGAAATAATAAATGATTAGCATGTCAAATAGAGTTTATGATTCAGGTAGCATGAAAAATCAGAAGATTCAGTATAGGATGCTGAGCAATTACCTATCTGGGCAAAAAATGAGGAGTGGGGAGTGATTAGATCCTGTCCTCAAATCAATATTACACTCTCTGAGTTAATGAAAGCATTCACTTTCAAAAGCAATGCCATCATGTAATCAGACATAAAAGTATAGAGAAATAATGTGGTCTGGGGCATGAGAAAAAAATAAAATACAGGGACATACTCTCAAAGTGAAAACGATATATTTGAATATAAAAAATTAATGATTGTCTATGTCAAAGTACATAATAAACCAAAATGTTATAAAAGAGAACATTTCTACCACAAATCTGACAAGGAAACTAACCCCAGTCCATTAAGAGCTCACATAAATCAATGAAAAAGAAGAACTAAAATTCAGCAAGAGGTCACCTGGGTGGCTGAGTAAGTTAAGTGTCTGACTCTCAATTTCAGCCCAGGTCATGACATCATGGTTTGTGAGTTCGAGCCCCGCATCGGGCTCTGAGCTGTCAGCACTGCTTTGGATTCTGCGTCTCCCTCTCTGTCTCTGCCCCTCCCCTGCTCATGCTCTGTCTCTCTCTGTGTGTCTCAAAAATAAGTAAACATTAAAAAAAAATTTTTTTTTAAGAAACTGTTAAACCCTTTAACCAAATAACTTCACTTTTATAAATTTGTGCAAAAAAAAGTTAGGAATGGAAAAAAACAGATTTATATATTAAAAAGTAAATTGAAATCATTACATGTAATACCAACAAATGGAAAGCAATCTAAATATCCAACTAAATGTACACATGAAATTATTATTGTCATATTATTATATTTCCACTGGCAATCATATAAAACATGTTAGAAAAATGTTAAAATAACATTATTTAGTGATAGGACGATTTGATAATAATATAAGCTTTAAATATGATGCTATATGATCACCATCCTATAAAAGCTACAATTCAGCACATATCTTATATATCACATATAATTATCAGAAAGGAGGAAGATAATCTAAAATAATCGTGATTATTTCTGAATGATCACTTTATTGGTGATTTTCCTTTTTCTTTTTAATTTTCTGTATTTTCCACACCCAGTATTTTGAATGTTTTTTTTTCTTCTGAGTGCAAAATTGTCAGAAAAGACGACATAATAATAAAGCAGAGAGATGCTAGAAGACATAGAAATTTTGAAGCTCTTTGTAGGTCTTCTAGAGTTCCTGAAGTGATGGAGCTCCTGTTTACCTTTGAGAGAAGATCAATGCCACATCTCCATAGGAAGATGGGCACAGATACCATCCAGGTTGACAAAAGCACCTGTCCGACATGACTGGCTTTCTACATGTGTTTAAAAGATCAGCAAAGCTTCCCCATGCCTTCCCTCACTGCAGCACAAGTTCAAAGAAACCTTTATTATGAAGAGACTAAATTGTAACAGAAGCTCCTCCTAGTTTTGATTTCCAAGGTAAAGTTTATCTGCAACTTTATCAGAAATGTCCCAACAGCTGAGTTAAAGTACTCTATTAATTTTCACTGGGCCTTTGCGATATATGTGTTGTGTTTGAAGTATCAAAGACAAATAATAGAGACATCTTGTTTTTCAGTGAGGAATGTCATGAGGTGGAAAATTGATTTAGAATAGCAAACTGTATTTTTATAGTGTGAGATTGACATTATCTAACCAGCTACTTAATAATCAATTTAAAAGGTGGGTTACAAATGTCAGTTAGAATGTGGATAGAGAGGGGCGCCTGGGTAGCTCAGTCGGTTAAGCGGCCGACTTCGGCTCAGGTCGTGATCTCGCGGTCCGTGAGTTCAAGCCCCGCGTCTGACAGCTGAGAGCCCAGAGCCTGTTTCAGATTCTGTGTCTCCCTGTCTCTGACCCTCCCCCGTTCATGCTCTGTCTCTCTCTGTCTCAAAAATAAATAAACGTTAAAAAAAAAAAATTAAAAAAAAAAAGAATGTGGATAGAGCTTCACGTAAAACCAAATCAAGGAATCGAATTTCCTGGTCATTTAGCACCAAGTATATTTAATTATAAAAAGTGCCTTCCCTCTTATTGTTTTCCTTTCTAAAAGTGATCAAAGCAAACAATGAATATGATTTAAAGAGGGTATTTTTTGAAAATTTCTAAAATATTGAATCTGTCTCAAAGGAGAGGTTAAATCCAAGAACATTTAAAAATTTTATTTACCTATTTTTATCTGAAGTCAGTACATCTTAGGTTCTAAGTGTTGCAACATGATGATCAGAATAGTTAAATCGGTTTAGAATTCAGTAACACAAACGAGTGTAAATTAACCCACACCTCAAACATGTTACACATATCATAATCTAATTGATGTTTAACTTTTAAATGGAGAGATGATAATACCATTCTTAAAATATATTAAAGGAACGTAGGGTTGAAGAAAATAGAAAAAAAAGTAAAAATTAAAATGTAGTAGAAAGCATCCTGTAAGAGAAATTATCCTTCTTTTGTGAATGAGCTATGTTCTGTCCTAGCAAGAGAATTTCTCATGTTGTGTATTTGTTGATTATCTGAAATGCAGTGATAACCTCCTATCAACACACCATATAAGAACCAGTGACCTATTAGGCTCATGCTGAGAAATTTCCACTTACTTCTTCGTTTTCCACTTTGAGATCCTTTGAACGGTGTCCTCTTATCTTAAAGTTTTCCTCTTGCCATTTGACCCCTATCTTTAACATCTTGCTTTCTGCTCTTTGCTCTTCAGCTTCTCACCTTCTCACGTTTGACTGAATTCTCCCCCTTCTTCAGGCTCTTTATTATCTTGAACAAAGGACTACCATTCCAGGCCATCTGTCCCCATTCTTTTTATGCTCCTATCAACACCCATCTCTTGCCTCTGAAGACTTAGGTCTCCATTCTTAGATACCTCTTTAAGCCAAGTGAAACCTTATTCATTTCCCTTAACTTTAAATTTCTTTCTTCATTATTTGGTTAATGGGACAGCAAGTGGTAAGAAACTGGAATTTATGGAAGACTAGGAATGAAGAATTTTAGAATATAGTCATTATTTTTTCCACTTACCAGTTGCCACTGTCGCCAAAGTGACCATGAATTCTTCCACTTCACATGCATTTGCTACTTTAGACAGTTAAGGAGGAGTAGCAGTAAAGAAGAGAGGAATATATAAAAGCTGAAATAGCGGGTGGAGGGAAAAAGTGGGAGTATGCATCGACACAGAATTTGGAAGGTGGAATGAAAGTAGCCCAAAGGACAGGAATAACATTCCTTGGGCTTGCTTCTCTCCCCATCCCTACAATAATTGCCTAAGAGCTATAAACTTGAGTGAGAGTCATAAACCTTTGAAATCTACCCTTGTACCCATAAAGTGCCTATCTTTTTTAGCTTCTTGATACTTTCCTTTAACTATTAAAAAAACACACAGCACTGACCCGGTAACAAAATATTATGAGACATAATAAAAGTTTGAAAATTTAAGAACATGGCCATACGCAGGCTCTAAGAAGCAGTTAATTCCAGGACACAGTTAATTGTTTCTTTATAATGATGGCAATAGGCATTGTCTTTTGCCAGTGTGATAGTTTAACTTTTCATTATTCTGAGGATATTAACATAAATGATTGCTAGCCTGTACCTCTCACTTTATGACTGAAGAGTGGTAGTAAACATTAAATGTTTCTTTTCTTTTTTAAAAAAAATGTTTATTATTTATTTTTGAGAGGGAGGAGGGGTAGAGATAGAGAGAGAGGGATATAGAGGATCCAAAGCAGGCTCTGTGCTGACAGCGGAGAGCCCAATGTGGGGCTTGAACTCAGAACTGTGAGACCATGACCTGAACAGAAGTTGGACACTTAACCAACTGAGCCACCCTGGTGCCCCAGCAAAGATTAAATTTTGAAAGAGAGTGCCTTTTGAGAATTTAGGCTCTGATGGAATAGCTGTTTTTGATACACACCCCTCTTCTAAGATTTAGAATCTACCTCTTTGGGCAAATTCAAAAAAGGAAGAAAAGAGAATTAAGATTTTATGTATTCTTTTTTACCCAAAAGGAAAAAAAAAAAAAAAGATGAAGCCAAAGGTAGAATCAGCCCAGGAAGAAAAAAATCCACTTCCTTATGAATGTCCTAGAAATTAACATGAGAAGCACCTAAATTAGGATGGATTTGTGTGATAATCTGATGGGTATCACTGTCTGTCTAATAAGAGAAGAAGTTACTCTAATCAGTTCTTTATGTGTTCCTATTTTTCACCACTCTGGGGGTTGTCTGATATCTACATTCCAGAGAGAAAGCTTGCACCTGAATTCTTGAGGAAATAAATGGTAATAAATGTGTACAAATCTAAAAATATGATAGTGTAAGGTTTAAAACAGAAATTGCTTCTTTCCTATTTATATTATGCAAAACCATTGAAAATGTCTTCTTGGAATTTGATGTATGTAATAAATACTGGTCTAAGTAAAAATTGGTTAGATTTCGCTTTTAAGGAATTCTTAGAAAGGAGCAAGAATTTAAAATAAAACTACATCAATCAGTTCTACCTCATTAGGTCATGGATCTGATTTACTGAATACAGTGAAAGACCAATATAATATGGTTCATTATTTTACATAGAAAGTAAGAAGGAAAGAAAGTAAGAGAGAGGCGGGGGAAGAGGAAGGAAGGCCATAAAATGAGTTTACAAGTGGGTAAGTTACTTTACAACTCAAGACATGGAGCAAAACAGTAAAGGCTCTATAATGTCCACATTATAGACCACCCCCATGATAAGGGAATTGTCTTAGAAGAGATTTCACACCCATTATTTGAAGACCTAAATCAATTAGAGAACTATCAGGATTACTCAGCACTATATATTTTAGGACCCAATTGTAAGAACAGAACCATCACAGTAAATGATCTGAAGTGACTGGGAAGAAATCATAGGATAGTGGATTGATCATAGAATTTAAAATCAGACAGACCTGAACCCAGTTCTACCTTTTATTATTTTAGGTGATGTTGAACAACCCTACTTCCTAGGATTCATATAAGGAATAAATAATTCAATGCATGGAAAATGTTGAACAAATAATGGCTATTTTTAGTTCTATATTGTAACTAATCCAGTAGGCTTTGCAGAAATACCATTTAGTGATGATAGAGGCAAAGCTGGGAAGGTTGCTCTGTCTTTTCTAACATAAGCTTTAAAACCTAGGTATGTATCCCTTAATAACTCCATTGTTCCTTAGATATGTGTGAATTTAGTACCATTTAGAAGCTGGTAGATTTATATTTTCAGTCTTTACCACCTATTGCTACTTATTCCTTAGTTGTCTCCTCCATAAAACATATTCTTTTAGCTTTAAATTTGAACTTCATAAGCATCACAGACAAATCAGTGACCCCTTGTCAAGTACCATATGCATAATTTACTGCAGGAAGTACAAGTCACACTCTAGCATCTAGACCTTGTTCTTAGTTCAGCCACTACAATTCACTGAACACCATATTAGGCAAATCCTGTCAAGGGGCAAAACAATTTGTGAAAAGTTAACAAATACTAGTTAATGATGTCACAAATCCATCTATAAATATATATGTTGCCAAATGAGTAGTACAAACAATAACTTCAATAGAAGTTCAAGGGAACAAGGATTTTGGATTAGGAAAGTTACAGAAGGCTTTATGGAGACAGCAGAATCCATTATTCAGAGTATTTACTGACTGCCAGCTCTAGGTCAAGCACTCTAGGAAAACACAGGTAGGAGGAGGGAGCAAGGGACCCTTAGAATAAAGGAAATGAAAATTCTTTGTAACCTTGCCCACCACATTCAAGCACACCTACATTTAAAAACAAAAAAACCCAGTTACACACTTTGACACATTTCAATAATTTAGACTGGGAAGTGTTTCTCCTTAGAGTTCAGTGTTGTCTGCACATGTAACTCTGGAAGAGTAAAAAATCCTGCATGTCAACATTTCAGGGAAAAGCTATGATGAAGAAACCAGAGAGGTGGACAGATAGGTATCCAGACATAGGGACCAAGAGGACAAGATTTCTGTTAGAAATCTGGGCAGAGACCAAACAAAGGGACATCCAGAGAGAACAATGAGTCGGGTGTGCATGACAAGGCAGTAAGGGTATCTGCTCCAAGGCTGAGCAGAGTTCCTTTCCCAGTCCAAGCACTTCAATGCAGTCCATTGTCACAGTCCAGTGTTGAGGCTCAAGCAGACTTTATCCCTGCATGGGGATACCTTCAGGCAGATGAGGGTACCATGTTCGAGTAAAGACAAGCTGGTAGCAAAAGAGCATTTTGACCAACTGTAGTTTTCACTAAGTTGCTATAAAACCGCAGGATATATCATTTGAAAATTTTAAAAAGATTCAATGAATGTTTTCATCCCTAAATTTAAATTAAACACAGTAACAATGCCAGATTTAAGCTGAGTTCTAATTGGGCAATAATTTTTCTTTTTACCAAAATTAGGGTTTTCTCAGTTTTTTTCCCCTACCAACTCCCTGACCCACTTCTGTTTCCAGGGATAAATATTTTGTATTTCCAGTAATTAGGATTGAGAGAGTACAAGTATTCCTTCAAGATGATTTTCTGTGAAACATTTGCTAATAATAACAGTTTCAGCATTGTTCTGATTTTATGGTATGTACTGGGTCAGTGGTTTCTAGGGGTCAGTAAAGGAAAGGAAGTGTTCGGACTTTCAAAGGATTTCATTTGAAAATAACTTTTTGAATTTGGATAAAAGCACTTGTATAGACCTAGAAACTTCCCTGATTCAGGCTACAGTAGTAATTACAATTACTTGCTGGCTCCCTTTTTTTTTTTTTTTTTTGTTTGTATTGTATGTGGACCTCCAATCTGTGGCCTTGGGTACCTTAAGGATTTCAGTTACTGTGGTCAGTGGTCACATTACACATCACCTATAACCTGAAAAAACATCATTTCCCAAGCATATAGACTCTTTTTCAAATACATTTTGTAGTGATATTTTGTAGAATATTTTGTAGTGATAAAATGATAAAATTTTTTAAAGCATTCTTATTAGCTTTTCATCATTATGTAATTATAGTGATTACATGTGGAAGTTTCAAGATATCTTAACCTAAAAAATGGTCTTCAGATGCCAAAAGATTAAGCATTACTGAAAGTCTATTGGTTGTTTTCTTGAAAAATAGTGATAGAATGAGAAAATGAGAAGATTTGACTTGAAGGTACCTTAGGGAAAAAATAAGTAAAATAAAACTGAACTAAGATTGTATTTCCCAAGACCTCAGATTTCAACCACATTTGTATTGTTTATAAAAATGTTAATACATTAAAAATTCCATTATTATTGAAATTCCATTCATCTTTGCTCAAGCAAAAGGCCATTACCATTATCAATTTCAACCCAAATACAGGATCATTCTCTGCAATGTGTTTGAGTATCTCTCATCTTAAAAACAACCTACCTTTTTTTTTTCTGGATTTCAAGTTTTTTTATTTTTTTAAATTTTATTTAAATCCAAGTTAGTTAACATCAAGTATTTTTTTAATTTTATTGTTTTTAATTTTAATTCCAGTAGAGTTAACATACAATGTTATGCTAACTTCAGGTGTACAATATAGCGATTGAACAATTCCTATATATTGCTCAGTGCTCATCATGGTAAGTACCCTCCTTAATCCCCATCACTTATTTACCCCACCCCCCACCCACCTCTCCTCTGGTAAGCCTCAGTTTGTTCTCTGTAGTTAAGAGCCTCTTTCTTGGTTTGTCTCTCTTTTTTCCCCCTACTTTGTTCATTTGTTTTGTTTCTTAAATTCCACATATAAATGAAATGATATGGTATTTATCTTTGTCTGACTGATTTTGCTTAGCTTTATACTTTCAGGCTCCATCCATGTTGTTGCAAATGGCAAGATTTCAATCTTTCTTATGGCTGAATAATATTCCATTGTATGTATGGAAGATATATATACATATATATATATGTGTGTGTGTGTGTGTGTGTATGTGTGTACACACACATACACACACACACACACACACACACACACACATTTTATCCATTCATCTATCAGTGGATACTCAGGCTGCTTCCATAATTTGGGTATTGTAAATAATGCTGCAATAAACATAAGGGTGCATAGTATCCTTCTGAATTAGTGTTTTTATAATTCTTTAGATAAATACCCAGTAGTGTGATTACTGGGTCATGGGGCATTTCTATTTTTAACTTTTTGAGGAACCATACTATTTATCACAAGGGCTGCACCAGTATGCATTTCCACCAACAGTGCACAAGGGTTCCTGTTTCTTGCCAACACTTGTTGTTCCATCTTTTTGATTTTAGTCATTGTGACAGGTGTGAGAAAGACAACCTACCTTTGACCTCAAGTTTGTCTCAAGTTTCTCTCCATTTTTTTTCCTATCTCGGAAAAACATAAGTTGTTTATAGATCCCCCTTTTCTCACTTTTTATTCTCTTCCTCAGCTCAGTAAGACTGGGGTTCCACTTGGTACCCTTTCATGAGGCAGCGATAATTTCCATGTTGCCAAGATCCAGTAGTTCCTTCTTGTCTAAGCCCTTTGCAGTGGCATTTGAAGTAACTGTCCTTCCATACTTCTGGAAACAGTTTTCTCACTTGTCTTCTGAGATATCGCACTGTCTGCATTTTTCTCCTATTCTTTGGGCACTCTTTGTAATATAACTATATTCTTGTGACTTCTTGTCATCTATTCAGTAAGGAGATATTGGGTTGACTTTGGAGTTAGACCCAGGTGCAATAAATGTATGAAGGAAAAATGGATAAATGAATGAATGATGAATCCATCCTTCTGCTTCTTGCTGAAGTTAGGCCTGTGTCATAAAATCCCTGGTTTATCTTCCCTTGAGGACTACTTCTGCCTCACTTAAATGTCCCCTTAATGTCACCGTCTGAATGATCCTTTTGAGTTACATATGTGTTCAAGTCACACACTACTGCTCAAAACACATTGATGGATGTCATGAGAATCCCTTAATGATATGGTGACTTCCGCCCAGCTGGCCTTCCTTACCTCCTATCTTACACTCAAGAAATACTGAAGTGTTTGCAGTGTTCACACATCCCAGTCTGGTTTGAACAAGACTTCCTTTTCGTGTTTAGGATACCCTTATGTATCCTTCAAAAACCTGAAGGTGTGCTCTGTATGATGATTCACCCATGGCAGATATTCCTTCTCTTGCTGAGAATCACTCCTTTTTGTATACCTTTCATATCTCACCCCCGCTTTTATTGCTATATGAATATATTGTACTTAGGTTCAGGGACAGTGACTTATGTTGTAACCTTATCACAGAGCAGAGGTCCTGTATGTAACACATAGTAAGTGCTCCATCAATAATTGTTAATTAAACTCAGCTCATGCCCTTATAGTAGGATTCCATAGTACTGGTGGATGCAACCCAATGGCTCTGGCTCAAGACTCTTATTATTCCTATCAAAGAAGAATTTTTTTTTTTTTTTTTTGCATTTTACTTCTATAGAACAATTAGTTTTAGTGTCTGGAAATAGGATTTTATTTATGTTGGGGCCATATTTTTATTAAATGTAGAAGGTAAATATAGGAATCTTCAATACCACCATTCTGCAGTATGTCACTTTCCTTAAGGCTGTCATAATTTGGTATAAAGTGGAAATAGAACCTGAGTGAAAATATTTCACAAATATGAGAATGGTTAATAGAAGATTCCAAGGGCTCTACCTGCCTTCTGGCTGAATCATGGCTGCTAGGCCAGCAGCCTTTTTCTTCTTTATTTTTTTATTTATTTTATTTTTTAATTATTATTATTTTTTAATTCACATCCAATTTAGCATATAGTGCAACAGTGCTTTCAGGAGTAGATTCCTTAATGCCTCTTACCCATTTAGCCCATCCCCCCTCCCACAAACCCTCCAGCAACCCTCCGTTTGCTCTCCATATTGAAGAGTCTCTTATGTTTTGTCCCCCTCATTGGTTTTATATTATTTTTGCTTCCCTTCCCTTATGTTCATCTGTTTTGTATCTTAAAGTCCTCATATGAGTGAAGTCATATGATATTTGTCTTTCTCTGACTAATTTCACTTAGCATAATACCTTCTAGTTTCACATATAATTGCAAACGGCAAGATTTCATTCTTTTTGATTGCTGAGTAATACTCCATTGTGTGTGTGTGTGTGTGTGTGTGTGTGTGTGTGTGTGTGTGTGTATATATATATATATACCACATCTTCTTATCCATTCATCCATCAATGGACATTTGGGCTCTATCCATACTTTGGCTATTGTTGATAGTGCTGCTATAAACATTGGGGTGCAGTACCCCTTTGAAACAGCATACCTGTATCCCTTGTATAAATACCTAGTAGTGCAATTGCTGGGTCATAGGGCAGTTCTCTTTTTAACTTTTTGAGGAACCTCCATACTGTTTCCAGAGCGGCTACACCAGTTTGCATTCCCACCAGCAGGGCAAAAGAGATCCTCTTTGTTGCCTGAGTTGTTGATGTTAGCCATTCCCAGAAGCCTTTCTTCCTTTTTTATTTAAGTTTTTAAATTTTTTTTTCCTGCAGCCTTTCTTTAAGGAAATGTCTTAGCTATTCTAAAGAGTTGTGCATTTAGAGGTGAGTGAGCAGTGAGTTGTTAAAAGTCTAATTTTCTTTTATGGAACCAATAGTAAGATGGCAAAGTAGGATGAAGTATAGGTATCACACTATTATTAACTATTAATTGTATCTATTAATACTATTTATTAATTTATTTAGAATTTACTAATTTATTTGGAATTTATTAATTTCATCAATAAATTAAATAATTTTATTGATTTATTAATTAGAATTTATTAATTTAATAAGAACTTAATTTAATTTAGTATTACTTTAACAAGAATTTTAGAATTTACAAATTAATAAGTTTATTTTTATTTTATATTTTTTGTATTTATTTAGAGTTTATTAATCTATTTATTAATACTATTTATTATTAACACTAATAAAACTTGCTAATGGAATAGTCCTGTCATAATGGAAGCAGAGCTAGGGACAGAAACAGGGTACTGTTTTGTTCTGTTCAGGCTGCTGTAACCAAATACCAGACTGGGTGGCTTATAAACAGAAATTTGCTGCTTGTGGTTCCGGAAGCTAAAAGTCTGAGATTAGGGTGCTGGGATGGGGGTGAGAGCTCATTTCTGGGTTACAGACTTCTAATGTTCTCACAGGGCAGAAGGGAGCTCTGTGAATCTCTTTTATAAAAGAGCACTAATCCCATTTGTGAGGACTTCACCTTGGAGACCCAATCACCTCCCAAAGGTTCCACCTACTAACACCATCATCTTTTGGAATTTAAGATTTCAACATATGAATCTTGACAGGATGCAAACATTCAGAGTATAGCAGCCACTTGAGATTTTGCTAACATTCTGACACTATGCCTATTAGAGTTTGCCCTATCCTCTGAGGTGTAAGGAAAATTCTTATTTAACTGTATTTTATCTGGCAGCCTGCTTGGGGAGGGTGCTGGGAGGTGGTGACTTTTGCTTCTCTTTATCACCTCTGCTTCTAAATTTTTGCTTGTACTAAAACCCTGAATCTTAGGTGTCAATTTCCATCTCACTTTCCATGAATCTTCTCTTTCTTATGCTCCATACTGATTGCATTGCGAAACTGGGCTCCTTCTCTGTAAATGTTTTCCCCTGAACTCATTCAAGCCATTATGTATATAGTGGGCTTCCCTTAACATTTGCAGCTAGGGAGGAGATACAGGTCTTAATAGTGTAAATAAGATTCAGGAAAGATGAGCTTATTTTCCAGGATACTTCATCCCACTTTGCCCTCCTCCTACTTTCCACTCTGAGCAAATTTCTCACTCACCACTTACCTCTATAATCTTTTACTTCCTCCTATTTTGTTTCACCTCTTCATTTCTTCTCTTACTACTTTACCCCAGCAGCCAGATTTCTTTTTTTTTTTTTTTTAATTTTTTTTTTTTCAACGTTTATTTATTTTTGGGACAGAGAGAGACAGAGCATGAACGGGGGAGGGGCAGAGAGAGAGGGAGACACAGAATCTGAAACAGGCTCCAGGCTCTGAGCCATCAGCCCAGAGCCTGACGCGGGGCTCGAACTCCCGGACTGAGAGATCGTGACCTGGCTGAAGTCGGATGCTTAACCGACTGCGCCACCCAGGCGCCCCAAGCAGCCAGATTTCTATTCAGTTTACATGCAAGGCAGCTAGCTATCTTGTGTTTTTTTTACCATCACTTTACAGACCATGTCTTCATGGCCTTAATTTTTTAACAATGCAATTCTTCCCTAAGAAAAATCGTGTGTGTGTGTGTTTGTGTGTGTGTGTGTGTGTGTTTGCGCGCTTACGTGTTCTCTCTATCTCACTACCTTTGGTGAAGTCCGGGTATTTCCCTTGCTGGAATGTAGTCTCTGTTTTGAAATCAAGTTAGACTTGGTCTAGGTGTACATGTCATTATCAGTTTGATTCATGCTTGGTTTTGAAAATAGGTAAGTATTCTAATTTTGCTCTTAAGTATCTTTAGGAAACATTGGAAAGCTATTTGGGAATATGTGTCAACAACTTTAAAAATTTAAATACTCTTTGAGCCTAAAAGGTTGGCTTCTAGGAGATCAATTGAAGACTGGGAAGTTGAGTGGTTAAGAGCATAGTGTTTAGAGTCATACAGGCAATCCTAGTTTTGCCATCTATCTGCTGTGGAAACCTAAGTCTCATTTGTTTGTCTGAAAGACTGGAATAACAAGAATATTAAACTAAGTGATTATTTTGAGTATTTTAAATAACAAGGTATATGTGTTTCCTAAGTATGTATAATAAATATATGTTATAAATGGTTAAGTAAATTATGTTATAGTTGCAAGTTAGAATCTTACAAAGGTCTTAAACTACTGTCTATATTTTTAACAATATGAAAGTGTCCATTAGAAAAATAAAACTATGGGGCGCCTGGGTGGTGTAGTCGGTTAAGCGTCCGACGTCAGCCAGGTCACGATCTCGCGGTCCGTGAGTTCGAGACCCGCGTCGGGCTCTGGGCTGATGGCTCAGAGCCTGGAGCCTGTTTCCGATTCTGTGTCTCCCTCTCTCTCTGCCCCTCCCCCGTTCATGCTCTGTCTCTCTCTGTCCCAAAAATAAATAAACGTTGAAAAAAAAAATTAAAAAAAAAAAAAAAAAAGAAAAAGAAAACTATAACCAAGATAAAATGTACTATGTGCAGCATGATATCCACTAGGAGTATCCACATAATATAGAATTACGTAATCACAGATACAAAGTAGAGAATAAAAGGAAATTGACCACATAATGGCAGTAACCACTGGATAGTGAAATTATGAATAATTATTATTTTAATACCTTTTATCTCACATACTTCTAGCATTGGACACACAATACTGTTAGCAACGAGAAAATCATGTGTGTATGCATAAACATCTGGATAACATATACACATATTTGATGTATAGGTGACTGTATGTAATATGTATTATATATATAACTTAAGAAATATATTCAGTTTAAAATGATCACTAAGAATGCCCATTTTTTAAAATGAGGAATATTTTCATTATATCTGTTACATGGAAAAATCAGTATTTGGATTTAGCAAAGAGCTTATAAAATCACTATGGTCATTCTTAGTTTTGATTCATGCTTCAGATGGCAGTGAAGTTACTTTTTTAGGAGAATGTTAATTGTTTTTAAAGTTTACTTTAAACTTTAAGGTTTGCTTTAAAGCAGGGGAGGGGCAGAGAGGGAGAAACAGAATCCCAAGCAATCTCCGCTCTGTCAGCGCAGAGCCTGATGCGGGGCTTGAACCCATGAATTGTGACATCATGACCCAAGCTGAAGAGTTGGTCCCTCAACTGACTGAGCCACCCAAGCACCTCAGGAATGTTGATTTTTTTTTTTTTTGTAACTTACATGTTGAGAAAACTTGCTTATATTTGCATCATTAAGTAGCTTAGAAAATAATGCCCAACGAAAACTTATATGTGTTATATTGCACCTAAGAACTTAGAAAGTACTTAGGTAAATATCCATTTGTTAAAATTAAACTTCTCAGGTCAACTTGCTTTCTCTGGCATTGTTAAGTTGATAAACATAAGCTAATTCAGTTTAGCCCAAGTTAAAATTTAAATTCTCTTGGGTTTTAAATAGTCCTATTTTCTCTCTTTTGAGAGAAGATAATGATCCATGATATGAGTTTCTTATTTATCTTATTCAAAATATACTAATCAGCACACAAGGCATGATTTAAAGACATGACAGTGTCTTCCAATTTTCTTACATAAAGAAGTGCTTTATCATTCAATGTTAGATAGATGAACAGATAATAGATAAAATGAGTCAGTGATTCATTCTCTTATTATTTATGCTTAGAGGTTATGCTTGATAAAAGACAGGTCATGTTCTCTGATTTGTCTTATTTAATGTAATCTACTTTGTTTTTAAAGTTACGTGGGTCTCCAAATATTTAAAAACAGAAAAATCTCTGAGGATCTGAGAACGATAAGTAAAACTCGAGTCAGATGATTACAAACACTGTGCCTGATTAATTAAACAGAGAAACATGCTACAATGCATGCTATCTCTGAAAACCAGAAGTAGGTGTTTTTCAGGGCAGATCATTGTTGGAATCATCTTCTTTTTTTTTAATTTTTAAAAAATATTTATTCATTATTTGAGAGAGAGAGAGAGGGAGAAAGAGGAAGGGAGAATGAGTGGGGGAGGGGCAGAGAGGGAGGGAAACACAGAATCCGAAGCAGGCTCCAGGCTCTGAGCTGTCAGCATAGAGCCTGATGCTGGGCTCGAACCCACAAACTGGGCAACGATGACCTGAGCTGAAGTACGATGCTCAACCGACTAAGACATCCAGGTGCCCCTGGAATCATCTTCTTAAGGAAGGAAGGTTTCCATGTCATCACTGACTAATTTCTATGCTAGCATTTCTTTTTTATTTTGTTAATGTTTATTTATTTTGAGAGAGAGAAAGCAAGTGTGGAGGGGCAGAGAGAGAGGAAGAGAATCCCAAGCAGAATCCCCATTATCTGTGCAGAGCCTGATGCAGGACTTGATTTCCATGATATCATGACCTGAGCCCAAATCAAGAGTCAGACGCTCAACTGAGTCAGCCAGGCACCCCCACTATGTTAAGTAACATTTCTATTGCTACTTTGCTGTTAATAATAATAGTCTGTTATTTGGAGGTACTGGATTGGACCATGTAAATTTCAATTTTTTTTCGTAGATAAGATTTGGAGGAATAGAGTTAAAAGTACATGATTCAACCTAGTAGTTTGTGCTAAAAGATGCACAATGGTCATGTTCCTTTCTTCAAATTAAAGACACACACACACACACACACACACACACAGATACACACTCTAGAGTTAAATTATTAATTGATTTATGTCCTATTTATTATTTTGTACTATAAGTTGTGAATTTTCCAACAACTGAGAACTGTGTTTTAATTTGAATTCAGTGGTAAAATTTAAAAGCTAGGGGATATTTGCAGGATTGGTCAATTATTCTATTACTAGGGATTCCATCTCAGGCTAAGAAGAGCCCAAAACAATCAGAATCATATTCCATGAAAGATGAGCACATAAATTGTTATGAGTGGGTGACTGTCATTTAGCACTGGTCATAGCATTGGGGTTGAAAAATGAAGAGTCAGCATGACCCTGTTCTGGCCCAGGGTCCAAACCAGGCTCTTAGATTTTAGGAACAAAATATCCACTGCATTTCAGAAGCTTTGCCTGACTCCTTCCCAGCTCCTGTCAGAGCTTTGAGATAACTGATTTTTGAGATCAGCAGTTGAAACCCCAAGAATATCAAAGTATTCTAAGATGCGCACTTGTGTTAATTTAGATCACCAGGAGTACATGATTTAGACATTATCCTGGGAACCTTCTAGGTTCTATAATTATGAGAACTTGGGAAAGTTTCCTCATCAGTAAAATAGATATTAACAGTACCTAACACAAGGGGGTTTCTGAGACTTAAATGAGTTGATGTATGATGTGTGCTCCATAAGTGCTAACAGAAGTTGTGTTGTTACTACTAGAAATAAGCTTTCAGTCTCCTTATTATTATATCCTAGACTTGTCACAAGAATGTATGAGATACTCTGAAAACATGTTTTGGAATTTAAAAACATTTCCCTTAATGTGACATAGGACCATGTGTAGGTAGAATTAAATCACACAGCCTCTGTGTGGTCATCCTTCTCACAGAGTTAATACTACTGATTTCACCGAGATCTTGTAATGTTTATGAATTAAATGATGTAGGCACCTAAAATAGCATCTGGTCAATATTCTCTACTTAGTAATATTAGTTTCCATTTCTGTCAGCCATTCTCTGTCTTCAGTAGTCACAAAAGAATCCAATGCCGAGATCTATTTCTGACTGTCTAGATAACCTCCCCGTTGTTTTGCTTTTCTATTGTTGTTGAGAACGATTGCATTGTTCCATTTTTCGGTTTACATTCAACAATAAGCTTAGAGCTAAATGTTATGCTTAAGAGCAACCTCTAGCATAGTTTTTAATAAAACTATTGCAACAAAATTATTATATAATTCCTATTCTTATTTCCTTATTTCAGTGGTGGTGTCTTGCGTTTGTATTTTTTTTAAAATTTTTTTTAACGTTTTTATTTATTTTTGAGACAGAGACAGAGCATGAGCAGGGGAGGGGCAGAGAGAGAGGGAGACACAGAATCTGAAGCAGGCTCCAGGCTCTGAGCTGTCAGCACAGAGCCCCACGCGGGCTCAAACTCACGGACTGTGAGATCATGACCTGAGCCGAAGTCGGATGCTCAACCGACTAAGCCACCCAGGCGCCCCTAGCGTTTGTATTTTTTAATTGCTTCAGCTCCTTTGGTAATTAAGTAGAAATAATAAAGAAGAGAAATCCCAAGGGTACTTTCCAAATGTCACAAGAGTTTCTTAGATACCTTCTATTTTCTTTAAGTGTATTTATTTATTTTTAGAGAGACAGAGACAGCGCAAGTGGGGGAGGGGCAGAGGGAGAGAGAGAATCCCAAGCAGGCTGCATGTTGCCGGCCTAGAGCCCAGCCCTGGGCCTGAACTCAAAAAACCAAGAGATAATGACCTGAGCCGAAACCAAGAGTCAGAAGCTTAACTGACTGAGCCACCCAGGTGCCCCTTTTATATACCTTCTAAATAGGAAGATTCTGTTAGTAAAATTGGATATATCTGGAAAACTTTACTTCAGCAAAAGAAACTGGGAAGTAAGGAAATTTGTGAAGGCTTTACAATTGCTTCCTATTAGCTTTACAAGTAAGTCATGATTAGGGAAAGAAAAGTCATTTATCATGAAGAAAAAGGCTCTTATTTTCCTTGCTAGAAAGCAGCTATGCTTGAAAGAGTACTTCTAATTTATCCTGCTAGCTCATGTATTTCCATTTCTTTTTTTAAAAATTATTTTTAACGTTTATTTATTTTTGACAGACAGGGAGATATAGATAGAGTGTGAGCAGGGAAGGGGCAGAGAGGGAGACACAGAATCCAAAGTAGGCTCCAGGTTCCGAGCTGTCAGCACAGAGCCCGACGCGGGGCTCGAACTCAAGAACTGTGAGATCATCAACTGAGCCACTCACGTGCCCCACGTATTTCCATTTCTGAAATGAAATGAATTTGTAACAAATGCACTTATTTCATAAATAATTTGAAGATTTTTCCCTGTATTTTTGTAATTTATACTGGTAGTAATACAACTAAGTAATAAAGCAAAGCACAGAGTAAGGTGGTAAATAAGAAGCTATAACTCTCTGGGATTCTTTTCTTAGTTTAGGAAAATTAGATTATGTTAGATATACCTTACCTTTTGAATGTTAGAAAGTTTCCTTTTTTAGGAGAATGCAAACTGCTTAAAGAATATATAAGATTCTGAAATTGCAGTTCTAGTAACATTTCAATCTCCTTTTCAAGTTAAATTCTTAAATAGAAATTAGAGAGTGGGTGACATGTTAAATGTCTATGTTCTCAGTTGTTACTAAAATGTTTTGCCTAGCAGACATGTTGCCTTAGTATTGTAATTGATGGCATTTCTCATGTTGATTAAGAGGAAGGTTAATTAGAAGTGTTTATTATATTAGAAGTGTTTATTACACATAAATATAATCTGTAACATATTGTATTATATATACGTGTATATATATATATTTATATGTGTGTGTGTAGTAGTTAAAATAATAAGTCTTCCCTGACTCTCCAACTATCCTATATTAAAGGACAATTACACTGGCTTTAAGTCAAATAACCACTTTACTCTTACATCTAATTGCTTATGAAGAACTTGAGAGCCCTCAAATTTTGTTCATTGCCATGGCAAAGCTTTAAGCACCTAACATACATATCTAAACTTCCTCTCCTGCTGAGAAGGTGTCCAAATAGACCCCAGTCTTCATATTCAACATCTCTAAAAATGGCAGGATGTTTACTTATTACACCAGGTGACGTATGGGCATTTGTTCCATTAGGAAAGTTATAATGCAGCTGGTGTTTTAATACTAAATCTGTGATGGATAAAACCCAGAGCTACTGGTCCAGCTACTGCCTGCCCTGAGTCACACTATCTCTTCTCCAAAACACATGTAACATATTAACAATCCGATAATTAGTGCACATTCCTGCCTGCTCCTTAAAACCTTACTCCCAGATGCGGCTTTGGTTGGATCTTGGTTTTATTAGGTTTTATGATTCACTACTGTTGTAATACTAGTGCCCTTTTCCTTCATTAGGCTTTCTCTCTGGCTAGGCAGTGTTGATATAAACCCGGAGCTTAAAAAGACGGTGACTTTCTCCTCTTTGCATCCACCCAGTCTCTAAATTATATGTCCGTGCACTGCAGAACTGTGGTCCAAATGGCATGAAAAGGAAAATAGGGTTTATAAGAACATTTAGTTCACTTGTATGTAATGTTGGGAGAATGGGGTAGGTAAGAAGATAAGTGATTCAGGAAGTGTAGTCATTGCCTCGTGGACTCTTAGCTTCTCACCAAAACACTCTTAACATATGTGGCCCCAATCTAATATTACAAATGATCTTCTAACGGGCATATTTATAGAAAAGTCCAAATATATTCCCTATCTACATGGGATAATGCCTTTGTTGTGGACATGTTAAAAGACTGAACAGAAAGAGCAAACAGGTTACAAGGATCTGATATGAATAGTCTTGAGTAGCACAGAAAGCTTGCTGAAGACTCCCAAGCATGGATATATCCTGCTTCAAGCCACATTATAATGGTATTCTTTACCAAGAAAATAGAGAACTAATAAACATCTCAGATTTATGAGCTTCAAAACAAAGGATGACTAATTAAGTGTTAGTATACAAAGGTATGAAAACAAGGAGAATTCAATGACCCATGTTTTTCTGCAATATTTGAGCAACCATAAAATAATAAAAGTACAACATAGTATAGAAGACTACTTATGTATGACTCCACATGGCTCTTTAAGAGCAGGCTGCATTTATTTTAAAGCATCATGATTCAGTTTTCCTAATCTGAATTTTATAAGTAGAATAAATTGAGATGAATTATTCTGAGTGGTACTTTGGGTCAAATATTCAAAGCACAGCACTGCTTTTCCCAAGAGGCCTGATCCACTAATGCCTTAACAAGGGAATGCTGATCATACAACTCTCAGTGTCAGGAAAGGGTGGGAGGTGAAGTTGTTACAGTCTCCCCTAGGAAATTAATGATGGGGATCTAAGGATTTAATTTCAGTTCCATTCCTAAACTTTTACCAACTCCATTCCAGCTCAGAGTCTATAGGTCAGCCAACAGGGACAATAAAGATTAGTCTTTGCCAACTTTGTTTTAACAAATTTGAGAATCAAAATCAATTAGAAAGATGACCATTAGCAATTCAGTCAAGATTGGCCAATTTCTCCCACTGAAAAAGAGTGGTTCCCATGGGTGGTATCTCAATAAAGGATCTCACCCCTTACTATCAACAAAAAGTTGGGTATGTTTCAGTTTATCAGAAAATCAGCTCTCTCTTGTCCCTTTGGGGAAGAGAATTAGACCCAAATTCAACTTCGATTTAAGTCTAAAATAAGTAATTTTATTAGCTGATCTACCTAACACTTTATTACACAATGCATTCAATGTTGTAAACATGATTTTTGGCAATCTCTTACTTTAGCTCAGGAACTGAGTTGGAAAACACTGGATAACATTTGGATAATGACAATCTCATCTTGTCTTCTTTGGAGAGTAATAATGTAAACAAAACGAGCTCTTTACTGGCAGCCAAATGCAGTGGAGTTTGTGTCTGTTCCTTTTCTAATATCAATGTCCCAGGGATATTTCCTGAACATGTTTCAGGAGGCAGAAATGCTCCGTGTCTTTATTCGGTGTCAGGATCTTATACGGCATCATCAATTCTTTCTCAGATTCTTCTCATGAGAACTATTTCTTAAGAAAATCATTAATTTATCTGTTTTTCAAAAAGCAGCTCTAAAGTTCTCTGATGCTTTAATGGAGGGAGTGTCCCTGAAAAGGTGTCTAGGATGGTTTTAGTTGTTAGGAAGGGCACGAGAGCCTTATCAAACTGATACAATATTACTCAACGGCTACTCTGAAAAACCAAGAATGAGGTGAGAGAGAAAAGAATTACACACTTTAGACTAACCGGGTGACCTTATAACCCTTTCCCTGCAATATACTTTGCTTTCAAAAATCTAATGTTTCACTTCTTCCTGCTCCAACTGCCGAAACTTTTAGAAGGATTGTTACAAAGAAAAAAAAAAATGTGTGTGTGTGTGTGTGTGTGTGTGTGTGTGTGTGTGTGTAGGTGAGGGATGCCATTTAGATCACTAACACTACCTGTAATTTCCTAAGATTTGGTGAGAAACAAATACTCTAATGCAAGTTGGAAACATGATGAGTTATTTTGGCTTGGCAACAACAACTCTAGGGTTAGAGTAATTAGACGTTAGACCTGAAGAGAGCCATAGAAGTAATCTACTTCAACCTCCTCATGTTACAGCTGAGGAAACTCGAACCCAAAAAGATCAGATAATTGCATAGTCATACAGTTCCCTGGTGCTGGGATACAAAATTTAGGTATCTTGTAATGTGCATGTGTTTACTTTCCCATGAGTTTACAGATATAAAATTTTGTCTATATACAAATGGCTAACGATGAAAATGGTATTAGAGAAATGGATGGAATCGATAATTTCCAGTTGAAATTTGAACACTTACCACGTATCAAGTCATTTAACCATCGAATAGTCCTATGAGTGAGATGCTGTTAGTATCCTAGTTTACTGAGAGATAACAGGCACCTGAACCTTAGGTAACTTGCCTGAGGTCATATGTTAAGTGGTGAAGCCAGGATTCAAACAACATGGATCCTGTGTCCTTGATCTTAGCCATTGGGCTCCTGTTCCTCTCTCTGCAAGGTGCTTAAGCACTATAATGACAAAGATGCCAATTTGGGGCAAAATTCTCCTACTTTGTCAACATCTTACTGAATATAGGTTTCTCCTTGTGAGCACAGTACCTTTTTACTTACAAGATCTTCAGGACCCTAAAGCTTCCTGCCCTTTTCATCTACAGAGGTAATTCAGAAGACCTGTAGGAATTCTACATTTCCCTCTGTCTCCTCCAGAATGTGTGAGACCCACCAGATGATAAGATGACGAAGCAGAGCCCATATGAGGAAACGTGGCTCTGGTGTACTCCAGAGGCTGAGTGACGTCGAAGTCGGGAGACTTGATGGAAAACAAAAGCATTCCCAGGCCAGCCTAGACTATTGGGCCCCCAGTGTTCTTCTACCCGTTCCCCGCACCTTTTTGTTGTTGTTATTGTTTAACAACTGAAAGAGTATCACAGAGGATTGTGATTCATTGAGAATTGGGAGACTTCTACATGGCAGAAATTCCAACAGATAAGACACAACATCCTCAGGGTAGGAGACCTTTAACAAATGCTTGTTGGCTAACTTCTTCATCAAACTTCTGCAGGTTAGGGAGGCTCCCAGCACTGCACCACGGACTGTGGAGTTCTGGGTGAACACTGGGATGCTTTCCCTGTGGTGCACCGGACTGCTGTCCTGGAGCACATGATCTTATATTAAGAACTATTCTTTGACACTGAGAATTTATATTCAATATTTTGATCCTCTTGGCTCTTGTTATTTGACTGAATAAATATGGATTTGAATAAACATACATTAAGCAAACAGAGGGCTATTTGAGTCAAAGTCTCTAAAAACCAAGAGGACATTATAGAACACAGACAGCTAGCTGCTTTCTTGCTCTGCTAATAAAGGACTCCCTCCAGATTGTTTATGTAGTGCACACAGACTGTCAACTGATGTGGATTGTGCTGGAAACTTTCAGACATAATTAACCTCAGTAGCCTTGTAATGCAGTTTCACCTATAATCCACAGCTCAGCCTGTACCCCAGAAGAATCTCACAGCTAGCTCACCCCAGGATTGCAACATTTCATGAAGAATCTGTGATTAAAGCCAGACATATAGACAGTAAGAAACCATGTGGTCCATATTATCTCCACACATCAGTTTTAATGGTACATGCTCAACCCATAAGAACACTAAAAGCTAGTACATTGTACCTTAAATTGATATATCTATTTCAAAAGCCAAGAAAAAATGGAAATTATATAATTAATAGGATTAGCTTCCCCAAATATTCAGAATGATATGCTCTAAGAAAGACTCTGTTTTTATGGTACATTTTCTCTCTGTGTGATGCAGCATACACAGGCCCAATAAGCCTCCAAACCTCACTATGCACAAAGGCTCAAGCCTTTCAGCAGTTGACTATGTGTAGTCTTACATCCCAGTGAGAGTCCCCTAACAAGATTCAAAGTCTTATAAAGGCAGGTACCATCTTGTAGTTCTTTTGAATCATCCATAGTACATTGCAGAGTGCTTATATTTAGTTTTGTGCTAGTGAAGTCCTCAGGGTTTTCCTTCTGTTGTTGGATAAGCTCTGAACTTTCACATTTTTACATAATGGAATTTTTAAGGAAAGAATTATATTGACACACATTGGATGTATCTATGGCAAAAATCAGATGCGTATTCAAAGACACTGATATATGACTTTCTGGATATCCTAGAGAAAATAATCCTTAGTTATTGTACTTAGCATTTGTCATTGTGCAGTTTTCCAGGGAAATTACAAAACCTTCCACTTTACTGGGGAAGGGAGAAGTCTGGATTAGACACACCTTCTTTGGGCCAGTCGTGCAGACTGCATCAGGAGAGTGTTGTACATTGGACATTTCAGTAAGGACCTATACAATGGCACATGTAAATCATTTGCATATGGCAAATATTCTTTAATGGTTGATTTTACTTTGTCCCTTACTTCCCAAGGTAGCTTGTGCTAGCTAGGTAATGGTAGGCTAGTTTGACTGGACTGGAAAACCTAATTCCGACTTGAACAATGGGATCTATATTTAGCTCTGTGATTGTTTAGAAAATGCTACCTCCCTGGAATGAATTATCTTTTTGTGATATCTGTATCCTTTTATTAACTCTTCGAGTTAGTCTTGAAATCATCCCAAATCCTCACAGTCCTAGAAACCACAAAAAGGCTTTGTATTGACCAGTGTTCATTCAACACATTGGCTCATAATGACATATTATGATTTCACAGGATGACATTTGCCAAGACACATTTGGAGGATTTTGGAGCCCAAATGTTAACAATTCATTACTCCACTATAAAATGACGTTATCTTAACCACATAAGACTCGTCTTTAATTGAAACAGACTTCATTGTTTAAAATATACCATATTAATAAAAGTAGTTTTGAATGGTAAGACATTTAATGTACTATTGGACTTTCCTTCTGGGACTGACATTTAAGATATTCTGACAGCTTTTGATATGCCAGTGTAGCTTTTCCTACGAATATCTCACATTCTCTGCCCTATGGCAGCCGTTGATTCTGCCAGAAGCATCCGGTCCTAGATGCCTGAACATACAAACCATAGTTCCAGTTTAAGCTGTGGCCACCACCTTGAGTTCCTTGCCATCTCAGCCACTGTTCTAGATTGCATTCTTCCTTTAAAGAGCATCTTTCAAGGATGCATGGCTTCTTCATGCCTGCCTTTGTATTGACTTTACATACCATTCTATTTGTGTTCAATAATTAGGAAATTGTGTATGTTCTTAAAATTATACTACCAACCTTGTTTCCTAAATTAGATTGTAAGACTCTTAAGCTTGGGGGCTGGAATCTTATATCACTTTGTGTTATGCCTGCAGGAACTCGGTGTTTGCAGCACATGATAATCATTTTCGCTACCACCAAAAGTAGCAAGACACCTGTAGCAACCCCATTACCAGTTGACTGATTGCCAAAGAAGAGTAAGGGCGTGACTTTGTCTAGAAAATATTCTGTCTACATGATATTTCAAGACTTGGATCTTCTAAAGAGGTCAGATGCTGATGAAAACATGGGTGAATTGCTAATTTTCCGAACTGAAACTTCTTTTTCTGAATGACCGTCCTCTTAGTTTTCTCATTGACCCAGTATAGAAAACAAACCAAAGTGCCCTGAAGTTTTTGTATTAAAAGGTATTTTACTTACAAGCAATAATACAAATTTGTAAATGGAAAGAGTTGCCTGGCAGAGCAACTGTGTTAAGATTATTCTCCAGTGTTGAAATCTTGAATGATGACAATCAGAGTTTGCTAGTTCAGCTAAAAACGGCTTCTGCCGTCCCACAGAAGCTCTCTGGGCCTTCTTAGTTTGTAGTTTATTGCTTTCTGAGTTCAAAAAATTTTTAAGCTGGAGAAATAACAGCTGAGATTTTTCAGACACTCATGAGAGACTTCTATTTTAATGCAGAGGCATTTGAAGGCCACTCAAGGGGTCCACCCATCCCTCTCCTTCCCAGGGGCAGTGTCATAGATTTGAGAATTCTGACAGTCTCCAAGAACTACTGGGTGCATGGAGATGACCCATAGTGTTAATTAGGAGAGCAAAGTTTGGTGCATTACTCTGAAAACCCATTGGAGAGTAAGAGTTCCACTCCAGATGACTGATCATCAAATAAGAATTTGGAAGGGGTCAGAGCATCTGGAATTATCTCTCCAGATAATAGCTCTGTTTAGGAGCCGAGCCAGGGAGGAGAGAGAAGTCTGTCTTGCATAGTCTGGCAAAACTTAGAAATATCGGGCTTCTACAGATTCTTTGTGCCTCACAAACTCATTACTATGTTGCACTTAATAAATCTACATTGGATATTTTCTGTGAGTTTACTTGAAAATTTTCACTGATTTCAATTTGTCTGCTCAGCAGTTTCGTAGTTTCCATTTCCTGAGCACCTAGATGCCATTTTTTACTCATTTACATCTGCATTTGCAAAAAGTCTTCCTCTCAACTACACACACACACAAAACTACCTCCTACCACTCTCTCAGTTGCTCCCTTTACCAGAAAGGTGATCTATGTTTATTTTGTCCAAATAAATCCTGTGCCTTTATGCCTTCTGCTTCCATTTCTCAAAGGAGGAGACGGTACTCTCTAAAAAAAGTCTTACTGAGCCAGATAACACACACAGAAGAGGAAGAGTATTCTATAAGGATTAGATCCAAGCAGACCTAACTTGGCATCAGGGATTTGCTATTCACTGTCCTCGTCAACTGTGACAAATTATCCTTTAATTCTTCTGAAAGATGGAAAAAAAAACCCACTCCATCTGTTCCATACTATTTTTGATAGAATTAACCAGCACATATGTAAAGCTCCTATAAGCCGGCATACAGCATAACCAGCTATTCTTATGTTTCCTCATATTTGACAACATTAACACTCACAGCAGCTGGTCCTATATCCATTTTGTCATTTTCTCCATCCCACGTAGAGATATCCTAGAGTAAAAATGAATGCTATTTGCTAGAGAATGTATCTGCAGTGTATTCCTCTTTGCCTTATATGTGCTACTCTCCTTCCATTCACAATGTCCCTAACCTCTTGGAGATATTCCATATATCCTGTCTTCTCTGCTGAAGAGACTCTTTCCTAGAGAAGCTTGAATTGCCATCACTTATCTCTGTATGTTCCTGCCCAAAACACTCAGACTGAGGCAGGTTTAAGTCGTCTCTTTTCTTGTGCCTCCACTGCCCTGTTCTTTTGCACTTCATGTACTATATAATTGTGTGTGTGTGTGTGTGTGTGTGTGTGTGTGTGTCTGTCTGTCTCTAGTTCCAGACTGTGAGCTCCATGTGGGAAACAGCAACGACTAATTTTGTTATCCCCCAAATATTTCACAGGGCCTAGAATGCAATAGGCACTCAGTATTTGTTGAATAGTGAATATACTCCTGAATATGTTTGCTCTGTAACTTGTCCAGTGTTTCACAACAGTATCAATTTTCCTGGAGTTCAGTTTTGGTAAAAGCAAGAGATGAATATAATTTACCTAAAATTAGCATGTTAATGAAGTAATTTGTTTCACTTCATATCTCTAAATGCCCGTCATTTAATGCATAATTAATATAGTTTTCAGCTTTTCAGCTTTTCAGTTTTCAGCTCTTTAAGTAAAAGCTTGCATTGGAATAACTCTTGAATCTCAGCTCAACATATTCTCCTTTAATAGGCAATTGTGAATGTTAACAGGAAACTTAAATAGTCGTGGTGAAGTAAATATTTAACCTTTCTTAAGGAAATAAAATTATTCCTTAGGGAACCAGCAAGATTTAGTCATTAGATATTCTCAGAATCAATAACGATTTAAAAGTATGTAGATTGTAAGGTTTAAAGACATTTCAAGCAAAACTTGACTACTGTAAATTTCTGTGAGAATTTGGACCAAGCAAATTTCAGAATATGGGGTTTGACACAAATTATCTTAGACACCCAAGAATCACCGAAGAAGATATGTTTGTTGAAAAGTGAAAAGAGAGTGTGAAGGATTTGTCCAGTTTAAATGTGACTTTCCGGTAAGGTCACTGACAATATCTTCCTTCACTAATTAATGAGACCCTCTTTATAATATGCAGAAAGTAATTTTTTATTTTAGAGAGAACGCACGAGTGGTGGAGAGGGACAGAGGGAGAAAAAGAGAGAATCTTCAGTAGGCTCCATGCCCAACATGGAGCCCGGCACAGGGCTTGATCCCATAACCCTGGGATCATGACCTGAGCTGAAATAAAGAGTCAGAACTCAACTGACTGAGCCATCCATGCACCCCTGTAGAAAGTAATTTTTGGCAAGTTGGTATATGTTCTATGTCATAAGGAAATTTATTAAATTAGAAAGTGGTTATTTACATATCTACTTGCAGTCACTCATAATTTTGCATATACTTTTGATCTATAGGAAATCTCAATCATTTTTTTTGTTCTCATTAGTTATTTTCTTGGTTTCTCCAGATAAATTTTTCCTTTGTAATTTGTCTCTCCAAGTCTTTCATGTACCCCTGAATATACAAGTAAGATAGATAGCCCTGGATCACATGGTAATGAAGTAACAAATTAATTGGTAGTAAACATGATTTCTTCATATTTGAATGGCGTTGTAAAATTTACTATATATTTCAGTAGCTCTCAGCTTCAGAGTATACTATAAAAAATAAGACTTCAGGGCTCAGATCTTGGCTATAGACCAAGGTCTAGGTGGCTAAGAGATTTCCAAACTTATCCAAGGTACATTTTCTTCTTTTGCCATTTAAACTTCTAAGAGAAAAAGAAAAAAAGAACATTTCTTACTGGACTCTTTCTAAAGGAAAGATGGAAAATTGCCTTATGATGGGAAACTAAAGGCCTTAGAAGAATTATGGGAAGGTAGTAATTTATATCCTCTGTGAGTGAATAGACACCCTTGTTATCAAAAAGGTGACGACTCAACAATTCTATGTATATTAATAGGAAGAATACACATCTTACATTTAAGGAATTTCAGGATAACTAATAGAAATTGAATACCGTTATTCTCCAGATATGATCTGCTTGGCAGCCTCTCAACCCATGGCCTGTGACAATGACAATTTTTTGTTGTCACAATTGGGATAGGAATATTATTGGCATCTAGTGGATAGAGACCATGGACACTGCTAAACACCCTGCAATGCACAGGACAGCCTCCCACAACAAAGCATTAATTGATCCAAAGTATCAAATGTGCTGTGGCTGAGAAAGCCTCAGCTAGGAGAAACAGAATAGTGCAGCAGAAAGATTATTAATTAGAAATCAGAGGAAGAGAATTCTAGGTTAAGTGCAATATGATTAGTGTTTTCATATATATAATGAAGATATTACCACGTACCCTGCCTAATTGAAAGAGCTGTTGTGAAAATCAAATAAGCTCACATATGTGAAAGTATCCTGTAAACCAAATAAATATCCAAATGAGTTCAACGAGTATAAGAGTCCTTTTGCTTTAAGGAAGTCAAGGTAGAAATATGTCAGTATAATCTCTGTAGATGCTCTTCATGTGGAAAATATAAAGTTGGAGGATACAAAATCAACATACAGAATCAGCCATATTTCTACACACTACCCACCAACCGTCTGAAGAAGAAATAAAGAGTACAAACTCAATAATAGCATCAAAACCAATAAAATACTTAAGAATACACTAATATATATAAATAATATATTATACATAATACATATATATATAATATACATAATATATATATATATATATATATATATATATATATATATATAATCTCCAGATAGTATATTCAAAACTAGAATTGGGTATTAATGAATACTGTAGATTCTCCAATTATGATGATTTTTAAATATCTGTGTGGGTGTGAGTTGGCTAAAATGAGAAGAGTGTGGTTTGTGGAGAGAGAGAGGAGGTGATCTAAATGACCTCTGAAAGCTCCTTCCACTCCTACAACTTCCACTCAGACTCTATCCCCCAAGATTAGCTGTCAGCAGGCTCTGGCAGGTTGTGTGTAGGATTCCAGACATTGCCACGTTTGGGAGTTCTTCAATTAATTATCTTCGTTTGGTCTCTTCATGCCCCTTTACTGGTGGTCAATCCAGTTCTCAGAATTTGCCAAAGAAAAAGCTTTCTTTTAGTTATTATCTTCCTTTTTTTCATAAATCCTGATTCCATAATGCTTTTTTAAAAATACACTTGGAAGGAAATTCAAAACCTTCTTCTTGCACCTCCCCCTTCTTGCTCCATAAAGTTTCTACTCCACTGAGCCATGACTAACATGTACAGTATGCTTGCAATGAAAATTGTTTTTCTCTTTCAGTGTCCTAACTCCAGATTTTCACTCTTAGTACTTTAAGCTTGATTAAGACATATGTTAAAAGTAAAGATCTGCTTTCAACCCAGTCCTAGGTCCCTTCCTTTGTCACTAAGGTACTTGATAGAAAAATCTCATCTTACCATATGTTGCAGTTCATTACAGCATGGACAACCATAAATAAATAATGCTATTAAAAGAGGGTAACGCACTCATTTAGGGGGTAGCGAACTACGGTCAAAATTAGCCAAAAGAGTGTGGGTTGTGTGTCTTTGGGTAAAAAGAATCACAGAACATCTGGCTCTTCTTTCAAAGTATTAAAAAATGTAAAAACTAGAAATGTTAAAAATAGTGTAGCTTGGACATGACTGACCACAGTTGGACAGTTTCTATGTGTGTAGAATTAAGATAAATTCTTTCTTTCCCTTCTATAAATATTATACCAATCACTTATTATTTGGCACTTTTGAAAACCGCTCTTCCATCTTTCTGATCATATTTTCAGGTTTTAGCCAATCCACTATAAAAGTTCATTCTCACACCTCTGTATCAATTATTTCCTATTGTGTATTATTTTATTTGTCTTCCCTAATGGAAGCCAACTAGAATAATGAGGGCAAAAGGTTATATATACATCTGGTCCCTCCATTTAGCATCCTGGTTTATCTTTTATGCTTTGTTGAGAACAATGGTGAAAGGTGGGCAGGAATACGTTCTTGTATGTATTTTCAGTGCAAAAAAAAAAAAAAAGCATTCAATATTTTGTGCATATGTGACATCTGAAATAACTCAGACATGGTAACATTAAGGAAATCATTGCGTCTTCGTTTCATGTTTAATTGTCAGAGCCAGGAAGGAAAGAGGTGAAGAAAGAAGGCAGGGCTTTGCATGGGCTGACACTCTGAAGGACTAGGCTGGAGCAGGCATGGCTTTCATTATATTTAAGTGAATTAGTCTGTTTCCTTTAAACAGGAGAGATTAACAAGCCACCAAGGGCCTGCTGTGGGATTCTGACACTTTTAGTGGCTTGTGACCTATGATTTGTGAATATCAATTCACCTTCAAAAGCAGAGAGCAAATCTACCATTAGCATAGGTATACCAAAAGCTGAGTTAGGTTAGTTTGGTTAAAATTCATTAGGGAAGACATTTGCTAAGATAGGGGAATAAGTCTTTTATTTGATTCAATATTTGGATCATTTTTAAGTTCTATGAATTTAGAAATGGCTACATGTAGATGTAGGGGTTAATATGAATGACTTTCTTTAATAAAGAGAATACTTCAAGTCTTGAACTTGGGAACTATGGGGACATTAAATAAAAGGGAAAAGTAAACTCTTAAAATTTTGCTTTCTTAGTAAAAGAATATATCTTTGGGTAGTTTGGCTTCAAGACAAATATTTCCCAAACTGCAAGAAAACAAAATATTTTCTCCTCATATGTGATTAGGTCAAAAGTATTATCTTTGATATTAAGTAAATGACCTAAAGAATTTCAAGCTGAAAGAACTATAGAAAAATAAATTCATACTATAAAACTTTATTTTTAAAACATTTCCAGTTTATCATTCTTTAAAATGTTTACTACTGGAAAAGAAAAAGTACATATATTTTTTTTTTGACCTGTTACTTTTTTTAGTCATCATATCAAGACAAAAGTGATCAGGAGCCAGCCGTTTGGAGCTGCAGGTACAAACTTACAGATAGCAAGAAGAGATCTTCTTTCGTCTTGAGCAGGCAAAGTTAAGTCAGGAAAGCATAGAATACCGCATAGAGCTCCCCCCGCTATAAAATGCAATTTGCTGATGCACCATACTGCCCAGTTTGCCTCTGCTTGACTAAAGGATTTTAGGTTAGACTTGTTGTATGTTGTAATGTATTGAAGGGCACAATTTCATAGTGATAAAGTGCATGTACACTGGAGCCTCTCTACGTGGGTTCCAGTCCCACCTCCACCTCTTGGTAACTTAGTGAATTTACTCCGTCTCCTAGAAGCTTTAGATTTTGCTGTCTGTAATTGGGATGATACTAGTATCCACACCTTAGGGTTGTTTGAAGTTGAAATGAGTACACGTGTGCAGTATTTAGGACTAATGAAGCATTTAATGGCTGTTATTATTTTATCCCATCCTAAAAACAGAACTGAAACAGTATCTCAAACTGTGGAGCTAGGTATCAGTAGTTAAGACTGTTCGCCCCGTTTGCATCCATCATTGAATGTTGCCTAATAAAATCCTTACTATGTTGTTTTTTAAATAAAGCTTTCCCTGATTATTCAGTGGATTCTGCTGATATCCAAAATGATAAAACAAACAATCAATAGGACACGAGGAACCCATATGTTAATGAAAACTTGACTGCTTCCAAACATTGTCAATGATCAACACAGGAAAACAAGGATTTTCTATGTAGTTAATCTAAGAGATTATAGGAGTATTACTGAATGTTTATTGTGCTTAAGGTAAAATAAGGATGAATTTAAGAATACAACTTTTCCTCAGTCGTTTTTCTTTTTCTAGTATCTTTCTGGTTTTGCTGCATCACAAAATGTTACTATTACTTTACTTCAATTGAAAACTTTTTACTTCAATTAAAGTGTCAGTCACTGAATATGGCCATGGGATGGTGGGAAGGTCCCGAACAACATGCTTTTATTCTATAATCCTTGTCATCAAAATGGAAAATAATATGACAACTTATGGGTGGCACTTTTCTGATGAATAAAATCAGCAGTGTTCAATTTGAGATTTTTTTAAAAGGTGAAAAAATTTGATGCCTTCTTTGGAGCATAAGACATTAGGGCAAAAACACCTTTGGCCAGGCACTTCGTATAGCACATCAGGATGTAACAAATAATTTAAAACCCTGTGAAGTTTTTTTGGATTGTGAAAAACCCAACCACACTACTTTGGGTTGGTCAGTATAATAACCATCTCAGATTAATAAATTATAGCCAGTGTCAGTGGTTACATATAGCTAAACTCAGATGACTATATTCTGACTAATCTTATTAAATGCCTTCAAAGCCTTCACAGTACAAAGAAAAAAAATACAAGAAGAAAGAAACATGGGAAAAAAGATCCATCAGAGGGTATGCTAATTGTTGACTTTTTTTTTTTTTGAAATTAACATTTCAGATTCATATTCCCTGTGACTTCGCAGGAGACATTCTATAAGTTATTTGGGCTGTAAATCTGCTCTTCTGTAGGTGTAAAGACATGTCACTGAACCAGAAGGGAGCCTATCATTTGCATATTCATGAAGCACAAGGTGGACATTCCACAGCCTTCACCATAGTGTCTGCCAGTCCGATTCATCTGAAAAAAGGGTCATATACAGGAACTGATGCTCAAATCATTTCCACAAGTGAAAGAAAGAGAACCTCACAACAAAGAGGAATTCCTCTCAATAATGCCGAAACCATTAAAGAGCTGCTGGAGTTTGAAAGATTGTTTCCGGGAAACTACAGAATGTCATCTGTATTCCTTTTTCAGGATTCTAGCTTTGGAAGTGGATCACTTTGAGGTTTATGTTCTTGCTAACCCTCTTGGGATAGAGGTGCTTGGTCACAGATTCCTGTGGCTTAACCAATCACAGCAAAACAAGTGGGAAGGAACCCTGAATCTGTAAAAGTTTGTTTTGCACAACTGTCATGAGGTGTATACCCCCGGCTCTTCCTCATAAGTAGCAGCCACAGAGCACCCTGACACTGGGCGAAAACAGGCAGCTGTAGACGGTGGCGGGGGCGGGGGGGCGCAGGGAGGTCACGTCTCCACTCCCCTCACCCCAGATTTGGCATACACGACCCATGTACTTTACAGTAGGGAGCTGTAAACTGACCTGATCTCAGATGTATCAATATCTTCCACCGGTGAAAGAGTATTTACACTTTAGCATATGTTTTAACTCACTTTTAAAATTACTTCCTCTTTGCAAAATACACTGGCACTTTCCCCATTTCCAGATTATGTGCAAAAATGGAAAATATGCAGACATGGAGTATGTGTATGAGATCCATTCTGCCAAGTTTTTTGGATTATTCCAAGCTCAAAACACCTTTGGCCTTTCATCTCATCACCTCCACGCTTACCTTAGCGTCATCCTTAATTTCGTTGCTTCTCAGAGGTTTGTTGGCATTGAGAATTGCTTGAGGTGTTTATTAAAGTTCAGATGCCTGTGTGTATACCTCTTATTAGTCTCCTCTTCCCCTGTGCAGCCCTTCTGAAACAGGACTCTTACCATTTGTATTTGGAGCAAGCACCCTAGTTTATTCTGATCATGTGGCCCAGGGGCCCAACTCTGAGAAATACTTGGCATTGTCTATTCTTATTAGCTATTATAATCTGGCCTCTCTCTCTCTCTCTCTCTCTCTCTCTCTCTCTCTCTTTTCCCCAAATGTCTTTTCTGTGTACTTATTAGAAGGAATCTTATTTTTTAAGAGAAATAGGTAGGGGCTGCCTCTCAAGCCATAACTCACAATTAACCATTCTATTGCTAAAAATGTTTCAGAAGTGTGGATTTACATGGACCTGTGCGATTTACCTGGTCTCAGAGACTGTAAGTTAAAATCTTTGAATGGCACCAAGGATGGTAAGATTGACCGTGACCACTAGCATGCTCATTGTGTTCAAGATAATCGTGGATCAGATCTTTTATCTAGTTCCCTTGCATAAGAGTCCTATTCCTAATTGCACCCACTTTTCCCCCAAATCACCACCATTACCTCTCTTCTCAAATTATTATAGGTCCAGCACTCAGTTAACAGTGAGTGCAAAGGAGAAAAAGGAGTGAGCCCCATAACACTCCAACCTAGGAGATGTCACTGTCCGCCTCAGCTTGGGATAAAAGCCCGTTACCCTAAGACATGACAACAAAACATTTATCTATTGTCTAAAACTCCATAGCCCCTGTTGCTGTGAGAGAAACTAATTTTCTGTAAGAGGAAATGTCAGTTTTAGACTCATGCTTTTTTTTCCAGGCTTTAAAATTTTAGGTGATCTAAACAGCCATGATAATAAATTTTAGGAGAGTTGTACCATTACGGAAACATTTTGCAAAGTGAAAAGTTTAAACTAGGGTGTTATGTGAATTTTATCTGCAGTGACGGAGGATAGAGCATGTGGGATATAGTTTCAAAGAGAGCAAATGGAACTTCAACATAGACATTGAAATACTTTGGAAAGTACCACTTGCTTACATTTTAATCGTATTAATTATCCATTTATTAAATAGATCTTCTATCACCTTTAACTCTAAAAGGGCCTCTTTCAGTTGAAAAAATATGAGTATAGCATGCACGTTCAGGAATGTGGCTTCTGGACCAGTGAGGAGGAAGAGAACAGATACTTCTGGATCCGGATTGAATTTACAACCCGGTGGAAAATCAGACCACGGGTACAACCAGGTTCTGCATCAGAGAATCAAAGCCCTTCTTTTGCTCTGGTAGTGCCCAGCAAAGAAGGTACTAAGTGAAAATAAACTATATTTTTTAAACAATGTTTTACAGATATATAGTCATTGAAACTCAGCATCAATTTAGATTCAATTAAAATTTAAGGTTCTATTATAAGCTTGATACTTGGCTAGATATTTTTACAAAAATTATTTTAATCTTCACGGATCAGACGAAGAATCCAGACACCCAGGAGGTAGACAAAGTGTTTGAACTTACATCTGAGTCCATGCTTAATACTTTCCATGGCAAAATATTATTTTTGTCCAATTATCCTTAATGTGAGTCACATAGAACTGTCATAGGCGGCTGTATTAGTTTCTTAGGGATGCTGTAACAATTACCCCAAAGTTGGTGGCTTAAAATAACAGAAATTTATTTTCTCACAGTTCTGGGGGCCAGAAGTCCAATATCAGTGTCACTGGGCTGAAGTAAAGATGTTGGCAGGGCCACATTTCCTCTGAAAGCTCTCTAAGGAGAGAAACTATTCATTGTCACTTCCAGATTCTTGAGCCACGTTCCTTGGCTCATGATCCTTCCTTCAGATTCAAAGCCAATAGTATAGCATCTTGAAATCCCTTCTCTGCTTCAGTCATTAGATCACGCTCTGCCTTCTGGGTTTATGTCTAATCTCCCTCTGCCTCTATTTTATAAAGACATTTGTGATGGTATTTAGGGCCTACTTGAATAATTCAGGATAATCTCCTCATCTCAAAACACTTGACTTAACCACAACTGTGAAACTTTACTACATTTGATAACATCCAGAGGTTCCAAGGGTTAGGGCCCAGTATCTTTAGATGACCATTATTCAGCATACTATAGTCCATCTTCTAGACCTGCAAAATTCACATGCACCTCTTATGTAAAATAAACTACATTCATCCTATCCCAACACCCCCCAAAGTTCACACCCAACATAAACTCCAGGCCAAAATCTCATTTAAATATCATCATTTAAGAAATCCCAAGTCTCATCATCTACATAATCTAAATCAGGTGTGAATAGACTCTGGGTATGAGCCTTCTTGGGGCAGAATTGCTCTATACCTCTGAATCTGTAAAACTAGAAAATATCTGTTCCCAAAATACAGTTGGGACAGGCATAGTACATCAGTTATAGACATTTGCATTGCCAAAAAGCAAACGTGGAAGGAAGAAAAGTGTCAACAGTCTCAACCAGCTTCAAAATCTAGCAGGACAACTGCCAGCAGATTTCAGCACCTCGGAATAGTCCTCTGTTGCTTGAGGGTCCTGGCTCTGGGCCTGCGGTTAGTCTCTGCCTCTGCACCTATGGTTGTACCCTCTGTGCCCAAGGCTCTTCCCTCACGGTGATCCTGATGATCCTGCTTTTTTTTTTTTTTTTTTTTTTTTTTTTTTTTTTTTTTTAAAGCTAGCATGTATTTGTAGTTGAATAGTTTTATCTGTCTGTTTCCTGCCTGTACAATTGTGGGAGTCGGACAGCTTTCCTTCATTTATCAGCTCTCTTTCAGTCCACGCTGGCAGCGTTTCTGCCGATGCAGCATTCTCAAGAACTTTGTGAGTCTCCTGTGTATGTCATAGGCATTCATGCCAGTAGTCACAGGGTCCTCCTCAGGTCTTGCTCTTATAATCTCTATTCCTAGCTTCTGTTGAGATGGCTGAAGGAACCAATCAGTCAAGTGCCTCATCTCTCCGGCACTAGATTAAAGCTATTCAGCCACACCCTTGGCTTTGTCTTTACAGCACACTTCCTTAGCAGTGTACCTCCTAATTTAGCATCTTTTGCAATCTGGATAGGCTGAGAATTTCCCAGATCATTGAGTGCTGGTTCTGTTTTGCTTAACAGTTCTTTCTTCACTTTATTTCTTTCTTCTCACATTTTACTAAAAGCAGCAAGAAGAAATCAGGCTGCACCTTCAACATTTTTCTTGGAATTCCCCACAGTTACATTTCCAAGTTCACCACATACAAGTTCTGCTTCCCACACGACTATTAAACACAGCTCAGCTAAGTGTCTGCCACTATATAACAGGGGACAGTCTTTCCTCTGGCTCCAATAACATGCTCCCTGTTTCCTCTAGCTGTCGTAAGAATCACTTTTATTTTTTATTTATTTTTTAAAATTTATTTATTTTTTTTTTTTTTAGAGAGAGAGAGAGAGAGCACGGAAGGGGCAGAGAGAGAGGGAGAATCCCAAGCAGGCCCCACACCGTCAGCACAGAGCCCCATGCAGGGCTCAAATTTACGAACCGTGAGATCATGACCCGAGCTGAAGTCTGACATTTAACAGACTGAGCCACCCAGGTGCGCCAGAATCAAGTTTAATCTTCGTATTTCTACCAGTATCCTCTTTATGAGGATATATGCATTCTCTAAGATAACATAGGCTTTCTCTTCTGTGCTCTTTACTTCCTTCTGAGCCCTCACCAGAGTGCTTTCATTGTATTTCTACCAGAAGTCTGTTTTAGACCATCTAAGCTTTTTCCATCATGTGTCTCAAAATTCTTCCTGCCTATAACAATCCAATTCCAAAGTCCCTTCCACACGTTTAGGTATTTGTTACAGCAGCACCGTATGCTGAGGTATCAAAATCTGTATTTGTTTTCTTTGGCTGCTGTAACAAATTGCCACAAAGTTGTGTCTTAGTGCAATAGAAATTGGTTCTCTATCCATTTCACTGGGCTCAAATGAAGGTGTCAGAATGGCCAAGCTTCTTCCAGAGGCTCTGGGGGAGAATCTGTTTCTCTCCTCTTCCAGCTTCTACAGTGACATTCCTTGGCTTGTGGCTCCTTCATTGTCTTCAAAACCAAAGCATCACATCTTTAAGTCTCTCTTTCTCTGCTTCTGTCACCAAACTGTCTTCTGTGTGTGTGTCTAAACTCCCTCTGTCTCTATCTTATAATAACAACAAGTGACAAATGTTGTTATAACAACAGGTGGGTGGAAAGCCCACCTGGAGAATGCAGGATGATCTCTTCATGTACGAACCCGTAACAATCTACCTGCAGAAACTTTGTCATAAAAAGTAACATTCACAGGCTCTAGGGATTAGGACTTAATACCTTTGGGTGGCTATCATTCAGCATATCATAGTTGATATCTCCTAATATAGGTACGCTTGTGGAATTTGGTCCTTAATCTAGGAAATGAGTATCTTGAATAAAAATATTTTAGTACTAGTTTAGTTCAGTTCACTCATTTCATAGATTAGGGTCCAAGGTCAAGTTAAAGTAAATGGCATGCCTAAGGTTGCACAGTAAATGTTGTGACATGACCAAGACTATGAACCATATGTTCTGCCACTGTTCATAGTGTATACATTCTTCTTCTATAAATGAATTACCAAGAATTGATTATTTCTTAATTGGTACTAAATTACTCCAGAATCCAACTATAACTCTGAAACCAAAACTGTGTCACAACCAGCATCAATTTTAAAAGAGAGCAGTCGTCACTTATATCCACTGATCATAGTCAATAGTAATCTTAGGAAAACTGGAGAAATATGGGAAACAATCCATTTCAGGGATTACACAATATTTCCATTCAGAAGTTGGTATGACTTTAAGTTCTTAACATTCAGTTAAGTAATGATGGCCCTAACATTTTCAAGTTCTCAGAACTGTGGAACTTAGAACCTAATGTAGTTTTAAAACATAATTTACTTCAACCACACTTTTTTTAGGTAGGTGGCATATTAATCGTACTTTCCAGACCAAGTGACTGAACCAAAAAGTCTAAGTGACTTGAATCAAGGATATGCAGTTAAAAACAATTTACCTAGTAAATAATATAGAAAGAACCCATTATAGGCCAGACTCTGTATTAAGGGCTTGGATGCAAAGGTCAATATGATGTACGTAGTCCTTACCCTTCAGTAAGTTTTCTGTGTATGAGGAAACTAGATGGGTAAAGTAATCAGGTGTGGGACTGTGTTAAAATACCAGAAACAAGGTGTTTGGGAAGTGTTCAGGAAGGCTTCCTAGAGATGACATCCAATAGAAAGTTGAAAGGAAGAAGTACGAGGAGCAAAGATAGAAACATCACTCCAGTCAGACCTAGTAATGTGTGCAGGGTCTGGACATGAGGGGACAAGGCGTGTTCTGGAACTAACATCAACTCAGTATATCTATAATGGGAAATAGTAAGAAATGGGGTGAGTAGTCAGTAGGGAACAAATACTGAGGGCCTTACATGACATGCTGAGGAATACGGATCTTGTTCTAAGGACACTAGGAAGAAATTAAAGTATTTAATAGGGAACTGACTTGTGTAGATTTGTGCCTTACACAGACCAAGTTGGTTAAGGGTGATTTTGTCATGTGAGACCTGGAGAGTGAATAGGGTGCTATTAATAATATGCCAGAGCAAGAGGCACATCTGAGACTGTTCCTGGGAAACCAAGTTAGAAGATGAAGGTCACCTTTGCTAAGACTGGCCTAAGTTTGAATCCTGACTCACTTATGCTAACTATCCAACTTCAGCCTGGCATCATAACTTTTGGACTCAATTTTCTCACCTAAATATAGTTTTGGAATTACAATGACTATTTTACCCATTTTATGGAAATTTTCCAAGAATCAATTCATGAAAACATTAAAATACTTCATAAACTATAAAATGAAGTAAAATAGTATGATATCAATTTCCTGTCTAATTTTATATTAGGCCATGGCTTAGGAATCCTTTCAGAATATGGGATAATTAAGGGACACCTGGGTGGCTCAGTCAGTTAAGGGTCTGACTCCTGATTTCGGCTCAGGTCATGTGGAGCCCCATGTCGGACTCTGTGTCTGGTATTGAGACTTTCACATTTATAATCTCAGTTGCAAGTTTACAAGCTCATCCTTCCAACAGTGATGAGGTGGGCGGTATTATTATCTTTACTTAACAGTTGCAAGGATCACAACCCAGTAATTTGCCCAAGGCCACAAAGCTACACACTTTTAGAACCCTGATTCTACATCCAGAAGTTTGTCTCCAAAGCTGATGGTCTTCATTATGGGTGTGACTGCATATATATCGCCTGTGTCCTACTCCTTGTTTGTTTTAAAAATACATAAGTACTGGGGTGCCTGGGTGGCTCAGTTGGCTAAGCGTCTGACTTTGGCTCAGGTCATGATCTCATGGTTGGTGGGTTCGAGCCCCACACTGGGCTTGATGCTCACAGCAGAAAGCCTGGAGCCTGCTTCGGATTCTGTGTCTCCCTCTCTCTCTGCCCCTCCCCTGTTCATATTCTCTCTCTCAAAAATAAACATTAAAAAATTTTTTTAAAGTATATAAGAGAAGAGAAGGAGCAAGAGAAGGACCTGTATCTACTTTGTTTCTTTTCCTAATCACCTAAACCAAGTAAATCTGAGATAATTTAGAATTAGGAATGACAAGAAAAAATATACAATGGGAGCAAGTAATGTTGAGGCCTCAGTAGTTGCCTTTGGGAATCTGCTGAGAAATGACAAAACCCCACCCCGTGATATGCATATTTTAGGAACTTCTGCAAAGGGACTATTTTAAATTTTTAAATAATGATGAATGCTAAAGATGATGCCACTTGGTATCGGTCAGAAGAACTACTTTCTCCGTGTCCCTAGTATAAAATTAGTTTTGGGTTTTTGTTTGTTTTGCTGATCAAGCTAGAATTTCAATATGGGTAGGTTATGTCTATTATACTGTAATTTATATACTCTTTTAAAATATATCTCTGCTTTCTGTTTTTTTTTCTTTAAAAAGTAAAATAGGGCCAATATTAAATGAAAACTGTTAATGTAATATTTTAGCAGAAAAGTTAAGTTCTCAAATATAAGGGTGTTTACATTCCTCCCTCTCACATGACAACATGTTCCAGTGTATTTCACTTTGTGTTTCATAAGGTAAGCCCCCAGCCTGTAAACTCTGTTCCACGCTGTTTGCCTGCCTGTTATTACCTGGAAACTTCATGTAAGGCTCTGCACCCATATGCTTCTGTGCCTTCTTTTAGGATGTTCTTACTCCTCTCTTTTTATCTGTGTCTAGCTGGAGTCCTTATCCTTGGTGCGACACTGCCCATGTCATTCATGCATCCCTTGGGTTACCTTTCACTTAATTTCTGCTCTGCTTCTTTGGCGGTTAGTATAAACTGTCTTATATTATCTTCCAACTCCTTGGGAAGATCTCGTGTCTCTGTCTCTAGGTTGTGAACCCTTTAAAGCTATGGGCCAAACAGGTCACCGTCGTGGGATGGGAAACAAGAACCTTAGATAGAGAATTTACTGAGAGCTAAGCATCTGTGATAACCCTGGTTTAAAACCATATCATAACTTGGAACATAGTTTGTCTTGAAATATGTAAACATCGAGTCACTTCTTTTTTTGCCTCTTGTGCAGTAATCTGTCTTCTTCCGATCTCTAGTTACCTGTTTCATTCCTACTTTTCCCATTTGTTCTTTTCTAATATGTCCTGAACTCATTTGTTACCTTCTACTTATTTTCAGCTCCTCGCTCTTTCCTCAAATTATCTTCAGTTTTTAAATATCTGCTGGTAGTCTCTTAATAAACCAGAACTTTACTCTTTGCCCCCCATATTTCAGAACATTATGAATGCTACACTTGCAAACCCTAAATAATTTCAGATGTTGTAATATTTCCTTTTCCAAAAATGTCATTTTATTCCTCATTCCTGCGTCTTTCTTTAATTCCAATATTTTAAATTCTAACTTCAGCAAATAATCTAACTTGTTGGTTTCCCAGCCCTTTCCCTTCCAACAAAGGGAAGCATTCTCTTTACTTTTTCTTTTTTTTTTCTTTTTTTTTTTTAATGTTTATTTATTTTTGAGACAGAGAGAGACAGAGCATGAACAGGGGAGGGGCAGAGAGAGAGGGAGACACAGAATCTGAAACAGGCTCCAGGCTCTGAGCTGGACGCAGAGCCCGACGCGGGGCTCGAACCCACGGACTGTGAGATCATGACCTGAGCCGAAGTCGGACGCTTAATCGACCAAGCCACCCAGGCGCCCCTCTTTACTTTTTCTTTATAAAATACCCATTTGATGAGGACTTGTTATGCACCAGGCACCATTAAGCTATTCCGTGCATTACATCTGACTTCTCCAAACTTCTCCCCAAACCCTAGGCTCAGTGTGCCTATTCTGTCCTTCTTGGAGGAGGTACCAAACCCTCCCCATGCTGTTCCTTCCACCCACATCTCACCTTCCAGGACTTCTTAGCCATGAGATTTAGAATAGTTTCCAATTATTTTCTTCTGGAGTACTCTCCTTCTTTCTTCCATAGCATTTACCCCAAGTTTTCATCACATAGCTATTTTTTTTTTTGACACTGTCTTTAGAGTGAAGCTCTCTGAGAGCTAAACCAGGCTCTTTTTTCAGTACTGTATGTATGTGTCACACAGTATCTGACACAAAGCAGGCACTCAATTTCTGTTGAATGAATGAATAATCTCAGTTAATCTTTATGGTATAGGAAAAAGGAAGGTATTGTTAATGTTGTTGTTTTACTGATGGCAAGTTGCCAAGTCATACACCCTGGCAGGTCAAAGCCTCCAATACACCCACTTTTGTGTCTCCAAAGTTCATTTTCAGTCCAGGGCCATACCTGTCATCATCAAAGCCCACACTTTTAATCCCTCTATCCTGCTGCCTCCTTAGCAAGAATTCTGGATTTAGCCTTCCTTACTTTGATACCGTGGCTGCGATTACTTCTGTGGGATTCCTTTTAGATCACAGGTTCTCATTTCAGTTAATTTAACATGCAGTCAAATGCCAGGGCTTGGGTTATATTTCCCTCACACCTTTCTTGTCATGTCCGCCCTTTTGCAGAGCTACTCATTAGCTTGATCTCTTTGCTGGGAGTTCAGAACCCTTGTCTCCATCACTCTAGCCCAGCATCTCTTCCTCCCTTCCACGGTCTGTCGAAATGCTCAATGGCTTCTCCTGCTTTTCCTCTGGCTTCTAACATTCTGATCATATGTTCTTTACCATCCCTCTTGCTTCTGCTTTAAGCACTTCAGTAGTTTCGTTGATCTAGTTTTTATACCATAATCTTATCAACATCCTTAGCACTTTTCTTTTTCATATTTGTGGAATCATACCCTTCTACAGAGATGTTCCAAAAAACGCCCTAGAAATCTGGTTTACTTACTGTTATTAATAATAGCATTGTAAAGCTATTTCACTTTAGATAAGAAATAGCTTACAAATTCATATCATGTGTTATCATTTTGCCCATATTACAAAATGTTAATTTTTCTTTTAATAATTCTATCAATAAGTCAAAGCTATTTAGGCTTTGGAAATCTATTTACATCTATGTATCTATATAATTTGAAACCAATTATAAGAAGCTTGACTTTTAATTATTATAACAGATCAATCTAACTTATATAGTCAGATTCTACATATCATAAAAATAAATTTAATTCAGCAATCAGTACAAAAAGGTTCTTCTTTAAAAGACATAAGTGAGACGTATGCTCTTGATTCAAATTCTAACTCCTGTTGGTATCTCAATATCTTTCTAAAAATATATGTGCATTTCTATATTTGGTCAGCCTGGAGTATAAATGCATGTGTATTTTATATTTTTCCCCCTTGACCACCAGTATTAATGAGAAAAATAGGTTTTACTTTTCAAAGCTACATTTGGCAGGGGTATACAAGAAGCCCTGTGTTTTAAGGGAAATCATGGAAGTTAGAAATGGTAAAGACCTTTATGATTAGCATTCATCTTCTTTGAAATAAATGATGACTAAAATAGAAGAGCAGTAGTTATTGGACTTCCTAATTCAGCTTCACTTTCTCTCATAGGAGTCCAGACAAAGGCAAAACGTAGGGAAATTGGCAAAGTAGCTAGTAAGTGTTACATGTACTAAAATAATATAAAACAAAGGCAAAATGAACCTGCAAAGAGAGTTATTGGAGATACAATATTTAATCTGGAGGAAAATGCAGAATAACCAGACAATCAGCATTCATTGGCAGAAGGTGCTTATCTGTGATTTGCCTGTTTCACTAAAGGCAAGGCTGTAAGAAATTGGCCTGAGTGCTGACTCCTCAGCATTTTGGATGCTGAACATCCAAAAAGGTCTAGGCTGCTGGCTCCAAATATAACATGGCATGCTGAGCAATGATAATGGATGACTTTCCCTGGCCTACATGACATGTAATGGGTTTGAACATCAGGGAAAAGGAAAAAAAGAAAATAAGAAAAAGAGGAGAAAATAACGGAGTGGTGAAGGGGCAAAAAAGTATCATGATTCACAGTGCCATAGAGGCAGGGCTGTCGCAGATGTCTAATGTTCCAGATGTATAAATGCCTCCAGACAGAATTTTTAGTAGTTGATGAGCCTTGGGGCGCCTGGGTGGTTCAGTTGGTTAAGCATCCCACTTCAGCTCAGGTCATGATGTTACAATTCACGGATTCAAGCCCCACATTGGGCTCTGTGCTCTTAGCAGAGCCTGGAACCTGCTTCAGATTCTGTCTCTCTCTCTGCCCCTTCCCTGCTCACACTGTGTCTCTCTCTTTCTCAAAAATAAACACTAAAAAAAATTTTTAATATTAAAAAAAAAGAAACTGATGAGCCTTGAATTGTAAAGACTCTATTAACATGTCAAGTTATCCTCAGACAGGGGCAATGCCTTGAAAAGGGTTAAGGATGAACTAACACACATGTTTATCAGTAAAGCATGATAACACCAGGTCCTTGAAAGACAATAATGATTATAGGAAAATGCCTTTTAAAAAAGTTCTCAATTTTGCAGTTAACCATTGCCACATAGAGTTGGGTTGCTGTTAACCCATACTATCCATGATCCATGATTAAGTTATAGTTGTGGTGGAAGTACTAGGTTATGTTTAGTTGACAGTTTACTCGAAGTTGGGTATATATTGACCTAATCAATACTTTACCTCTTCTATTATGGTTAATTAAATGGCTCATTAATCTCTCAGTGTCACCATCCATTGTAGGAAGCATGCCAAACATTTGAAAATTCCTCATTAATGATAACACACATACTGACAGATTAGATATAGGTAAAGGTGGACAGATTTAGGCTGAAGAATTATTAGGTGAACTATAAAACGAGGCAATGCTTTACTGCCAGCACTATGAATCTTTCAAATGGTAATTGGATGCACGTGTTAGCAGCAGTAAAAAGTCACTGTCCAGTTGTCCACCTTACATGGGAATCTACTCTGAGTGTCTTCTTTGATTTATTGTTCCAATTAGAACACAGTGTTCAAAGAAAGAACACAACTGACCGGATTTAAAGGCAAAGGAGCCTTTAAGGCCATTATTGGATGGCCTTTAAGGCCATTGGTGGATGACCTGGCTCCCTTTTAGTTTATCTCGAAACTTTCTATTTGTGTAAAATCTGTACTGATTAAATATTTGCTTTTAAACTGATTCTATAAAGCATCAACATTTTGTATTCATTAGCTCTTGATCAGAGTATCACTGGCTTCCCAAGATGCAGGTATATTTCCTTTCACTAATTTTAAAGGCCTATGTCTAGGTTATTACTTGTTATACTGACTGACTGGCACAGGCAAAGGTTAACGGGCAGTGAAAAAAAAGAGTGCCAATTATGAAAAGTAAATATTTTTAATCTGCAAAACCAGGTAACAAATACCATTGGTCAAATGGTAAGTGTAAATGATCTTCAGTGATTGCAATATACCATGAAAAATGAAGGTATTTCTGTATAGAGGACTTGAGACAAAATGAGGTCCGTTATTTTCTAAACTGTGATAAAGCTGTATTAAAATTACATAAACATAAATCTTGTGTCCCATCTTGCTGGAAAATTAAAAGAGAACTTTAATTTCTGGGAGGGAAATACTAATATTTTACTTACTTACATTAAGCAAATATCAACTATTAATGCTAACAAATGTTGGAACAGTAATACTAAAAACGTCATCTGAATTACTCCCCGTTGCAAAGTTCACAGAATTAATGTTAAGATAGATTAAAATCACTTTGAACTAATACACATGTGTTACTACTCTTCCTTCTGAAGCATAATAAGGAAATATCATTGGTACTACAATTTTGGATAAGCATACAGACATTTAAGGCTTAGGAAAGATGTAGATATTCCCAGGCAGCTCATAAATGTGAGGAACATTAGCTCCATTTCAAATGAGCTGTCAACTTTTTTCCAACATTTTGGCTTGTGGAAAGTCAGGCGTTTGAATAATAAGTGGGGTTTGCCTCTGCACAGGAAGGTAACTACAGGAGTGTAAAGTGCTCCTTCATGTTCCACTATAAGTTCATTAAACAGTTAAAAAAAAAAAGAACTCGAATAAGCCTTTTTGCTCTAAAGCAAGCAGTAAAAATATAGAAGAAAATATGCGTGCATTGGGGTTTCCCTCATTTAATAAGACAATTTTTATTTTAAATTCTGTGCCTCAACATCATTTTGAAAACACCTGTTTTTAAAGAGTGGTCCATACCTTTGCCTCATAGATTCCTGAAATACCCAAGACTAACCTAGAGATTGGTGTTTCTGAATTCTCATACTCCACTGTTGGCATGTGATTTCTGCCAACTGTTTTCTTGGGTTTCTTCTAGTAGAAGGTTATAAATCAGGTTTATGAAGAGGAAACTGGGTAATTGTGCATTTTTAATGGATTTATGATAAAGCCATCAAAGTGGAGGGTCCATATGGTAGGAATGCGGTAAAGGTAACGGGACAATGTCATGTAAACATTAAATACAGTGCTCCCACCTTCATAAATCCTCAATGTGCATGATTAAATGCTGCCAGTTATAAATTATGCAACCAAACTCTAGAAACAACCACAACTTAAATAAGACACCGGTGGAAGCCATAAGTTGTATATAGGTTTTCTTTTCAAAAACCCAAAATAAAATCATTTATTAGGAGATGATATTCAAGTCCCTATTTCCCTCAACACTTCCTTTCTCACTTTAGGTAACTTCCTACAATCAGCCCCAGTCCTGATTTAAAAGTAATAATGCAAACCTTTAATCCCAGACAGTAATTTGTCATTTATATGTGGTGAAGTACCTTTTTGATTTGCAGGCTCATTTTAAAGCCTTCTTAACATGTATATAGCTTTAGGTCTCTAAGATTTTGCCCTTTTTAGAGTCATATATCAGAAGTTTCTGCAACAGCCCACTTTCACACCGGTATTTACAACCAAATTATTTTATTACATGTGGGAACAATTAAACATTTTGCCCTCAGCTGTAAACAATTACGATATACAATGACATTCATGGATTTTCTTAAATGTATTCCTAATGCCTTCTGTTAAGAAAGTGAGATCCGTGTACATGTATTTTGCGTTTCCGTAAGCAAATATATTCCCAAACAAAATATCAGAAGAGGTATTTCACCTAGAGAATGCACTAACATTGTCTGATACCATGTCTGCATAGCCACCTGCAATGATAACCTTTAACATATTTCACTTCTCTTCCACTCTCAATTTACTACTATTCCAGCGTGAACCTGAAGAACTGTTGGTGTTCATAGCAAGAAGCAATTAAGATTTCGGATAATTTGTTTTTTTTAGAGTTTTGAGATATCTAATTCTAATATATTGGTATCATTGTTGCCAGTAACGGAGGTAAAAGGAATAACGTAATCAAATAGATGTAGGCTTGAATCCTGACTCTACCAATTTCCAGTTGAATGACCTTGGGTAATTAACTGTTTTCAGCTTATTTTTCATCTTTGAAAAAGTATGGATAGTTAATATCTAAATTATAGGACTATTATGTGTCAAATGAAATATATATTTGAAGAAATAGGGCACTTACTACACAGTACATCCTGATTTCTCTATTGTAGCTTAGTCTCCTTTCCTGCAAAGACTCATAAGCACTGTGGCTTTCCATTTTGAGAATATCCATTTTTGGCTGTCTCAAGTTTAGGGATACATTTTCTTTTCACTAGACTCCCCTTTTCTACCAGTGACAACCATGGGAGAAGCCCACAGCCCACTTGCATCCAGTCCCAGTCGCAAGGGTACCCAACAGCTGTATCCAGCCTTTCCAGGAGTCCAGAAATAGAGCTGAGTGGTAATGTTTCAAGGGCAAAGCTCTAGATATAAAGAGTGATAAAACAAACTTAAATGAGCCTAAGCATATCTAGTGACAGATACACCACAGCTATTCTAAATTATTCAAGCTTTCTTACACTTCCAGCAGGAGAAACATAATTCATCTCTGCTCCCTTTATTCTGTTTTCACATAATGACAAAAAAGCAAACAAAAAATCACCCTCCCTTCCACACACACACATAAACGTTTGTAATCACCCCAAGCACATATAATATTTTTAGAAGCATCCAATTTCTGGGAACCAGCTTTGGAGGTAGAAGTTAAAAATGATTTTGCAATGTTTATGGGTGATTTCCTTACTTCCCTTTTGTTAGTATTTTGCTGGCAAAAAGCCAGTAAAACAGTTGTTTAATTACCCAGGACATCCCAAACATGTCACCTCTCAGATAAGCTGTTACTGTATTTTAGCAGCAATAATACTAGGGTCAAAAGTAACAAAGAAAATTAAGCTTCAAATAAGCAAACCTCAAAAGAACAGCTTTGTGTATTGAAAATAATTAATAACTTGTTTAGGAAAATGTTACTGAAAAGTGGTTTTTGGACAAGGAACTGACACTCTTCAGAAATCCTAATATTTAACAGGCTACCATTTGGTGGGCTGGCCGGCTGGTTACCCTGTAGGCATCGCAAAAGTTTGTTCACATGTAATTATGCAACATTTAGACAATATCTTAATGATACCATGCAGTTCAGCTGAATCAGTCCAGCTGGAAATTGTAGGAGTGTTCTGATTACCCAGCCACATGTGAAATTAAGGCTTTTTCAACCTTTACTTTTCACTTGCTATATCTTGATACAGATATTCTTGGAAAGCCTAAGTTATTTATGGTTTAACATTATTTAACAGAGTAAACCCCACCCCCTCTCATTTTCAACCATTGATTAAGATTGCATTACTACATAAGATATTATATTTTAATAAGGACTATTGGTATGCTTTATCATATGGAAGGGATATTATTCTATTTTGGACAATTGGGATGGAAACTTTCCATACTAGTTTTTATGCAATAAAAATCAGATACTTTTCTCTTTGCAGATAATTCTTACTCTAAAAATATAATTCAATGTATACCCCTAGCAATCATTTTATTAAATAATCACACATGATTATGATTTTAGAAAATAGTCATTTCAGTTGTATAAACAAACTAATATAGATTGGTCCTTGTAGTAAATCATAAAAATACTTAAAAATATACCAATAGCAAAATTAAGTTAGTGTCCAAAAAAAGGAATTTTGCTCGAGCTTAAAACTGAAAATTTATTATATTTATCTCCATGAACTAAAAATACACAGAAGATTTTCAGCCCATGGGGATTATTATTTTTTATTTTTTATTTTTTAACTCTCAGCTCACTCTTCAGCAAGTGTTTGGCTCAGTTCTTCTCCATTTTCCTACCTGGATGACACCATGACTATTTTGTTTTAGAAGTGAACAAAAGTATTAAATTTTTAACCAACAATTATAACGTCTATACATAATACCTACCGAATTCAGGCAACAAATGACTTTCAACCCAAAGAAATCATAATGACATTATTTCAGCCACTTTCTATGAATCAGAAACAGAAACAGCTCTAGTATTAAATGTAAGATGGATACGTTAAAATACTTTGACAAGTATTTTTATTACTTACAAACTTATTGCTAATTTTAGTAAGTGGAAGCAGCAGCAGAAGTTAATGTCAAATGTACGTGGATCTCCAGAGAAGAAAACCAAGTTTTAATTCTTATAAATCCTTATTTAAAAAGAAAATGCTAAATTCCGATTAACTGTCTTTCCCATTGGTGCCAGATACTTTTCTGGGCCAAGGTGTCTTGGAATGTATGACCCATGTATTTAAGTTAGTTGGCAAGAAATTCCCAAATGACTGATACTTTAAGGTCCCTTAAAGAGGTGACTTGGAAGAACCATTGAGATAATGCTAAATAGTCATTAAAGATGTGTAAATGTCATTGTCTACTGTCTTCAGTGTGCCATTACATAGCCTCGGGCTCCTTTCAAATAGCAGTCAATGGAGGGTGAATAAGTCTCACCACTTGAAAGTAACTAGGAAAAGAAGCCAACAGAGTAATCTGGCTTTGCTGGACTGATTCAAGAAGAGACACAATATCCACCCCTCCTCCTCCAGTTCTCCCTCCCCCTACCCAGCCCACAGCCCTGCAAGAGAGAAAGAAGAACAAGAGGTAAAGAAGGAAAGAATGAGAGAAAGGAAAATGGAAAGAAATGCAGAGGCGGGGTGGGCTGGGGAGGGGGTCATAATTTACGTATACAGAGCAGAAAAGTTCATCCAGTGGGACAAGCTATAGCCATGGAAACAGACTTATGACTTTTACTTTGAAAATAAAAGAATGACAATGAAATTTGTGTGAGGTCTGTGTGAATCCAGTCCCAGATGTTTACAATGCTGTAGTAGTATGGCTCTGCAATATGAGAGGTTTCAGAAGAAATGAGTACAACAGGACACCACAGAGCAGCGCATATGCCATTGACAATGCAGACATGAGCATCATGTTACCAAGAGAGAAGGCAGGCGGAAGACAAATAGCGGCGCTGGTGCCTGAAAAGCTAACTTCACGGACTGCAATCACTCAAACCAACATGAGGGGCCAAAAAGAAAAAGAAAAAAAAAAAAAAAAAAGAATCAAAACCAGAGAAATGTTTGCACTCCTGTCTAGATAGGTAGTGGGTAAAGGGTTGGGGGTGGGGAGCTAGTGGAATTGACTTTTCTTTCTTAAATAAGGCTCCCATAAAGCCCCTGTAATTGACAGCGGATAATTATTTTCAGCTTGAGGAAGCTGTCCCAAAACTCTTAATAAGATTGCCAGCGAAACACACAGCAAAATGTGTTTACTTGGGCCATTTCCAGAAGGGAGGGAGAGGGGACCTTGGGATGAGGTGCGGAAGGGCGACGGAGACGGAGAGGGGGGCATCGATGAATCTCTGCGCCTGCACTACTCTCCAGCGCCCTGCGCGGTCCAGGTAATGACAAGCAGCGGAGACAGGGCAGCTAGGGTGGCAAGGAGTGGGGGGTGTGTGGAGGGAGCCGCGCCAAGGGTAGGGGGTGCGGCGGCACAATGTATGGGGGTGATTTAGTGTGAAAGTATTCCACTTCATCATTTTACAGGGGTTGGGGACGTAAATATTTAGCTGGCCACATCTGGAACAGATTTTCCCCCCCTTGTGGGGTGGGGGGTGGATAATTGGAAGGAGGGGAGCGCGCATTTGTAACTTACTGTACGGGCAGTTCTCCTTCTTGGTACCGCTGACCTTCCCGTTCTTCTCAATCTTGAGAAAGTACTTGGTAAAAGAGAACAGCTTTCTCCAGCGGACATCTCCTTGGAGGTGATTGTAGCTCCGCACATGCCTCCCCGCACTGGAAGGAGAGGAAAAGGAGGACGAGGAGGAGGAGGAGGAGGACGAGGAGGAGGAGGAAGAGGAGTTGGTGGCCTCTGGTGACACCATGTCCTGACCGAGGGCTTGGCAGGTGACAGGGATGGAAGACACCAAGAACAGCAACAAGAAGCAGCAGCAGCAGCCGGGCAGCTGGGGAAAGGCTGAGGCACAATGTGTCAGTATCCATTTCCACATTGTACTGGAACTCTCGGCACTGGAAATTGTCTCATCAGAAGGAACATACTGGAAGGGTAAGACCTGGTGCGAGGCAAGGAGACAGCTGGAGGTGGAGGCCGCTGGTTAGCTCCCTCTGGGCGCGGATCTGGCCAGAAGTGAATACACCAACATCCATAACTCCTCGGAAGGGCCGGCTGCCTCTCCTGGCTCCTTTCTCGGATCCGCTGCCGCTGCCGTGAGCCTCTCGAGTCTCCCGGTGAATGGTGGATGTGGGTGGCCGCAGTAGCAGGAGCTGGTGGTGGCGGTGGCGGTGGTCACCAGCGATCTTCACTCCACCCGGAGTTACTTTGTTCTCTTCTTCACGCCTTTCTTCACCATGTTAAATGCAAAAAAAAAAAAAAAAAAAAAAAAAAAAAAAGTCTGAAAAACAGATGACAGCACGGTGAACAAAACCCACAGAGGCTGGGGGAGATATCTGCGCCTCTCTGAGGTTGGCACCTTCTGGTCCCTCTGCGCAGAGCCCCAGCCTGCTAGCCGCCTTCGAAAAGCGCGTCCCTTCGGAGTTGTCAGGGCTGGAGGCGGCTGCCGGTCGCCGTTGTTTGCTTCCCCCCTCCTGCTTTCTCTTTTTGGTGGTGCCTGTTGATTTGAAGCCTCCAGAAAGTCACTTCTTGTTTGGGGGGAGATGGCGGTTGGTGTTTTGTTTGGCCCTACTTCCCTCCCTCCCCACCCCCTTCCTCTGGAAAGCCCGCTTGTAAACAGGTTGCAGCCAGGAGTCCAAATGTCAGTGATTCCAAGCCCGAGGTGGGCTCTGCCTCCGCTGGTCAAACCTCATTTGCAGGGGTGGAGAAGCGGGGGGGCGGGGAGGGGGTCAAACGGCGGTGGGACATCTGAAACCCTCGGCTGCTGGGAAAGCCAGGAGAGGGAGGGGGAGGGGGCTGGGAGGGTGGGGGGGAGAGCAGGGGAGCAAGGAGGAGAGGGCGCGGTGCCTCCGCGCGGAGCTGGGGGCTGCCGGGTCCCTGCCTTGTGGCCCCGCGGCCGCCGCCTCCGCCCTCGCCTCCAGCTGCGGGGAGTTGCTGTGAAGTGTCCGTGTGCTGGCTGCGCTGGCCGCCGGCGCGAGCTGTAGCCTCAGGCTCTCCGAAGTTTGCTGTCTTCCAGCCTGAACCAGTCCCCTCTGGGGAGCCCCTTTCTCACTTGTTTTGCAGCGTAGGATCCCCCCCCCCCAACTTCTTTTGGCCGTGCAGTACTTGAGAGCCACCTGGAGCTTGGTGCTCGGCTGACTGTTCCCCCCTCCCGCCCCCTCTGGCTCCCAGAAGGAGGGGAGGCCTGGGGGAGAAAGCAGAAGATGCTGAGGATAAACCTTCCAAAGCAGCAGATTATAAACTGGTCGGAGTGAGCACAGAGAAGGGAGACCATAATTGGCTTCTTTTCCTCCTCTTCTGCCAGCTTCCAAGGAGGTCTCTGCTTTAATGAATCACTGATTTCTCGCTTCCGTTGCTGAAGTAAAAAGTTCACACTTTGGCCCTCTCTGCCTTTTAAGCTCAGGGAGATTTATCGTCACCCTTAAAAGTCGCCTCTCTCTTGGCGCAAATGAAATCGGGGACCGAAAAGACCGATTTCTAATTGCTAGCATGAGTCGGTTCCTGAACCACGCGTGCACTTCAAAGCGAACCCACTTTACTGAGATTGCGAAGATTTAACCATGCGATTTGGCCGAATTGTGCTGTTTTCTATGCGATTTCCTTTGCACCCTGTCATAAAAGGGGCATTTTCTTTTTTCTATCTTTACTTTCTATGTTAAGAGAGCTTTGTTTTGCAATGCAAGTGAACTACCAGTCTCCCTCTCGGTTCCACACTCACCACCTCGAAACACCCTTACTGCTAGCAGTGCCCACAACCCAGGTGTAGACAGAACCAAATCCCTGGCTCGGAAGCCTTGCCAAGAATTAAGAGGCGCGAGAGGACACTACGAGCAGAATTGGTTCCAACACGAGTAAGAGAGAGTTCCTAGAGGCTCACTACTAGAATTTCGGTGAACGAGGGAAGGCTTAACTGGAGGGAGTTACTGAAGATGTAATGTAAAATATTTAGCTTCTGTAAGGCAGCTGGACATTAGCCTTATGTGGAAGCATATGAAATGGCCACTATTTTCTATTTCTTGACCTTCCCAAGTGGCAATTTCATATGGTTCAGCTTAATCTTTAGACTGCTGTTCTAAGATGGAGAATCGCTTCAAGGTGAACTTGGGAGTTTGACCTCTGCAACTGTAATCTGGAGAGAACTAATCAGAAGTGCTTGTGTATATACTACAAGCCAGAATCCCTATAATGTGCGTTTGACCTTAGTCTTCATTGTGAACCGAACAAAATTCGAAGAAATAAAAAATCTAGCTTTAGAGATGGGCATTAGGAATGATTGCCCAATTATGTTGTTTAGTGACCTGAAAAAATGACTTTATATGCATGCGCTTACATTTTCCTATGCATTCAGAGTCTTTGAAATAGAACCCTGTAATGCTAGAATCAGAATTTTAATTGCATTGTTTGTAACCAATTGCAATGCTTACTGAAAAGATTTTGACAATGTGAACACCACAGTAGGGTTTTTAATTTAATATAATCAGTTCTAATTTCTGTGGCTATTAATTGGAAAGTTAAACAAATAAAGAGCATATGTCATGTGTATGCTTAAAGTTTTGTTCTTTCACTAAAGCATGGGTGTTTAAAAATGAAATCACTGTGCTAATTTTAATTTTCTAGCTCACAGTTTTATACCTGAGCTAACAAATGCCTGAAAGAGTGTAGTGTTTCTAAGGGACTTGAGTTTCAGTCCAATTGTTCAGCAGAATCCAAATGTTTGAATTGACAACTAATTAAAACTACATGTTGTTTTTAAAAATATGTTTGATGAAACCATACAGTAAAGATTCTGCTGTGAAAAGTTACAAAGTACAGGAAGTTATTGTTTTGAGGTTTCTCTACACTGGGCATCAACCCTATTGATGCCAGCTTGAGATCCTTTTAATTTTTTTTAAAGCTCACAATAGACACTCCAACTTTCTGCTCCAGCAGAGAAAGCTATTCAGATCTTTGTGAGAAGTTTTGTGTTTTTATTCTGTTTGAAATGGGGGGGGGGGGGGACACATCGTCAAACTTCCATATTAAAATCTGGTTGCAGCAGGTGCAGTGTTTAAAAGTTCTAGAGTCCTCTCGCCGTTCTCCTGTACAGCGTGATGACAGGAAGGGCATTTACAAAACAGCCCAAAGGAAAAGCTGACATAGCTTTTTAGATTATATCTCATTCTTCTTTTTCTTTTCTGTACAGCCTTTCTTTTATAGCACAGTTGAATCCCTAAATACTCCACTGCTTTTCATTGTTAGGTCACCTCTTAGGTTAGCCCGAGAAAGCCTGAGAAAAGTTCCACAGGAAAGATGCACTATTTAACGGAATTCAATCTCTCCCAATAGATTTGAATCACTAACATAAATGTATGAATGTAGATTATATCTCTGTAATGAGGCCTGAATCATTCTCAGTTACTTCAAAGGACTGAAATTCTACCTTCCTTTTTTAGCAGCAATAATCAGGTCTTAATGGGTTCCTTTATTAATTGTTTCTCTGCAACGATTGAAAAGGACAGTACAAGCTTCAGATTAGAGTGGTACCTACTAATTCTCAAAGGCTGTGTTTCTTTTTTTTTCTAACCTCTGGAAGCCATGCTTTATTTCTATGTCCTAAACATATCCAGTAATATTAGATTAAGTCTTTATTGGAGGAAATAGATGTGGCCTTTTGTTTAATGTGATGCCTTGAGGAGTTATTGAGGCTTTTAAAAGCAAGACCATGGCAGCAGCCACTGAAGAATCCTAAGCTGTAGCTATTCAGCCTCAGAGAAGCAGTTTGCGTATGTACTTCCAGATCCTTCGGTAGCTCTTCTGTTTGAGCAGTTTACATTTTAAGTATGTATTTCCTGGATTCTTTATGTTGCTTGGCACTATCTGTGGCTCAATTACAAGATGTGTGTTCTATTATGTGTGATGTAATTGACAGTGTCAGTAAGCTGCTTCAAATAATAATAAGTCAGGTCAAAAGTCAGCCAGGCTGTTCTACAAAGTAGACATGTGCAGGCCTTATTTTGAAGTCTGCAGTTTTAGTCTTCCGGGCTGTGTGTCCCAGCTCTTACTCCCTTTCCGATACGGAAGAGGCCAGTTTTAAGGCATTGTTGGAGCTTCTGGTCTTTTCCAGGATGAGGCTGGAGATGATGCGTATAGTCAGTGACATTTGGGACAAATCAAACAGTGATATCTTATTTTTTTAACAAGGGGTTTCAATTGAAAGGGAAAGAGGTCTTAAACCACAGAGAGCAGTGCAATACTTCAGAGCTAGTGGGAACTTTAGCAACAGACGAATCTACCTCATTCATTTTATAGCTGAATGAACAGATGCCCAAGTCACTCAGTGATAGAACAGAGTTTAGAACTCAGGGGCTGAGTCCTAATTTTAACAATCAGAGGCTGCTGTCCGAATTTTTTTGGTAACACCTGCCTTGTCTGTTTTCTCTTTCCCCCCCTCCCTGCTCCTTTCCTCCTTATCAATGACCACTCATCACTCTAATATGTCAGAGATGGCAGAGTGGAAATGATAAGAATGGTTAGGAGGCTTTACTTATGCAAAACCAATATATATTTGCTGGAAAAGATTAGGCAGAGAAAAGTAATAAAATAGCTCTGTGTTGAATTATTGAGTACCAGTTAATCAGCCAAATAAATATTGATATATATTTGGCAAAGGGGGGCTTTTTTATCAAAACTCGTGAAATGAACACAATTAGAAAGTAATGCATGCCATGTATTTTCAATGATTTTTTTCTATGTAATCTGGATGTATAAGTTCTCCTCTAGGAAATCCATGGCATCTTCAAAAAAAAGAGCAGATTTATAATTTGATTCTGCCTTCTCTAAGACTAAATCTCCATAAAGCAGTGTGATATTTCAAAGCATAGGTATTGGCTTAACTATTTTTTTTCAAAATTTGAAACTAAATTAAATGTTCTATTCCCAAGCTTTCAGACAGACTTAATGATCTGTTGTGGAGAATGAAAAATGGCTCAGGTAGTGACAAAGATCTTTTGAAGGGGAAAAAAAAAAAAACAACAACTATATAAGAATGTTTAAATTATACAATAAATCACGAAAGTTCTTGGAAACTCCACTCTGCCTCAATTGGCACGAAACACACCAAACATATTTGCACAAAGCTTCTGTTTGTCTCCTCCCAGCTGATGGTAAACAGAACCTTCCCTTGACAAAGCTGTGAAGTATGAAGAGTTCTGTTTGTTTTCTGTGTTTCCAGCTGTCCCTTTGTAGCGCTGTCCTTCCTTCCACCTCATGCCCTCTAGGTTTCTTAGTCCTGTATCCTTGATCAGAATTTTAAACACTCTGGTATCAGTAATTTATGTTTGTGACTCAGTTGGTACGTCATCACGTTTTCTTTAAAGGTGCAGTGTCTTAAAACAACAACAGACATTTATACATGTCTTTCTTCGTGCATTCATTTAACTGGTTTTGATTTAACTAAAGTTTATTGATACCTACTATGTGCCAGCTGGGCGTGCATGGTGAGGGATTTTGCAAATAACTAAGAGCAGCATCCCTTGTGAAAAGCATGAATGAATGAATGGTTTTAGGTGCTTTATTATTCATGAGAAATGAAGTAAAGTTATCTTAGGACCCAGAAAACATTTTGGAGGAGAAAATAGCCCCTGAATTTTTTTTTTCTGGTTGTCCTACTGCCTATAAAAAGAGCCGAAGGGAACTGTGTGACTTCTATTTTCTGGCTTCATGAAGGATCAGGGTTCCATCTTTTCCTGTGATGTGTCCCCGACACAATCCCTCACAGTTTCTCCTGTAGTCTGGGCAACTGGGCTACATCCTTTTTGCCAACAATGCAGCCTGACTTGTTGTCCTTGCCTTTTGTTCTCAGACTCCTGTATGCATATTTTGTGTTTTCCACCTTATTATTTTAATTCCTTCCCAGTAAGGGTTCCCTAATCTATATGCTGTCCTGTGTGCCTCCTATTAAAACATATATATTACCAAATATAATTTGACCTGAAACTCATTCTCCCTATCCGACAAAATTTGCCTCTGTTAAATAGACTTCCACAAAGAAGATTATCCACTAATTACTATTAGAAATATTATTGTGTTGGGAGAAGGCAATATTCACGGTTCTGGGTTTTTCGTAGATTGGTTCTCAGATCCGTTTCCTGCCCGTCTCTGCTCAGCTCTGTGTTAACGCCTGTGCATCACCAGTGTCAACTTGCAGTTAGTTTTCTTGGTGGGAGAATGGGATCTCCAGAAGATCAGAGCCCAGGAGAGAGAACTCTGGGTATTTCTTCCTCTCCTTCTCCTCTTCAATTGCCTGTGACTTTTCTGACATTGGCTGTGTCCTTCCAGATCCACATATCCTGCTGGATGACCCCTCCTCCAGGGATCCAACTTTCATTGGAGTCCCTGCAATATTATTTCCTCTCCTTGCCCCTTAAGTTCAAGGAGTGGTAACAGTTCCTCTCTGTTGCTGGTCTGCCATCATCATTCCTTGCTTGTTAATTTCCCCTACCTACACCTCCATGACTGGTAACTTTGTTCCAGTCTCTTCTTCTGGGTCAGTTGGGATAAATTCTGTGTCATAGTCAGGACACTAACTACAGTGCACATCTTCTGCAGTAAGTAACCAGTGAGGAATATGTTTTATATGTGTGCAAGGTAACAGAGGAGTGTAATTTAATACGAAGTGCATTGTGAAACATCTAGTGCTTGCTTGATATGCTATAATCTTTGAACTATGTAGAAGATAATGACACATGGCACTTGACCTCAAGAAATATGTAATCTAGTATTGAGTTTTGAATGATTATTGCAGAGATTTTTTTTTAATTTAGTGAATGACTTTGAGGTCTAAAAACATTTTGATTGCTAAATGTTCAATAAAATACTTTCACACAAATAACTAGAAAATGAATACAGTAAAGTAGAAATTATGTTCATAAATAGCATGCAATTGTGGAAAGCTGTAGTAAGAGCTCCATATTAAAATTACCTTTTTCTTTTCAGTTAACTATGAAAAATTTGAATGTTTCCTAATCTTTAAAATCATTATTTTTGTGTGAGTAAATTTGTTTCATTGAACTTTACTTATAGTTTAGTTAGAAGAGAAGGACGGAGGTAAATAGTATTATTTTCTAGCCTGCTTTGTTTTTATCTAAAGACAAGTCTTTAAAAATGGGTACGCAGCTAGCTTTGAATTTTTCAGTTAGGCATAAAAGCTGGGTACAGTACCAAAACTTGCAAGACAAACTATATATACAGATAATTTTGTGGATTGATCACTGCCTAGACAATTCCATAAATTTCACAAATAACTTTTCACAGAAATTAACATAACCCAGAATTTATGGAGCTCAGATCAAGCCTTTGTCTTCTTCTCCCCTTTGTCTATCGTCTCCCCTTATCAGCATGAACAGTTATAAAATTGTGAACCTTTATAGTTGGAAAAGACGTTAAATTTCTTAGTTCTGCTGCCCTTGCTTCACAGGTGGGGTGTGGGAGGAAGAAAGAGAACAAAAAGGAGGAGTGGGAGGAGGAGAAGGAGGGAGAGCAGCTGGAGGCCGGTGGCCTGGGAAGATGAAGCAAACTGCCTAGGGTGACAGGGCTAGTAGTAATGAACTACTACGCCTGCACGAAACTAGTGAATTGCAAGAAAGAGCCATATACTTAAAAGATGTAGTACACTTGCAAGAACAACAGTGGCCCCTGCTGAAGCTGTGGGATAGGGAGGAAGAACATTTCCTAATGTTCGGGGCGTTTAGCAGGTTTTTTGGAAAATTCTCAGAGTTTATTCCAACTTGTGCCTTTAGGAGAGCACGTCCTTGTGGTTGAGAACATCCTAGACTATCCGTGAATTAGGAGAGCATTTCAATAAATTGCTTGAAGTCTAGCTAAGGGATAAAGAGACTGCCCTCAGGATAATAGTTCAAAAGTATGTCATTTTAAAATTAATTTGTGCTCAAGTATCTACAATGGCTCCTTCTTGCCTATACCATTCTGGCTTTCACATTCCTGTTTCAGTTGTCAGTGGGGTTTGGCTATTTTGATTTGATGTATTTAAATTTATTGGGCAAAGGGAGAAAGGACTTAGAAAACTTTTTGGCTAACTTGTGAGAAAGAAATACTGTTTTGCCTTTAACCAAAGTCATGCTCATTTGTGGGTGGATTAGGGTATATTCTTCCTACTTTATAGCACTAGATAGCAATGTTTCCTGGATTTATTTACGTAGCTGGTATTATTTTTACTGTTTTACCTATTTTCACCATGTTTAAAAATAGGGAAATGTATATGAGAAGTAGTTTATTCTTGTATTTTTTGCAATTAGAAGTATAACTGTGAGAAGTTACCTTACTCATTTATTAAACATACATACACAAATACTCCTCTTCAAGCACCTCTTCTTAGACATCTGGTCTTTTTTTTTTTTTTTTTTTTTTTTTAAATACAGAGCCTGTCAGATTATTTGGAATTGATTGAAAAATAGTTTTTTTTTTTTAAAACTCCAAAGCGTGAATTAAGAAGAGGGCCAAGAGCTAACATGGCCCATTTTCATTTTTCCCTGTTTTATTGAGAAATAATTAACATGCATCAGTGTAAGTTTAAGGTATGCAGCATGATGATTTGACTTACATATACTGTGAAATGCTTACCACAGTGGGTTTAGGTAACATCCATCATCTCATATAGATACAATAAAAAGAAAAGAAAAAATGTATTTCTCCTTGCGAGAGAACTCCTAGGATCTGTTCTTTTAACAACTTTCCTGCTTATCATATAGCAGCATTAACGTTGTTCATTACATCCCTAGTACCTGTTTACAACGGGAAGTTTGTACCTTTTGACCACCTTCCTCCAAATACATGAACAGCTTTTGCACTAGTTCAATATTTACTTATAACAGATTAATGTTATTTATATGAATTGGTGCTGGGTTCTTTCTCTTTTGGAGGTCAGCTTCTAGATTGATAGAAATAAGCCCAGTAAAAGAATTGCTTAGTACAACTGGGAAAGCAGCCCATTATAATTGGAAGGCAACTTTGGATATTTGATTTATCAAAGAAATTTAAGTGCCGTACAAGAATAAACATGTGAGTTCGTCGTCTTTGACAAATAACAGAGGGAAGCAGAAAGGAGTATTGACCTTAGATGTATGTGTTGGAGTCCAGGAAGGTGAAGAAACCTGTTTCAGCGGCAGAGCCAGGACCCCTCTTTGGACACTCACCTGTGAATAGAAAAGTCCTGGGTACCCAGTCTGAGGACTCTGAACTTCAGAAATATCAGTATCGAAGTTTGGGGGTATCTGTTTTGGGAGGATCTAAGGAGTAAGGACAGTGGTTCTTTACATTGATGTTCCTGGATTTTTCTCTTTCAGGTGCCTGATTTTATTCTTCCAGAAAGTTCTGGGTTCTGAATACATACTCAAACGCATGTCCTCTGCTTCTTTATTCCTTTCCTAAACGTAGACACTTGTTCTGCATAACTGCCTCTTCCATTTAGTTATTAATACTACCACAGTAGTAGTAATGACAGCCTTTTGCCCTAACTTGAGGGCTTGCTCTATGTGCCAAGTTGCTCCTCCCTTTCTTTTGCTTGGGGTAGAGACCTGACTCTTGAGCTAGTTTTGTGCCAAGATTAAATACAATTTGGTTTTTTTGCTTAGAAATCTAGGGCTGGATGGCAGCGGACAGATTCTACATAATGAGTGGAGAAAAAGCCTTTTTAAGCTACCCGAGGACATTCCCAGTAAGCACTTGGGGCGTCTTTCAGTGAGGATTCTTAACACCAGATCCCAATCTGAGCACTGAAGGCCTGAGGGATGATGCCAAATCATTTTTTCAGAGAACAATGGGGGCCGCGAGAGGGGAAAAAAATCCCTATGGACTCATTGTTATGAGTTAGAATTTAGGTAGCAAACTTTGCTGCTGTTTTCAACTCTGTTTTTGAATTTTAAGTTTGTTGGTTGACTTTCTGTTAGTGCATTTTTAAATTGAGTAAAATTTTAAATTACAACAAACTCAGTAAACCTAAGGACAGGATCTCCCATTCTCAAACTTCAAAAGAAAATTGTCCGTGAGGTTAAAAAAAATTAGAACTAAGCAAAGCCAGGGGGGAAATGTGACTAGTTTATCTTTTGGTAAATAAGCAAGGGAAATGAAATACAGACAGCAAGGAAGCCACATATTTGGTAAAGATAAAAACCTCAGATTTTTTTTTAAATAAAGCAACTTCCAGATTTAGCAATATAAAGTATAATTAGTTTTGGTACTTAGGAACATTTTATTGATAAACACTACCCTTTTAGGACTACTGAAAATGCACAAGACTGTATCCACATGACAGCAGACGAATGTTTTAGGAAGAAATGAATTGTGTAAAGGTTTGGGAGCCAGTTTCATTTACATAATATTTTGTCTTAAAAATATTTGCTTCTGTCATTTGGAGGGATTTTTTTTTTTTTGTTCCTTCCTATCTGACTTGTCTTTATTACCAAGTGAATTTTTCAAAGCCACCTCACTAAGTGGCAATTAGGGAAAATTAGAAATTTGTGGCTGGCATTATGTTGGTGGAGGATAAAGAGAAAGCTGGGTATCCCTCAGCTCCCGTCAGGAAAGAGCAGAAGCTGGAAGTAAATCCCAGGTGGGGAGGGATGAGGTTGAGGTGAACCGTTTTGTCACAGTGGCTGTCTCCTACAGGGGCGCAGTGAAGGGAGGCTGGTGTGCAGATGGAGGGGATCCCATCTAGATCCCTATCTTTCATCAAAGCAGCTGTAAGACTGACAGCCGGAGCCCAGGGAGCTTTCCCCTTGGGTAGAGAGAAGCAGGTGAGGCACTGTCCTCAGTTCTAAATGTGTGAGGCTCCTGTGGAAGGAACTGGAAGATTAGACAGGGACAGGACCCATGGGAGTGGTTGCCCCCTGCCCTACATTTTGCAAAGAGAACCATTTTAAGAGCCTTTACATAAATCATCACTATTTTCTTATGATGTTTTATCTTCAGCACTACTGTACAGAGACTAGTAAAGCTAATAAAAAGTAACATGTTTTTGTTGGAGAGGCAGATCATCTTTAACCAGTAGATTTTTAATGATTTTTCATTTAAAAATGTCTTAAAATGCATAGAAAGGAAAGGGGATGTCTTTTAAATTGAGCAATATTTTGAAGCTCAACTCAGCCTTTGACTCAGGAGATGTGTATGCTATTTGCTGTTGGATGTTATTCTGGGTTTATCTTCTGACCAAGGTGTATTTCCCGGTGCTGTTTCTTACAGGAAGATATTTAGTTTCTTAGCCTTTACTTTCAAGGCTTTCATTACTAGTGGAGAATGCTGAGTCTGTCCAGATATGAGTAAAATGTGGAATGACAAATGACTGATAACCTGTGTTTTAATTATCTCCTCTGATAGTGTCTTCTACAACGTTCACCTGAGGAGAAAAGAACAATTGAGAATATTCGTCAGACTCACATAGTGTGTAATTACGACATTGTCAGGTGAAAAAAGAGGGATGTGCATGAGACCTAGAAGTTAGGAAATCTAGATTATATTTCTGGTTCTGACACAAACAATTGTGAGACCTAGGGCTAATATTTAGGCAAAGGGATAAATAACTTCTGGCTTTAAAATTCTCTAACATATGAGGCCCAGAATAACAAAGGTTATATTTTTTCAGTACTGCACTGTGGATGATATTAAACATTGGTAGTGTGATCGTGTCACTGAGGTTATCTTCTGGAATCATGGAGTAATAGAACTGAAATGCCCATCTAATACCAAACTCTCTTTTCATTTTTTCCTCCATAATTGCACATGAGGCAACTATGGTCCATAAAGGAAAAATTACTTGCCCAATATTATCCAGGTAATTACTGACAGAACCTTAGAAGCTGTGTACCCAAACTTCCCAATATTCTTCTCACTATATCCATCTCTTAAAGCAAAAATAATGTAAAATTGTTTTTTTAGGAGGATAGTAATAGAGTGAGAAATATACTGAGTAAATGTAAATGTGGAGTAAGGGGAACTCTGACTAAATAGATTTTTAAAGATCTTATGCAAGCTACTATAAAAAAGACTGGCAAAAATCCAGGTACTTTAGGATGAGAAGGGGTTAGAAGTCAAGTATCTGATACTTGATTAACCATAGGCATCGCTGATGAGACCACTGTGTTTGATGATATATATTTATAATACTTTATTTTATTTCTTTAACATTTTTTAAGTTTATTTATTTTGAGAGAGAGTGTGCACTTGTGAGTGGGGTAGGGGCAGAGAGAGAGGGAGAGAGAGAATCCCAAGCAGAGTCCATGCTCAACAGAGCCCAACATAGGGCTCGAACTCATGAACCATGAGATCATTGAGCCAAAATCAAGAGTCAGACACTTAACTAAGTCACCCAGGTGCCGCTATAATATTTTCGAGGTCCAAAGACACTGAAATGATCAGCAGTTGAAAGTTCTAGGTCAATTGGAACTTTTGAAAAGAAATTGTCAAAAAACTGCATGAATGAGCAGGACAATGATACAATCTTTCATCAGGTGATTTCTAGGAATTTATTCCAAGAAAATAATCCTTGGCCTTTCCTTTCATCTGTGTGGAAAGATGACTTAATTTTTAATATCATTCTCACTCTTGAACTAACTGGACTTCATCCCTAACTATTTTGGTCATGTCTCCTCTAGGGTACTTCTTTAAATAAAGAAGGTTGCTTATATAATACTGGGTGTTTCTTGTTTTTAATATACTTTCTTTGTTTTTTTTTTTTTTTTTTGAGAAAATTTACCATAGACCTTTTAGAAAATCATAGTCTAATGATATCCATTTAACTGTGTATTTTCTCAATATGATTATATATCAGTCCATATACTTCCCCGGCTAGAGTACTCTCCCTGTTCCTTGTATATCCATGTTTAGAATGTTCATACCTTGGAATTCTTAAACAACACTAATCACACTCCCATTTCAGTGGCTATACAGTTGGATGAAAATAAATCAATTTTTACTTTATAAATTTTCCAATACTATTTTCATAAAATTATCTAGTAATTAATTTTAACAGCACCACATTGCACAATTCTGGGACCTATCATTCCTATGTTAGTCTATGTGAAAAGTATCTCCTGGTATTTTGCAATTCAGAGTTTTATGTAGCAGACACTATTGGCTGCCTATCCAAGAATCATCACCAGCTTTTCCCTTTGTGACATAGTCTCTAATTTATTTGGTGAACCCACCCTTCTCCCCAAGTCCATGTAAACTCACTAAGTCAAACATAAATATACCATTGTGTTTGCTGAACGGACCCTAGCTGAAGATAAAATAACTGTGCTGGGATTTGAGCTACTAAAGAATTTGTCTCCAACTTGAATCCAATTAAGGTAATCAGTAATATAACACGATCCTCAGCATATCATTCACAGTATCTAGTATCTAACCCAAGTTCACTTAATGTGTGACGAATCAGAAATATGTGATCCTTTCTCAAGAGAAAGGACACTCAGGAGATACCAATGCAAGAGTGACCCAACTGTTGAAAGTAGTAGAAAGACTGCAAAGAGTTGTACTCAATGAGGTAAATTAAGATAAAGGAAAATATACTCACAATGGTTTAAAAGGTGGGAAATCAAAGCAGAGAGATAAAAAACATTCAAAAAAAGAAGCAAATAGAAATTCTGAGGCTGAAAGGAAAAACACAACATCCTTACTAAAAATGTCACTTAATAATAGAATGGAAATTTCAAAGGAAAGAATCAGTGAAGCTAACTAGGAAAATGGTAATGATCTGGAGTATATAGAGGAAAAGATTTTAAAACCATAAAAAGAGACTCTGGGACTTATAGCGTAATATTATAAGTTCTAATATATGTGTAATTGGTATGCCAAAGGGGAGAAAGGAGAAAATATGACAAAAAGAAGGAGGAGGAGGGGGAAGAAGAGAAGAAATAGTGGCTAGAGTTCTGAAAGACACAAAGTTACAGATTTACAGAAGCTATAAATCTGTAATTTTACTCCCAGACTCAAATGAATAATAGCTCCATATCTCCTAAGTAAATCAAATTATTAAAGAAGATTTTACCACAAAGTAAACTACAGACCCAGATGGTTTCCCTAATGAATTCCAAGAAACATTAATGGAGAAAAAGCCCCAATATTACACTAAACATTTCATGAAAAAGAGGACAAATTGCTCCCAAATTATTTTATGAAACTAATAGTCTAAGATATTGAAAAAACAAAGGAAACCAAAGACCAGTATTTCTTGGGAATATAGGCAACGAACAAAATATTAGCACAACCAAATTTAGCACAAAAAAACATTAAACCTTTACTACGCAGGATTTAAAAATGCTTTTTATAAACATTTAAAATTATAAATCAGACATTAAATCTTGACTAAATAGGGTTTAAGAATTCCCCTTTTAAACATTTAATATAAATATGTAAGTCACTGTATTAACAGAATAAAGGAGAAAAATATTTCAATAACTGCAAAGAAAAAATTTGAGAAAATTCACCCATATGTGATAAAAATTTCCAGCAAAGAATAAAAGGTGATTTCCTTAATATGATAAATGACGTATGTAAATATAGTTACTATCATACACGATAAAATATTGAATATTTTCCCCTAGATGTTGGAAACAAGGCAAAAATACACATGGACACCACTTTTATTTAACATTCGTTGGAAGTCCTAGTATTCGTTGGAATAAGACAGGAAATAAACATCTTATTTTTTAAAATATTTTTTAACATTTTATTCATTTTTGAAAGGCAGAGAGAGACAGAACGTGAATGGGGGAGGGACAGAGAGAGAGGGAGACAGAATCCAAAGCAGGCTCTAGGCTCTGAGCTGTCAGCACAGAACCCGATGTGGGGCTTGAACTCATGGAACGCAGATCATGACCTGAGCCGAAGTCGGCTGCTTAACCGACTGAGCCACTCAGGCGCCCCAAAATAAACATCTTAATTGCCTTTAATTCAAGGTGGTATGACTGTTTATATAGAAAATCCTAAGGAATCTACAAAAATACTAGAAATTAAATCTATGATGCAGGACACTAAGCCAATATGGAAAAAACCTATGTACCTTTCTTTACAAACTAGCAGGAACAATTGAGAAATAAAGTATAAAAAAATTCCATTGGCAATCATGTCACAATACATACAGTGCTTAAGAGTAAATTAAACAGTAGATGTATGATATCTCTCCACGGAAAACAAAACATTTTTAAGAGAAATTAAGACCTACATAAATGGAGAGATATACCTTATGATTTGAAAGATTCAGTATTTTTAAGACATTAATTCTCTCAAAATCTGTAGATTCAATGCAATCCTAACCATAGTCTTAGCAGACTTAACTTGTAAAAACCTACAACTGATTCTAAAATATATATTGCAATCTAAAAATATATTTAAAGCCCTTTTCAAGAAGAATAAAAGACTGTAATTCTGTATCATAAAGACAGCATGGGATAGACAAAAAAAAATTGACAATGAAATGGAAGAGAAATCTCAGAAACAGATCTATACTTGTGTGGTGATTTTATTTTCAACAAAATTAGATAAGCAATCCAGTGGTAGAGGAAAGTATTTTCAACAAATGATGTTGTAATAACTGGGAATCCAGATTAAAAATTAAAAAAAATTTAATTGAGATTGAGGATTTGCAGGCCAGCGTGTGAGCAGCTCAGAAGTCACAACAGCTATCCTAAAAACAAAAATCTGGACAAACTGAAAAATCAGCAGCTCTTCTTAGATCTTTTAGAAAAATGAGATCACAGATAAAACCACTGCCGCAAATATTGGAGAGACAGAGAGGCAAGGAAACAGAACTTACCAGAACAGAAATCCATGAGCAGGTATCCCCACTGGAACCAGTACCAGGGCAGGGAAATATGACAGTAATTGACAAGTGTTAGAGGCTATGTGTATACAACTCTGAGAGTTAAAAACTATGGGGACCTGGTCATAGAAGGCCTCCCACACTTCTATGAGCTTTACTTCCAGGAGCTCTATCAGGTCCTCAGAGTGAATATTGGAGAAAAATCTCAGGCTTTGACAGGCAGAAGGAATAGGAACCATGTTTAAATATACCAGAAAATTCCGTTCTTCATAATGAGGTGTTTTCTCAGGAAAAACTATTTTATAAGAGTGTAACCTTCTGAGTTTTAATTCAACTTCAGTAAGCCCTAGCTTTAAATACAGGGGAAGGGAAATAGCCAATTCTAGCCTCCGCTAGCCATACTATTCCACCTAAGAGCAGGAAGATATACTGAGAAGTAATGGTGAAGTTCATAGTCCAGGGGCATAGATTCACCAAAAGGCAGATGCAATCCTAGGACTGTAGAATGCTTCTTCTCTTCCCCACACCTTGTCATTACATTACTAAAAGCCTATTTACCACAGCCCCTTTACCAAATACATCATGTCTGCCTTTCAACACAAAATTACAAGACATGTTAAAAGGCAAAAAATATTGTTTGAAGAGGCTGAACAAGCATCAAAACCGGAGTCAGATAAGGCAAGACTATAGTGTTCATTGGAGAAGGAATCTTTAAAACATATATTAATATGCTAGAAAATGATAGATAACATATAAGAATATAGAGGTAATGTGAGCAGAAAGATGGAAATTCTAAGAAAATAAAAAATAAATGATAGAGAACAATAACAAAAAACTGTAATAGAAATGAAGAATGCCTTTGATGGACTCATTAGTAGACAGACATGGCTGAGAAAAGAATCACCTAGCTTGAGGATATGACCATAGAAACTTCTAAAACTAAAAAGCAAGGGAAAAGAAAGAATGAGAAAAAAATGATTAAAAAAAAAGATCCAAGAACTGTCGGATAACTATAAAAGGTATAACATATACATATTGGGAATACTAGAAGTGGAAAAAAAAAAAAAGAGAAAGGAACAGAAGCAATAATGACTGAAAATTTTCCCAATTAATGTCGGAAACTAAATCACAGATTCAGGAGCCTTGAAGTGTACTAAGCAGGAGATACCAACAAATCTACATTTAAGCATGTTTGGTTTAAACTTTAGAAAATCAAAGATTAAAAAAATTTCTTTTGGAAGAAGCCAGAAGAAAAAAAATACATATAGGGGAAAAGATAAAAATTACATCTGACACCTCACAAACCATGTAAGCAAGAAGAGAATGGAGTGAAATATTTTAAAATATTAAGAGAAAAAAAGCTGCCAACATAAAGTTATGTACCCTGAAAAATGACCCTTCAAAAGTGAAGGAGAAACTTTTTTCACACAGAAACTCAGAGAATTTGTTGCTAGTCTGCCTAGTAAGAAATGTTAAAAGAAACACTTCAGAGAGAAGGGAAGTGGTGTAGGTCAAAAACTCTGATCTACATTAAAAAAAGAAGAAGAACATCAGGTGATAAAGGTAGATCTTTTATTTTTCTTATTCTTTATTTTTTAAAAATTAATGTTTATCTTTGAGAGAGAGACAGAATGCGAGTGGAGGAGGGGCAGAATCTGAAGCAGGCTCCAGGCTCTGAACTATCAGTCAGCACAGAGCCAGATGCAGACTCAAACTCACAAACCTTGAGATCATGACCTGAGCCAAAGTTGGAGGCTTAACCAACTCAGCCACCCAGACACCCCTATGTTTCTTATTCTTAATTGATATATAACAGTTCAAAATCATAGCTACTATGTATTTGATTATACACACATATATTTATATATGCTAATGTGTGCTTATTTATAGGAAAAATGAATGACAGTAATGATACAAGAGATAGGAGAGAAGAATTAAGAGTATTTTGTTATTAAAAGATACTTGTATTACCTGTGAAGTGGCATAATGTTATTTGAAAGTGGACTTAGATTAGTTGCAATGTATATTGTGAATTAAGGACAACACTAAAAAAAAAGTGATTGATATGCTAAGAAGAAAACATGGAATCATACAAAATACTTAGTGCCACAAAGTATATGAGAAAGTATGGAAGACAAAAACAGGAGCAAAGAATAGGGCAACAAATAAAAACAGTAGCAAATATAGTACATATTAATTCTATTATATGAAAATCACCTTACATGTCAATGGTTTGAAAGACAGATTGTGAGTGGATCTAAAAACAAGACCCAACAATATGTTGTCTATAAGAAACCCACTTTATTTTTTTATTAAAACAAAAATGTTTTTAATGTTTATTCATTTTTGAAAGACAGAGACAGAGCATGAGCAGGGGAGGGGTAAAGAGAGAGGGGGACACAGAATCTGAAATAGGCTCCAGGCTCTGAGCTGTCAGCACAGACCCCAGTGCGGGACCTGAACCCATGAACTGTAAGATCATGACCTGAGCTGAAGTCAGATGCTTAACTGACTGAGCCACCCAGGCACCAGGCACTGACCCCCACCATTCATTCATTCATTCATTCATTCATTTATTTATTTAAATATATGTGTGTGTGTGTGTTTGTGTGTATACGTGTGTGTGTGTGTGTGTGTGTGTGTGTGTATATATATATATATATATATATATATATATATATATTTTTTTTTTTTTTTTTTTTTACTTTATATCCAAGTTAGCATATAGTGCAATAATGATTTCAGGAGTAGAATCTAGTGATTCATCGCCTACATACAACACCCAGTGCTCATCCCAACAAGTGTCTTCCTTAATGCCTCTTGACCATTTAGCCCATCCCCCTACCCACAATCCCTCCAGCAACGCTTATTTTGTTCTCTATATTTAAGGATCTCTTATGTTTTGTCCCCTCCCTATTTTTTTTTAATTTTTTTTAATGTTTATTTATTTTTGAGAGAGACAGAGACAGAATGCGAATGGGTTAGGGGCAGAGAGAGAGGGAGACACCGAATCTGAAGCAGCTCCAGGCTCCAAGCTGTCAGCACAGAGCCCAACGTAGGGCTCAAACTCCCAAACTGTGAGATCATGACCTGAGTGGAAGTCGGTCGCTCAACCGACTGAGCCACCCAGGCGCCCCTGTCCCCTCCCTGTTTTTATATTATTTTTGCTTCCCTTCCCTTATTTATTTTTAACGTTTATTTTTGAGAGAGAGAGAGAGAGAGAGAAGGGCAGAGCATGAGTAGGGGAGGGGAAGAGAGAGATGGGAGACACAGAATCTGAAGCAGGCTTCAGGCTCTGAGCTGTTGGCACAGTGTCCAACGCGGGGCTCAAATTCATGAGCCGCAAGATCATGACCTGAGCTGAAGTTGGACACTTAACTGACTGAGTCATCCAGGTGCCCCACGAAACCCACTTTAAATATAAAGACACATATAGATTAAAAGTAAATTAATGGAGAAAGTTCTACCATAGTAACATTAATCAAAATGAAGCTGCAGTAGCTATATGTTTGAAAGAGTAGACTTAAGAGCATGGAGAGTTATCAGAGATAAAGAGGGGCATTACATAATGATAAAAGGGTCAGTACACCAAGAAGATCTAAGAATCCTGAATGTGTATGCATCTAATAATAGAACATCAAGCTACTTGAGGTAAAAACTGATAGAACTACAAGGAGAAATAGATGAATCCATTATTATATTTGGAAGATTTTAAAAATATTCTATCAGAAATGGCAGATCCAGTAAATAGGATATCAGTGAGGATAGTTGAACTCAGCAGTACTATCATTCAACTAGATAAAATTGACATCTGTAGACTATTTCATCCCACAACAGCAGACTAAATACTCCTTTCAAACTCACATGGAATATTCACCAAAATGAATCATATTCTGGGTGATAAAACACATCTTAACAAATTTAGAAGAGTAGAAATCATGCAATGTCTACTTTCAGGCTAAAGTGAAATTAAATTAGAAATCAATAACAAATAAAATAGCTATAAAAAATCTGTAAAATCCCCAAATACTTGGAGATTAAACAATAGACTTCTAAATAAAACATGGTTCAAAAAAGAAATATCAAGAGGAATTTAAAAATGTTTTGAATTAATTGAAAACACAATTTATCAAAATTTGTGGGATATAGTAAAGGCACTGCTTAGAGGGAAATTTATAGCATTGAATGCATATATTAGAAAAGAAGAAAGATCTAATATCTAAGCTTCCATGTTAGGAAGCTAAAAAAAAGCAGATTAAATTTAAAGAAATAAAAAAATAATATACTGGAAAAATAAATGAAATGGAAAATGGAAAATGGAAAATAATAGAGAAAATCAACAAAATCATAGCTAGTTCTTTGAAAAGATCAATGAAATTGGTAACACTCTAGCTACACTAACTAAAAAATAAGAAAGCAGTCATGAATTATTGATATTATTGAGAAATAAAAGGAGAGTCGTTCCTATAGATCTGATGAATGATAAAGGATAACAAAGGAATATTATGAACAACTCTCTGCCCCGAAATTTGATAATCTAGATGAAATGGATCAACTTCTTGAAAGTCATAATTTGCCAGAACCAACACAGGAATAGACAATCTGAGTAGGCCTGTATCTGTTAAATAAGTTGAGTCAATAATTAATAACCTCCCAAAACAGAAAGCACCAGGCCCAAATGGATTCACTGGTGAAGTCTGCCAAACATTAAAGCAGTAGATTAAATACATTCCCCACAATGTGCTTCAGAGGCTAGAACCAGAGGGAATATTCCCTAACTCATTTTATGAGGCCACCATACCCTAATACCAAACCAGACAAAGATATTACAAGAAAAGGAAACTACAGATCAATATCTGCCATGAACATCGATGCAAAAATATTTGACAAAATATTAGCAAGTCAAATCCAACAATGTATGAAAATAGTCATATACCACAAGCAAGTGAGATTTATCCCAGGTGTGCAAGGCTAATTGAACACTCAAAAATCAATATAATCCATCATATCAACAGACTGTAGAAGAAAAAAAAATCACATAATCGTATAGATAGATGCGTAAAAAGCACTTGACAAAATCCAATATCCACTCATGGCAAAAACTCAGCAAACTAGGAATAGAAGGAAAACTTCCAAAACTTGATAAGAACATCTACAAAACACCTTCAGCTGACATCATAGTTAATGGTGAGAAACTCAAAGCTTACCCACCAAGACCAGGAACATGGAAAGGGTGTCCCCTCTTACCCACTGCTTTTCAACATTATACTATCAGTCCTAACTAATGCAATAACACAAGAAAAGAAAATGTGTACAGAATAGGAAGAAAGAAAACTCTTAGTAGATAACATGATTGTCTATGTAGAAATTTTTAAAAATCAATAAAAAAAACACTTCATGGAGCTTAAGCATTTATAGTAATATTGCAAGATACAAGATTAACATACAAAAGTCAACAACTTTTCTGTATGCCAGTAATTAGTGGAATTTGAAATTAAAAACACATTTACATTAGCATCTCTCAAATGAAATACTTAGTTATAAAACTAAACATGCACAAGATGTAAATGAGAAAATCTACAAAACTCTGATGAATGAAACCAAAGAACGTCATAAATGGAGAAGTGTTCCATATTCATGGATAAGAAGGATAAATATTGTCAAGTTGTCAGTTTTCCTTAACCTGATCTGTAGATTCCATAAAATCCTAGTTAAAATCTCAGCAAGTTATTTTGTAGATATTAACGAGCTGGTTCTAAAGTTTACATAGGCAAAAGACCCAGAATAGTCAACACAATAATGAACAAGAAGAACAATTGGAGGACTCACACTACCTGACTTCAAGACTTATTATAAAGCTACCAGTAATCGAGACAGCATGGTATTGGTGAAAAGATCAACAAATATATCAGCGAAACAGAATAGAGATCCCAAAGGTAGACCCACAAAAATACTGTCAACTTATCTTTGACAAAGAAGCAAAAAAAAACAATACATGGAGCAAAGATAGTCTTTTCAATATTTGGTGCCAGAGCAAGTGGACATCTACATGCAAAAAAATAAATAAAAATAAATAAATCCAGACACAGACCTTGCACCTTCACAAAAATTAACTCAAAATGGCTCATAGGGAGGCGCCTGGGTGACTCAGTTGGTTGAGTGTCCAACTTCGTTCGGCTCAGGTCATGATCTCATGGTCTGTGAGTTCGAGCCCTGCTGTCAGCACAGAGCCTGGAGCCTGCTTCAGATTCTGTGTCTCCCTCTCTCTCTGCCCCTCCCCGGCTCATGCGCTCTCTCTCTCTCTCTCTCTCTCTCTCTCTCTCTCCCTCTCTCTCTCTCTCTGTGTCAAAAATAAATAAACATTAAAAAAATTTCTTAAAAAATGGATCATAGGTCTAAATGCAAAACACAAAACTATAAAACTCACAGAAGATAACCATGGAGAAAAGTTAGACGCCTTGGGTATGGCAGTGACTTTTTAGAAACAACATCAAAGGCAAGATCCATGAAAGAAAGAATAGAGAAGCTGGGCTTCCTAATAATTACAAACATGCTCTGCAAAAGAGAGTGTCAAGAGAATAAGTTGACAATACAGACTGTGAGAAAATATTTTTCAAAAGATATATCTAATTAAGGACTGTTATCCAAAACATATAAAGAAAGTTTAAAACTCAAAAAGAAAATGAACAACCTGATTTAAAACTGGGCAGGTTACTTTGACACCTCACAGAAGAAGATGTACAGGGGCATCTGGGTGGCTCAGTTGGTTATCTGACTTCAGCTCAGGTCATGATCTCATGGTTTGTTAGTTTGAGCCCTGCACTGGGCTCCATGCTGACAGTGTGGAGCCTGCTTAGGATTCTCTCTCTTTCCCTCTCTCTGTCCCTCCCCCAGTCACGCTCTCTCTCTCTCTCTGTCTCTCTCTCATAAATAAATAAATAAATTAAATAAATAAATAAATAAATAAATAAATAAATAAACAAACAAATAAATAAAATAATACACAGAGAGCAAGTAAGTACATGGAAAGTTAATTGACATCATGTTACTAGAGAATTCCAAATTAAGACAGCAAAAAAGACAGGCGCCTGGGTGGCTCAGTCGGTTGAGCGTCTGACTTTGGCTCATGTCATGATCTCGTGGTCTGTGAGTTTCAGCCCCGCATGGGGCTCTGTGCTGATGGCTCAGAGCCTGGAGCCTGCTTCGGGTTCTGTGTCTCCCTCTCTCTCTGACCCTCCCCTGCTCATGCTCTGTCTCTCTCTCTCTGTCAAAAATAAATAAAACATTAAAAAAATTAAAAAAAAAACAGCAAAAAAGATCCCATACACCTATTAGAATAGTAAAAATTCAGGATACTGACAGCACCAAATACTGGCTAGGATTTGGAAAGAAGAACTCCAATTCATTGCTGGTGGGAGTGCAAAGTGGTACAGTCACTTTAGAAGACAGGCAGCTTCTTACAAAACTAACCCTATGCTTACCATGTGATCCAACAATCATATTTCTTGGTATTTATTCAAATGAATTTTAAAATTTATGTTTACACAAAAACCTTCACACAGACATTTATAGCAGCCTTATTCATAAAACTGCCAAAACTTTGGAGCAACCAAGACGTACTTTATTAGTGAATGGGTGAATAAACTCAAATACACCCAGAGAATGGAATATTATTCAGCACTAAAAAGAATTGAGTTATATCAAGCCATGACAGACATGGAGGAAACTTAAATGCATATTACCAAGTGAATGAAGCCAATCCAAAATGGCTACATACTGTGATTCCAACTGTATGACATTCTAGAAAAAGTAAAACAATGGAGACAGTAAAAATAATCGGTGGTCACCAGTCTTGAGTAGGAGAGAGAGAGAGAGAGAGGAACAGGCAGAGCACAGGATTTTTACGCTAGTAAAACTAGTGTGCAGACTGTAATGGTGGATACATGTCATTATCCATTTGTTAAACCCCATAAAATGTACAGCACAGAGAATGAATCCTAATGTAAACTATGAGCTCTGGCTGATAACAATGTGTCAGTTATAACAAATATACCACTCTGGTGCAGGATGTTGATAGTGGGGGTAGGTTATGCATGTGTGGGGACAGATTGTCTATGGGAATTATTAAGAAATGCAGTCTCATACATTCAGTCTTTTGATCCCTACTCTTCTGTAAAACAACGAGCCTTGGGCCTGCAGCACTAACTTACCAACAGGTAAAGAACTGCACAGCCTGTGCTAGATTTACCACCTTGTAGCGGGAAATTGTTTTTCCTGTTTCAGGAGCAGTGCGTGTTCCTTTGTTCTGCTTAAGCATGGAAGTCGTTGGCCCTCAGCGAGTCCACCAGCTTTGAGTATTTTAGACTCCACAAGGTGGGGGGGGGGGGGTCAGGACTTTTTTTTTTTAACCATTGCTAGAGAAGGATGTAAGTAAGCAAACTGTCCTGTATTGGCTGCCAGGAGAGACCTGTTGGCCATGGGTCACACCCTGTATTGAAGCTGATCTTTCTCTGTCTCTTTATGTAAGTAAAGTATTATTCCATCCAGTGCTTAACTGTGTTGTGTTTTCCTTGGTGACTCTAATATTAAGATTCAGTGGACAGAAGTATTTGTAGTCCTGCCCTAAGATTGGTAACAGGTAGTGCACAGTATGCTGACAGGAGCTCTCTCTACTTTCTGTTCAATTTTGCTGTGAACCTGAATTGCTCTAAAAATAAAATGTATTAAAATGCACTTTAAATGTGTGTGTGTGTATGTATATACATATATATATCTATGTATATATATAAATATATAATAAAATATATTATAAAAAAAGAAGTAGCTTAACTCTACCTCACTATACATAAAACTTAATTCAAGATGAGTTATTAGCCTAAATGCAAAAGCTTAAATCATCAAACTTTCAGGGGGAAAAAAAAGCCAGGAGAATTTCTTCATTGTGTATATAAGCAAAAGTTTCTAAGGTTACAGAAAGCAGTAACTATAAAAATTGATAAATTATACTTTATTGAAAGTTAAAACTTATGCTTGTCAAAATACACAATTAACGAAATGAATCGGCAAACCACAGATGGGGGGAAAATATACACAAAGCATTCATCTGACAAAGAAGTGGTATATAGGATATAGAAGGAAACCCTATAATTCACTAAGCAAATAACAACCCAATTAAAAATGAGCAAAATATTTGAGTAGACATTAAACATGAAAATGTGAGTTAAAAATCAGTGAGTTAAACTTGATTCTGCAATTTACTGTGAAATGCATCAAAAATAAGATGGCTGCATGGCTGGATAGAATGAGAAAGGAGAAGGAAACATGATACAGCAAATACAGCAAAATGTTAATGGTCAAATGCAGGTGATAAGTATTAGATATCTATTGTAAAAATCCCTTCTACTTTTTAAGTGCTTTTCATAATCTTGGAAAATATAAAGACAGAAATGCAATAATAAGAATTGAGCATGATTTGCATTAACTTATGAAGTATCCAAAATAATCTAGGATATGTAAATTACAGATTTTATTTAAACGTGATAAATGCTATAAAAGAAAGGGAACAATTTAGGGATTGGGACATGAGAGGTGATTAAAAATTTTATTTTATTTTATTTTTTTTTCAACGTTTATTTATTTTTGGGACAGAGAGAGACAGAGCATGAACGGGGGAGGGGCAGAGAGAGAGGGAGACACAGAATCCGAAACAGGCTCCAGGCTCTGATCCATCAGCCCAGAGCCCAACGCGGGGCTCTAACTCACGGACCGCGAGATCGTGACCTGGCTGAAGTCGGACGCTTAACCGACTGCGCCACCCAGGCGCCCCAAGAGGTGATTAAAAATTTTAAATAGGGTTGTTAGAGAATCTTCACTCTGGAGACCTGATCTGTCTTAAGAATCACTCTGACTACCATGTGAAGAATAGATTGTAAAGGAACAGAGGTTGAAACAGAGAGACCATTTTGGCAGGTACGGCCATGATCCAGGAAAAAATGACAGCTTGGACCAAAGGTTATGATATTAAATGTGGTGAGAAGTGGTTATAGCCTGAATGTATATTAAACTGTAGCAAATGGAAGAATTTAGTTAGTGTGGGAGAACAGAAGAGGGGAGCATTGCTGGAGAAACAGCATCCTTGAGTAGGCAAGGAGGGAATGAGATAGTATATGGACAGACACATGGGGTTTAGAGAGGAGAATGGACTGATGGTTTATGGTGGGAGGGAGGACGTGGTATATGATGCAGATCCTGGTCAGTGGGAAGGAAATTTGTTGGAGGCAGTTTGTGAAGGTTCTCCTCTGATTATTTCTATTTTCTCAGTGAAATAGGAAGCAAGGTGATCAACTGAGTTTCTCTTTACCTTTTAAAATTAGAGACCTACATACTCTTTGACCCAGAAATCCCACCTTTTAGTATCTATCCTATGTAAATAAAATACTTGCATATAAGGATATAGGTACCCAAGTTTTTAGTTTAGCATTATTTATAGTGACATAGAAAAAGAATCATCTTTAATGTTTGCCATTTAGAGGGAAATAATTTAATACATTTTGGGTTATCCATATTGAATATTTTCTCTTATTTGAAAATGAATTATATATATGTGTGTGTGTGTATATATATATATATATATATATATATATATACATATATTTATGTATTTATCTGAAAGGATGGCCATGTAATATTTTATGTGGGCAAGGAAAAAGTATTGTGTGTGCTATTACCATTTTTAATAAAAACAAACCTTACATGTCCATATGCTTACATAAATATGGGTAAAGATGTTAAGAATAAACAATTAATGATTTTAACATTGGTGACTTAGAGGAATAGAAAGGGAAGAGAATTTGTGGGAAATGTCAGTTTCCCCCCTTTTTACATCCTTGTGTTGCTTTCACATATGACAAGAAACATTGCTTTTTCTTATAAAAGAATATTTAATCATGGTATTATATAAAAATATTGTTAATGGAATCATGTTTACATACATAAACTGAAACCATCTGTAACACCACCACAATTATCAGTCTTTTGCCCCGATTCCCCCCAGATGCTTTTAATCCTTCACAGAGTCCCTACTCTCGATGTGTTGCACTTTGGCTTTCCACAGCCTATACTTACGACATTTCAAAAGACGGCTACCTTTGCTTGCCTGTGAAGACAGTTAGAAGTGCCTCGTGTTGATGTCTGCTCAGGGGGATTCCTAGCTAAGGCTGGCCCAGTGCAAGGTACGAGTGTGAAAGGAAGCCCTGTTGCTCAGGGACAGGAAAACTTAGATGCAGCCTACAATCAAGATGCCTGGTGGAATCAAGGTGCTGCTATTTTCCAGAAGCAGGGGGATTTGCTGTTGCACTCTTGTTTAGCTTTTCCCCTCCCTGTCCTTCTTTTCCCACTCTTTAACTGGCTTTTCCTGGGAGCACTTTCTTCATAAATCACTTGTACATGAATTCCTGTAATTGTGTCTATTTCACAGAAACCCAATCTAAGGAAGTTACACTCAAAAAATACTGCTATTAAATGCTCACCCTTGTCACGATCAAACCTTCATTCTTTGAGCCTCTGCTTTGTTAGGTGACAACAACAGAGGATACGGATATGTGACTTAGTGTTTCATTAGGGTTCCCAGATTTTATGTAAGTCTACTTTTAGTTAATTGATTACTCTCTACCAATGACTTCAGTGGTTAAATTTCAAAAGTCTCTTTGAAAATGAGTCAATAAAGAATATGATTAGGAAAAGCCAAAACCTATCGGCTGTTTTTCAAATCAAGTTACATTTGTTACCATTTGTGTCACATTCCTAGAAATCTTCTTTGGTAGAATTGATTTTTATCCTAATTTTTTAAAGTCAATTTGTTCATTGTCTGCTCTGTCCTAGATACTTTAAATATGCTGGTTTGTCCCAATTTATACCCCACCTAGAAGAAGGATGGCCAAAATCATTAGATCCTGGTCATTACCTCCCAGTTCCCAATTCTGACCCATTGTTTCTTGGTATAGCCTTGCCTGGATTCTTGGCTCCCTTGGCTTGGCTCTTAAGCTTCTTTGGTTCAACAGCACATTTGGACTCATTTCTGCAAACTGACCCTTGGCATCTCTCCTTGGAACACAAGTGGTATTTGGATTCTGGCACTGTGCACCACAGATGCAGGCAAGAGCTTTTCTACCTTCTGAGGTGGCCCCTCAAATTCCAGCCAGCTAGGCCAGGCCTGTCCAGGCTTTCCTTCAGAGGAAATTGGAGAGTTACTGCATACTGACTTTCCCAAATGTCATTGTTTAACCGACGTTCTGAAGACTGAGCTTCGTGAGCTTGGATTCTTGCCTACGGTTACAATTCTAAAATATATTACCCTTATTTTCACCCTTAGTTTTGGCTGTTTCCGAAAGTTATCATGAAAATACCTATCATCTGTTTGCATTTGTTCTAATTTTCTGACCTTAAGATCATCAATGAAATCATAGTGTAAAGACTCCAGGAACTCTAAGCTGTGCTTTTAAATTTTTAGTGAAATAGGTTTTGTGGTAAATTTTGTGAAAATTACCAAAAGAATAACAAATAGCACCTACCATAAGGTAGTTTATAGGTCCGTGCAAAGAATATTATTTCTGGTTTATAGACTGGAAAGTCAATTTCTGTCTCTGTGCTTCAGAGCTATATTTAATGGATGGATGAATGAATTCTTGTCAGTCGTTGTTCAAATCTTACATCTCATCTAGAATTCTTTAGTTTCTATTCCTATATAAATTCCTGCCAATATTTAGGCTCATCTCAGATTCCTAACAAAGATCTTAAAAGATTGAATTTGAGGTATGAGATATGACTGGTAGATTGTTTTAAGAAACACGATTACCAGAAAAAAAAATATTTGCTCCTAATGATTTTATTTTGGAGATTGAGGAGTTTTTTGAAAGTGGAAAACCATATTTTGTCCCAAATATTAAAACTTGATGTAACTTATGGTTCAATGGAAGGCTCCAAAAGCCAAAGTACAAGGAGAACCTTGAACCCTTGCTGAAGTTCTTATGTTTAGCCACACCAACTAAAGATTCTGCTGAAATGATAAGTCTGGGTATGGTGTAGGGCCCAATCCTGAAACCAGTTCCAATCTAACCATCTTAGAAACATGTGCAGATCTTGGGGACATGAAGGATTCTCTGTGTGGACTGAAAAGCTATGTTCTGAAACACTATGGGCTGTGGCAGGCATAGCCTACCACCCTTCAAAAGTTTATGAATTGTTACTGAAAAGTGATTTGCCCATGTAGGCACCGCATTTCCCAGCTCTTCTTGTCATTATGTGTCATTACCATGACTGAGTTCTATCCTGTGGGGTATGATAGGAAGTGATGGTGAAGGTGCTACTTCCAGGACTGGCTCATAAAAATCACACGTGGTCCTCTTCCATTCTCCTTTCTCCTTCCTGCTACCTATTTGAGACCTCTCTCAGGGAACTTTGGAAGCCACTTGCAGAAGATGGCAGAACCCTCATAAGTCTAGATCTCTGAATGACTTTATGGGAGATGGCTGCCTCACCAATCTGTTCTCCCACCCAGTATTATCACATGATCAAGAAACCTACTTCTAGGGGCGCCTGAGTGGCTCACTCAGTTCAATGTCTGACTTCAGCTCAGGTCATGATCTCACAGTTTGTGAGTTCGAGTGCTGACAGCCCAGAGCCTGGAGCCTGCTTCAGATTCTGTTTGCCTCTCTCTCTTCCCCTCCTCAGGTCATGCTCTGTCTCTCTCTCTCAAAAATAAATAAACATTAAAAAAAAAAAAAAAAAAAGAAACACCCCCATATTGTTTTGAGGCTTTTACAGTTTTGAATCTACTTGGTATAATTGTGAGTTTACTCTTACTGGTACAGGTGTCCAACCCATCCATCTATGGAACCCTATCTTCTTCTAATTGAGCTTAATATAGTGGTATGGGATGTTGCAAAGGCTACTGACATAATGCAGTACTGTTAGAGCTGAGAGCATTAATGTTGCAGATGAAAAGGTAAGGATAGACACCTTAGTGGGCTCAGAAGCTTGTATGGGATAACCAGACCAGCAGTGGTAATTAAAGGTGAACTTGGAGTAGCAGAGTACAGTGGGAGCTATGATTTAGCTGATGTTGAAGTGCATAGAAAACCCTCTTGTTGCTGAGGTGGGGGAGAGGGTTAAGGCATTTGAGTTCCTGAACAAGCAGACAGGAAGTTGGAAAGAGCAGTATTTGAGTACTAATATTAATGTGACCTAAGATGTGTCCTAGATTGGTGAGGCGCTTTTGCATTGTATTATGCTATCCTGTAATCAGGCACAAAGCAGACATTCAACAAATGCGTGAATCAAGAGATGCATGAGAGCTGTGTTGATGATAACTGAAAACATTTATTGAGAATGCTCTAGTTAAGTAGATCAGTGCTCTGCAATAGAATCTATGCTTTTGGCTAATTCCAGGCATTCAGATTATTCTATTACTTACAGATGGAGTGAAATGTCAGAACTCGAAGCACTCGTTCGATCACTCAAGTATTCAGAAATATTCACTGAACATATCTTCTGTTTATGGCACAATGGTAGGCGCTGGTGATAACATGGATCATTAAGACAAATGAGACCTCTGTCTATGCCTGGGGCTTATTTGCCACTGGCATAGCATAGCATAAAAATAGCATAAAAATTAATAAGAGAGATCATAAATGTTGAAAGTAGTATTATGAGGGAAATAAAAAGGGCTCTTTTTTTTTCAGGTTAGTTAACATACAGTGTAGTCTTGGCTTCAGGAGTAGAACCCAGGGATTTGTCTCTTCCATATGGCACCCAGTGTTCATCCCGAAAAGTGCCCTCTTTAATGCCTGTCACCCATTTCACCCTCTGCCCACCTCCCCTATAAAAACCTCAGTTCTCCATATTTAAGAGTCTCGTATGGTTTGCCTCTCTCTTTATTTTTATCTTATTTTTTCTTCCCTTCCCCCATGTTCATCTGTTAAGTTTCTCAAATTCCACATGTGAGTGAAATCATATAATATCTGTCTTTCTCTGACCGACTTATTTCACTTAGCATAATACCCTCCAGTTCCATCCACGTTGTTGCAAATGGCAAGAATTCGTTCTTTTTTGTTGCTGACTAGCATTCCATCGTAATATATAAACCACATCTTCTTAATCCATTCATCAGTTGATAGACATTTGGGCTCTTTCCATAATTTGACTACTGTTGATAGCACTGCTGTAAACATTGGGGTGCGTGTGCCAAAAAGAATCTTTAGTAGAGAGGATCAGGGAATGTGAAAGTGAGAAGGAATCAGACATGAGGAGTGCTCTAGACAAAGAGAAGGGCAAGCATGAAAATATTGTGGCAAAAAAGTTTGGGAAGTTCAAGGAGCTTGGAAAAGGCTGATGTGGCTGGAAAATGGTATATAAACAGTGGTATTGCTTGATATAAGATTGCCAGTGTCGACAGGAGCTAGATCAAACAACACATTATGGGTCATGGTGAAGGTATTGAGTTATTTGTTTTTGTTTTGTGTATACGTGTGATTGAATATATCTGAGATGAACCATTGTGTAAACTCAAGGTGTACAACATGTTAGTTTGATTTATTTCTGTATTGTAATATGATTGCCACTGAAGTGATAATTAGTTCCTCTATGATATTACATAATTATCCTTTTTAATTTAGAGAATAATTAAGTTCTAGTTTGATGATTATAATACAATATTGTTGTCTGTTGTATTAACTATGCAGTGCATCAATGGCTTATTTACTCATTGTAAGTTTAGGATCCTGAGTTTTATTCCCAAGATAATGAAAATAAAATAAGAGTCTTAAACAGAGCAGTGAAAAAAAATAAATAAAAACAGAGCAGTGAAAAAGATCTGAAAATTAAGTAAGCAGTTAGGAGGCTGTAGCCATAAACCAAACAAGAAACGATGGTGGCCTGAGGTGGTGATGGTAGAGATGCAGAGAAGTGGATGGATTGGAAAAATATTTTAGAGGTAGATACAACAGGTTTTACTGTACTGATAGTGTTGGGAAAATAAGTAAAGTTCTGCACCTTATGGTGCAGATGGCCTTCGGGACCAAATAAGCTCTAGTTTCTAGCTTAGAGACCCCTCATCTGGGTTCTTCCTCCTGCCGTGCTTGCTGTGTGTGCCAAATTACTACTAACACGGAATGTGGAAGTAACGGACTATAAATTGTCCCCCATGCTTGTGCTCAGGGCTCAGATCTTTGGAGAAACGGGTCTCCTCTGAGCCTGCCGGTGTTAAATAAATCTCCAATCCACCAAGATCTCCGAATGCCACTTGGTTTTTCTGCCAGCGTGCCAGCATGGTTCCGTAACAGTAGAAGGGAGCGGGAAGGTCTAGGGTTACTTTGAATTTCTTGTGTCACTCGGTGGATATGGGATGATTGGGGATGGGGTGAGGTATAGGACAGAAAATCAAATGTAATTTCTGAAGTGTCTCCCTTTCATCAAAGCAGATGTAAGTAGCCAGCAGAACACAATAGTGTTATCATTACCCCTGTGTCAGCTTATCCAGAGAATATTTAGCTTTATGGGTGCCTGTAGTGTGTATGAAACTGCCTATTTAAGTTTGCTCTTACATTTAACTCAAGAGAAAAAATAGATGTCTCAGCTTTTAGTTCTAGTCCTTTATCTCCATTACTAATTGTTTCCGTTATATTTCTGTATAACCCACTGTCAGAAAACTGAGTAGCTTTAAACATCTGCTGTTTTATTATATCACATGGATTCTGTGAGTGAAGAATTCAGGCAGAATTTGACTCTTTGCTCCTTAGTGTATCAAATAAAGTCATATATATAATATTACATATTATATATACATAATATTCAGCCAATAGGCTGGTCTGTAGAGTCTAAGATGACTTCATTCACTTGGTTTGCCACCATGGCAGTAATAGCTAGGACTGCTGTGCTCAGCAGGACTGTCTGCATTAATTCCTTTGTGCAGCCTTTCCAGCATCTAAGACATGCACAATAGATTTCTTATATGAAGGCTGGCTTCTCCCAAGGTGGCCATCTCAAGAAAGCCTGGCAGAAGTTGTAAGGCCTTTTATGACCTTGTCTTGGAAGTTACATAGCATCGATTCTATATTTGTTCAAGTAGTCACAAGGCTTCCCCAATTCAGTGAAAGAGGACACAGATTTTACCTCCAGATAGGAGTTGCAGATAAATTGTAACCATTTTTTTCAAACTGCCACATTAGTATAAACAAACTTCCAAATCTAACTTCTAGCACTATAGTTTTTTAAGTTGTTTTTAACTTCTAGCCCTTTAAAAAAAAACCTAAGTACATCATTTTCAGGTGAATGTTAGTTCAGTAAATGGAAAAATGAAGAGGAAAATTAAAAAAAAAAAAAAAGTTCTTTAATGCCAGAAACCGTGAATTGAGAGGATTCTCTCAATGTAACATCTCCTAAAGGAAGCAAAATATAAAGAAAAGGGCATAGGTCTAGAAATAAAACCGTGTTTTTTTCAGTTATTTACTTTGGCTGGTTAGAACACATAGGTAACCAAGAAACTGAATTTGTGAGTGAGAGAATGCAATTCTGTTTCATCAAAAGCAAGTAGTTCCATCCTTCTTTTGTGTTGTAGTTGGTGAAGTTGTAATGGTTATTTGATACATCAACCTAACTAGTCATTGTACCAAGGGATTTGACCAAATACTGTTCTAAATGTTTCTTTGAAGGGATTTTTTTTAGATGAGATTAACATTTAAATCAATTGACTTTGAGTAAAGCAGATCACCCTCCATAATGTGGGTGGGCTTCATCCAATCAGTTGAAGGCTTAAGAAAAATAACACACAGGTCCCCAGTGAAGAGGAAATTCTGTTTCCACCCTGTCTTCAGACTAGAGCTGCAACATCAAATTTTCCCCGGCTCTCCAGCCTACTGGTCTACCTTGTAGATTTTGGACTTGCCAGTCTCTGTAATTACATAAACCAATTCTCAGAATCTTTTTCCCTTCTCTCTCTCTCTCTCTCTCTCTCTCTCTCTCTCTCCTTCTCCTGCCCTCTATAAATGTGTGTATATATGACAGAGGTGGGCTACTTTTCTAGTCTGCAACTTCAAGGGACAAGTATTAATAGTTTAGTGCATGATATTGATTTGAATTGAGCATTTGCACTCTTTGGATAACTTTAAATGTTGATGGGCACTGACTGTGAAGACTTTTTCTTTTTTTTAAATTTTTTTTTTTTTTCAACGTTTATTTATTTTTGGGACAGAGAGAGACAGAGCATGAACGGGGGAGGGGCAGAGAGAGAGGGAGACACAGTATCGGAAACAGGCTCCAGGCTCTGAGCCATCAGCCCAGAGCCTGACGCGGGGCTCGAACTCACGGACCGCGAGATCGTGACCTGGCTGAAGTTGGACGCTTAACCGACTGCGCCACCCAGGCGCCCCTGTGAAGACTTTTTCCTGTCACTGAATCTTTTTGTTTTGTGGCTGTTCCCCTATTTTTCTTGTCCTTTATATTTTTGTCTGTTTCCTTAAGCTTTTATTGGAAATTGGAATAAATATAAAATCACTGGTGTAACTTGCCAAGAAATGCACATTTCATAGCTTTAAATATGTAATTAGTAACTTAAAGATCCCTAAGATACATAAAAACATTATATATAATATATATGTGTTATAGATACAAATTTATACACACATATACACAAACATCCTATTTATTCTATTTCCCTGGAGAATCTTGTGTAATTAATACACATAGTTACAAAGGTTATTTCTGAGATAACTGTCTGTATTTCTAACCTCAGCTGTCTAACAAATTAATGTGTGAGTGAAGATGGTGTAGAGAAGCCTAGCATTTGAAAAACAGTGAATTGACCTTATTATAAATTTGTAAATTACCAGCCTCTTTCCGAACTGTAGGAATTAACATCTCAGCAAAACATGGTTTTCATGTAATATAATAGTTTTCATGTAATATAATAAAATCTATTTATTAGGTCTAAAATGTATTATTTATACTCAAGGTTCTCAACTTTGGTGGACATTAATTAGTATCATCTAGGAAACTTGTTAAAAGATACCATATTCTGAGCACCATCCCAGACCAACCATATTCTGAGCACCATCCCAGACCAACTGATTCAAATTCTGGAATAGGAACCTGGGCATATATAGTTCTGCTTTGTTTTCATTCATGCAGTGACTCTAATGTGCTACTAGTCTTGAAAACCACTGATCTAGATTAAAAGTTGTGCATAGCAGTTGTTGGGCTGAAGCCAAGCTGTTAACCTGTCTTCCTGGGCTAGCCCTGTATTTTTCAGAAAATAATGCAAGTTTGAGTGCTTTGGACTAGGTATCTCTTTTTCAGTTCACCATTGGTCCCGATTCTTTCTGTTACTTTATACCTTGGTATAAAGGCTTTACAAATTAACATTACCTTCCGTGTCTCTGATGGCTTTTGAATTCCTAATCCCTGAATTCTAGACCATAAAGTATTATCATCAAGTGCACATTAAGACTGTAGGGGAAGGGATTGAGAATAAGGACAAGAAGATTGGAAAGTGCATCTTTCGGTAGCTGTTCATGAGGAACACGTCCAAATCCAGGCAGGGAAATGCTTAGGAAAACTTTGATTCTCATCATTCCAAAAGTCAAAGACTTTAAGAAGAATCTGAATGATGAAAATATATTATTTCCCTTCCAGAGTTCGAAGAACAGACAGATAATTCTATGATGGTTTAGGTATCTTGAAATATATATGATAGTACATTCTTCTTAAAACTTAAACATCTTATTAATTTATGATTTTCTTAATTTTTGATTTCTCTAAGTTATTATAAGGATCTATAATTCCCCCTCAAAATATTCCTGTGTTCATAGTTCCGAAATTTGAGAGGAAAGAATGTTTTTAGCTTTATAATCATAATGATTTTGTTGTTGTTGTTGTTGTTGTTGTTGTTGTTGTTGTTGTTGTTATTGTTTTTACTTAAATGCTCTAGTAACAATGTTCAGAAAACTTTGGGAATTGTTTGATTTGGGCAATGTATCACTGACATTTTATTGCTGAGTTATTTTTTAAAATAATATCTGACTGTTTATCTACTTTTGTTGAGATAATAGAACTATAAAAGAGGCAAAACCCATCTCGTTTCAGTCCATAAGCTTTAAAAGAAGTATTGTCAGAATAAAGATTTAGAAAAATTAAGCCCTTTATCAGTAATTCAGACTGTGTTGAACAATTGTTACAGATGTTTTCTAGGCTTAAGTTGGTTCAGCAATAAAATTTGAGTTCTTCCCCCCAGTTCATGAACAACCTATTGTCATTATACTATTTTTCAGTGAAGAATGATTTCTATGAAGTAAATTAGCATTATAGCACTCACAAATAAATATCTCAGTTGAAATTTCCGAAAGTATAAAGAATTACATGATAATTTAAAGTAACTTTAGCATAATGAAATAAGTACCAGAAAAGTCTTGGTTTTCTGATGATAATGATGGAGGAGATGTTGAACATCCCAAAATAGGATTGTGTTGGCTATTAGTTTACTCCCCATCTATTATATAAATTACATGTAGTAGAATTGTATTGCCCTAAAGAATATGTCGGTTCTGTTGTCTAATAGAAAAAACATTTTTGTTAAGAATGTTTTAAATCCCTCTTCTTTATTTTTAATTGGTCTCAGAGGTGACATTGACAAAATGGCTTAATGAAAAATTATAAAATCTGGTGGGTACAAATCTCAGAGATTCTGTATTTGACCATTAGTTGCCATTTATCTGAAAACCTTCCACCGTTCAAAAGAGCTGAATTAATGGTGACTTTTACCTGAATATTGTTCACAGAGGTTTTAGGCATATAGAAGTTCCGTGAGTCAGAGTGTACCTGTTATTAGTAACATTTACCCATAGCACTGCCTTATACCTATAAAGAGACAAATTGTATTTTAATGATAATTAGTGGTGGCTACGATTAGTGGTTTGATCATTATTTTTGATGACAGAAGAAGAGTTTCTCAACTTTTAAAAATATTTTTTTGGAACCAAGTTTAAAATTATCTGTTGTATAATGGGTTACACCCTATTATCTCTATTGCGTATGTTCTATTTTAAGCCCTGGGAAGGACCAAACAGAATACTCTTTGGAAAAACTTAAATCATCCTAGAATTTAGTAGGCTCAGGGCAGTCAAGCCCAATCAATGGCCAGAACTTTTGTTTGGTTTGCTAGTGGTAACAAATAAAAATTGTGGCTATACTTCTTGATATCAAACTCTTCAAGATCTGATGTTTATAAAAAAAAAATCATAGTTTATTTCACTTCAAACTAAAACCACATGGAGATTCTTGGAGGGTTCATTTTATGCTGTTGTTCAGTAATCCATAAAGAATGAGTCTTTGCAATTCTGAAGCATTTTATTTAGGCTCTTCATTCAATTACAAGTTACTTGCTTTTGTAATCAGTGCCTCCCTTATGCTTAAATATCTCATGAGCATTATTATCAAGTTCTGGAGTTTTTATATTGTCTTGGCCCTAACAGCTATAACAACCTTTTCAAAACAAAGGACATAAATAATTCATAAACTGGAAACAGCCCCTAAATAATGGAGTTAATAACTTATATTTGAATAGATATTAGGAATCAACAGACCATATTCCACTTTAAGTTCTCATTATGGTACATAGATATTAATGCACGTTGTATGACTCAGAAACCAAATCACAGTTACTTAAACCTGGAGTACAACTTTCCAAGAAAGGCTATTTTCCCCTACTAAGCTATTTCTAAAAGTTTGGCTCTAAGACAACTCGGGAATATATCTGTTTAATCATGATGACTATTGATTCACCAATTCTCTGAATTTTTATTAAGATTAAAATGGGTAATTGAAGCATCATGATATGATATGTTCCGTCTAGCATTGTTTAAAATGGATGCAATATGTTTGGGATTAAGAAAAAGATTCTAACGTGCAGTTATATATTCTGTTTTCCTTGAAGCTGCAAATTATTTTGCAAGCGTATAAATAAAAACGTATTCAAATTCAAATTTATACATCTTTTCATTTGCATTGCAAATTATTACTAATAATTAACTCAAAGAATTTCATGTACATAATGTGACTATACACTGGTTGCCCCTTTCACCAAGTAGAACACTTGCACCAAAAATTTTTTAAAAATTAAGAAAGAAAAAGGCATTTAAAGAGCAAAGAACTCTAATGTTATTCACATAGAGGGTATTTTAAAGAGTACCACAGACATTTTTCCATTACCATTCTACCATTTCTCACCAAATACCAAGATTTCCCAAGAACAAGATAGTCCCAGTTGTAAGATGATATGCCAGAATATCAAGGAATGTAGCTGATATATGCCTTTTTCTCATTTTTAGATTTTAGCTTTATTCTTTATTATTTTGATTATTATTTTCAGTGTGTAATAAGACAGTGATATTACTAGTTTGTTGAGTTATTTCTCAGCTAGTATGAAATGGGAAAAATCTCATGGCCGAACATCCAGAATGTCGTATAGAGCTTATATAAAAATATTTCCACCCGTAAAAATTTCCATCAACTCCCAAAATTCAGAAAATGCTGCACAGCCAAGGTTGAGAGCCACTGAGATAAGAGATGTAGTTACATACTTTTGTAAGAATGAAAATTTTAATAGAATTGAAAAATATTTGTTAAAGTTATTTATATATGTTAGCATATTCATTGCAAGAGATAGTTCTCTGTGAAATAAATTAGAGGGTAAGGGAATTAAGTGAAGTTGGCCAGTTGAGGGTGGGTCACTATCCCTGGATTCCAGGAATCAGCAAAGAGGGAATTGGTGTCTGGCAAATTTGAAACATGTTCTCATCAGAAAGTTGCATTTCTATAGCAAAAAAGTCCAATAGAAATAGTCTTGCATCTTTAACCATTATGCAAGGTGATTCAGGATGGCAATTTTGATGATATGGGGGAAGGAGATTTTAGTAATTTAATATAACAACCACAGATCAATGTTGCTAAGCAGAGTTTTATGCTAATTACATTTATTAATACAACTCTGGTCCAAGAGAACTTGAGAGACATTGTATATACAGAAAGAATATCAGCTAGTATAATATACGGATATCACAAGCCATAACATATCATAAACATTTAATCTGGGTCTGTTAATTTGGGTCTATTCAAGCACTAGATAATAGGGAGTTCTAACATAACTGTTAAATAGTCAACATAGTATAAAACATGCTATTCTGTTTTAAACAGATCTGGACTGTAAAAGACAATTTTTAGAATCATTCTCAATTTTCAATTGATGTAGTCTAATTAAAAGCAGCTGAGATAATGACATCACAGTAGGTTTTCAGAATGAAAGGAAAAATGGATGGTGAGGACAAGACAGCACAGTTAAACTATAGTAATCAACATTCAGGGGAGGATTCTAAAGAAGCAGGTTGTTAAGGGAGGATAAACAAACATAGAGCGGAGATGTTGCTTTCCAAGGAAACGTTTTAGGCTAGGCTTTTCCAGAAGGGGTGATGTTTCTTTTAAAACTCCAAAGAGGAGTCCTTCCAGTCAGAGACCAGACTTCTAACCAGCGGAAAGATGGTAAAAACAACAGAACTCCAGAGTCTGAAATTCTTACTAGACAAAGACCCAGCTATAAATAATGCTGCTGCAGCTAATGATGGTGATGATGATGATGATGATGATGATGATGATGATAGATGATAGATGACATTTACTATGTGCTAGGCACTGTTCCAAATACTTTTTGTATATTAACTCCAAATCTTTATAACAATACCATGGGATAGGTACATTAGTTTCATTTCACAGACAAAGAAATGGAGAAATCAGAGTTATTATTTCATCTTTTAATAAATATTAAGGTGTGAGGGAACTCAAAAACACACTGATGAGGAGTAAGCTAAAAAAGACAGAAAAGATGGCGACACTCCTATTTATATTTTATTTTGCCTTAAAATTTGATTCATTCAATACATAATTGAGTACCTACTTATACTAGGATCTATACTGACCTCCAGGTATACAAAAAGTAGACAATTCAGATTGGGTCCTAATATTCTTGGAACTTAAGATATTATTAGGGAGACTTGTAATTTAACACAAAATATTTTTCACTTTTGTTAATTGTTAAATTGAGTCTGGAAGAATCAGTAAGAGTCACCAGCCTAGGAGATCAGGGGTTTGCTTAATATTTAGAAAATTTTCAGGTATGTAGGGTCAGTGTCGGTGAGTAAAAAGAATGCCGTTTGATGTTCTGGCATTGTGAATTGATATGTATTTTACTTTTGATGTAATAATTCTATCAAGCTCCACTTTGAAACCCAAAGTATAAGCCCATGCTTACAATTTAGCAGCAACTCTCCTGTAATGACCTTCAGGTAGGTTAGAACAGAGTGTAGGAAACACTTAAAAACTGTTTTAAGGTTTATCCCAAAACACACCCACATACACATGTGATAGGATAGGTCATAACATCTCTTGGAGTCTAGCAAGATTTTTAAAAACCAAACTGTGTTTCAAAAGAAGCTTTGCCTTTCTCCTTTTTGATTCTTTTTAAGTTTTGTTCTATTTTTTAAACATGTATATTGGGGTTCCTTATATCTAGCAACACAGTGTTCGAAGAAAATGTATTTCTTCCTTTTTATAGGTAAATGTTGATGATTTCACATACTTTGGCCATTAGCTTTTTTTTTCTTTTCTAAATGTAGAGTTGCCAGATAAAGAACAAGATGCTTAAAGTTGAATTTCAGGTAAACAATGCTTTATTTTTATTACTCAAGAAGCTCCTTTTTTATTTATTAAATCTGGCAAAGTTAAAGTGGCTTTCATGAGCCATCCTTCCATTATCACTTGTCAATCATTCACTTTTTATTCATATGTTCAACTAATATTTGAGGATGAATTATATGTCAAGTAGTATTCTAGGTACATGGGAGTATTTCAATGAACAGAGACCTTTCTCTCATAGGGCATATATTCTCACGAAAGGAAAAACAGAGGATTCGTAATACTGAAAATTGCGTGAAGTTGGAGGATAAAAGTAATTTTTAAAACGTTGCTTTTCTCGGGGTGCCTGAGTGCCTCAGTCGGTTAAGTGTCCAACCCTTGATTTTGGCTCAGGTCATGATCTCACGGTTGGTGAGTTCAAACCCTGCACAGGCCTCTGCGCTGACAGTGCACAGCTTGCTTGGGATTCTCTCTCTCTCCCTCTCTCTCTGCCCCTCCCACACGCTCTCACATTCTCTCTCGCTCTCTCAAAATAAATAAATAAACTTAAAAAAAAATAATTACCTTTCTCATAGTGAACAAAATATCTGCTGACTACAAAACCTACTTGGAATAATCAGTTTATTGCCCAATTAATATTTGTTAATTATTTCATCCCTACTAAACTTGAAATATCTATTGTTAAGTTTAATCAGTCAACCCATTAATCCTTTATTTTTCATATGGTCAATGCCTGAAAAAAGTAGAATAAATTCTTTTTTTAAAGGCAAATGTTTATTTTTGAGACAAAGAGAGCATGAGTGGGGGAAGGGCAGAGAGAGAGGGTGACAGAGGATCTGAAGTGGGATTATAGAAGTTAAGTTTTCCTAATTTCAGGAACTGAATGGAAGAGGTCTGAGCCCACAGTTGGTGCTATTGATTCCCAGGACCTATCATCTCCCCCAATGAATCTCTCTATTAAAAGCTTGTATTTTTCAAAATGTTTTTCCTGGAAAGTTTAAAGGTCACACTTCTGTAGGTAAATACATAGAGAAATTAATAGATTTACATGACCATTGAGCTGATGCCTAGCATACATGTATTTCAGATGAAAACTTGGGACATATGGAGATAAACTGGCAAATGCATTTTCAAGTTTATAAAGATTAGACTCATTAATCTTTACATTTTACAGTGCTCTGTGATCAGATATCCATACAAATAAACTCACGTTTGGGAATAACTTACAAAGAGTGACGACATTGTGTAAGACTCAGTGACTGTATTCCACATGGTTTGCTCTACTCACTCTCAAGTACTTGCCTCACCTGCACTCTTGCCTCTTATTCGTACTTTGGAGCACATCCCTACCTGTTCTGGGAATTTCTTTTTGTGGAGGACTTCCAAAGCAAAGCCCTAGAGTGGGAATTTGGCCCACTAGGTTCTAGCCCAGGATCTGCAACTAATTAGTTCTGTGTCTATGGTCAAATTTCTTTATTTTTCTGCACCTTAGTTCTTCATAAAGGGAATAGAGCTGAAGTACTACAGGAACCAGCTAGCCTAGCCCTCCCTGCCATTCAATGATTCAGCCTCATACTTTTAATCACTCCCAGCATAATCTCTAAATCCTGCTTAAATACCTCCAGACATTCCATTCTATGTACTCCACTTGAGAAATGTTTTCCTTTGAACATAAATCTTCCACTATGTAGTTTCCACTTTCAGTCCCATTTTTGTCCCCTTGAGTGTCCTAGATCAAGGGTACTCATTTTTCATTTTTAAAGGCAGCTGTCCTGTCTCTTGTCCCTGTAACCCTTCTCAAATCTCACTTCCAAGCTAATAGTTTGAGGTATTTTAACCTTCCTTATGAAGTGGTTTCGAATCTTGTTTTCTTGGTCACTGATCTCTGGACTGGGTTAGTTAGGGATGATGCTCTGAATGTGCAATACCCAGAACAAACAACCATTATAATAATGGCTGACATAGCTAACATCTAGTGCTTGTTATGTGCTAGCCACTGTTTTATGTGATTCATATATATTTCATTAATCATCTTAGCAGTGGTATTGGTAGTATTATTATCCACATGAAAACTGGGATCAAGAGAGGCGAAACAGCTTGCTCAAGTATATGACAGAGCTGGTAATGCCATGACTTCAGGTCATCTAGGCTGCAGAGTCCATGCTCTTAATAAGTTGGATAAGCTCATTTTCTGAAATTTGTACTTGAAACCTAGTTTGTGTACCACTCAGCTGACTGGGACTTATACCTCCCTTATTCTAGACATGGCATTTCTATGTGTACAGCCTAAGATTGAATTAGATGTATATGTTTTACGTGTGGGGACTTCAATTTTGAAACCTCTGTTAAACATCTGCTATATATCATGCACTGTGCAGAACATAAGGATTTTCAGGATAAAAATAAGCCATTCTCTGTTAAGTTGGAAAATAAGCATGCAAATAAGTAACCAAAATATAATATTAAGTAGAGTTAAGTTTTAAGTAAAGTAAGAACTTTAAGATTAATGAGAACACAGAGAATATAATTCTATCTAAGAGAATGGGAAATTACTCCAAGGAAGTTAACATGCAGATGGGTTCTTTAAGGATGAAAAGGAGTCCACTGGACAGAGAAGAAAAATATTGGAAAAATACTTTGTCTTTATTAATTATCTTTGTAAAAATATGTCCCGAAGCCAGCCAAGGTTTAGCATCATGTTCAATAGACAATGCTTCACAGAAAACACTATTAAAACAAATAGGACAATGCTTGGTCACTTAGGGTCTTCTAGAACTTTTATGTTCATCGTGGTTTCACAAAGATTCTATTCAGTAATCTTTAATTAGTATGAAATGTAATCTACTCAAACAGAAACAAATGAACTCAGTTAGTGAAATTGTGTGCTATAACACAGTAGTCCCAGCACTAACCGGCTTCTTGTCTTTCTAATCTATTTTAATTCTCTACTTCTTCTACCTATTTTAATTCTTCTACTTCTGAAGTATAGATCATAGTGAGAAGCAAGCTAAAAAGTGAGAAGTTTGGTGTTCTCTCTATATAATCCTTGATAGGTTAATCTGTTTATAGATGGCCTATTTCATTGTGTTCTTCTTACTATAAAACTACCTTTAAAATTAATTTTAGGTGGCTTTTGAAACCTCAATAAATTCTAGGACTCATCGATTTACTTACATTATTTTTAGAGGCCTGGACCTCTGTTCTCTTATTTCCAATTTTTTTTCTCTTTCTGCATATGTAATTGTTTTTAAAATTGATGCTTGTGGTTACGTAGGAATTATATATATATGAAATTATAGAATCAGAGTTTCATTCTTGAAAACTACATCTTACCGGTTTTCGATTTGAGTCATCTTTTCCTAGAGCTTGATCTAGGAAAGAGTTCTGCTGCCTCTGAAATTGGCTTTCATGAAATCTATTTTACATGTCTGACTTCCTACCATGTTTCCTTTACTCATTTTCAGGCATTCTATGGCCTTTCTATTTAGAATGGTACATGGACCAGGAGCATTAGCATCACTGGGAGCTTATTAGAAATTTAGGAAAATGTCAGGCCCCCATGCTAGGCTAACTGAATCAGAATGGGCATATTAAAAATTCCTTCAGGTATCTTGGAAGAATGTTGAATTAGAGAAGCACTGCTTTAAGATGGCAAAATAACTTTCTCCAAAGTCTCATTCCCACCCCTCTAACCAAGTCTTTTTTTAAGAATCAGGTTGATGGACTTCTGGTAGGAAAAAAAATTTTCAAGGCAAAGAAAAAAATGTATCAGCTAGCTTACTTTTAGCTAAATTTCAATAATAAAAGTAAAGTGGCATTTATATAGGGATTACTGTGTACTTGGTACAACTCTAAATTTGTCCCCTTATTTAATCTTCCTAATATCACAGAGATGCAGTTACCAGTATAATTCCCATTTTACAGGTGAGAAATTTGAAGCTATTATAAAAATTAGTTTCTTACCCAACATCACAGAGCCCTGCAGAGCCAGGTTTCAAGTTAAACCTATTCGATTCTAAAATCTATGCTTTACATGATGATATCAAAACCTTTTCTCATGACAGAATGAGACTTAGCAGATTGCAGGGGAGCTGAAAATTTCCCATTCCATTATATTTGTCTTCTTTTCCAGGTCTGTATTCCCTGATTCTTTTTAGCTGCTGCCTCTGCCACCTGTTAATATTCCAGGCCACACCCATGTCTCATACACTAAACATCCCCTGTGAGGGTAATCCAAACACTCTCTTGCCCTCTGTCTAGTTCTTTAATTGTGAATTGCTTGTCACAAGCTTTTCCATAACATACCAGCTTACACTTAATCCTTCCGGCTTCGAACCACTCCTATTTTTTGCCTTGTCTTGATCTTTAAATCTGCCATTCAATACTGTTATCTTTTCAACCAAGATCCAAGTTTTTCCTCCAGTCACAGGGCCATTTATTCCTTAGGTAAACACTGTCCCTGGTATGACTAGACCTGGACCCCTAGCTTGGGGGCATTTCTAGGCACAATTCCAGAATCCAAGCTCACTCTAGTTCTAAGAGAAAAAACATGACCTTCTTTCAGTAAGTAGGCTGTAGAACATTCTCTCTGACATTTTACCTTGTTCTCTCTTCTCTTACTTCACTGAAATGTTTCCTTTCATGCTATCAAAAGCAGACTTGAAGAGTTACACACAAGCTTATATCTTAATAACATGTCAAGTTCACCTACATCTTCTAAGGCTTTACTAGAACAAAGTACTTTTCATTGTTATGATGATGTTTTCACATGGTAAATCTTAATGGTTTTCTGTCTTGAATTACACTCTAAATGTTGCTAATGCTCTGGGCTTTGAATTTACTGTAGACTTCTTGACCATCTTTTTAGTAATTTTCACTATGGACTCTTTTGTCTGTACCAATTGCTTAACGTGTTTTATTATAATGGCTGATGTCCTTCATATTATCCGGTTTTATAGCTTTATCTAACAATGTTCTCCATTCCCCAAGACTTTGATTTTAAAGTTAGTAGAAACCTGGAAGACTTCCAGATGAGTCTGCACAATATATTCTATAGCCAGGTGTTCATCACTCTGGCAGAATAATCCCTGTGTAGCAACTAGATACGGTTCTGGACCTCTCTTCATCTAGCTAACCATTATTGTTCCAATCTTTTCTATCTACAGTTCTGTCTCTCATTCCTAGAGCTGTTCCCAGATTTCTCTGTTTATGTCATTTATCCCTATTCAGCATTATAAATAAGTAACGATGAGCCAGCGGATTCATTCATTTATTTATTCATCTTCAAACTACATTAATTGGCCGATCTTTGTTCCAGGTAAGCTGCTGGGCCAGTAAATTCTTAAGTGCCAGTGGACTCTGAATGGAGATGATGGTTTTCATTTCAAGAAGAGGAAACAACTGTGATCATCCATGTGATTGTACAAATGGCTATCTCCATTCTTTCATTTCCTCTTTGTACATCATGAACTAAGTTCTTCATGTGTCCTAATTCTAGAAAGCCCTTCTCTTTTCACAGAAATGGAGCTACTTGCCGTCTTTCCAGAAATTATACGTCTCTTCCCAGAGGATTTCTCCAGTGGATCAAATTTCCTTCTCCTTCCCTTCTTCCATTTGTGTACTATTCTTCCGTTGTACTTGATATGTTTTAATTCACCTTTGCTTTCTCAAAACCTCTTCCCTTTCATTTCTTGCTTAGGCTGCTGCTCTTATGTTATCCAGGAAATCATTTTCTCTTTCATGTAGCAAAGGATAAAAACCCATTAATTTTGGTCTTTTAATTCTATTAATTTTTATCACCTTGAAGCTACCAACATAATTTTTTTATTACTTCTGGAAAGAAGACGAGCAGAGTCTTTATACCAATTACCCCTCTCCCTCACCCCCAAGGAAACTGTATAGCAGCTGAGGAGGATGTAGGACTCTTGGTCGTCTTGGTGCCCTCTCACCTTCTAAAGCTCCTGTGTGAATTTGATCAGTACTTACTCCTGGTATTATAGCTTATAAACTATTTTTTTTAATATATGAAATTTATTGTCAAATTGGTTTCCATACAACACCCAGTGCTCATCCCAAAAGGTGCCCTCCTCAATACCCATCACCCACCCTCCCCTCCCTCCCACCCCCATCAACCCTCAGTTTGTTCTCAGTTTTTAACAGTCTCTTATGTTTTGGCTCTCTCCCACTCTAACCTCTTTTTTTTTTTCCTTCCCTTCCCCCATGGGTTTCTGTTAAGTTCTTAGGATCCACATAAGAGTGAAATCATATGGTATCTGTCTTTCTCTGTATGGCTTATTTCACTTAGCATCACACTCTCCAGTTCCATCCACGTTGCTACAAAAGGCCATATTTCATTTTTTCTCATTGCCACGTAGTATTCCATTGTGTATATAAACCACAATTTCTTTATCCATTCATCAGTTGATGGACATTTAGGCTCTTTCCATAATTTGGCTATTGTTGAGAGTGCTGCTATAAACATTGGGGTACAAGTGCCCCTATGCATCAGCACTCCTGTATCCCTTGGATAAATTCCTAGCAGTGCTATTGCTGGGTCATAGGGTAGGTCTATTTTTAATTTTCTGAGGAAACTCCACACTGTAGCTTATAAACTATTAAATATTAAATGCAGACAGCAAGTAGAGGCAATTAATTAACTTTTAAAAATGCAAATTCTTTCTTCTTGCTTTATTCTTCCTATTTTATCAGTGCTTTTCGTGAGGTCCTAGTTGACTCCTAAAATTCCTTCCAATGCTCCAGTGTGACTATCTAGCGTGTGGTATCTGTTTATGAACCACTTAAACTACTATGTAGTTGAAAGTTACATATTCTCAGTTGAGGACTGTTACTTCATTAAAAAAATTTTTTTTCAATGCTTATTTATTTTGAGAGTGAGAGACAGAGCGTGAGTGGGGGAAGGGCAGTGAGAGGGGGAGACACAGAATCAGAAGTAGGCTCCGGGCTCTGAGCTGTCAGCACAGAGCCTGCCTTAGGGCTCAAACTCATGAATCCTGACATCATGACCTGAGCTGAAGTTGGACTCTTAACCAACTGAGCCACCCATCATGAGCCCCATGATACTTTATTGTTTTAAATAAAATTTTTAGTGGGGGAGAAATAGAATCACCATGTACACAGGGAAAAGAGCACAAAAATGTAACTGATACAGAACAACTGAAAGTCACAATTACCCAATGTTGTTTGCAGTTGCTTTTCAATTTCTTAAAAGGCTCCCCTCAACTTGTTTTTTAATAGTTTGCCAGTTTTTCAATTGAAACAGCATGGCATTTTCAGAAAATTAATATCCTTAGTCAAGGGACCATCTTTCAAGGTAACAAAAGTGACACCAAGCATCACCTCCTAACAGGGACCAATTTTTAAAATTCCTTAAGAGAAACTACTGCGTCTTGTGGCATAGTCTGTATATCTCAGAGACTATCAGGGATGAGTTAGAACACTGACTGATACTTTAAAGAGAATTTCACATGGTATAGAAGGTGTCACAGGGGCATGTTCAAATTAACAAATGTTTAATTATTGAGAGGTGAGTTTATTGTAGTATTTTGTTTCAAAAGGAAAAAAGAATCCCCTGTAAAACCTGAAATAAGATTGCCAGCACATGAAATAAAGTAAACATTTTTATATGCATTTCTAATGCAAAGTTGATTCTTTTCTTTCATATTGCCCTCCTAATGTGTAAGGTGCCCTCCTAACTTTTTAAAGTTAGGTGTTATGCACACAACCTGATGATAGATGATGGCCCCAGAGTGTCTGTATCAGATCAGATGTACCTTGTATTCTTCATAAAGAGTAACCATGATGCACAAACTAGTTTGTACAGGATACGTTTAATTTTTGAAGCTTTATGTCCATAATCCCCCTCAGACAGGTTTTTTTTTTGTTTGTTTGTTTGTTTTAAGGAAAGGAAACGGAAATTACAAAATACCTACATTTAAGTGAAATTAAGAATGTAACACTAACCGAAGTTGGCAAAAGAACTTTTTTTTTTCTTTTTCATCAGTTGTGGTTTCAGAGAACTGGACTGAATTTAGAGTTCCTTGAATCTTTTGTGACTTAATTTAAAATCTTTCTTTCCTTTAAATGGAGTAGACTTCTTATGACGTGAAAGGAGTAGTTGAGGATGGAAAATTCTGAAGTATAAGCATTATGGTTTTCACAAAATTGGAAGTCCTTTAAAATTGGCCTAACAGGGACCCACATGTTTGATTGGTGCAGTTGGAAGCATGTTTTATTTTGCTAGAAATGCTGTTCTACAATGAAGGCAAAAGTTCAGTGGTTCAGTGTGTTTGTGCTTTATAAAGAATTTCTGTCCTTAGTTACTAGTATGGAAATAAGTCTAAGATCAGAGTGTTCTACCTTCTGTTCAGTGTCTCCCTACGTTTCCTATTGGTTTTGATACTACATAGAGTTTTACAGTTAACAGTGCTCCTTCCCACATGAGAAAAATTAAGTCCTATATAGATTAATTTACTTGTCTATGGTTATATCAAAAGGACATTTGAAGGGTCTATGTGTTTATCTCTGGATTTCAGCTAAATTCCCAAAGTTATAGATAGTAGGTATTAGGAATCTCCATATTCTAAGGGATTTCAAGAAGATGCCAGGCACTGTTTCCAGGACTAAATAAGAGGTGGCCAGTGGGGTCCTTCAACTCTCATACTGAAGATGACTCTCAGGCTATATAAGGAGAAGACTGGAGCTTAATGAAGATTGAATTTATGTGTTTCATGAGTTTTTAGCTTAGTGGGGAGTGTGGTAACATTCCACCTTGTGTCTTATTTAAGGAAAAGAGAGTGGCTGCTCCCTTACACAAGAAAAGATTCAAGAGAATCCCTAATAGTAAACTGAGGGTTTCCTCAACAAGGGAATCTCATTCCCTAGTTGGATGTTTGCTGTCAATCAGAAACTTTTAGGCCTACCTCCTGATATACCAGAGTAGATCACTATAAGAAACCATTTTGGAGAAATCGATAGTTGAGTTCGAAGGCAGAAAGGACACATACCCTGGTTCCTGCTTATTTATTCCTGGGCAATTTTAACTCTGTGAATCAGGGTAAAGCAGCTGCTAATAATAAGGTGAGAAGAGATAGCATCAGAAAAAAACAGTATGCCTTCCCATTACTTCGTATGAAAATAGTGTATGACTCCAGAGCCAAGTAGATGTCATGAACAGATTCCAGGGGCCAAGAAGCTGTGACCAGATACAAGGGTGTAAGTAGATGTAGTGAAAGGTAGCCATGTTGGAGCCATGACATCACAAGAGCATGGCATGACAGTGTGAAATTACCTGTCAACAGTTGGAGGCTATGGAGTGTTTCCTGGAAGTGAAGATACATGGGGTCAGAGTACAAGGGGTAATAGTAGAAGGTTGTTTTATTAAACATATTTCTTTTCCTAACTGTGGGAGGATCATACTTCCTGCCCTGTTGACTCCAGGCTTCTCTGTGTGATGCATTTTGCTAATGGAATGTGAACAGAAATAGCATGCGACACTTCTCAACTAAAACTTTAAGCCTCATCTTGTGTTCTATAATGGCAGCAACAGGTCCCAGATAAGGGTCGCTTCTTCCTTATGAGTCCCAGAATAACGAAGAAATGATGTGAACCAGCAGAGAGCATGTAATTTAGATAGAAGCTGTGGTTATTGTAAGCCACTAAGATATGGGTTTGTTTGTTGATACTGTAAGACCTAGCAAAATATGACAGATAGTCGCCCAGAAAGAGCATCAGTGGGTAAATAGTATGGACTTCTTCTGTAGTGGCCTCTAAAGAATCCACGAGTATATCCCATAAAAGAGGGTGAATTTGAGTGCCTGTCCATAGGAATCACCTATGGCTGCCCACCAAGAAGGTAAAGATAGAAGACTTCTGGTTTGTTTGGTATTTTTTAGCATTCTTTTCCTTCCCCAGAATATCAGTGAAGAAAGGGATATCTAGAGGCAGTGGAGTGAGTTAGAAACAGAATGAAAGATCTGGAAAGAATAAAAGAGCAAAGGATCAGGGGCTCCTAGGTGGCTCAGTTGGTTAAGCATCTGACTTTGGCTCAGGTCATGATCTCGGGGTTCATGGGTTTGAGCCCCACTTTAGGCTCTGTGCTAACAGCTCAGAGCCCGGAGCCTGCTTCAGATTCTGTGTCTCCCTCTCTTCTGCCCCTCTCCACTCACACTCTTTCTTTCAAGAATATATAAATATTTTAAAAAATTTTTAAAGAAAAGAGTAAAGGATCACATCTTGCTCCTCTCCTCTGCAGTGTGGTTCAGGCTTGAACTTGGAAGGCAAATAGAGATTTTTATTTGGATAGCAGAGGAGAATTGACATTTAAAGTATATTGGATGAGGGGTACCCGGGTGGCATAGTAGGATAAGCGTCCGACTTCAGCTCAGGTCATGATCTCAGGGTTTCATGAGTTTGAGCCCCACATGGAGTTCTGCACTCTCAACACGCAGCCTGCTTGGGATCCTCTTCTCCCTCTCTCTCTCTCTGCCCTTCCCTCACTTGAGCTCTTTCTCTCTCAAAAAACAATCAATCAGTCAATAAAATAAAGAATTGGATGAAACTTTGTAATATAAAAATGAATCTTAGTGGCCAAAATGAGACCCTTTGTATCACATAAAAACCTAGGAAGCCAAAAGGTCTCACCAAAATATCATTAATCATTGTGAAATAGAGATCTAGGCAGAGGTTGGAAAAAAATTGTATTGATTGTGCTGCACAGGGTATAGATTGTTCGATAAACTTGTTACAGTTATGTAGTTTGTTGGTGACAGAGTTGGAAGCAGAATCTAGGAGTCCTAACTTCAACTACAATACTATTTTGAACATTTATTTCTTAAAGGATAGTCTATGGGAATTATGTTAATCAGATAACAAAAAGCAAACTCAGCTTTGGTGAATTATTTGGCAGGCCATAGCATGAACTATAGTGGGGAAATTGTAACACATCTTTCTTGGAGCTGATATACCACATATAATAATTGGTATGCATTATTACTCTAGAGAGCCAAAGTGTACAATCACTGGCAGAGAGGTCGCTGCCACTAATTGCCAATAGCTTTTATTTAATTATGTGTTTATAATTTATTCTTCGTCTGAACCTAAAAAGGATCTGATGTGCTGTCCTCAGTGTTAACCTTTTAAGTCACACAAACATTTATTGATCATTTCCTATATGTGAAGTAATTTTCCAGGTGCAGGCAATACAAATGTTCCTATCCTCAACAAAATATTAAAAGTAAATGAATTCATATTTGAGATTACAAGCAACAGAGAAACACAAAATTGCAACAATCTTTGGATCTCGCAGTAATGCGACTCTTTGAACTTCCATACATAACATTTTAATGAGTCGTTCACATGTTTATATTCCACAATAATGACTGTTTTATACAAGGACAGGCAGTGATATGGTTTCACAGTGTCTTTCTATATGAGTTTTAATTGGGAGGAAAACATGATAATTCGAACTACTTTATTTTTTTTTATTTTTATTTATTTATTTTTAATATGAAATTTGTCATCACATTGGTTTCCATACAACACCCAGTGCTCATCCCAACAGGTGCCCTCCTCAATGCCCATCACCCACCCTCCCTTTCCTCCCACCCCCCATCAACCCTCAGTTTGTTCTCAGTTTTTAAGTCTCTTATGCTTTGGCTCTCTCCCACTCTAACCTCTTTTTTTTTTTTTTTTCTTCCCTTCCCCCATGGTCTTCTGTTAAGTTTCTCAGGATCCACATAAGAGTGAAAACATATGGTATCTGTCTTTCTCTGTATGACTTATTTCACTTAGCATAACACTCTCCAGTTCCATCCACATTGCTACAAAAGACCATATTTCATTCTTTCTCATTGCCAAGTAGTATTCCATTGTGGATATAAACCACAATTTCTTTATCCATTCATCAGTTGATGGACATTTATAGAGACATGAATCAACCAAAACATACTTCTCAATTCCATGTTTGCTGTTTATTGGATAATGTACTTTTAGATTACAGAAATGTATGATATGGAACTTACATTTTTGTGTAAAATAAATGGTCTATGGTATACTGGCACCCTTTATGTAACACAAGGATAGAGTATATTCATTCTTAAGTTTTGTTGTTACTGGATTTTCCATTCAATAGACACAATATAGTAGAATAGAGAGAACACTTTACGAGAAGTCAGAAGATCTGGATTCTAGTCTTTCTCCATCCATCTAAACTTGGATATTTTATTGTCCCTACCTGAGCATTACAATTAAATCTAAAAATGAAGACTTTAACTAGATAACTGTGTTCTCCTTTTTGACTTAGAATTCTGTGATCCTGACCGAATACTGACTGGAATGTTAAAATCCAATTTAATCAGTTGAAATATTTAATACAAAAAATTAGCAAGTGAAATTATATTAAATTTCTTTCTAAGGAAAAAATGTTATCCATATCCAGAATTCTGTCTATTAACTGTCACACTTATATTTGCTAAGGCAAATATTTGCCAACAAGTATTGAACGCAGTGTTGTATTGCACTTGATCTTAGCGAAAAGGCCGAGAAGCGATGAACGCAGTGTTGTATTGGATAATTTGTCTCTTTCCTTCCATTTGATAATTTTTTTTTTCTACAACAGTATACTTCTAGCCAAGAATATTGTGTGGTTATTGAATTTTATTTAAAAAAATTTTTTAGTGTTTATTTTTGAGAGAGAAAGAGTATGAGTTGGGGAGGGGCCAAGAAAGAGGGAGACACAGAATCTGAAGCAGTCTCTGAGCACAGAGACTGACACAGGGCTCAAACCCAAGAGCCACGAGATCACAACCTGAGCTGAAATTGGATGCTTAACTGACTGAGCCACCCAGGCACCCCATTGGATTTTATCTTAAACTTCAAGTATTGCCCACTGCTGTGAGTTTGAGTTTGGTATTAGGCTCTAAACCAAAGGTCTGAGTTGGAAAGACATTTGATAGAGTAAAACCATTTTACTTGATTCTCTTGTCTAATGATTTGCTGCATTGAATGTTAAAAAAAAAAAAACATGAATATTGGCCAGTAGGACTTTAAAACTATGTTTATAACATGTTCTTTCCTTAGCTTGTAAATAAATATCAACTTTGAAAAAAACATATCATGTGATTAGAGCAAAATAATAACCAAAAAATTAGGATAATTAAAAAGGGTTGCATAGCACATGTAGGCACCCTAATGAGAAAGAGAAAGGGTCTCTTAATGAGCAGAGAGGATTGGAGAACATCCAGGCTCATGTATCTATTCAAAATATTTGTTCAGTTTCTACTTTACCAGACAAATGCATCAAAACCTCTTTCTTTAAAGAATTCAATGTGTGGGGGAGGAGTGGGTGGGTAGAGAGAGTCAATGAAGGTTGAAAAGTGTCCTGGTAAGCACCACAAAGGAATAGTGGAGAAAAATCCCAGGAAACAGTGAAGATGGAAATCTAATTCTGCCTTGAAGTAATTCACAAACAAGGAGATGCCATAGATGTGTAATAATGGGTAGTGAATGATGTACAGTGAATGATTGTGTAGTGAATGTACTGTGAATGATGGTGGCAAAGTATCAGGCAGAAAAGCCATCATACATAAAAATACACAAGAGTATGTCATAATGGGAGGCATGAAGTGTAGTAAATAGGAAAGCAATGAGAAGCAAAAGTAAAGGAGTAAATTCAGCCAAGATCATATTAGGTATTATATATAATAGCAAGATATCTATGTTTGATACCACTGATAGTGGGTACCATTGGACAATTTAAAACTCTAAAGTATAGAAACATTATACGATGCTGGTATTAGTTTGCCACATCTTCCCTGACAAAGTACCGTGAATGGGCTGGATTAAACAACAGAAATATATTGTCTCAGAGTTTTGGAGGCTAGAAATCTGAGATTGTGGTGTTAGCAGTGTTGGTTCCTTCTAAGGACTGTGAGAACAATATGTGCCAGGCCTTTCCCTAGTTTCTGGTGGTTTGCTAGCAATTTTTGGCATTCCTTGATTGTAGATGTGTCACCTCAATCTCTGCCTTCATGTTCACATGGTGTTCTCTCTGTGTACATGTCTCTGTCCAAATTTCTTCTTTTTATAAGAACACCAATCATAACGGATTAGTAGCCCACCCTACTATGCCCTCATCTTAAGTAGTTACATCTGCAGTGATCTTCTTTCCAAATAAATTCATCATCTGAGGGTACTGAGGGTTAGAACTTCAACGTATGATTTCTGGGGAGACACAATTCAACCCAGGGCAATTGTTTCATATTAAACATTTTCAAAAGATTATCCTGATGGCTTCATTGCATCTAGCATTCTGAGAACAGAGTTGGTACTAGGAAGACCAGTGAGGAATCCCTTGTCATAATCCAAGAAAGAAATAATGTTGATTTCAACTATGACAGTAGCCATGGAGATGGAACAGGTCGTAGAAATAGTCAAAAGATGGCATTGACAGAATGTAGAGACTAATTTTATATAGGGTTTGATGGCATAAAAGGAAGTTAAAATGACTGAATTTTCCAGATTTAGAAATTGATAAAACTATGTAGTTTTTAATAGAAAAAGGGATGTTGTATAAGAAGGTTTGAGAAAAGGTCATGAGCTTGGTTTTAAGATGCCTATGGACATGTTAAGTGAACAATAAAACATATGAGTCAGAAGCTTAGGTTAAAGATTATACATCTTAGAATCAGGATAATCAGGATGGTAACTGACATTGAGCAAATAAGAGAAGTAAAGGAGAAAAGAATCAAAGACACCAGTATTAAAGAGTTGATTTCAAGTAAGGAAAGTCATAATGACTCAGTATAAGCATTAACACAGATGTGGTAGAATCAGAAAAGAATGATATCCTAGAAACCAAGGAAGGATAGTGTTAATAGGAGAAAGTAGTCAGTATTATCAACTGTAGCAGTTAGTTCCAGTAGCTGAAAACAATCCATTGGTGTCTTTAGCATAGGCAGTTTCAACAAGATGTGGTGAAAATAGATGTGCATTTAACTTACTTGAATTTGGTTATATACTCTCAGCCAAATTAATAATAGTAATAATAATCATTATAAAACAATATAAATATAATAATATTATTATAGTATATAATAAATTATTATTACTATTTAAATAGTGTGAGCTATTCTGCCTGACATTTCACTCATAAAAATATGTACAAACGTCCAGTAATAAACATCAGGGGATATAAATGGTTTTGCTGATCTCCCATTCAGTTTTGGTTTTACATGGTTCTGTAAACTAAGAATCTTTCCATGGTAAGGAATTCCAGTGTCATAAGTTATTTTTATAATTTTTGTACACCATGGCCCTTGGCCTTAAAGCACAAGTAACCTATGTATCACATACTCAGCTAAAACAAAGCAAAAGTAGCCATCCTTTCAATATTGGAAGAAAGCAGGTTGAGACGGATTTAAGAGACAGCAAAGCAGTCTTCGATGTGGTTTTCTCATAACAGGTTTGCAAAAATCTCTGAGATTTTTACCCCATGTGATGACTTTAGAACGTAATCTCTCTGTACAACTTCATTTCATGTACAGTGGCGATTTTACCAATTGGTGGTATCAGAGGAGACAAAACCAACCAACTTAGGAAAACTGGTGGAAAATATAAACCTGTAATTGAGTAAAACAGTGAGTTTCTATAAATCAACTGGGTTGGTTGACTGACTCAATAAAATAACCTAGCTTTCAGCTATTAATGTTATTTGCAGAAGGGAAGTGATATTGTCACTAATAGCACTGAGTTTTAGGAAACCTAGAAGGCTTTTTGTATTATGTCCAGTGCATATTGTCCAGTGTTCCAATTTCAACATCCTCACATCAAAAGCTGTAGGAGTACACCGCACTCCTCACTGCCACAGCCTTCCAAAGTCTCAGAATTCTAAGACAAAAATAGGAACTGAAAATGAGTTCATTTCTTTATTATATATTAAGAGCATGAGAATTAATCACTGGGATAGTTAGTTCCAGAGTTAAGAACATGGCCTAGGCAACCTCAGGAGACTCCTTTTTGCTCTCATGACTCTGTGAGGTGTTAGAATTTCTAAGAAAATTAAATAATGTTGACTACTGAATATTCACGGATAGAATTTATTGTAATGTTGAAAGGGTGGTTTAAATTAATTTCCTTAGAAGAGACATTTGAATGGTGGTTTGTAGCTACAGGGGCAAAAAACAGAGGCCAAATTATAGATTTTGTACTTGGTATAAAATAAAGAATGAAGAGTGAAAATGAATAAGTATGACTATAGAAAGATGTTATAATGGTATTTCTATGGGGATAGCTAAGATCAGATAAGAAAAATAAACACCAAAAGTAACAAGGGGGAAGAACTATTGACAAACGATTTAGCCTAACAAAGAGGAAAGGGAAAAAAATCCCAGGGAAAAGAAAAATAATTGATCAACACAATAGCAGTTAAATTCAACACAGAAAAGTACCATGGAAAAATAATCACAAGAAGAAAATTAGATAGTTTATATATGCTGATAGTTTCTTAATGTTCTGTAACCTTCCAGCATAAAATGTGACTTTTTGTGGTCAATCAATGAAAGCAACTACTCTTTAAAGGAGGCTTGTTGGAAGAATAGATGGAATAGTTGTAAATTAGTGGAGTAGAAAAGCTATGGTGGGGTTTGGTAATATGCTAATAAACTCTGGATTTCTAGTTTAAGGAAAAATGTTGGAGGAAATATTTCATGGATTCACAGCATTTCCAAACTCAGTGGTTGCTCTTATAAGTTTTTTACTTGTCGCTGAGGAGACATCAACACCAAAGAAAGATCAGGGAAGGAAAAGAGGAGTAACTGGTTAGAAATGGAAGTTTCCCGGAGAAAAGCTTATGAAGAGGGAGGAGACAAGACTATGGAGATGAGGAATGTTATTTTTCATTTTCACTTGGGAAGAATACACATTCCTTCTGTTTGAGACTCACTGAAGGAGTGAATACAGGTTTATTCATACATTCACAGCCTTACTCATTCTTCATGCTAGTATGTAAACATCTCCACATACTCTCACAGAATCATGGATATTCATATACATTGTTTAAATCCGTGTGTTAAAGGTGGAAGAGAGTTCTGCATATAGAAAGGTGTAACAAAAGGTCACAAGGTTAAGGGCGTGGAGATTTGATTGGAGGGGGTACTTAAAAGATGCAAGTCTTCATTCAGTGTAGGTAGCCAGAGATACCAATGTGGTCACATTGTGATAGGGAAACATAAAGAAATTGAAGCATTTCTTTCATCTTGAAGTACTTATGATGCCAATATCTTCTGACTCAGTTCCACCAAAATCTGTCACAGTGGGCCTGGACAGAGTGACAGATGCTGTAGGTTGGCTAACTTAATGTCCATTCCAATCCAATTATTCTTTGTGACCTCTGCTTTCACATTTGTAGAAAATAAAACCAAGTTTCCCGACCTTCCTTGCAGCTACAAGGGAGCCTATAATATAGTTCAGATGAATGGGCTCTTCCCATGGGGCACTGATGCTATTAAGACACTGTCAGTATGGAGCCACTGACTCTTCTTCCAATTATAATTTCCCAGCACAGCATAAAAATAAAAACTCATATCCAAGCCACCTTAGTCAACTTTTCTGTGAGTCCTCTCTGATTGCAAGTCCTAATTAATATAGGACAATAGGAGGAGCATCAAATAAAGTGAACAGGAGAGGGAAGGAAGAAGTCATGGATGAGAAGGTCAGAAGCGTCCTCTGGAGTGGCATGCATTCAGAAATAGAAATAATCATTTACTTCAAACTCATACATCAAATACAGTTTGCAAAGGATAAGTTCATAATTTGAACAGATATTATATCAGGACAGAAATGTGGAAGAGCTAATAATATATAATTCTTTATACAAAACTTTTGGAGTGAGATATGTTTCAAATGTCAGTTTCTTTGAGTTTAGAATGGTAGTATGTTTTATATACTGAATTCAATGTTGCATCCCCCTATAGGGTCTGTATCAAGTACCTTAATATTTCTATGTAATAATGGAGGTATAGTTACTGAGAAGGATAAGGAAGGACCACAAATGACCTCATGATAGTTAAATTCAGTGCTTGCAAATTAGTCATGAAAGTCATTTTGTTTCAAGGTTTTTTTTTGAGTTTGAATATGTGGACAAAGGGCTTTGAAGCTGTGATAGTTCAAATGTGTATAGCATTTATATTGGATACTCTACATATACTAATCTGTTTAATCATCACAGTACTCTTATGAAGTGGATGCTATGATTGCTCTCATTTTACAAACAGAAAATCTGAGTGGAAGAGAGGTCATGTGACTAAGCTGGAATCATCCAGTAAGTGGCTGTGCTGGAGTTTAAACCCTCACGGTATGGCATCAGAGTGTGTGATTTAACCAGTATGCTATACTGTTCACCTAGATACAAGCACATATATATTAAAACTAAATTGTGAAATAGATCAGTTAGAGGCAAGATCAGTTTCTAACTGATGTTGCCTCTGAATAATTTATGACCAACTTTCATATGTAATCAAATCAATTTTGTAATATCCTCAAATACAGATTAGATTTGTAGTTGGGCAGATGTTTCTAGAGAAACTGTAGTTCTAGAAATAAGACAGCATGGAAAGCAGCAAAAGAAGGAGGGACACAAAGGGAGGAAGCAAGGAAAGGAGGAAGAAAAAAAGCAAGAAAAGAATAAAAGAAGGAAAGAAAAAAAACATAATTCATACATTAAGCTTGGGGTATTACGTACAGAAGTAAAACGTATTCAATCAATGTATATGGCAATGATTCCAAAATCAGAATTCATAAATTAGATTTTAAATTGAGGACTATAGAGTTGTTTTCAACTTAAGTAAAGCTAATAAAAGACACCTTTATGAAGATGTGTTTTAAGCCAAGATTTAAAGGAGGTGATCATAGCATAGCAGAGAAAAGTCTTGGAAAAAAATATGCAAGTAGCAAATAGGAAACCTTGCATAGGTTAAAAAAAAACGGGTGTGTGAACAGACAATTTTGGCCTTGGTATTTCTTCACCCTTGCTTCATGATACAAGGTGAGAACATTATTATGCAAGAACAACAAATACAGAATCAATGAAACAATAAAAAAAAATCATCAAGCCTGAGTTATTTAGTATTAGTAGGTAAGAAGAAAATTGCTGAGATACTTAGATTAGTCCATTCCATGATGCTCCATAAATTTTGTTTCTATAGAACAGGAAAAGGTAAAGGAATCCTAAGAATGGGTAGGCATCTTTGTAAAAAATGCCCGTTTCTAATCCTTAAGATTTCAAAACTTAAGGGGAATTTCACAACCATGTCTCAGTAGATCTAGTGAATGGCATTGGGGAAAAGGGAGGAGACCCATCAGAAGAAATCATCTTTGTGATCTAACAAATTTAGAGTGGCTTCCCTAACTCTGGGAATAGAGGCTCACTTTATTCAGAGTTTGCATCTAGAAGACAAAGGATTTTGCTAATTGAAATTTTTAAGCATGGAAAGATGCTCGCAATTTTTCTCATTATTTTGGTTTTTGAGTCTCAAAACCCAACCACTATAACTCAAAGCCAGCTTAAGTTTTCAAATGAACATTTGCTACCAATTAGTTCATAATGAGTATTTGTCTGAAATGTTTAATGACCATAAGAAAGCTTTTAAAATTGAAAAACTTTTATGTTTAGGATTTAGTTACCCTGTCTGACTTATAAGTGCAACAAGTTTGATCACCCAAAGAGTTCATAAGGTTTTAAACCTGAAGGTTTAGCTCTCAAACAGGATGACAGAGCTCCTGCCCCTCTTCTACATCTTTCATAGGAAATCATTTAAACAAAGGGTAGATCTCAATTGCTTGTTTTATACTTAAACCTCACACTAATCCCCTTGCCATCAATAGAAAGTCTGTATATGAATTGAGTGTGGGCTGCCCATTCATAGACCTATTGAGAAAAGGAAATGCCCCTTTATTTCATCATTAAGTCCAGTTTTCTTACTTTTTTTTTTTTTTTTTTTTTTTTTTTTGGTCTAATTAGTACCTCAAAGAATCCTTCCTGACTTTATTGGGAATGCTTCTAAAGTTTCACCATTAAATGCAATGTTTACTCTAAGTGTTTCTGTTCCTAGTTGATTAAGATGTTTTTGTTTCTTAACCACAAATGAGTAATTTTATTGAATTCTATATACTGAACATCTACAAAGTCATAGGATTTTTCCATCTTAATTCATCCATATAGTATCTTAGAATAATGGATTTTCTAATTTAGAATCATCCTTACATTGTTTGGAAAACCTACTTGGTCATGATTTTTTAATTAACATTTCTGAATTAAATTTGATAATATTTTATTTAGAATTTTTACACCTAAGGAAAGTTGACATTTAATTTTGCTTTGAATATCAGGTTTATACTAATCTCAAAAGTAAATTGAGATTTTTCTCAATTGATATTGGTATTTTTTCATCTAAGAATTCAAAATTATTGGCATGAAGTTGATTGTAGAATTTCCTTATATTTTAAATTATGACATTGTCTGTAGTTATGTTCTTTTTTCCTTTGTAATATTTATTGACTCGTATCCTTTTTTCCTTAACCCATCTTCCAGAAATTTATTTTATTAATCTTTTCAAAGATTAATAAATCTTTGTGTTCTGTTGAAGCCAAATCCCTTTAGGTAAAAGGGAGTCAATCTCTCTCTCCCTCTCTCTCTCTCTCTCTCTCTCTCTCTCTCTCACACACACACACACATACACACACACACACACAGAATTGGGAATGTCAGAACTACTTTTCCAAGAAAATCCTCCTAAAACATTCCTCCTTACCCATACACTGACCCATTTTTTTTCTTTTTTCTTTTCTTTTTCATTGAAGTATAATTGACCACACTGACCACTTTCTATTTATTATGAATACTGATATATTTAGACTTATTTTGATAATTTTATTTTCATCTATTTATTGACTATTTTTCCCCCTTTTTCTGAAATTTCTGAATTAATGGAGTTTCTTCATCTCCTTTGTTTCTCCTTCTGGTTTCAAAATTATACATACTGTTTCCTTCATTTTAATGGCTTTCTCTAAACATTTCAAATATTTTAATTCACACAACCTTATTATTTGTCAAAACAGCCTAAAGGTGACCAATATTTCTGTTCTTTAAAATTATGGGAATCTGAGTACTTTAACTTCCCTCCAAACCTTCCATGTTTTGTGCCATTGTGATTGCACCTTGCTTTTGAACCCTAAAAATTTAGTTATATGTGTAGTTCAATACTTATTTTGTTTAATTTAACAACAAATGTTTACACTACCTTATAGGCTACCCAACACTTTTCTTGGTTCTGGTGATGCATTGTTAGCGAAACAGTTCCTTGCCCTTACCTAGCTTCCGTTTATTTTAATTTTCTTAATTCCTTTGCTCACTGTTGTTTCTTGTTACTCCTTCCTTTGGGTTCAATTTCTTTCTGTTGAAGTACATCCCTTAGTAATTATTTCAGCAAAGGTCTTTACCAGCAGATCTTTTTTAGTCTCTGCATACCTTAAAATGTTTTTCTTTTGTTCTATTCTTGAATTGGAAAAATTAAAAATATATAGTAATTGAATTATAAAAGAGTATATTAAATAGTGCAGTTAAAGGGTTAGCTAAATAGGGACGACTGGCTGGCTCAGTTGGAAGAGCATGATGATGAAGTTTTGGGGTGATGGTGGGGTGGTCTGGAGCCAACGGCCAAGAAAGAATTCTTAAAGATGTTTTTGGTGCAAAAAGGTGATTTTATTAAAGCACAGGGGCCAGACCCATGGGCAGGAAGAGCTACATGGGGTTGTGACAAATAACTCATTATATACCCTCAGGTTGGGAGGGGGTTAGGGATAGGGTAAGTCTCTAAGGTAAGGCTTTTGGAAGCAAGGTTTCCAGGACCTTGAGGGGCTAGCTATGGCTAGGGAAATGCCATTTATTACCATTTAATAAAACCCCAGTCATGAGATTTGGAACCATGATTTCTCCTGGGTGACTCTATCTCCATTCATAGCACGCAGCTGTGAGGAGGGGATTTCTCCACTGTGGACTAAATTCGTATGTTGGTGGTGAGTTACTTCTGGTCTCTGTTAAGGTACATCTGCTCTCTGCTTCTCAGTATTATTCAAAGGAGATGTTCTAAGTCCCTGCCCTGCACAATTATTGTGTCCTATATCTCTTTAAGATTTTACAGACCATCCCAACTCCCAAGCCTCAAATATGGTGCAGTTACCAAATTGCTACAGATTTGAGATTTCTCTTTATTTCTGATACCTGGAAATTATCCCTTATTGTATACAACTTCAGTTTTATCAAAAACAGTCCTGTTGCCTGGGCTCCTGAGTGGCCCTGACTCTTGACTTCGGCTCAGGTCATGATCTCGTAGCTGGTTTCTTGCACAGAGTCGTGACACCGAGGCTTTTCTTTCCAGGAAGCAACTTTATTTGTGCCGGCACACACTCAGTTGGGTTCATACCCGTAAAACTGAGCCCTGAACGCCAGGCCATGTGGCATAGTCTTTTATGCATTTTCTACTTCTTTGTCTCCTATATATGGGTAACAAATAGGCATACAGTCTGATTGGGTGATCTCTTGTTACAGGGTCGTGAGGGATGTCATGTACGCATTAGGGCAGGTTGCCTTCCCTTCTCTTGAGGTCTATTCCTTTAGGGAGGGGACTCTACCACAATGTTACAGTTTGTGAGTTCGGGCACCACATTGGCCTCTGTGCTGACAGCAGGGACCCTGCTTAGGATTCTGTCTCCCTCCCTCTCTCTCTCTCTCTGCCCCTCCCACTTGCTCTCTCTCTCTCAAAATGAATTTTTTTTAATCTTTATTTATTTTTGAGAGAGGGACAGAGCACGAGCAGGGGAGGAACAGAGAGAGAGGGAGACACAGAATCCGAAACAGGCTCCAGGCTCTGAGCTGTCAGCACAGAGCCTGACGCAAGGCTTGCACCCACGAGCCATGAGATCATGACCTGAGCCGAAGTCGGCTGCTTAACCAACTGAGCCACCCAGGCGCCCCATCAAAATGAACTTTTAGAAATTAAAGATAAAACATAAACTTAAAAAAATCATTTTGCTGTATATTGGCTAGTTTGTATTTGTACTACTTTGTAGTAGGACTTGTACTTGTGGTAGTTCATGCACTTTGCATCTGCAGCCTTCCATACGTCTCTGCAGTACTCCTAATAACTAGGACTCAGTAATGTTTTATATATATATATATATATATATATATACATATATATATATATATATATATATATGGCCAGTTTTTATATTATAGTATAGTATATACATATACCAGTATATGTATATACATGTATTACAATACTGAGTTCTAGTTATTAGGAGTACTGCAATTAAATATATATATGTATATATATTTAATTTTTTTAATGTTTATTTATTTTTGAGAGAGAGAGAGACAAAGTGAGAGTGGGGAAGGGCAGAGAGAGAGGGAGACACAGAATCCGAAGCAGGCTCCAGGCTCTGAGCTGTCAGCACAGAGCCTGATGCTGGGCTCTGTGAGATCATGCGGTTTGTGATGCACAAACCGTGAGATCATGACCTGAGCTGAAGTCAGATGCTTAACTGACTGAGCTATCCAGGTGTCTGAACTCAGTAATATCTTTATCACCTCATCACAGTAGTAAGCATTATTTATGTTTTTTTTGATGTTTATGATTTATTTGTGAGAGAGAGAGCACAAGTAGAGGAGGGCCAAAGAAAGAGGGACACAATCCCAAGCAGGCTCCTTGCCTTCAGCACAGGGCCCAGTGCAGGGCTCCAACTCAGGAACTGTGAGGTCATGACCTGAGCCAAAACCAAGAATCAGACACTTGGCCAACTGAGCCATTCAGGCGCCCCACCATTATTTATGTTTTTATGAGTCTTTACAACTCCCTTGACATGACTTTGTACTTCCTTTTATATCTTTATGCATTCTATTTCTTTTTTTTTTAAAGCTTATTTATTAGAGAGAGAAAGAGAGAGAAAGAAAGCGAGAGAGAGAGGGTATGGGTGCACAGGCACACCTGGGGAGGGGCAAGACCTGGGGAGGGGCAGGACCTGGGGAGGGGAAGAGAGGGGGTGAGAGATGAAGAATCCCTAGCTTGGTCTCATGAACTGTGAGATTATGACCTGATCTGAAATAACAGCCCGTCACTTAACTGACTGAGTCACCCCAAGATCCCATATCCATTCCATTTCTTAAAATGGCTTCTCTATGCTTTCCACTTTTCTGCAAACCACCATCATTTAAGGTCCACCCAGTTCTCTCCACCTGGGTTGGATTTTCCTCTATGTTCTAGCTCAAAGCGATCTCTTTTTCTATGAGATTAAGTTGGCATTAGTCATGTAAAGGCATCCTTCTCCACTTTAATATCAGGTATTTCTTTTCTTTTCGTGCGTGCATATGTGACTACCATTTAGCCTGTGATCTCTTTGAGAGGGAATATTGATTTAAATTTTGTAATTTCTCTTTTAGCCCCAAGCTCTGTGCATTATACAGCTCTGTGTAGTATGATATCAAAAAATATTAAATTGAATAATTGGATCTCTCCTTGTGTTTAAAGGCCAGAGCACCTAGTAGGTTAATATTTAATAAAGTGAATAAGCAACTTCTCTTCCCTGCCATCATGGTTATAGTATAGAGTATGGCTTGGAGTTATGATAGTTGGGTTAAAAATCTGCCTCTGTTACCTGCAGCTTAAAGATATTGGACAATTCAATTAACTTTAAGGACTGTCATTTTCCTCATTATTAAATGGGAATGATAATACATATCTTATAGTGTTCTTATGAAAATGAATGAGAATCTATGTGTGCAAACACTTTTTATTATTTTTTTAAAGTTTATTTATATTTGAGAGAGAGAAAAGGCATTAGTGGGGGATGGGGAGGGGCAGAGAGAGGGAAGACAGAATCCCAAGCAGGGATTACCAAGAATCCCAATGTGGAGCCTGATGTGGAGCTCTAACCTATGTACCATGAGATCATGACCTGAGCTGAAGTTGAAGTCAGACACTTAACCAACTGAGCCACCCAAGTGCCCATGTGCAAACACTTTTTAAATAATAATACATTAGACAATGACAGTTGCTCTCTGAGAAGTTTAAACAACTTAGGGATGATAAAAATCTTAGAAAGAGAGACGCAGTCTTGGGTAAGAAGGGAGAATTGCAAGGAGGAAAAATACAAATAAGGGGGGAAATATATATATGCGTAATTGAGAAAAAGGAGATATATGGATTCTTAAGACAAATACAGAGTAGAAAGAAAAAGTTATAGTAAAAAAGAAAAGCATACTTTAAAAGATCATTTGATACCTGTTATAAAAAATTGGGATCCACAAAATTAGTAACTACATTTGAAAGCACATTTGAAAACCATTCTATTGGTTCAAAATCAAATTTGTTGCCAATAAGTCACTCTTCTTTTAGGTATTAGTAAGTGTTTTTATTCTCCAAAATAGTTTTTGAGGTAAGGAGATGTTAGGGAAATATAATGTGAAATATATTAATAAAAATTTACATAGTGCCATGATTCATGCTTCTTTTCATATTCTAACTTTAAAAATTATATTCGAATGCACTTCTATATTACTAGTACATCCATAGAAAAGAGATTTTTTTTCCTTACAATATGATCTCATTTTTCTTGTGCTTAATGTATATTTGTAAATAATCAAATTGTCCCTGAAAATATTTTTTGTCTATCTTAATAGAATGACTGCAAGTTGGTGCTTCAATAACTCAGCTAACAAACGTAGGTGGGACGTGGAGCCATTACATATTGTAGGTGGGCAAGAATCCCAGACTCGTCTGTGTAAACAAGTCAATGATGATTATGTTTCAAAAATGTACAATAGTCACTAATACTAGAAGAACTCAGAGCAGGGAGATCTTTTATCATTGCATCAAATATTAAAGTATATTAATTTTACCCCAAACTACTTAATCCATTGACTGATTTTCATGGTCCATGGGACAGCCAATAACTTATTGGAAGAATAACGGGGTGTGTGTGGTAGGCCTTTCAATGTAGTGATTTAAAAGTCTGATTCAATAATGTGAGAATAGTAGATAAGAACATGTCTATGTAATCCGACTCCATATCAGCTGGGGTCAAATAGTGTGTGGGTTCAAATCCTGCCGCCATTGCTCGCTAGCTGTGTAACCTTGGGAAAGTTTTTCAGCCTTACTATGCATTCATTTTCTCATCTGTAAAATGTGGAAATTGAGAATAACTACCTCACAGGCTTGTTGTAGAATCAAATGTGTTAAATGTATCAAGTGCTTAGAAGAATACCCAATACATAGTAAATGAACAAAATAATTAGTTGTGATTAATATTATTAAGTCTTCTATTACTTCTACCATTGTATACATTATTTAACATCTCTGAGCCTTAGTTTTCTTGTTCACAAATGAGATAAATACCCAATGAAACTATCAAATATGATAACACACATAAATGTTATGGAATAGTCAAATTAATAAATGTTAATTTAAAAAATAAACCTTGAGGTCTGTACACTAATCATAATATTAATCATAATGATAACCTAAACTTACAATGTAAATGTGTTTATCATATCACAAAGATTCTAAACCCTGAATTTCAATAATAATGTTAGAGGCACTGGATCTATTAGAAATCAGGAAACTTAATTTCTACTTTTGACTTTTTTCTATTCCTCATGTAAACTTCAACAAGTTATTTACACTTTTTGGACCCTGGTGTCATTTATAAAGTGGGTTTCTACTTCCATTTTAGGGTCTGTATTTGATGTATCCTTAGTGTCCTGGGTTGTATTTCAGAATGGATTTCTACCGTTAACAACATTTACTCTTAGTACACCGATAGTGGCATTACAAGTTAGGAGTTTTGGTTATATTAATTGCTTCCTTGGAAAATACCTTACCTTTTCAAGTGAAATTTTGGAATGTTGCCTTCCGGCCTCAACCACAAGGATTGTATGCTCCAGAAAGTCTTCATGGCCAATAAATTTGTGGTTGAAACAAACCAATAATTTGAAAATAGGTTTCAGGGGATCATTTGTAAATACTATGTTTATAAAAGGTAAGCAAGAAAACAAAGTATATACACTATCAATGGTATTTTAAGTTTTAATAATAATGGATGCAGCCATCCATTTTTATAACTTTTATCTATTGAGATAGCCTATCTGTTGAATCATTGTCATTACATTTTTCTTTCACTCTTTGAACATAATTTCTTATAATTATTTGAACATACTTATAACTGCATTGAAATCTTTGCTAAATCCAACATCTGGCCCACTAAGAGTCAGTGTCTATTGACTGCTTCTGTTTCTGAGTCACACTTCCCTGGCACTTTATATCTTTTAATATTTTTTTATGGAAAGGCAAACATTTTAAATCATTATGTTACATCAACTATCAATCCAGATCTATGTTTCTGGGTTTTTGTTGTTGTCTTATAATTTGCTTGGAGTTATTACCAGAATCTACATCCCCTATGGTATATGGCTGTTGATGTGTCCGCTCAGCTTTTTATTCTTATTTTTAGCATGGCTTCCTTATTTTAGCATGGCTTGCATCTGCGTAGCCCAGTGTTTTGGGTCAAGGTTGTGCTCAAACACTTCAACTCCATGAGGCTTTTGCCCTCTGCTAATCCATTTGTGTGTGGTTGAGGAGTGCATTCAGTGTTCAGCCAGTTCTGATATCTGCTTTGGCTTTTACTTTCTGCAGTGCTACTCAGAGTTTCCCTGCATATGTGCAGAGTTTTCTGGTCGGCCAAGGCTTACCTTGTACTTCTATGGCTCTCTCACCTACAAAATCTGTGATTAAATTTCTGGCTGGTCCACTATTGATCCCTAACTAGATTGCAACTTTAGGCTGAAAGTTCCAGGTTTTCCCTGTTTATTTTCTGTGGAATTCACACTTCTGTCCCCCAACACCAATCCTGTGTCTGTCTCCTCAGGCATCTTTCTGCCCCGTTTTCATGGACAGACTCACTCTGGTAGGACTACCTGTTTTGCAGACTGAACTGGGCTGGGTCAGGGAGTGGGGGAGGTGCTCAGGGTGGGAGGAGGGGCGGGGGATGGTAGTCGTGATGGCAGCATCCTAGACAAGAAGGATTCAGACTTCTCCTCTTCTTAACTAAAGCTCTAGCAGTTTTTTGCACACCCAATTTACCAGCCTCTTCATGCCGTCGCCTGAAGGTCCTCCCCTAAACCTTTACTAAAGCTGGAATATTTTTATAATAATAATAAAAAAATTATTGCAAATAAAATTAGAAGGGATGGGAAGGAAAATCTGTCTACCTCAGAGTATATTCTGAATCCTGCCTTAAAACCAGGTTATAAATCGTAAGGGCTTTTTCTTCTAAGAGTTTCTCAGGATTTTTCTGATCTTATACCAGCTTTGGTGTGTAGTTCCCCGATTTTCTTTATTTTGGGGCAAGCCATCTATCGTTGCTACCTCTTGTATGTTTCTTCTGTAAAGTGAAGGTAACAATACCCACCTTGGAGAAGTCTCTACAGGTTTAGCAGATACTTACTGTTAGAGACTTCCATGGAAACAGTGCTTGGAATTAACCTTAAAGGAAACACTAGCCCTAAGTCATTCCTAAGATGACAAAAGAATATGACCAATTTTGGGGTGAAGGCACTTGTGAAGGACCTGGAAAAACATTAGAAGTTGTACAAAACAGTTGTCAGGGATACCTGAGAAATGTTGAGGTTTTTTTCTTGAAGGACTTTTCAACTTGGCGATTTAAGTGACCCAAATTGAATTTTAATTGCTCTTCCTCTGGAGCAAAACAGTAACACCCAGGTGGGTGGTTGCTCTTTATAATGAGAAAGTAAGGTAAGCCAGTTACTCCTTTTAGAAAAACATCCTGTTTTGGTTTTCAGTCGCCCCAGGCCAAGGGCAAAACTCAAGTGGGTGAATTTGTTTCTGAAGGGCATTTAATTTGAAAGTTCATTCTCTTTTGCCTTTGAAAACCTGCTCACACCCATACACGTGTTTTCTTTTCCTAAGCATACTGAGACCGGGGAAGGGAGGGAGCCAACAGATGGTAAAACTCCCTCAGCATGGATTTAGCAACGCTTCAGGCTGATAAACTTAAATATTGGCATTTTTCAGCTCTGAAAAGTCGTTGGCTCTCACAGGCGGCAGGGGTAGCAGGTGGAAATAGTCCAAACATCACTAAGTGATTTTCTGAAGAAAGACAAACGTCTGTTGCGTAGATGCATCATCAAAACGATTTGATTGTTGGGTAAAATCTTCCTAACTTCAATTTATGGAGAGGACACCTGGATTAGTAAAAAGTCTGAAAAGTATTCCTAAAGCTCACCAATTAGTTTCTGTTTATTTTCTTTTATGTTTCCAGTCTAGGACCTATCAGCTCTTACCAACCAGAGATTAGAAATGCTTTAGGGAATAGAAAAGATGAATTTGAAAGCAGTTGTATATTTGTTTACAATTAATGTGTTTATGGTTTTATACAGACTTGGTTCTTTTAAAAACTGGGGAATCTTTTGCAGTGTTGTTTACATATTATTTTATTTTGTAGTCAGAGGTTATATGTAACCAATGTTGAGTGGATTTTCAGAGCCTTTTAGAGTCACCAGCAACCTTTCGGGATATCTGGCCCTATCTCCTTTCCTAAGCCATTCCTGGAGAATGGTGGTCCAGTTTTCATATAAAGGTTTTTGTCAAGAGTTGAGGCTCACCACACTCGGAGACGGCAGCTTCACTTGTAACAAATCTGTAGAGCTCTGGTTATGTGGTTGTCATCCTATAAGTAACCAGGATGAAGAAATTGTACAGAATATGGAGGTACTGCCTTGTCATATCCACAGTGACATCTGTCAAATGCATATCAGAAATAGGGTATGCATTTTGCCTATATCAAGCTCCGGGTCGATTTCTTTGTTATCTCCAATTTCTGGAAGGCTGAATTGGATGAGGGTTAGGAGCACAGGATCTAGAATCACTCCCTTTGTCACTTGTGTGACAGCTTTCTTCCTTTTTATCTCAAAATGATGGTATTTGTGGCAGTGCTTCCTTTGAAGTTGAGGATTACATAATAATAATGATAACATTTACTGCTTGTTATTTATCAGACATTATTTTTAGTTTTTTCACCTACTCTAAAATGTTTTAATCATTTTACTTGACTCTCACATCTATCTTAACAGTTGAGTATTGTTATTATCCTATTTTAGGGGTGAATCAAGTTAAGTATAGAGAGGTCTTGTCACTTGCCAACATCATACAACCAGAAAAAGTTAGATTCAGGGCTTAAAACTAGACAAGCTTCCTCCAGGACCTTTGCCTTCAAATACTTCTGGAATTAGCTGCACAAAGATTTCTTTTCTCAGCTTTCTTTGTGCTTATGATTATAGTTTTTTTTTTAAAGCCCCTTTTTACTTCCCTGCTTTTAATTATTTTTTTCTTAAATGATGCTTATTCAAGTGTCTCTTTTATTTATAATAATAATTTATGAAAATCTGAGGTCAGTTATTTGTTCCTTTATTGTTTTCTTCCTTTTTTTCTTGTCCTTGTCTGCTTTCTCTTCTTCTTTAAGCCTTTTTATTCCCCATTAAACTATAGTTCAGAATGGAATCACATTTCCATCCCTTTAGCGTATCTTTCTTCAGTTTCAGAATTTTTGGAGTTAAGGGTCTCACAAATGACATATTGCTTTTTTAGAGTAATAAATCATTGCATATCCTACATATTTATGCCTAGGTAGAAATTGCTTCACTGAGTAAAAATAGTGCTTATTATACTGGAAACCAGACAAACCAAAGAACAAAAACCAAAACAAAAATAAAATAGCAAAACAATGTTTTCCAACCCCAGTGTGGTATGTGGAATGTCAGTTGTCAATAAAAATTTCCAGTATGTGTATCTAAAACTTGAAAGAGTTATTATTATAGTCACTTAAATTATTACTTGTCATATTATTTGACATATTTATTATAGTGTTTTATTGTTCTGGCTTCATTACAGAAGATCCACAATAAAATAGGCTTTCAAGATAATTTTCTTCCACATTTAAGTGAATAAGCTTTAGATTTTCAGCATTTTCAAATTAAAATATTTCTTAAATATACTATAAATTCTCCTCTATTGAAAAGTAGGATACCGAAGTGGATCTTTTCCTGGTAATTTGGGTTCATCAATATTTACAAATACGCAGGAGATTCTCAGTAGTTTTTGGTAGTGCTCACTAAGGGCCCAGTGCTTCTCTTCTTATTTTTTTTTTAAATTTTTCCTTGTTTTTCAGTAAGTATTTGCTAACTACTTGTTGTATGGCAGTTATTATCCTAAGCACAGTAGAGATGTTAGAAACTATAAGCTAATGGAGAAATGTTTACGTGCATATTTTTTAAGTCTTCCATTAAAATATTGTAATATTCCATTATTTCCACAGTTACACAAAGTCATGCGTGAAAGAATGTACTGCACAGTATGGCTTTGACCAAGGCAAATAATCTTTCTGGATTTTAGTTTTTTCATCTGTATAGTGGCTTGTGTTGAACCTAATGAATGTCTCCCCAAAATGATCAAGACCCGGGTGAGAACAACATCCAGGGTTTCTGCTTTATTTTTATGCATTAGCAAAGGGTTTGGCCTTGGCTTATTTGTTTTTTTCTGTTTTTGCCTCCTATACTTCCAGTATCCACAATAGAAATTTTAGATACTTAGCTTGATTTTTAGTGGGGAAAGTCTAGGTGATTTCTAAGGTCTCTTCCATTATAGAACACTTGAAAATGTATGATATTAAATTTGTATTAATGCATCTATACTTGTATCATCTGGTAGATTACATTTTATTATAAACAGAAAATAACTCGTAGAAATAACACATGAAGAAAAGTAGAAGCCACTTCCAGTAGAAAATTGTAAGGGAAGTGAAATCTGCTGTGGGCAAAGGACTTTGGTGTAGTTAATTTTAAAAGCCTTCAATAATAAGCCTTTAGATTTTTTTAAGAAAATGCTTTAATATCCTATCACCACCTTGTAAGTTTTCTGGGGGTGGTGAGAATATTAAGAAATAAATTATGTAATCACTATGTGCAGTGACAAAAACATGGTATAGGACTAAAAACATTATGCCTTTACCTATTTTTGAGACATGGGAATATTAATAAGAAGAATAACTTTTAGCTTGTTTGAATTTGAAAAACTACGCATGCATGCACACGCACGTACATCAGTAGAATCTCTAAATTAGCAAAATTGTTAATAGAAGGTAGCATATATGCATGAGAAAGTATATATAAAAACCTTTCAAGTTAAAAAATTTACGCTGGCAAGAGAATAGAGCATTTATTTTTTTCCCCTTAGATATTTATTCAAAACATCATCAAGTTTACTTGTTATTGTTGCTATTGATATTCTGTTTCTTATACATTGTCTTTACAAAAGTGTTTATTTCAAGTAATTATTCCTGTTTTTTCTTTTCTTTTTTTCTTTCTGTTTTTCTTATTAAGTGCATGGCGTATCTTTGTATTTATGTTAACACTTCCTCTGGGAACACCTAAAATGTTTTGGAACATTCTTATATCCTCACAGTATCCCTAAAGGGCATTATCATGGTGTATTCTGTCTTCAAAAATAAACCAAATAGAATGTAAAGGATAGTTATGATTACTGGTGACCCTGATGAGAAACATGATCATTTTTCTCCTTTTGGACCCAATGCAGGATAACATCTTGTAAAGTGGTGGTTGTTCTGTTTTATTATTTGCATTCATGTCTGAGTAATTTGAATTTTCCTTATGCAAAGAACGAGTACACTAAAAATTTTGGAAGGTGTCTCAAATGTTGGTGATTACCAAGAGATTTTTGAGATAAGCCGTAAGTGGAAAATAGGTTGATACCAATGATTTTGATATGTCAGCTGCCTTAGAGTAGGACAAAGTTGTGGACTTAAAGATACAACTCTTATTTTCAGAAAGAAAATTATCTTCAATCTTGTTTGTAATATTAGATGAGAATGTGGGGAAAAAAAATCAGTATGGATCAAATAACTTTTTCCTTGAGCTGGTAGATCACATCTGATTTTGAAAGTCTAATGTTTCAGAGTATCCTTATGCCTCCATTTCTAGAGTAAAAGATGGATACCAGATGGACGCCATCTGCCTCTATCATTAATGGACTAATGTTTCTCTACAGTTGGCCAAAAATATGGGAAATGAGAAAGATAAAATGGAAGTTTTTATGTTACTATACCCTAAATGGACTATTTCTCACTATTTGGGACAAAGTATGCAGCTTAAAGTTGAACGAGATGCTAAACTGTTCAGCACTGTTCGCTAGCAAATATTTCATGAAAATAGAATTTATTAGAGAATATAATTTGATGCCATCTTTAACTATTGTGAAACTCAAAGTCAGTCTTCTGAAAAAAAAAATGTAGTGAAAGTTGTAAGTAAAATGTACATGATGTATTTTGTATTTATGATGTTAAGGCTCTGTCTGTAAGGGCATCCAGTAGTGGGAAAAGAGAACCACAAATCTTCCTTAGAGATCTTCTCCCTGAAATGATTTGCATATGACTTCATTGCTTCCCCAAAAGATAAAAATTACTAAAATGAAATCTATTTATAGAATAGAAAACCTATGTTATATAAATACATTGAAATTGTATTCTCAAAAAAGTATGATTGTGGAAAAATAAAATGTTTCAAAACTTGTGGACACCCATTTGATGCCTACTCTTCCCTGACTGTCCAATCAAATGGTCATCCAAGCTCTATTTAAGTGCATCCATTGATAACAAGTTTAGGAAGTCACATTTGCATTGGAGACCTAACTTTTAAAAAGCATGTCTAAAAATTATTACTGATGCTTTCTATCAGTCCATCCTTGCTTGGCCCGAATGGGCACAATAATAATAAAAATAATAAACATTTTAAGAATACCTTATACATTTCAAAATACTTTCATAGGTTTTATTTTGGTATAATTTGATCCAAATGTTATCCTTATGGGATAATTTAGTTATTATTATATCTGCTTTATGGATAAGGAGACTGAGATTCAGAGACTGTTCAAAGTCATGTAGCTAATAAGTAGAAGATAGAAATCATAAACTGATATTTCTGATACCACATTATTCTATGTCATTTTCATGGTATAGGTGATGCTCTGTTTTAGGGCAGTTATAATCTTTTTTAAACCTATTGGTCTCTCAGATATTTGGGGACCACCTATCACAACAACATCAAGCAGTGTCACGGATAGTAACTCAAACCCTAGAGTTAGATAGACCTGGGTTTCAAGCTTCAACCCATAACTTTGTGACCTTGGGCAAATTACTGGATGTGTTAAACCTCATTTCTTCACCTTTAAAATAGAAATAAAATAGGACAAACCTTTAAAATAGAATTATGTAGCGGTGCCTGTGTGGCTCAGTCAGTTAAGCACCCGACTTCAGCTCAGGTCACGATCTCACAGTCCGTGAGTTCGAGCCCCGCATCGGGCTCTGGGCTGATGGCTCAGAGCCTGGAGCCTGCTTCCGATTCTGTGTCTCCCTCTTTCTCTGCCCCTCCCCCGTTCATGCTCTGTCTCTCTCTGTCTCAAAAATAAATAAACGTTAAAAATTTTTTTTTAAATGGAATTATGTAATTTTGGTACAGTGGCATGCCTAGTGCATAGGTAATGTTCAAAGTTAATTATTTTATTTCATTATGTTATCATTATTATTATTTCTGCATCCAGTTTCAGTTTTATAAACTAGACATTACTTTTCTTCATAATCTTGATTGTACTTCTCTGAACTGACTTTAGTTTTTCTGTATTATGCTCTAAATGAGGGACACAAAATAACCCACTCAGTTTTTGAAATTATATTTCTCTTAATGTGAGCCGTAAATATATTTGATTATTAAAATATTATATTACCTTTCTGCCTAATTATTTACTCTCAAAACTGCAAGCTCCGGGGTACCTGGATGGCTCGGTCGGTTAAGCGTCCAACTTCAGCTCAGGTCATGATCTCATGGTTCCTGGGTTCGAGCCCCATGTTGGGCTCTGTGCTGACAGCTCAGAGCCTGGAGCCTGCTTCAGATTCTGTGTCTCCCTCTCTTTCTCTGCCCCTCCCCTACTTGCTCTCTGTCTCTCTCTTTCTCTATTTACAATGTTTATGTAAATAAATAAACATTAAAAAAATTTTAAAAACCCTGCAAGCTCCTTGAGCACTGGGTCATAACTTACTCTTTTCTTTCAAATTTATTTTTGTAATGTTTATTTATTTTTGAGACAGAGAGACACAGAGCATGAACGGGGGAGGGGCAGAGAGAGAGGGAGACACAGACTCTGAAGCAGGCTCCAGGCTCTGAGATGTCAGCACAGAGCCTGACGCGGGGCTCGAACTCACGGACCATGAGATCATGACCTGAGCCGAAGTCAGACGCTTAACTGACTGAGCCACCCAGACGCCCTTGGGTCATAACTAATTCTACCTTTTACCTCAAAAATCTAGCCAGAGGCATGCTGATACATAACAGGTATTTGACACATATTAAAACTGTTAACGAAATAAAACAACTGAATTTTTTTCATCTGTGCACTCTCAGCTCCCTCTATATTTGTAAATTTGTTAGTGTGTTTCTGGAGCTATTCATTACTCTGAGATTATATCCAAAGCTTCAGTTTCCTTTAAGTCAACATCTAGTGTTCAATCTTTGGCCCCTAAGATCTTCCTGTTTCGCTGCATCTGCAATTTGCAATGATATCATCCTTCAAGAAACTTTTCAAATAGAGTTGGCAATAATATTGTCTTACTGAATATCACTAGAAATTTCCTTCTAGCCGGGTATAGATCGCTTAATTGATATTATAACTTAAGAAGGTATTCACCTATCATCCTTAAACCTTTGCTGTTTCATTTTGAAACTTCTTCAACTGCCATTTGAAGGCTTTTATTTGTAATTTGAAAGTAGTTTGGAAGTGTTAAGCAGATAGTTGCAAAGTTAAGTGGAATGAAATAATACTCTTTATTTAAAAAATTATGAGACTGTAGGCCCACAAAATGTTTGGGAGATTTGCAACAGTAGTTCATAAAAGAGCACATGTGAACTGGAACCAAGGCAGTGAGATTTCTGCTTTCTAAATATTGATACAATATCCTATAAGAAATATGTCTAGAATTCAGCGATACAATAAAGAATATAAAAAGATAAACCCAAAGTATCAGTAAACTTAAAATTGGGTATACAAAGTATCCAGCACAAATAGTATATGAACAGTAAGAGTTTATTGAAAGAATAATGTTTTGAAAACTATAAGCATCAGGGGTGCCTGGTTGGCGCAGTCTGTTAAGCTCCAACTCTTGATTTAGGCTCAGGTCATGATCTCATGGTCCATGAGATCAAACCCCGTGTTGAGCTCTGAGCTGATAGCACGGAGCCTGCTTGGCGTTCTCTGTCTCCTTCTCTTTCTGCTCCTCCTCCACTCTCTGTCTTCTCTCTCACTCTCCTTCTCTAAAATATATAAATAAATAATTTCTAAAAAGAAAAAATTGTAAGGATTAGAAGTTTTCAAAAACTTATCGGATAGGGAAGCTGTATCACTTAGGCTTGTTTCAAATAAAACTAAATTGGGGCACCTGGGTGGCTCAGTCAGTTAAGCCACTGACTTCGGCTCAGATCATGATCTCCCGGTTCTGTGAGTTTGAGCCCTACGTCAGGCTCTGTGCGGACAGCTCAGAGCCTGGAGCCTGCCTTAGATTGTGTGCCCCCCCCCCTTGCTCTCTGCCCACCCCCCCACCCCAACTCACACTCTGTCTCTCTCTCAAAAATAAATAAATATTTTAAAAAATATTTCAAGGGGCGCCTAGGTGGTGCAGTCGGTTAAGCGTCCGACTTCAGCCAGGTCACGATCTCGCGGTCCGTGAGTTCGAGCCCCGCGTCAGGCTCTGGGCTGATGGCTCAGAGCCTGGAGCCTGTTTCCGATTCTGTGTCTCCCTCTCTCTCTGCCCCTCCCCTGTTCATGCTCTGTCTCTCTCTGTCCCAAAAATAAATAAACGTTGAAAAAAAAAATTTAAAAAAAAATATTTCAAATAAAACTAAATTATTAGTAATCAGTTTTTCTTCAGAATTTCATTAGTTTCTTACTTGCTTTACATTCCTTAGTTTTCCTTAAAAAATAATTATTTTCATGAATTCCTTATCTGGTATTTAATAACCTTTTTATAGCCCTCAAGATGTTATGTAGTGGTACTCAAATTGTACAATTCTAAGATTTAATTAATAAACTATAAGAGATTTCTTAACTTAGTAACATCTCCCATAAACATGTAGCATCCGTTGATGAGAGGACCATAGGAAAAAATACATATCTCAGACTCCAAAAGAATATACTTTTATAAAAAAAAAAAAAAAGAATATACTTTTATACATCCAGGCAATAACGATACGGATCATGAGAACATGATTTTAAACATTTTCTAATTTATCTGTGCAATATTTTTATAATGTTAGCATATTTCTTAAGCAAACTAACAAAAAACCTTAGTGAACTATTGATTTGACCTGAATCGTTTCAGCTCTAAAAGATTATGATGTTGAATCTTAAGCATGAAAAAAGTGGAGAGGAATTAAAAAACACATAAAAAGAGGCTGAAAGACTAGAACTTGGGAACTATGAGGAAAAGTGTATCAGTTAGTGCCGTTTAACAAAGCACCCCAAAATTCCATGACATGAAATGACAACCATTGTTTTCACTCACATATCTGTGTGTCTGCTGAGTTTGAGTTGCTGATCTAGTCTGAGGTTAGTGATGTCCGACTGCAAGCTATTGGGTGGGTTCAGGTCTCCTCTCTGTGTTCCTCATCCTTTTTGGATTGGTGGCCTTGCTTAGGTATGTTCTTGTCATGATGACCTCATAAGTTCAAGATTTAAAAGGGAATCATCACTTTTGCCTACACTCCATTGACCAAAGCAAGTCATATGACTGAGCTCAAAGTTGGAGAGTGTAAAAATACAGTGGCTTTAGTGGGAGAACTGCAAAGTTATGTGTCAAAGTGTGTGGATAAGGAAGAGAGGAGATATTGAGGCCAGTAATTCCGTCTAGCATAACGAGTTAAGTGGAGGTCTGATTACACAGCGTGGAGAGGAAAGTGTCCTGGGCAACCAAGTTCAAATTCATCTACGCCTCCATCCTGGACACATTGCTTAAAACGTTCCTGAAGATTATATAAACTGTGTGGACTGGATGCTCATCTAAGCTACACAGTCCTGTTTCATGGCTGCCTTCTGAAACCTCTTGTAATGCTTCTGCGGGCCTCCGGAACTGCTGAAAGGTGCAGGAACATTAAGAACTCAGTCAAAATAGCCTTCTAACTTGAGTTGCTATCGATGTGTATTCAATAGTGACTCTTGATAGTGGGAAACTGAGGAAGTCATATTTGATTCTTTAGTTCTCCATTTCAGGCTTACATCCTTGAGCTCTGTTGCTGTTAAACGAAAGGTGCATAAGCTTTCTAAAATCTAACCCAAGCGGGACACTCACCCGGAAATAAGTGTCTTATCCTACTTTTTATATATTATCAGTAGGGGTATGGGAGGAGGGAGAAAAAGACTACAAGGAAGCGAAACGTCATGAGCTTTTAAGCTTTTAAGGCTCTGGCTTCTGCAGGCAAGTGCTTCTCTTCGTGCTTGTTCTACAAGAGCACAGGAGAAATTCTTGTATTTCAAGCGACTGCCAGTTATTAAGGCAAAATGCATTCTAATTCTGTATTCCATTGTTGTTGTATTCCATTCATATAACTGTCATCACCGAAGAGAGGCAGAGTTGGGATGGGGGATTCTCGTATTCTGGAATATCTGCTGGTGGCGGTGTTTCCTCCCATTTTAATGGAGGCCCTAAGACGTGTATTGGTCATTTTCATTCTGTCTAAATCTGGAGGCACCCCTCCCCCCAAAAAAAAATCACTCAAGTCTCCAAAATTCCTTATTTTGGTTGCTGAAAATGAGAGTTGTGGATATGTGTAAGAAACCAGAACTAATAAAGTGTTTTTACTAATATGTCAGATGCTTGAATATCTGGAGGAAAGAATAAAGGCAACCACAGAAGCACAAGAAGTAAGCTAAGCTCCTGGCGTGATCCTCTGAGGCAGAACTTTTTCCCTTCCATGATGCTTCAGTGCTGATTTTTCATTTGGAAGTTGAGATAAAGCTTCTTTCTTTTTGTAACTTCACCCAGCTTCTTTCTAATTATGTATAACTCAGAATCTGAGAATAATCATTGTAGTAACAGCAGTACTTTTTTGAGAGTAGCTTAAGCCTGGAGTACACGTTTGAATGCGTGGAGTACCAGCATTTCACTTTTGTGACACCAAAACTTGTGTTTTAGGGGAAGAATTAAAACTAGGGGCAAACAGGGGCATGTGGGTGGTTCAGTCAGTTGATCATCTGACTTTTGGTTTCGGCTCAGGTCATCATCTCATGGTTTGTGGGTTCGAGCCCTGTATCAGGCTCGGGGCTGACAGTGTGGAACCTGCTTGGGATTCTCGCTCTCTATCTGTCTCTCTCTGCCCTTCCTCCCCACCCCCCATAAATAAACAAACAACAACAACAACAAAAAGCTAGTGACAAACATTGTTCATGACAGCTAATGATATCTTGTGTTAAACTGTAATCTAAAGTTTGGAGGAGCAATAAATAAATCGATCACATTTTAATTTGTTAACGTATATGAATGTTACACAGAAAAATGTGTTAGATGATCATCACTTTGTCCATTGTGACATTACTCCCTATATTTATTGTAGCAGTGTTGCTACTCAGTTTCCTTAGGCCAGGAATGTGTTTATGTTCCCTTGGCATGCTCCATTGGAGATAAGACCTTGTACCTACAGACCCAGCCTAATCCCAGTTCCTGAGATAAATCTAACCAGAGAAGAGAGGAGCTGTAGGGAACTAATAATAATAACACATTGTTGTTGACTGTTTATTATGTGACAGGAACTGTGCTGAGTGTTCTTCACTCATTCAGTCTTCACCATCATCCTGGGTTAGGCCTGGACGTTATGTCAACTATCCATTTTACAGAGGAGGAAATTGGGTCTCAGACAAAGGATCTAATTTGCTCAACATCAGAAAGCTAAGTGGTGAGGCACTGAGCTTTCAGAATCATACTCCCAACCATTATGCTATCCTGCCTCCTAGAAGATAGGAGTCTAATGTTACTTTTGTTAGGGCCTGGGATATATTTATTTATTTATTTACTTACTTACTTACTTGTTTATGTATGTATGCATGCATGCATGTATGTATGTATGTATGTATTTATGTATTTATTTATTTGAAGTAGGCTCCATGCCCAACGTGGGGCTCAAACTCCCAACCCCAAGATCAAGAGTTACTCGCTCTAGTGACCTAGTCAGCCAGCTGCCTCGGGTCTGGGTTGTTTCTAGATACACTGTTGCTTAATGCATATAGCTGGATTTACACTTCAATTTCACGATAGATATTTACAGTTCCTTTTTAGTTCTAGAACTTAAACTAATGTTTGAAGTCTGAAAAGCAACCATTTCCTGACCAGGTTGTCCACTTGCCCTTGGAGTCCCACTCACTAGACGTCCCTTTCCCGGGCACTGTCCTGAAAAGAGCTCAAGTTAGCCTCCTCTTACCATATTCTAATTTGAGTGGCTGGCCACTCCCGTAGGAGCAAGCTCTGGAGTCTGGCCCATGTCCCATGACTTGCTCCATTTTCCAAGATAACCACCTAAGTTCCATAATATCACACATCTAAGCCCATCTGAGTTGTGAAAGAAATGTATCTGACTCATGACTCGTGTCCGTCATGACTCCTCTACTGTCATACCATTGCCTATCACCAGTAATAAGCTTCTTAAAGAAGATTATAATAATGTCCTCAGTTCTGTCCTGCATTGAATTAGCGACATCTCTATTTCCATTGTATTGTATCCCAGAGTTTCTAAATTCATTACCTAAAATACTAGCAGTTCTCAGTCATTTGTCAGGTGTCACAAATTGTTACCCATAACAAGATACTGAAGGTTGTGAATGACTTGCTTTTTATTTTATAAATTAGGACATAGCCAATATTTCAGTACACCAACATTTTTATTCGTTTGAGTTCCAACATGCTTTCTTAAATGGGAGGATAAAATGGTGGATGACAGCTACCAAACCAGAGATTATACCTCCCTGTTACCACTCTTAAATGTATCTTCTGAAAAACACTGTTATTTGTATT